>NW_027362765.1:529861660-530513933 GCF_046119375.1 Phyllobates terribilis
AGCAGGGGTGACAAAACTACCAGCCTGACCACCACCAGCATGATCAGGCACATGGCAGCAAAGCACTCGACTTTGTGGGGCGAAACCCAGGGTCCATGACCAGTGTCAGCGGGTGTCACCACTGCTTCTTCCACTGTTGTGCGTGCAATAGAACCCCCTGTTGTGTGTGCAAGTCAATCCCCTGTCCATACTGCATGTAAAGATGCCCCCTCCTCTCAGTCTTCACTTGTTATGGCAGTTTCTCAAGAAACAGCATCAACGTCCACGTCCACGTCCCACCGCAGCATTCAATTGTCCATATCCCAGACCTTTGAACGAAAGCAGAAATTCGCAGCTAATGCCCCACAGGCCACAGTCCTAAATTTGCACATTTCACGACTGCTTGCGTTGGAAATGCTTCCTTTTAGGCTGGTGGAGACGGAATCCTTCCGCAATCTTATGGCAGTGGCCATCCCTCGGTACTCGGTCCCCAGCCGACACTATTTGTGCCATCCCCGCACTACACAAGCATGTGTCCCAAAGCATCTGCCATGCCCTCAACAACGCAGTTACTGGGAGAGTCCACCTGACAACGGACACGTGGACAAGTGCTTGTCGCCAGGGATGGTACATCTCTCTGACGGCACACTGGGTAAACATAGTGGAAGCCGGGACCCAGTTGGACCTTGGGACGGAACACGTCCTCCCCACACCGAGGATTGCGGGCCCTATGTCAGTCATAGTTGCCCCCACAGTGTATAGCTCCTGCGCATCATCCTCCTCCTCCTCCTCCTCACGTTCAGCCTCCATCTCAAATATCACCACATCAGTTACAAGCTGGAAGCACTGCAGTACTGCCTCCGCCAAGCGGCAACAGGCTGTGCTGAAACTCATAAGCTTAGGTGATAAACCTCACACTGCTTGTGAGTTGTGGACAGCTGTGAAAGAGCAGGCAGATCTGTGGCTGAGACCGCTGAACCTACATCCCGGCATGGTCGTGTGTGACAATGGCCGTAAGCTGGTGGCGGCTCTGAGGCGAGGTGAGATCATACACGTACCATGCCTGGCTCATGTGCTTAACATCGTGGTTCAGCGGTTTCTTAAATCGTACCCCGAGTTGCCAGATCTGCTCGTGAAAGTACGCCGCCTGTCAGCTCATTTTCGCAAGTCGGCTACAGCTTCCGCCGCCCTTGCTGTGTTGCAGCAGCGTTTGCAGCTTCCGGCACACCGACTGGTGTTTGATGTCCCCACACATTGGAACTCTACCCTCCACGTGTTGCAAAGGATTTGTGAGCAGAAGAGAGCAGTTGCGGAGTACCAGATGCAACAAGGCCGTCGATATTCAGATCAGACTCCACACATAAGACCTCAGGAGTGGACATATGTACCATCCTGACAAACTTTGAGGAGGCCACCAAGATGGTGAGTGGCTATGACGCCATCATTAGTGTCAGCATCCCACTTGTCTGTCTTTTGCAACGCTCTCTGCAGAGAATTAAAGAGGAGGCATTGCAGCCAGAGTATGATGATATGGATCAAAAAGCCGTAGTGGGCGATTACATACAGCCCAGCCTCATCTCATCCCAATGTGCATTGGGGGACAATGAGGGAGAGGAGGAGGAGGAGGAAGAACAGGAGCTGCTTTCATGGCTGTAGACGGTAGTACCTGTACAAGTGTCATACCGTCGTTTCAGGGTGGGTGGCCTGAGGACAGGGGGGAGGAGGAGGAGCAGGAGGAGGAGGAGGAGAGCATGGTCAGTCGTCATCTTGGTGAGGACACGGAAATCTTGCCCATTACCAGTCTGGCACACATGGCTGACTTTATGTTATGCTGCCTTAACCGTGACCCTCGCGTTGTCAAAATGTTGGGTGACAGTCATTACTGGTTGGTGACACTTTTAGACCCCCGCTACAAGGAGAACTTTCACTCTCTTATTCCTGAGGTGGAGAGGTCTACAAAAATGGGGCAGTACCAGAAGGCCCTTGCTGCAGAACTCTTAAAAAAATTCCCATCTGAACACGCTAGCGGCAGAGGTCACAGTTCGTTGCCCAACCAAGGCATACAGGCGAGAGAGATGCAACTCCAATCCAGCAGAGGCAGGGGAACACTGTCAACGTTCTGGGACAGATTTCTGACACCCGCCCAGCTTACAGGCCCTGAGGCGCGGGGTACTCTCACAAGGAGTGGAAAGTTTCAAAAGAAGGTGAGGGAGTACCTTGCCGACCGTACCAGCACCCTCCGTGATTCCTCTGTGCCTTTTAATTATTGGGTATCCAAGCTGGACACTTGGAATGAACTCACTCTGTACGCCTTGGAGGTCCTGGCCTGCCCTGCCGCTAGCGTGTTATCGGAGCGTGTTTTTAGTGCCGCTGGGGGAATTATAACTGATAAGCGCACTCGCCTGTCAACTGACAATGCTGACAAGCTGACCCTTATCAAAATGAACAAGGGCTGGATTGGGCCAGACTTCTCATCACCACTAAATGACAGCAGAGTAACATAAAGTCAAATCCACTGTGTTATTTCGGGAGGTGTACTCACATGCACCGCTTCACACCCACACATGGGTATATGCTTCCTCATTTCGGCTGTTTTATGTTCTTCTCCTTATCCTCAGCCTCCACCACCACTATACCACCAGGGTGCCAGCATTGCAAGTTCCTCCGTCATTATTTTTGTCAGCTTTTGCTTGGAAGGCATAAGCAAAGACTGTGGTAGACCCACTCCCCAATAATGGGACTTATGTTTGTAATATGCTGTACTGCATGGCTCTTGTAAGGGGCATTGCAGTTCCTCATAATTTTTGGAAAGCCTTCCATTCACTGCTTAGGCAAACAGTGCACAGGAGACCCAGATGCTATAAATGGAAAAAAAGGTTTAGTTAAGGCCCTCTGACCGCCATGTCATTTCCATGGGGCATTTGGTAGGCATTGCACTCACTGTATGCCCTATAACTGTGTAGCCGAACCGCTCCTTTTGTTACAGAAACATATCCTACAAGACATATCTGGTTGACTGGCCTGATATTGATGTGAATGGTCCCTGCTCCTCCTGCTCTTTCTCCTTTGCCACTACCTCATCCATCATTTATCACCTGAAGCTTTGTTTTAACGAGAGTCATAGAACTTGGATAGTAGCAGGAAAACATCCAGCAATCCTTAGAGGAGGTAGGACATGCGACAAAACGCTGACCACCTCAGGCCTAGCCACTACTACATACATGCGCTTGCATTCCAACAAAACAAAGCAGATGCTAACTTCTATCATCCTCATCATGCTCCTCACCTTGGCACTCTCAACTCCCCTGATGGAGAAGCCAGGGCCCACCGGAGGAGTCTGGTTGTCTGGTGGGCTCGGCCAATGCTGCCCTAAAGCAGGCCAGGCTAAGAAAAGTGTGAGAAAGGTTACCGGGACAAATAGGGGTGGCTGGGGACCGAGTATGGACACCCGGCCGCCCCCTGGAGGCTGGGGAGCAAGCGGGGACATCCGGCCACCGGGCGGCTGGGGACTGAGTATGGATACCAGGCCGCCGACGCAGCCATGGCGTGGTGGCCAGATTCCGCCTCCACATGCCTAAAATGCCCAATTTAAAGTGAAAGCAAGCAAGCAGTTTGGTATTGCAGCCTGGGGGTGGGTGGGTGGCAGGCTGCATACTTGCGCTTGCATTGCAAGGAATGGGAGAGGTACAATTGAACACTGCCCTGGGACAAGGACTTGAACGGGGATAGTTGCAAGTCTGCAATGACAGGTGCAGGATGGGAGGCATCTTCGCATGTACCATGAACAGGGGTTTGGCATGCACACACTACAGCGGAATAGGCTCTCCTTCCCACTAAATGCACTGGGGAGGGCACAGGTAATGTTTTGGTATACGCGCTTAATCTTATGTATAAGGCACACCAGGACAAATAGGGGCGGCTGGGGACTGAGTATGGATACCTCGCTGCCGAAGCAGCCATGAGGTAGTGGCCAGCTTCGGCCTCCTCCAAACTAAAAGGCCCCATTTCAAGTGCAAGCTAGCAGTATGGCATTGCAGTCTGGGGGTGGGTGGGTGGCAGGCTGCACACTTACACTTGCATTAAAAGAAAACAAAGCAGATGCTAACTTCTGTCATTATCATCATGCACCTCACCTTGGCACTCTCAACTTCCCTGATGGAGAAGCCAGGGCCCATCGGAGGAGTCTGGTTCTCTGGTGGGCTCGTCCAATGCTGCCCTAAAGCAGGCCGGGCTAAGAAAAGTGTTTGGGGGGATGTTCCAAGGAGAAATAGGAGCGGCTGGGGACCGTTTATGGACACCCGGCTGCCCCCAGGCGGATGGGAACCGTGTGTGGACACCCGGCCGCAGGGCGGCTGGGGAATGAGCATGGACACCCAGCCGCCGGGCGGCTGGGGACTGAGTATGGATTCCAGGCCGCCAACGCAGCCATGACGTGGTGGCCAGATTCCGCCTCCACATGCCTAAAAGGCCCAATTTCAAGTGCAAGCAAGCAAGCAGTATAGTATTGCAGCCTGGGGGTGGGTGGATGGCAGGCTGCATACTTGCGCTTGTATTGCAAGGAATGGGGGAGGTACAATTGAACACTGCCCTGGGACTAGAACTTGCACGGGGATATTTGCACGTCTGCATCTTCTCATGTGGCAAGGATCAATTATGATGGGCACACTTTTAGACAGTGACCTGGGTGTCAGAGATGCTTCCAGGGGTCTTCCCCATGCTGTTCCCGTATCTTTTCAGCACTTTATGCATGTGTCACACAGCACATGGCCAGATAAGGTTGTAAAATGTTAAAATGACATTTCCCGGTGAATGCATTTGTCACGGTTGAAAGCAATACAAAAGTGCAAAAACGCATAAAAAATGCTACTTGTGAACATAGCCCAAGGTGTGGAGGAGTATTTTTGTTTTTGGTTATTTATTTTACCTTATACACAAGTCTTTACCCTGGAAAAGAAATTCCTTAACATATTTTACAGGAAAAATGTTTCAGTTTCGTTTTTGAACGTTTTATTGTGAGCCCGTAAAAGTGGCTTAATACCTCTGACCACGTTGTTGACAGCAGTGACCTGGGGGTCAGAAATGCTTCCTGGGGCGATCCCCATGCTGTCCCCATGTCATTTGAGCACTGTCACTATCATTTTGGGAACTTGTTAGGCTTTTAAAAGACTGCCGGGGGTGCCACCGCAAAAATGCTCGGGTCTCCCATAGACTAACATTGGGCTCGTTGCTCGGGTCGAGCACCCGAGTATCACGGCGAGCTCGGCCCGAGCTTCGAGCACCCGAGCATTTTAGTGCTCAATCAACACTAGTGTTTGCATGTCTGCGTACTGTGTGTATGTGTGTGTGCATGTCTGAGTACTTTGTGTGTGTGTGCATGACTGTGTACTGTGTGTGCATGTGTGCATGTCTGCATACTATGTGTGTGTGCGTGTGTGCATGTCTGCGTACAGTGTGTGCCTGTGTGCATGTCTGCCTATTGTGCGTGTGCGTGCATGTTTGCATATGTGAAGGATGAGGGGACAGCCTGGGCCCTGTGTTGTATACATATATTTCTCAGCCGTATCTGTGCATCATGAATCGTGTTATGGGGCCCATTGAGACTCTTTCACTCGGGGCCCACGAAAACCTGGAGCTGGCCCTGCAGACACCTATAATAATCATTGGGATTTCATTTTGCATCTTTAATGCAATGAATCCTTTTTGCACATGATTTCCAATGACTGCTTGTCTAAACTGAACAAATAGGAAGAATGTTGGCCCTGCCTCTGACCCAACACCTCTCTAATAGTGATGAGCGAGCACTAAAATGCTCGGGTGCTCGATGCTCGGGTCGAGCACATTGGAATACTCGGGTGCTCGACCTGAGCAATGAGCCCAATGTAAGTCTATGGGAAACTCGAGCATTTTTCAGGCAGCTCCCCCCGGCGGTCTGCAGAGGGCCTAAAAATTGCCCAAATCGATGGGAACAGTGCTCAAATGACATGGCAACAGCATGGGGAAGACCCCTGGAAGCATTTCTGACTCCCAGGTCACTTTTGTCAACAACGTTGTCAGAGGTATTACGCCACTTTTACGGACACACAATAAAACATACCAAAACAAAACCAAAATGGAATTTCCTGGGAAATATGTTAAGGAACATCCTTTCCAGGGTAATGACTTGTATATAAAGCAAAATAAATAACCAAAAACAAAAATGCTCCTCCACACCTTGGACTATGTTCACAAGTAGCGTTTTTGATGCGTTTTTTCACTTTTGCATTGCTTTCAACCGTGACAAATGCATTCACCAGGAAATGTCAATTTAACATTTAACAACCTTATCTGGCAATGTGGTGTGTGAGATATCATCAGACACATAGTGTTTAATTTATGAAGGAGGGACTCTGAGAGTCACAAAGTCTATCTTTATAGGGCCATTAGGCGGCCTTTACTATTCTTAAAGGGCCAGCAGTCGGCCCTCACTATTCTTAGAGAGCCATCAGCCCGCTATGTTTTATTGTTCCCATTACTAAAGAGTGGGTCTCCTATACTGTTATTGCGTATGCAGTGAGTGCCAGGGCTGCTTAAAATTTGGACGCACCCCAATACCACTTTGAAAATTTGGATGCACCCCAATATCCCTTTGAAGAGACTTAGAGGAGGGCCTCCTGAAAACAATATTCCCATTCTTAGGAAGTAGGTCTTCCATTGTGTTTGCCTATGCAGTGAATGCAAGGGTTGCCAAAAATTTGAAGGCACTCCAATGCCCCTTGGAAGAGACGTGGAGGTCAGAGGGCCTCCTGAAAACAATGTTCCCATTATTAGGAAGTGGGTCTCCCATTTTGTTTGCCTATGCAGTGAATGCAAGGGTTGCCAAAAATTTGGAGGCACTCCAATGCCC
Source organism: Phyllobates terribilis (assembly GCF_046119375.1). NCBI lineage: Eukaryota > Metazoa > Chordata > Amphibia > Anura > Dendrobatidae > Phyllobates > Phyllobates terribilis. The sequence continues at coordinate 529,868,523 of NW_027362765.1, forward strand.
CTTGGAAGAGACGTGGAGGTCAGAGGGCCTCCTGAAAACAATGTTCCCATTATTAGGAAGTGGGTCTCCCATTGTGTTTGCCTATGCAGTGAATGCAAGGGTTGCCAAAAATTTGGAGACACTCCAATGCCCCTTGGAAGAGACGTAGGGGGCCTCATAAAAAAATATTCCCATTATTAGGAAGTGGGTCTCCCATAGTGTTGGCCTATGCAGTGAATGCAAGGGCTGCCAAAAATTGGGAGGCACTCCAATGCCCCTTGGAAGAGACGTGGAGGAGGGCCTCATGAAAAATGTTCTCATTAGAAAGGAGCGGGCCACTTATACTTGTAATGCCCATGCACTAAGTGTATAGGCTGACAAACATTTACCCCTGGGTGGTATACATGAACATACTGTATAAAAATGTTTTTTTACGGGAATCATAAACACACATTAAAAAAATTATGTGGGTGTTACATCACGGACCACGGTCACCTTGGTGATATAGTGGTGGAGGATGAGGAGAAGGAGGAGGAAAAGAGCAAATAGCCAAAATCAGGAAGCTAATACCCATGTGTGGGTATGAAAAGGTGCATGGGAATACACCTCCCAAGAAAAGACAGTGGATTTGAGTTTATGTTACGCTGCTATCATTCGGTGGTGTTGAGAAGTCTGGCCCAATCCAGCCATTTTTGTAGACCTGTCCACCTCAGGAATAAGAGATATAAAGTTCTCCTTGTAGCGTGGGTCTAGAGCCAATAATGACTGTCACCCAAAATTTTAAGAAAGGCAGTGTAACATAAACTCAGCCATGCGTGCCAGACTACTAACAGGCAAGACTTCGGTGTCCTCACCAAGAGGATGACTGACCATGCTCTCCTCCTCCTCCTCTCTGTCCTCTGGCCATCCACGCTGAACAGACGGTATGACAGCTGTGCAGGTAGTACCGTCTATAGCACATGAAACTAGCTCCTGTCCTTCCTCCTCCTCTTCTTCCTCATTGTCACCCAATCCACGTTGGGATGAGATGAGGCTGGGCTGTGTGTAATCACCCTGTATGGTTCCTTGCTCCATCTCATCATGCTCCGCCAGCAATGCATCCTCTTTGATTGTGAGCATAGAGCGTTTCAGAAGACAGAGAAGCAGGATGGTGATGCTAATTATGGCGTCATCGTCGCTCACCATCTTGGTGGAGTCCTCAAAGTTTTGGGGGATGGTACATATGTCTGACATCCATGTCCACTCCTGAGGTCTTATGTGTGGAGTCTGAACTGAATACCGACGGCCTTGTTGATGCTTGTACTCAACAATTGCCATCTTCTGCTCACCAATCCTTCCCAACATCTGCAGTGTAGAGCTTCAACGCATTGGGACATCACACGCCAGTCTGTGAGCCGGAAGCTGCAAACGCTGCTGAAACACGGCAAGGGTGGCGGAAGCTATAGGTGACTCTCTAAAATGGGCACACAGGCGGCGTACTTTAACAAGCAGATCCGGCAGCTTCGGGTAGGATTTGAGAAACCACTGAAACACGAGGTTAAGTGCTTCCAGCTTGTGACTGATGTGGTCATTTCGGAGATGGAGGCTGAAGAGGAGGAGGAGGCTGAGGAGGATGAGGTGCAGGAGCTGTAGGGCGCAACCCTGATTGACCTAGGGCCCGCAATCCTTGACGTCGGGAGGACGTGTTCCGTCCCAAGGTCCGACTGGTCTCCGCAAATTTAATGTGTCTTATTATGCTGGTCTGAAGAGACCCTGTACACCTAGACACATAGGTTTAAGTCATTTGACTATGTTTGCATTACAAGATTTAAGCTAAATAATAATCATAACATGGTAAATAATAAAAAAATTATCGCTCACCTATTCGGCACAGAAAAATAAGGAGGGCAGAGCTTGATGGGGAGGAAGAGCTGCCAGGAAGGATTAGATACATGGTGAAGTCATCCTGTACTTAACTGTCATAGTAGTACTGTCATGCCGGTGACTAGCACAGTTTGTAAGCGCCGTCCTACTCCCAGCGTGTACCACTCAGCTCCTCCCAGTGTCAGACCATCTCGCTGAGCTGCCTGAGTGCAATACTCCAAATCCAGAATTGCTACATCTTCCTGTTTCTGGAGGGTCTCCACCCAGCTATAGAGAGGCCCGTTCAGACTCTCTAGGAATTTAAAAACACTGCGTTCTGCAGAATTTTGCTTCCCTGGCCTATACCCTGCCAGCAGTTGATGTATTAGACTGCTTCTCCCTCCATAGATTGCCTGAGCTTAGTTCCTAGCTGCAATTCATCACTAGTTCCCTTTCAAGGTGCATTATTGTTTTGACTCTCCTGTTATCGACCCAGCTAGTTTACTCGTTTATTCTGATCTATCTGCTCCTGATCCTGACTTCCTATTTTGAACCTGTGCTGCCCACCCCATCCTTGGACTGTCTGAACATGTCTTTGTCTTCACCCTATGTGCTTCATATTTGTGCCTTTGACCCACCAGTCAGCTGCTGCAAGTCAGCGTACTACCCTGGAGTGGCATCTGGTGACTAAACTAACAACCCAAGCTTATCCTCCCCATCTGAGGCTCTAGTGAAGACCAGGCAGTCACTTTGTTACACCCCTCCAGGGTAAGCCCGGCTAGTGACGTAGTGAGTACACCCCCACCGCTGTCACACTGACTTCCTGTCTAGTGTAGACAGCATGTGCGGAACTGGTGGTATTGCTAAAATCACACGACAAAGCTGCTCCTAATGAAGGGTTCAAAATGTATAGATGTATCTGAACAAGGAAATAAATAGCATTATCTAACCTTCACTAAAAGTGGAGGCCATGTGTAATAGTCATCACCCCTATAAAGTTTGACCAGTCAAATACAATATAAACCACATACAAAAATTGGCCCATACAAAATCATTATAATGAAAATTACTCTAGCTTTTATAGTGAAGCACAGTAAAAGAATACACATACTGTATATAAACACAACACTCCAGCTTCCACAGAGCTCCTTACCCCCTGAGGAGGCAATTGAGAACATGCAAAAGCGCATTGGTCAGCATGCTCTGTGGTACTCTGCGTGTTGCACCCTATTATGGGTAGGATTATTCATGTGGTATACATGTCAAATGAGTATGTATACTATTATTACATTTTTTTTGAAAGTCCTTTACAATTATACCCATGTTGTAATGTGATATCACCTGCATTGTCCTCTATAATCTTGTCTTGTTGTATTGTATTTATTGGCATTAAAGCTGTCTTCTTATAGAATACATATAATAAAATACATACAATTTGGACAAATCTATAATATAACCGGGGATGCGTACCTCTGTCTGAAAGCCTTGATAGACTGCGCATGCGTGACGCGCAGTCTGGCTCCAGACAGAAGCACGCATCCAGCCGTTACAGGTAAGAGGAGTATATGGCGCCGGAGATAGCGGTATGTGTAGACACTGAACGCATACCGCGATCTCCGGCGCCATACTTAGATACTTACCTGACCGGGAGGAGCGTTGCCGCGGCGCCTCTCTTCGCTGGAGACCGGGGGTGGAGTGAAGGCGTCGGATCGGCGCGTGCGCATTGCGCTGTCCAACGTCATTTTACTGAAGACACATTTACAGTGTGTCTTCAGCAAAATGGCGCCGGACAGCGTGGTGCTCCAGCACCGCACTCCTCCCCCGGCCTCCGGCAGAAGAGGACGCAGCAGCGCTGGAGTACAGAGAAGAAAGGTGAGTATAACTGTTTATTATTTTTGTATGTGTGTACAGTGTGAAAGGGATGAGGGGGCCACACATAACAGGATTGTGGGGTGAGGGGACCATGCATATATCAGGATTGGGGGGTGAGGGGTACCACACATACCAGGATTGGGGGTGAGAGGTACCATGCATACCAGGATTGGGGGGTGAGGGGTACCACACATACCAGGATTGGGGGGGTGAGGGGTACCACACATACCAGGATTGGGGGTGAGGGGTACCACTCATACCAGGATTGGGGGTGAGGGGTGCCACACATACCAGGATTGGGGGTGAGGGGTACCATGCATACAAGGATTGGGGGGGTGAGGGGTGCCACACATACCAAGATTGGGGGGTGAGGGGTATCACGCATACCAGGATTGGGGGGTGAGGGGTACCACGCATACCAGGATTGGGGGGTGAGGGGACCATGCATACCAGGATTGGGGGTGAGGGGTGCCACGCATACCGGGATTGGGGATGAGGGGTGCCACACATACCGGGATTGGGGATGAGGGGTGCCACACATGCCGGGATTGGGGATGAGGGTTGCCATGCATACCGGGATTGGGGATGAGGGGGCCACACATACCAGGATAGGGATGAGGAGTGCCACGCATACAGGGATTGGGGATGAGGGGTGCCACGCATACCGGGATTTGGGACGAGGGGTGCCACACATACAAGGATTGGGGATGAGGGGTGCCACGCATACCGGGATTGGGGATGAGGGGGGCCACACATACCAGGATAGGGATGAGGAATGCCACGCATACCGGGATTGGGGATGAGGGGTGCCACACATACCGGGATTGGGGATGAGGTGTGCCACACATACAAGGATTGGGGATGAGGGGTGCCACGCATACTGGGATTGGGGATGAGGGGTGCCACACATACAAGGATTGGGGATGAGGGTGCCACGCATGCCGGGATTTGGGATGAGGGGTGCGACTCATGCCGGGATTGGGGATGAGGCGTGCCACGCATACCGGGATTGGGGATGAGGGCTGGAGTGCCATGCATACCGGGATGAGGGATGGGGTACCATGCATACCAGGATGAGGGATACCATACACATCAGGATAGTGATGAGGGGTGCCACGCATACCACGATAGGGATGAGGGGTGCCACGCATAACGGGATAGAGATGAGGGGTGCCACGCATACCGGGATTGGGGGTGAGGGGTGCCAAGCATAACGGGATTGGGTGTGAGGGGTGCCACGCATACCAAAATTGGGGGTGAGGAGTGCCATGCATACTGGGATTGGGGGTGAATGGTGCCACGCATACCAGGATTGGGGGTGAGGGGTGCCACGCATACCGGGAATGGGGGTGAGGGTTGCCACGCATACCGGGATTGGGGATGAGGGGTGCTAGGCATACTGGGATTGGGGATGAGGGGTGCCATGCATACCGGAATTGGGGATGAGGGGGCCATGCATACCGGGATTGGAAATGAGGGATGGGGTGCCATGCATACAAGGATGAGGGATACCATACACACCAGGATAGGGATGAGGGGTGCCACGCATACCGGGATTGGGGGTGAGGGGTGCCATGCATACCGGGATTGGGGGTGAGGGGTGCCACGCATACCGGGATGAGGGGGGCCACGCATACCGGGATTGGGGGTGAGGTGCCACGCATACCGGGATTGGGGATGAGGGGTACCACACATACCGGGATTGGGGATGAGGGGTGCCACACATGCCGGGATTGGGGATGAGGGTTGCCATGCATACCGGGATTGGGGATGAGGGGGCCACACATACCAGGATAGGGATGAGGAGTGCCACGCATACTGGGATTGGGGATGAGGGGTGCCACGCATACCGGGATTTGGGACGAGGGGTGCCACACATACAAGGATTGGGGATGAGGGGTGCCACGCATACCGGGATTGGGGATGAGGGGGCCACACATACCAGGATAGGGATGAGGAATGCCACGCATACCGGGATTGGGGATGAGGGGTGCCACACATACTGGGATTGGGGATGAGGAGTGCCACACATACAAGGATTGGGGATGAGGGGTGCCACGCATACTGGGATTGGGGATGAGGGGTGCCACACATACAAGGATTGGGGATGAGGGTGCCACGCATGCCGGGATTTGGGATGAGGGGTGCGACTCATGCCGGGATTGGGGATGAGGCGTGCCACGCATACCGGGATTGGGGATGAGGGCTGGAGTGCCATGCATACCGGGATGAGGGATGGGGTACCATGCATACCAGGATGAGGGATACCATACACATCAGGATAGTGATGAGGGGTGCCACGCATACCACGATAGGGATGAGGGGTGCCACGCATAACGGGATAGGGATGAGGGGTGCCACGCATACCGGGATTGGGGGTGAGGGGTGCCAAGCATAACGGGATTGGGTGTGAGGGGTGCCACGCATACCAAAATTGGGGGTGAGGAGTGCCATGCATACTGGGATTGGGGGTGAGTGGTGCCACGCATACCAGGATTGGGGGTGAGGGGTGCCACGCATACCGGGAATGGGGGTGAGGGGTGCCACGCATACCGGGATTGGGGATGAGGGGTGCTAGACATACTGGGATTGGGGATGAGGGGTGCCATGCATACCGGAATTGGGGATGAGGGGGCCATGCATACCGGGATTGGGAATGAGGGATGGGGTGCCATGCATACAAGGATGAGGGATACCATACACACCAGGATAGGGATGAGGGGTGCCACGCATACCGGGATTGGGGGTGAGGGGTGCCACGCATACCGGGATTGGGGGTGAGGGGTGCCACGCATACCGGGATGAGGGGGGCCACGCATACCGGGATTGGGGGTGAGGTGCCACGCATACCGGGATTGGGGGTGAGGGGTGTCACGCATACCGGGATTGGGAGTGAGGGATAGGGTGCCATGCATACCAGGATGAGGGATACCATACACACCAGGATAGGGCTGAGGGGTGCCAGGTATACCAGGATTGGGGGTAAGGGGTGCCACACATACCAGGATTGGGGGTGAGGGGTGCCACGCATACCAGGATTGGGGGTGAGGGGTGCCACGCATACCAGGATTGGGGTTGAGGGGTGCCACGCATACCAGGATTGAGGGTGAGGGGTGCCACACATACCAGGATTGGATGGTGGGGACAGGATGGGGACAGCACAAATACAAGGAGGGGGGCAGCACATACCAGCATGGGAGACCATATACCAATAAAAATGCTCGCCACCCGGGCATAGAACAGGTTCAATAGCTAGTATATATATATATATATCAGCAGTGAAGAAATCGTGTGTGTGTGTGTATATATACATACACATAAGTACAGTACAGAGCCTTGAAAAAGTATTTATACTCCATGAACTTTTCCACATTTTTTCACATTACACCCACAAATATAAATGTATTTTATTGGGATTTTATGTGATATGTAGCACAGAATAGAAAGTATTTATGAAGTGTGAAGGAAATGGTACATGATTTTCTAAATATTTTACATATAAATCTGAAAATTGTGATGTTCATTTGTATTCAGCCCCCCTGAGTCAATACTTTGTAGCATTACCTTTCGCTGCAATTACTGCTGCAAGTCTTTTGGGTTTTGCCTCTACCAGCTTTACACATCTAGAGGCTTAAATTTTTGTCCATTCTTCTTTGCTCACTAACACCGCACTGAATGACACTAATCGGAATGGGACTGCCTACCCACATGAGGAATACAGGAGAATCGTGATAGCAAGCACATCACACACTGTAGTGATTTGGTAGTCTGCAATCATATAGAGTATAACATCCATTGCTGATGCCCCTGCATGGTTCCCTTCCTCCCTGCATGCGGGGATGCCGGCATACTCACTTCCAGTGGCGCGCCTAGTGCACATGCGTGTGTGCTCCCTTTCTCTTAAGGGGCTGCGCGCGTACCTGCAAAGATGCCCCCAGCCAATAACTGGGAGGCATCTTGTATAAAAGGCACCCTCCCCAATAGGAGGTGCCTGAGCAACCCGTATAGTTAGTTATTGGTAGCTTGTTTGTGCAACTGTATGTTGCCAGGTCCCCCGTCCTTAGTCTATTATAGTTAGTCTTGTTTAGTGTGTACGTGACTCTGAAGCTGCTCTGGCGGTACCTGAATTCTTAAGCCGCATTGACAATGCCTGAACCATTGCCTGAGACTTGTGTGTCTGAATGAGAACCAATCCCCAAAGTCCATGCTGTCAGGTCTGTCTGTCAATTTCCGAATCCTGCCTGTCAGTAAATCCGGTCCCGTATCCACGTCCAGCAAACCCGTACTTTGGGGTCAGCAGATGCGTTACTGGGGACTACCTAGGCATGGTACCTGGCGGATAACTGCAGCTCCAGCCTGACTCTACCTTCAGAAGCTCCAGGGAACACCAGGTAGCCTCTTAGCTCTGCCCCTCCTAGGCAAGACTGGCCATATGGCATAGAGGGTCAATAGACCACGTGCGCTGCCTTCAGGTATGACAGTTTGCTCAGGCCATGGATCCTGCTGATTCCAAGATCCCCCAGGCCTCGTAGCTATACCAAGAGCTGACCCATCAGCGTGATCAGCAAGAAGAAAATCTGTCTTATCTGCAGACTATAAATACCCTGTTGGATGCCCTGACCACGGTTGCTTCATCGACTCCAGCCCAAGTTGAAGCACCTACGGCCGAGTCTACTCTACCTGCATCCTATACTTCTCTTTGTTTATTGGCTCCACCACGATTCAGCGGAGACCCTAAGCAGTGCCGTAGATTCTTGAACCAGTGCACCTTGCAGTATGAACTTTGGGCCCGTCAGTTCCCATCTGATCGGACTAAAGTGGAATTCCTGATGTCCCACCTTGCAGGAGAGGGCATAGCATGGCTAAACCCTTTTTAGGATAGAGAGGACCGTGTGACCATGGATCTAAAGGCCTTCCTGGTGGCTTTTCGAAAGGGCTTTGACAAGCCTGGTCGTGATTCCTCCACAACATTTTCCATTCTCAGACTGTGTCAGGGAGAATTGCCGTAAGCCAGTATGCCGTCCGGTACCGCACCCTGTCTTCTGAACTAGGTTGCAATGATTTAGCATTGGCAGCCGCCTTCTGGGAGGGATTATCTGGAAGGATCAAGGACAACTTGGCTGGTTGTGACAGTCGTGCTACTCTGGACGAATTAATCTCCAGCCAATCCGGATCGACCTCAGGTTCAATAGTGGACCAAAGAGGTGACGCGTGAATTGACGCGTGCATTGAGGTGAAGGGTACATTGCTGGAAAAGGAAGAAAAAAAAAAAAAAAAACTCTTTAAATCTCTTAGTTTGCGAGTGTGAACGAGCTGCGTGTGTCCGGAGCGTAAGTGCGAACGAAAGTAAGTGTGTGACTTGTTTTTCAGTGAAGAGGTATTTGGGAATCCTGCAGAAAATACCTGTGTGAATTGCGGTGAGTGCTGCATTGTGACCTGCTGAGTGCTTTTCTACCTGTTTAGATTTATTGGGCTTTTTAAAACCTATTTTCTCACTACAGTTTTAGTTTCTTAGTTTACTACCTGTGTATTTAAGGGTTAACTACATTGCACTAAAATCCTGAGGTGTAGATTTACTCACAAGGGGTTAATTAAGGGGAAGGGGTCATAATTAAGGGTTATAAGGGGCAGCTGATTGGACATCTAGTCCTTTGGAAGTGCATTGAGGTGAAGGGTACATTACTGGAAAAGGAAGAAAAAAAAACTCTTTAAATCTCTTAGTTTGCGAGTGTGAACGAGCTGCGTGTGTCCGGAGCGTAAGTGTGAACGAAAGTAAGTGTGTGACTTGTTTTTCAGTGACTTTGGATTCAGGGAGTTTGGAAGGGAGGACTTAGGACTGAATTGCTGACTGTATTTCATTCTTTCTTTACTTTACTTTTTACTTAATTAATCCACCTGACCTACTTATCTGATTCCCCCGTCCATAGTTGATACTTAATTGATCCCCCGTCCATACTTAACTGATCCCCCGCCGATATCTAATTGATACACTTGCACATCCCTAATTGATCCCCGTCCATACACCTATATATAAATAATTGTGTTTTGTACTTGTATATATATACTGACTGTATCCCCATATTTAGAATGATGTCCATTTTGGCAGGGTCCGTGCAGTGCACATCTTGCGCAATGTATGCATTCCGTGAGCAACCGCTCGAGGATCCATACTGCTGCGAGAGATGTGAGCATATCGTGCACTTGGAAGCCCAAATTCTGGATCTAAGTGCTCAGATAGCGGTACTGAGGAGCATCGACAACATGGAACGGAGTTTGCTGCTCACCGAGCAGACACTCAATGGGTCAATACTGGGGGTGGAGCATAGAGGGGAAGTGCAGGCTGAACAGGCAGGGAGCTGGATAATAGTTAGGAGGGATAGAGGGAAGAAGTATAGGAAGGCTGGTTTAGAACCGGCATTATTGGAGCACGACAGATCCTCTGACCGCGGGGGAGTGTATGCTCCAGTAATGAGGGGGAGGGGGGAAGTGTAGGGCAGGCAAGACAGGTTCTGGTAGTGGGTGACTCTATTATTAGGGGGACAGACAGGGCAATCTGTCACAAAGACCGGGATCGCCGAACGGTGTGCTGCCTCCCTGGCGCTCGAGTCCGGCACATCGCGGATCGGGTTGACAGGTTACTGGGTGGGGCTGGCGAAGACCCAGCGGTCATGGTCCACATCGGCACCAATGACAAAGTGAGTGGTAGATGGAGGGTCCTTAAAAATGATTTCAGGGACCTAGGTAGGAAGCTTAGGGCAAGGACCTCCAAGGTAGTTTTCTCAGAAATACTACCAATCCCGCGTGCCACACAGGAGCGCCAACGGGAAGTTAGGGAGGTGAATAAGTGGCTAAAGAGTTGGTGCAAGGCAGAAGGGTTTGGGTTCATGGAGAACTGGGCCGACTTCGCGGTCGGCTACAGGCTCTACCGTAGGGACGGGCTGCACCTCAATGGGGAGGGTGCAGCGGTGCTGGGGAAGAAGATGGCTAATAGGTTGGAGGAGTTTTTAAACTAGAGACGGGGGGGAAATCAAGGAAATAGGTGGGATGTGAGGCAAGCAAGGGGGAAGGGGAGAAGTGAATATAATGAGGGTGGAGAGGGGGGTGGGGATAGTACAGTTAGATCGTTAGAGAAGAATAGGATGCTAAATAACCCCAAAGTTTTATCTTGCATGCTGACCAACGCAAGAAGCCTGACCAATAAGGCGGATGAGCTGCAGGCACTTATATCGGAGGAGAGGTATGACATCGTAGGTATAACAGAGACTTGGCTAGACGATAGCTACGACTGGGCGGTAAATTTATTAGATTATAGTTTATTTAGAAGGGACCGGAAACAGGGGAAAGGCGGAGGAGTCTGCTTATATGTAAAGTCATGTCTAAAACCCAGACTAAGGGAAGATATAGGAGAGGGAGAAGAGGGGGTCGAGTCCATGTGGGTAGAGATAGAGGGAACTAAAAATAATAATAAAATATTACTGGGGGTCTGCTATAAGCCACCCAATATAACAGAGGAGAATGAGAATCTGCTATTAGGACAAATAGACAAAGTAGCAAAACATAATGAAGTGATTGTAATGGGGGATTTCAACTACCCGGATATTGACTGGGAAACAGAAACCTGTAGAAAGGAAAAAGGTTCTTGACAAATATTAAGGATAATTATCTCTCCCAACTTGTGCAGGAACCAACGAGAGGGAAGGCCGTGTTGGACTTAATATTGACTAATAGGCCTGATAGAATAACTGAGGTACAGATAGGGGGGCACCTAGGTAATAGCGACCATAATATTATCGACTTCAAAATGCCCTTCAGTAGGGTTATCAATAAGGGAACAACAAAAACATTAAACTTTAGGAGGGCGAAGTTTGATCAGCTGAAAGAAAGCCTTCAACTTATTGACTGGGACAAAGTTCTTAATCAAAGGAATACGAATAGTAAATGGGAAACCTTCAAAAGAATTCTGAATACTCAGTGCGAGAGATATATACCGTATGGGAATAAAAGGGCCAGAAATAAGAGGAAACCAATATGGTTGAACAAGAACGTAAAAGGGGCGTTAAATGGCAAAAAAGAGGCATTCAAGAGATTAAAACAGGAAAACAGTAAGGAGGCACTAATGTGTTACAAGGAAAAAACGAGAACCTGTAAAAAACAAATAAAAATAGCGAAGGAGGAAACAGAGAGACGTATTGCTAGGGAAAGTAGATCAAATCCCAAACTGTTCTTTACGTATATAAATAGTAAAAGGATTAAATCGGATAATATTGGACCGATAAAAAGTGAGGAAGGCAAAATCATAGAGAAAGATGAGGATAAAGCTAATCTATTAAATAATTTTTTTTCGACAACTTTCACAAAGGAAATCGAACTAACAGGAGAAATGAGAAGTGACAAACTTAATCCTCCACTAAGTATGACAAATCTAACCCAAGCTGGGGTACAGAAACGCCTCAGTAACATTAAAATAAACAAATCACCAGGACCTGATGGCATACACCCACGGGTACTAAGGGAACTAAGTAATGTGATAGACAGACCGTTATATCTTATATTTAAGGACTCTGTTGAGACTGGGTCTGTGCCACTTGATTGGCGACAGGCGAATGTAGTGCCAATATTCAAAAAGGGAGCGAAAAGTGACGCCGGAAACTATCGGCCGGTGAGTCTGACGTCCGTTGTGGGCAAAATTTTTGAAAGCTTCATTAAAGAGGCAATTACGGAGCATCTTGATGCTAATAATCTTTTAATCCCGAACCAACATGGATTCATGAGGAATCGCTCCTGCCAAACAAACCTGATTGACTTCTACGAGGAGGTTAGCTCTCGAGTAGATCAGGGGGAACCAGTGGATGTCGTATATCTCGACTTCTCAAAAGCGTTCGATAGCGTGCCACATAATAGGTTGGTATACAAAATGAGAATGATGGGGCTGGGGGAAAATGTCTGCAAGTGGGTAGCTAACTGGCTAAAGGATAGAAGGCAGAGGGTGGTTATAAATGGAATATACTCAGATTGGGTAAGCGTCACTAGTGGGGTACCACAGGGGTCTGTACTAGGCCCAATGTTATTTAATATCTTTATTAACGACATAGTCAACGGGATAAATAGTAAAATATCAATATTTGCAGATGACACAAAGTTATGTAAAACAATTAATACAAAAGAGGACAGTGCAGACCTACAGAGGGATTTGGATAAGCTGGGTAGGTGGAGCATTAAATGGCAAATGAGGTTTAACGAGGAGAAATGTAAGGTCATACATATGGGAAGGAAAAATGGAAGTCACCAGTACTCACTGAATGGGAAATCATTAGGGAATTCAGAGATGGGAAGGACTTGGGCATCTTGATTGATAGCAAACTAAATTGGAGTGCCCAAAGTCAGGCCGCTGCTGTAAGGGCAAACAGGGTAATGGGATGTATCAGAAGAGGTATAGCTGCAAAGGATGAGAACATTGTTCTTCCACTGTACAAAGCACTGATCAGACCACACTTGGAATACTGTGCTCAGTTATGGGCCCCAATATATAGAAAGGATATAAATGAGCTTGAAAAGGTACAAAGGAGGGCAACAAAATTTATAAAGGGAATGGAGGGACTGCAATACCCAGAGAGGTTGGCAAAACTAGAACTATTCAGCCTGGAAAAGAGAAGATTGAGGGGGGACATAATAAATGTGTACAAATATGTTAGGGGACAGTATAGAGATCTTGCCCGGGATTTGTTCAAAAGGAGGGATATTACGGTAACAAGAGGGCACTCACTAAGACTGGAAGAGAAAAGGTTTCAGCACCAGCATAGGAAGGGGTTCTTTACGGTAAGAGCAGTGAGAATATGGAATTCACTGAGTGAGGAGACGGTAATGTCGGATTCACTACACCAGTTCAAGCGGGGACTGGATGCATTTCTAGATACCAGGCAGATTTCAGCATATACTTAAAAATAAAATAAAATAGTAGGTTGATACAGGGATTTATTCTGACTGCTGGTTTCAGAGTCGGGAGGCAATTTTTCCTCAGGTGAGGATTGGCCAAATCATTTGGGGTTTTTGCCCTCCTCTGGATCAACTTTAGCAATTACAGAACTAACAGGTCGAACTTGATGGACGCAAGTCTTTATTCGGCTTTACAAACTATGTTACTATGTTACTATCTGTCCAGAGACAGCTTCTTCCCCAGTTCCCAGAGACTGCTGTTTACTCTGAACCCATGCAGGTTGATCATGTTAGGCTGGCAAAGAAGCAGCTGGAACGAGGTTGTGCCAAGGAACTGTGCTTCGGCTGCGGCAGTGTGTAGCACTTCATTGGTTGTTGCCCTGAGAGTTCTAAAATTCTCCAAACCTAGGGCCTGTAGGTGAAGCTTCCCTGGGTGTGAGTGGAGATTCTTCACCGCTGACTTTGAACGTATCCATGTCCTGTGGAGGTATCCAGTTCATCAAAACTGCTAATCCGGACACTAGCTTGGAGGGAAATTTCTTACAGCAGGCCGCAGACAGCTGGTATAAAATTCCCATCCAACACCTCCAGAATCTGCTGAGAGTATTATCCTTTAAAGGAAAGTAGTCAAAAGACCTATTTGAAGTTGCTCGATTCATCACGGAACCAGTAGTGCTCCAGATAGGAGCATTGCATTTGGAGAAAATCACTTTCTATGTGCTGTCTGATATTTTTCACCCACTTCTCTTAGGTCTTCCATAGCTGAGAAGTTATGAGCCCGTTCTAGACTGGAGGACCGGTAAAGTGCTTTATTGGGGACAGTCGTGTCACAAGAGGTGTCTGGTCTCTATACTTCCATCTCGGCCACCAGTGTTGCCATTTTCTCCACCAGGAACCTCCGCGACTCAAGGATGTATCCTCGTTGAGACTAGTTTGAACACTGAACCAGAGAAGGTATCTTGTGGTTCCTGATGGTCGCAGGATGAGAACGTCAAGGCGAAGGCATCTTCTGAGTCTCTACTATCTACTGACCAGAAGGAAGAATCCCAATCCATCTTTGTTTCTTCCAAAGGGTTAGTCAGCCTTGCCAGGCTAAGAGAGACTCAGCAATTCAAGGTTCCTGTTTACAAACCCGCTCCGTTCTGCTCTGAGGATATCCAGTCGGTGAGAGGCATCCTTGCCAACAAGAAGGTAGGAAATATAACCTTTCTTTCAGTGGACTGGAGAGAACGTGGTCCTGATGAGGTCTTGCGAGTTCAAGAGGAAGAATCTGGTTCCATCTCCTCTGCAGGGAGTCCTCACGGGCTTGAAAAAGAGGACAGTAAAAGGGGGGGCACTGTAGCGTCCATTGTCGGCGCCCCCGCATGCTTCCCTTCCTCCCTGCATGTGGGGACACTGGCATACTCACCGCCCCAGCAGTGGCAGTGTCCTCATGCTTCTCTGTCTCCTCCTGTGCATGCTACACAGGTTCTGGTGGCATGCCTAGTGCGCATGCGTGCTCCCCTGCTTTTAAAGGGGCAGCATGCGCACCTGCAAAGATGACCCCAGCCAATAGCTGGGAGGCATCTTGTATAAAAGGCACCCTCTCCAATAGGGAGGTGCCTGAGCAACCCCTATAGTTACTTAGTAGTAGTTTGTCTGTTGCCTGGTCCCCCATCCTTAGTCTCTTATAGTTATTCCCTTATCCAGTGTCGTCCCTTTAGTCTTGTTTAGTGTGTATGTGACCCTGAAGCTGCTCAAGCAGTACCTGAACCCTTAAGCCACATTGACAATGCCTGAACCATTGCCTGAGACTTGTGTGTCTGAATGAGATCCAATCCTCAAAGTCCATGTTGTCCAGTCTATTTGTCAGTCTCCTAATCCTGCCTGTCAGTGACTCAGGTCTTGTATCCCTGTCAAGCAAACCCATTCCTTGGGGTCAGCAGCTGCGGTACCGAGTACTACCTGAGAGTGGTACTTGGCAGCTACCTGCAGCTCAAGGTGACTCCACCTTCAGGAGCTCCCGTGAACTCCAGGTAGCTGCTTAACTACACCCTCCATTGCAAGCCCGGCCCCGAGGCACAGTGGGTCCACGAACCACATGCGTCACCTTTGGGCGGGACATAGAGGGACTGCAAATTTATCTTGAAATCAGACAATCCCTTTAACATGGCATCAATCATTTTCAGTAATCATCCATTGCATATCATTCCCTATGCCCACCACCCCACAATGTTTATTGTCACAGAGTAACCATGATGACGTGTAGTCATCTATCCCATCATCTTATAGTGGATTAGAAGTTTGCACCTATAATTCACGATAATCAAGATAATCATGCAGTGTAAATCACATAAAAATTGGATAAAAAAAAGCGTGCTTACCAATCATTGTTCTTGGCAGCCCATAATCTTTTGTAAACAGGACTTGTGCTGCCAAGAACAATTGCAGCCTATGCACACAGAAAGATCTACATATTGCTGTATCTACATTTTTTTCACATCTAAAGTGCAGTCAGCCTGTGCGAACAAGCCATTAAACGACCACCAATTCACAAACATATTGTCACGACTCTGTTGTCGGGTATCCTGGGGCCAGGGGCTCCTACCCTGTCCCTATTGCCATAGCTGGCCCTGTTCCCTGAATTATTTCTGAAGGTGAAGATGCCGGGGCCACGAACCTTGTCTGAGCTCCTCAATCCTCCCTCAATCTATTCCCTTCCCCCACCCAGTGAAGAGAGGAGTAGTAGTTTAGGGCAGTGCACAAACCAGACTATCAAGGTAATACAAACAGGGCTAAAGGAAAATACCAATCATACAAGTGTAAGCACACAAACAACGGAAGTTAACACTGGGAAGTGGAGGATAGGGAACAAACCAAAACAGGAGAAGAATAGGATTTACACACAACCTAAAACACATAGCAGTCTAAGCTGATATCCACCAAACGCCTTCTCAAATAACCACTCTCCAACCCACTACTAGAACCATGCAGCATAAGCTAGCTCTGGCAATGATAGCCTGCCAAAGTCCAGTATATATAGGAGCGGGGAGTGACTAATAGAGATAAGTGAACATGTTCGGCAAACGTTCGTTTTTTTCAAATTCGGCACAAACGTTGTTCATTCGGATTCGCATTCGGGTCTCCGAGCCTTTTGCGCAAAAATCGCAAAAGTTGGCCAGAACATAAACATTCCTGGTTTCCGACGCTGTCATCTGTGTGACAGCGCGGGAAACAGGGGCTGTGATCGGCGGTAACATCGCTATCACCGGTCACAGCACTGCTGGATTATGCTGCCAGGTGTAGTGTTGAGCCACCCCCGTAGTGTTCGAGTTCGGTTCGGTTCGTCGAACACCCATGTGTTCGCCGAACTGTTCGTCGAACTGTTCGTCGAACACCTTCGAACACCGTTAAAACCAATGGCAGGCAAACAAAAACACATAGAAACACATAGAAAACACCTTCAAAGGTGTCCAAAAGCTGACAAACTGCTCAGAAGACACAACTAACACATGGAAAAGTGACAAGTACATATAGTCATGCGAAAAGAAAAGAGGTGGAGGAGTAAAAGGAGGGGGAGACACAGATATAGGCATGTCATGCCCTTCTAAAATCCAAAAAGTGAGAAGCCGAGACGGCCAGTCCGCTCCTGCCCGTGCCACCTCCGTGTCGCCGGGTTTGTGCCAGAGCCGCGGTGAACCCTGACGGCCAGCCCCCCTCTCCCAATACTGGTGCCTGTCCGCTGGTGGGTCGAGAGAGCCCCCCTGTGGTGGAGGCAGCTCTAAGCTTTTTAATTTAAATTGTCCCTCTAATTTGAATGAATACACTTTAAATCCATTTACAAGGATCTATTGGAGGGCAAGTCTCATGCCAGCAGCCGCGTAATTCCAGCTCCAGTAGCGTCCACTAAAGCTGCTGCAGTTAAAAAGCTTTTATAAGGATCGAGCTCGGCTGTCCACCGCAAGGCATCCTAGTGCCAGTCCCAGCCCCTATGCCTTGGGGTGCCTCCTGATGCTCTTCACTAAGTATCCCGTGGTCCCGAAGCATTTCCTTTGAAAAAATTAAGTGTCCAAACTACAGGTGGTGTAGCTTGCTTAACAGCCGGGATAATCCGCTGACTAGCAGACACTGCTACTAGGCACAAAGTATTTCCTGGGCTAGATGCAGTTAAAAATTTGTAAGTAGATACTCTCGTTGGATGCTGAGAAAGCATTCCATAGAGTCTCCTGGCACGCCATATATGATTCTCTTAAAAAGCTTGGGGTAGGGGTCTAGGGGACCCTTTTATAGCCAAAATCACGGCCCTGTATCACAATACGTCACCTAGGCTGAAGATAAATGGAACTGTAGCACCGAGGGCTCGGTTGCTACAGACGTATTGCACCTCACCCAGAGGTGTGATATCTCACTCTCAGATAAGGATGGAGTGTGGATCAGGACCCGACACCTGCATGCATTACACCACATTGCCGTGGGGCAGGGCGACCAATATGCCCCTGAGATGGGCACGACAGTCCCTGTCCCTGGCTGGAGTGGGGGGAGGGAACACTGAGGAAGGGGAACCCTGCAGTGCAGGAGCAGGGAGGAAGCAGTTCCTGGGTGCATTGAGAAGGGAGTATAAAAGGTGGGCACCATCTTAGTTCAGTGCAGAGAAGTCTGAGCAGAAGTGGCAGGGAGCAGGGGCTCTGCATGAGCTCTGCTCCGGAGGCGGGCCTAGTAACAGAGGCCCAGGCCTGCAAGAGGGAGAAGGAAGGAAGAGGAGCGGAGAAGGCTCCAGGAACGAGGAATGAAGGGATCCCAGGGGTGCGGACGGGCGAGTCGCCACCGCACGCCCGAATCCACCTGCGTGGAGGGGTCAGGCCAAAGGGGGAGACCGGTCCCCGAACTAGTGGAGGCAGGAAACGACCCTCAGCTAGAAACCGGAGGCTCTGACATTTTATGTGGCGCAGCCCCTTGCTCCACCCGCTAGGAAGGCACCACATAGGGTCAGGGAAACTGGCGCCAAGTTTACCAAGAGGAGGCCCGAGGCAGCCGGACAGAAGTGTTGGTAAGAAAGGCCAGACAAAGGACACACAAAGGGGGTCCTGTGAAGCGCTCCAAAGTTATCTGGGAGTTGTCTGAGCCCCTCACCTGGTGAGCACAGTACGACGTGGGCAGCCGTTACCTGCAGACGTGGTCTGGATAATAAGAACTGTGAGTAAAGGCCCTGAACTGCATCACTGACTCCGTGTCGTTACTGCTGCTGCCCTGCACCATCACCCCCATCCTCCGCATACACTGCCCTGAGGCTATACTCCTCCCGTGGGGAGTTATGCTACGCTCTGCTGCACCCACAACACCAGCCTTAGCGGTCTGCCCTGTAGCGGCGGTTCACTCTGACCGCAATCCACGGGTGGCGTAGTCGGACATTTAAACATCAAAACCACATAAATAGTTCCGCCACTGGTTTGACCGCCCTGAGCCACGGAACCGGATCGCCGCCACGAAGACTACAACCACCAGCATCCACCAAAAAGGGTCCGGCTCTGGGTGTCCCAAGGCCCAGGGGGTGCGTCAGAACATTTTCATCACCTTTCACAATCACCAGTGACGGAGCACCTGCTCTCATCAATTCGCCATAACCCCAATATTAGGTGGATTGAGGTGGGAGGCACCGAGTACAAGTGCTCTCTATTTGCTGATGATGTCCTAGTATATATCACTCAATCACATATATCCATCCCTGCTGTTATGGCTGAAATAGATCACTTTGTTACATGGTAAAATTTTAAAATCAATGCAGCGAAGTCTGAGGCCCTCGATGTCTCCCTCCCTAAATCCATATAGGATTCCATCCAGTCCAACTTTCCCTTTGCCTGGCCCTCACAGGGTATCAAATACTTAGGAATTCCTATTCATAGAGACCTCTCCCATCTATGTTATCTTAATTTTGGGCCCTTTATTGAACAATTCCATACAGACCACGGTTGGCAAGTTGGAACTGTGAGATTCACTATGTGCACCACTGGTATTTTGTGGAAAAGCACATGTAAGATTCTGCAACAGTCTCTGCTGATACTCCTGCATGCGTGCATCCCTTTCTATGGCAGGAATAATTTCTGCAAATTTACTTTTGTACCGGGGATCTAACAGTGTGGCAACCCAGTAGTCAGGATTATTTCTAATTCTCACAATTCGAGGGTCATGTTGCAGGTAGTGCAGCAAGAAGGCACACATGTGTGTTGCGCATCCAGGAGCACCAAGTCCCTGTTGTGTTGGTGGCGAGGTAACAATCATGCTTCCTTCCTCTGTCCTCTCCCCCCAACCTCGCACAACAGAAATGTGATCAAGGTCTCCCTCATCTGATGAGTCTTCCATCAGTTCGTCCTCCACTTCTTCCTGGGCTCCTGCACCTTCCTCACTAGTTTGGCTGCTACCATGCGCCCTGGTAAAATCATCTCCCCCACCCTCACATGCCTGCCGCCCTGGTGCTGCCGACCGTCTGGACCTTGCAGATGTTAGCCCTTCCGCATACAACTCCTCCTCCTCTACTTCCTCCACCTCCTCTTGTGCCACCACCTGACTCCGAATTCTGTTTAACATGTGCTCCAGCATGTAAATCACCGGAATAGTCATGCTGATAATGGCATCGTCAGCACTAAACATCTTCGTCGCCATTTCAAAACTGTGCAGAAGGGTGCATAGGTCCCTGATCTGAGACCACTCCTCCAGCGTGATTTGCCCCACCTCTGAATCTCGTTGGCCCAGGCTATACGTCAGAACGTATTGCACCAGGGCTTGTCGGTGCTGCCACAGTCGCTGCAACATGTGCAGAGTTGAATTCCACCGGGTAGGCACATCGCATTTTAGCTGGTGAAGTGGCAGGCCCAACGACTTCTGTAGAGATGTAAGTCCCTGAGCTGCGGGATGCGAATGGCGGAAGTGAGCACACAGCGACCGTGCCCTCTGCAGAAGGCCATCTAGTCTGGGATAGTGGGCTAAAAATTGCTGGACAACCAGGTTCAACACGTGAGCCATACAAGGCACGTGTGTGACATTGCCCCGGCGAAGGGCCGCACCCAGGTTTGCAGCATTGTCGCACACGGCCTTCCCTGGTTTCAGGTCCATTGGAGACAACCATTCATGAAATTGGTTCTCCAGAGCTGACCACAACTCCTCAGCTGTGTGACTCACATTTCCCAGACATTTCAATGTAAAAACCGCCTGATGACGTTGAGCCCTACTGCCAGCATAGTAAGGAGGTGTGCAGGATCCCTTCTGCGCAGTTAGAAAGCTTGTGGCATGACCAGACAGGCTTTGGGTGCAGGTGGAAGACCGAGAGGAGGTTGAGGAGGCAGAAGCAGTGGAGGAAAAATGACATAAAGAGGATTGACGCACAACTCGTGGGGACGGCAAGACTTGGACAGCAGCCCCTTGTCCTGCTGTCACCATAGTTACCCAGTGCCCAGTCAGCGACATGTAACGCCCCTGTCCATGCCTACTCGTCCAAGTGTCTGTGGTGAAATGCACTCTGTCACACACAGAGTTTCTCAAAGAAGCGGTGATGTTGTGTGCGACATGCTGGTGGAGCGCAGGCACACCTTTCTTTGAGAAGTAGTGCCGACTGGGCATCTGGTACTGGGGCACTGCGACGGACATAAGGTCTTGAAAATCCTCTGTGTCCACCAGGCGGAAAGGCAGCATTTCTGTAGCCAAGAGCTTGCAGATGGTGAAATTCAACCTCTTAGCTTTCTCATGGCTAGGAGGAAATGGTCTTTTACTTGTCCACATCTGAGGGACCGAGGGCTGGCTATTGTGCTTAGACGAGGTTGATAAGGGTGTCCCCGGCAAACTGCCGGTCTGTGAGGAAGATGCAGGCGGACATGTTAGGTTGCCTTGATCCAAAGGTGGTGCTATCGATGTCGGACAGCGCTCAAGACCAGCTGGTGTTACCACCTCCAAAGAAAATGATGACCTGCCAATCACGCTGGCTGTTGCGGGTAAAGAGGTGGCAGGTCTGCGCCCCAAAACAGGTGTGACTGCTGTCCCCCCAGTCACAGAGGATGAAGAGGCCGCGGATGCACAAGATATGGCAGACGGTGGTTGGCCCGGCCGGCTAGACCGCATTGTAGCACACTGAGCTTCCCACTGCAACTTATGCTTCATGTCCATGTGCCGGTTCATGCATGAAGTACTCAAACTATGTATTTTTTGGCCTCTACTTAGCTTTTGCTGACAAATGTTACAGATAACACGAGTTGGGTCATCTTTATCGATCTGAAAAAATGCCCAGGCTATGCAAGGCTTAGCACCCATGCGACCTGAAGAGCCACCACGACTTGTGGTGAGAGGCAGAGTTGTGTTTGAGGATGCAGTTGTTGACGTGCTTCCAGTACTACGTCTCTGTCCAGGAAGGCGCAACCTGACCTCGTCGTCACTAGCATCTTCCTCCACCTCCTCTGCTGACCTCATCTCTTGGCTGACTGTGGGTTGACAGTAAGTGGGATCTCCGACCTCATCATCATCACCCTGTGCGTTATCACACCCGTCGTCCTCAGAGCCAACCTGTTCCTGCCCTGACAAAAAACTAAAGTTGTCGCTCCAATCAGGTATTTGAGTCTTATCATCGTCTTCCTCATTGTCTCCACCAACAGGAGTTACAGTTTGGGAATGAGGGTCTACATTATGGTCAGAACCTTCTGCGTCTGGTCCTGGATCCGACTCATAAAGATTCTGGGCATCAGTGCAGATCATTTCCTCGTCTGGATTCACAGAAGCGCTGGAGTCGACCTCTGATTCCCAGGCTATAGTATGAGTAAACAGCTCTGCAGACTCAACCATCTGTTCTACCTCATACTCAGACGGGCAGCTGGAGATTTGGGAGCTGTGAGGAAGCAAGTGCGATTTGGGTGACACCTTTGAGGACTGGAGTATTTGTGATGTTGAAGTTGATGTGGAGGAGAGCCCACTTAAAGGAGCACTTGATATCCGTTGAAGCACCTGCTGTTTTTGTGCCTCATCTGGAATTTGTAGCGATTGGCGTGGCCGTAAGAAAGGGATCTTATCACATTGTCCGCTAAAAGAAGTAGACATTTTAGTTTGGCTGGAAGATGGTCTTTCTTCTGCACCTACCCCACGGACACAACCTTTTTTCCCCTTCCCAACACGCCTATTCCCCTTTCCACCAGCAGCAGGCCTTTTTCCACTCATTTTGGTGGTTAACTAATTCACAACTCTGGAGTTGTTTGCACAAAAAAACAATGGATGGTAACCGAGCAGAGCTGAGTGGCCACACTGTGGTATTAGGCCAAAACTATTGGCTGGGTTAGATGCAGAAAAAAATTATTTTTAATTTGCAACCTGATGGAGGTCAGTATAGATGGACTAATAGACCAAGTCCCACACACCGCTAGAAGCCCAAATATTTTTTCAGAGCTAGATGCAGAAAATTTTTTTATTCAATTTGCAACCTGATGGAGGTCAGTATAGATGGACTAATAGACCAAGTCCCACACACCGCTAGAAGCCCAAATATTTTTTCAGAGCTAGATGCAGAAAAAAATTATTTTTAATTTGCAACCTGATGGAGGTCAGTATAGATGGACTAATAGACCAAGTCCCACACACCGCTAGAAGCCCAAATATTTTTTCAGAGCTAGATGCAGAAAAAAATTATTTTTAATTTGCAACCTGATGGAGGTCAGTATAGATGGACTAATAGACCAAGTCCCACACACTGCTAGAAGCCCAAATATTTTTTCAGAGCTAGATGCAGAAAAAAAATATTTTTAATTTGCAACCTGATGGAGGTCAGTATAGATGGACTAATAGACCAAGTCCCACACACCGCTAGAAGCCCAAATATTTTTTCAGAGCTAGATGCAGAAAATTTTTTTATTCAATTTGCAACCTGATGGAGGTCAGTATAGATGGACTAATAGACCAAGTCCCACACACTGCTAGAAGCCCAAATATTTTTTCAGAGCTAGATGCAGAAAAAAATTATTTTTAATTTGCAACCTGATGGAGGTCAGTATAGATGGACTAATAGACCAAGTCCCACACACCGCTAGAAGCCCAAATATTTTTTCAGAGCTAGATGCAGAAAAAAATTATATTCAGTTTGCAACCTGATGGAGGTCAGTATAGATGGACTAATAGAATGATGCTATGCCCAAAAGATTTTACTTCACTAGGTGCAGTAAAAAAATTGGTATTCTATACACAGGTGGTATATCTTGCAACACAGATAGGCTACTCCACTGACTAACACACTCTGCAATAGGCCAAAAAGGATTAGCTTTGCTAGATTCAGCCAAATGCTGTGAAAAAAACTTGCACAGCACTGGCACAGACCTGCCTGGCAAAAACTGATAGGAACTGATGTAACCTAGTCCTGAAAAGGACTCCAATTACAATTAGTCTTTACTCCCACAATCTATCTATTTAAGAGCACAGACCTGCCTGATAAAAGTCGTAGGAAATGCTGTAACCTAGTCCTTAAAAGGACTGCAATCACAACTATTCCCTACTCCCAAGCTATCTGTATATTTGTGCGAAAATTGGCTTGAAATTAACAAGGTATAGCGCACACAGCAACAGCGGTGCCGTCTAACACGCAGCTGCAGCAGTGAGAAAATGGTGGCGACGGGGAAAATGGCTTGGTCTTATAGGGCAAGGACATGTGACATACACTGCCAATCACACATGCCCTTGCTTGTGTGAAAAAAAGCACTTCGCTCCGTGTGTGCGCTGCTGATAGGCTGACAGATTGCACCTCCCCACTGCAAATGCGGGAAAGAGAAAAAAAAATGGAGATCTTCATTGTTCCTGCAGAGATCCATCCCCTGCCCCTCCCCCCGCCCCGCTGTACACTCAAACTGCGTATTAACATTAATTTTCATCATTACTGAGAAAAAATCCAGTTATGATTTTGGTGCACGAACAGTTATCGAACATAACCTCGAACAGCCGAATTTTTCTCAAATTGTTCGTGTTCGCCGACCGGCTCGAACACCGCCCAAAACAGCTCGAATTTGAGATTGGCGAACAGTTCGAGTAGAACAACGCTCATCTCTAGCCAGGTGTCAGTGTAATTCTGCAGCTGTGACAGTGACCCACAGTAAAAAACTTACTGCAGGTCACAGGTGCCGGCTGACGGGACTACTAGCCCCATCATCGGGCGCCTTCTGTCACAGTAAACAAGCAGCGCAAGCTCTGCTGTTGGGAGGAGTAATCTCTCATCAGCTGCGCTTGCGCACTGAAAGTGAAAGTAAAAAAAAGTTAAAATAAAGAAATAATTATTTAAATAAAAATAATTAACACATTTTACTCATCTACACCTTGTCACTGATGTTCTCGTCCTCTGTAAAAAATAAAAAAACACCATGTACTCACCTTACACTTAATCCCCGATGCACATGTCACCTGTGATAAAGATAAAGTAATAAACCACCATAATCCTCACTTGTCTGCCGTAGTCCATATAATATTGAGTGTCCCACGATGATGTCACTGATAGCACAGCCACATCCGGAGATATGACCGTGTTATCCAGTAGCCAGCGATACACTGACAGCAGCGTGATCGCTCCCGTAGTGTATACCGATGAGCTGCCTGCACTGAGGTCACTGGAGTTCAAACAGCTGAGAGTTCCAGTGCCCTCATTTACGGCACCAATGTTGCGTGAGAATTTTCCCACGCAACACTGATGCAGTAAGTGAGGTCACCGGAGATCTCCGATGATCTTCAGCTGTTTGAACTCCAATGACCTCACTCCTGCAGGTCAGCACTAGACACTGACAGGAGTGATTACACTCCTGTCAGTGTATACAGTGCTGTCTTCTACAACAGTTACATCAGTGATTGCTGATGTGGCTGCTGTAGAAGTGACCCGGATTGTCGTGGGACACTGTGGATTACGTCATGATGGCGGACAGGTGAGGGATATTGTTGTTTTTTATTTTTGGTTTCTTACAGGAGACAAGGGCTTTGATGATCGGCCGTTAGGTGAGTATATGGTGTTTTTTATCTTTAAATAAAATATTAAAAGCGTGTGGAATTTTATTTAAAAAAAAAGATTTTATTCTGGTCGTGTCTTTATTTCAAAACCTTGACTACGGGGTTAGTAATGGGGGCATCTTATAGACGCCCTCCATTACTAACCTGGGCTTCATATCAGCCGCGAATACAAGGCTGACGTGAACCCCAACCCTATTACCCCACTTGCCACCACTACACGGCAGTGGGAAGAGTGAGGCTAAGCGCTAGAATTGGCACATCTTATGGATGCGCATTTCTTCTGCCGCTGAGGGCTGATAGTATTTTCCTCGGAGGGAGCCAGGATCCATGGCCCCATCCCTGGCTATTAATATCAGCTCACAGCTGTCTGTTTCGCCTTTGCTGGTTAGATTTTATAGGGGGACCCGACGTTGATTTTTTTTCTGGGGACCCCCTGTAATCTAGCCAGTAAAGGCTAAGCAAACATATGTGGGCTGTTATTAATAGCCAGGGAACATCTTTGGATAATGGCTTCTTCCCCGGCTAGTGCTGGCTATGAAAATGATGTGAGAGCCCACGCCACTTTTTTTTATTTAATTCTTCATTTTATTTCATTTATAAGAAATCTCATGCCCACTGTACTTGTTTTGATGCTGCTTAAACTCACCCTCAGCATGTCAATTTCTGTAGCGGAGACGCTTGAAATGTCATTACATGTGGTGGATCCGCATGTACTGACAAAACAAGTGCAGCATTAGAAAGCAGCGCTTTCGACGCTCACCCCAGGTAAACGGTAATCCAAGGGCTAAAGCGATGTTCCACATTTCTTTTTTCAAATATCTCTATTTAGCTCATCAAAGCATTCATTGCTGTACAAAAACTCATGAAAAAATGCATGCAAAAATTCCATGCAATAATGCACCTAAAACGCTTTTTTTCTGCAGCAAAGTGAATGAGAAACGTTAAGTGTCATGCACACATTGAGTATTTTTTAATTTGCAGATTTGCTGCAGAAACTAATCATCAGCATGTAAATTCTCTGTGCATTTTTGCCATGTTTTTTGCCTGCATTTTTTCAGTGCATTCAATGGGTGAAAAACTCAGGTAAAATGCACCAAAAGCGAAAATAGAAAATAATCTTCAGCATGTCAATTCTCTGTGCATTTTTGCCTACGTTTTTCACCCATTGAATGCACTGAAAAATAGCAGGCATTTTAATATATATAGTGCAGATTATGCTAGCCTACATGTAATAATCTCATAATCAACTGCCGCCCTGCCCTCATAAACTGGCATAAACTATGCCTGCATTATAAAAAAGCAATTACAAAACTAAAAATGGCATCTATCAGATATAATAGGTACCCACTCTTCTGTAGATAGTAAATTATCTTGGTTTGCAAAAACTTTCTTTTAAAACCTTTACTGTAGAACTTGTAATTATATCAGCTAACATTCTATCCATTAGGCCGGGTTCACACACTCATATTTCATTGTCTATATAGGGACTACAATGCCTGGACCCGAACATACAGCCTCGTGGACACATAAACTCAGGTCGGGAGCTCCTCGCTCGTGTGAACATGGCCTTGTTAAAACAAAGTGAATTCCTTTTGATCTTCAGACCTTTAAAAATATCAGTATCCTTGTAAAAACTCCCAGTTCCTCACTTCATAAATTACTTACTAATCCTAAATCCTTCTACATTAGCTGCAAAACATATTTACTAGAAGTGTTTGAAATCAGCATTAGTGATGACTGAATAGATTCATAATCCGATCTCAATTGTTAAGTTCGACACGAATGTGGCACATTTGGATTCGTGATTGGAAAGGAGAGCAAAATTTGTTAAATTCGGGAAAATCGGCAACATTCGGCAAATTTACTTGGTTACGTGATTGCGGGGCAGCTATAGCGTTTTTTACAGTTTGGCTACCATAGTGCTTGTGACGCACCCCCTGGGCCTGTGCTGTGCAGGGGATACCCGGAGCCGGATCGCTGGGGGTTGTAGTCCTCCGTGGCTGTGACCCGGTCCGTGCCCAGGGCGGTCAAACCAGTGGCAGTATTAGTAATGTGACAAATGTCCGACTACGCCACCCGTGGATTGCTGTCAGTGGGGACCGCCGCTGCGCTGCAGACCGCTGAGGCTGATGTTGTTTGCGCAGCCGAGTATGGGATAACTCCCCTCGGGAGAAGTATTGCCTCAGGGCAGCTAGAGTGGATGATGGGAGTGATGGTGTGAGCGTCCCAGTACTAATGGTGCGGCGATGAAACACAGAGATGTGTGGTGCAGTTCAGGGTCTTTACTGATGGTATAACGCAGACCCTCCCGGGAGTACTGGTTAGCAGTAGAGGCCTGGTCTGTCTGTAAGCAAGTAGGATCTCCCCTGGCCAGGTGGAGTTGTAGGCCTCCCCGACTATCTGCACTCTTTCCTGGCTACCTTGCTGTGTGCTGGTAGAAGTAGCCCACGTCCCTGAGTATACCGTGTGGTGCTCACCTGTATGGCCGGTGACTTGGGGCCTTCCGTTAGCCTCCGCTTCATGATGGTGGTGCTGGTCCCTTGCTTGTGACCGTGCCTCCGGGCTTCTATGACCAGAGGACATGGAATCCCCTGCCGGTTGGATTCTGCTGCTGGACCTGGATGTCCCCACAGCCTCGGACTCCGTGTCCGGGTTTAGTGTCTTCAGCCAAGGCAAGCTTTCTAGCTTCCAGCCTCTGGCACTCGCTCCTGGTCCTACAGAGCTCCTGTTGTCACTCTCCCTGTGTCTGCTGTCCTCCAGACCTGACTGCGTCTCTGTCTGGGACTTCACTACCTAATCCCGCCCCAGACCCAGTTTATAAGGGCAGATTCCTCCCCTCCCAGGTCTGGGCGGGCAGTGTTGCATGCTTAGGGCTCCTGACCAGAGAAACCTCCCACTTGCTCTCCGACATAATATTTCTATTACTGTGGCAACCAGACCCCTGGGGTGCCACATTCCCCCCTAGTAAATTTTAGTACTCCGGGACTAAACACATTTTTAATGAAACATAAATGCAGGGTATAAACGATAATACAATAGCATATTTACAAGAAGCTTTAGTTCTTTAAAGGTCACGGCGTGTCCGCAACCGGGTGTCCATATCACCCAAGGTGAAGTTTGTGAAACAAGAGGGCGTCCATGTCACCCAAGGTGAAGCTTTAAGCGAAGTAGGGGACCTGTCCAAAGCAAACCCCTTGCGTTGGCCCTGGGCGTGGCTGCAAGGCTGAAGCTAGCTACTTTGGACCGCAAGGAGGCCACGCCAGACAGGTTTTCTTTTCCGCGGCCGTCTTTGCAAAAGTCACAATGTGCAACTATCTACAAAACTGTTCCGGTTATCCAGTGTCCATAACCTGTTAGTCCATAGAAATCTGCAGGGTAACTGAGAAACATAATTAATAACAGGCAACAAACATAAACCATAAACAGTTAAACAGATAAATTCACAGTGCATTAGTTTCGATTTTCCAGCGAGCGGGCATCTGACCTCTAGTGACTCTAGTGGACCTACGGAGCTCACTAACTGGTCCTGCACTACAGGGTGTAGGAGGTGTTATGGGCAAGCTGGGCAGCTGTCTGCGCACTCTTTGGCTCACTAGGGGCACGGCAGGCTCACTACTAGCAGAGGGTTGATCCTCTTGTGCTGCTGGTGTGGACTCTTCTGCCTCCTGGGCCGGCTGCTCTTCCAGCTCTACCTGGTCTTCTGTAGGCACTTGAGGGGCTGGCTGGAGAAAGGTGAGGACGGGCACCACGATAGCGTTGTTTACTTGTGTCCAGGACCGGGGAAAGTCTCCGAGTACGGTGGTGATCATTTCCTCCTTTTCCTCTACGGGTTGAGGGTCTTCCTGATCTTCATCCGTGCTTTGCAACTTCTCGGGGCACTTTTTCAGGTGGTCTCTGGAGACAGTGGCTGTGGACTCTCCTCCATCCTTGCTGATGACGTACACCTTTGGATTATTGTGGCTTGAGGGCAGTACGGTGTACGGGTCCTTTTCCCACTGGTCGTCCAACTTATGGAGCCGCCTTTTTCTTTTCAAGACCTGCTCTCCAGGTACCAGGGGAACAGCGGGAGCATGTTGGTTATAAGTCCTCTCCTGCCTTTCTCTTGATTGACAGAGACTTTGCTCGACGCTCTCCTGTATTTTCCGGTACTGTTGCTGCCGCTCTGTATCCCAGTCTGCCTCTGGTGAGGTGTCCTCGGGTGTCAGGACTCCCATATCCAGGTCGACAGGCAGCTTACCAGGTCTTGCTCGCATTAGGTAAGCCGGGGTACAGTTGGTGGAACCTACCGGGATGTGGTTATACAGGTTCACCAGATCGGGCAGTTTCTCAGGCCACCGACTGCGTTCTTCCAGGGGTAATGTTTTTAGCTGATCTATCACCACCTGGTTCATCTTCTCGCAGAGTCCATTGGTTTGGGGGTGATAGGGCGTTGTTCTTACCTTCTTGCAGCCATACAAGTTGCAGAACTCCTGGAAGACCTCCGCTTCGAAGGCTGGTCCTTGGTCCGTCAGCACTTCGTCCGGGTACCCGTGTGGGTGGCAGAAGTGCAGCTGGAAGGCTCTGGCTGCTGTCTGAGCCGTCAGGTCTTTGACAGGGACCACCACCAGGAACCGGGAGTAGTGATCCACGATGGTTAGGGCGTAGACATACCCGCTTCTGCTTGGAGCCAGTTTAACATGGTCCAGAGAGACCAGTTCCAGCGGCTGCCTAGTGATGATGGGCTGCAGGGGAGTCCTCTGGCTAGCACGGTCCCTTCTTCTTAGATTGCACGGGCCACAGTCTCTACACCACCTTTCAATGGCTCCTCTCATGCCTATCCAGTAGAACCGTTCACGCAGCAGGAACTCCATCTTCTTCCATCCGAAGTACCCTGCCCCATTGTGGTAGGCCTCCAGCACCATAGCTGCGTCCCGTCTCGGTACCACAACCTGCCAGATCAGCTCATGTGTCCGGGAATTGACCATTCTGCGGCACAACTTCTCCTTGTAGCGAAACAGTCTGCTCTTTTCCGTCTACAGTTGCTTGGTCTCTTCCGGAGCGTCTGGGTCCAGGCGGGCGTCAGCCTGGGTCAGCATTTCCTTCACCAGACGGACTGCGGGGTCACTGTCTTGCGTCTCCGCCCAGTTGTAGTGGGGTAAGGGGTTGAACGTAGCGGATCGCTGGCCCCTCACACGGTGGGAATACTGGGTAATCCCATGACGGTGAAACGCAGGGAGTTCGATCTCTTCCAATTCTTCTGGATCCTCCCCTTTGTCCGGTAGGTTTGGCATCCTGGACAGGGCGTCCGCGTTGGTAATGGAGCGTCCTGCCCGGTATTTGATCGTGAACTCAAAGTTGGACAGGCGGGCCATCCATCTCTGCCCCAGGGCACCCAGTCTTGCAGTGTCCAGATGTGTCAACGGGTTGTTGTCCGTGTACACGGTGAACCTGGAAGAGGCAAAGTAATGCTTAAAACGTTCGGTTACTGCCCACACCACTGCCAGGAACTCTAACTTGAACGAGCTGTAATTCTCAGGGTTTCTTTCCGTGGGTCGCAGTTTTCGGCTGGCGTAAGCAATTACCCGTTCTCTCCCCTGCTGGATCTGGGACAGTACGGCTCCTAGCCCGATGTTGCTTGCGTCCGTGTGGAGGATAAAGGGCCGGCTGTAATCAGGGTACGCCAGGATTTCATCCCCCGTGAGGGCCATCTTCAGCTGGCGGAAGGACTCCTCTTCCAGCTTTTCCCATTTGAAGGGTGGCTTCTGGTTTTTGGCCTTCCTGGACTGGCCTATCAGGAGGTCCTGCATAGGAGCAGCCTTCTTGGTAAAACCGAGAATGAATCTTCGGTAGTAGCCTACCAACCCGAGGAACTGCCGCAGTTCCTTTATGCTGGATGGTCTTGGCCAGTCCTTAATCACGGTGATCTTGTCAGGGTCGGGGGCTACTCCGTCAGCACTCACCACGTGTCCCAGTTAATGTACCTTTGGCTTCAGTAGATGACACTTTGAGGGTTTTACCTTTAGGCCATAGTTTGTCAGGGCTTCAAACACTTCTGCCAGGTGTTCCAGATGGTCCTCATAGGTCTTGGAATAGACGATGACATCGTCCAGGTATAATAGGACCGTCTCGAAGTTCCGGTGTCCCAGACAGCATTCCATCAACCGTTGGAAGGTTCCTGGTTTGTTGCAGAGCCCGAACGGCATACAGTTAAATTCGCTAAGTCCCATCGGGGTGGTGAATGCGGTCTTCTCCCGGTCCGCCTCTGCTACAGGAACCTGACAGTACCCGCTAGTGATATCCAAAGTAGAGAAGAAGTTAGCAGATTTTAATGCAGCTAAGGACTCTTCTATCCTTGGTAACGGGTACGCATCTTTGTGTGTGATACGGTTGACCTTCCTGTAGTCTACACACATTCTCATGGTGTTGTCTTTCTTTTTCACTAAGACTAGTGGAGCTGCCCAGGGGCTACAGCTGTCCCTAATTACCCCAGCCTCCTTCATGTCTCTTAGCATCCCCTTGGCGTGTTGATAGTGTGCAGGGGGTACGGGTCGGTATCTCTCCTTTATGGGAGGATGGTCTCCCGTGGGGATGTGATGTTCTACCCCCTTTACTCGCCCGAAGTCCAGCGGGTGTTTACTAAACACTCTCTCATACTCTTGAACCCCCCGATAGACTCCCTGTTTTTGGTGTGAGGGAGTGGAGTCAGTACCCAAATGCAGTTGCTGACACCAGTCCTCCATTGGTTTCTTAGAGCCGTTACCTTCCTCTGGTTGAGATGGAGGCAAGGGTTCCATGGCCTGTACAGAGTTCTGGTTGACGGTGAACAATTTGGCTAGCGTGGTATACCGGGGCAGGTATACTTCTCTCTCCCCGATATTTATGATGCGGACGGGCACCCTCCCATGGCGTACATCGACCACCCCCCGTGCTGTCAAAATGGTGGGCCTACTGTCTGAGTAGACGGGTTCTACCATTGCTTGGTAGTCTCTAACTCTTAGACCAATAGCTGCCCGGCACCAAATCATCATCTCACTTTTTGGGGGCATGGCAATAGGGAGCGGGTCACACATTCTCACACTACCTATCTCACCACCAGATAGTTCCACTTGTTGCCGCTTCATCAGTGCCCGGATCTCTTTTTGGAGGACACGCTGCTGGCTGGAACTGGCGTTCTTGGCAACCTGTTGCAAAATAAGAATCACCTCTGCAAGACAGTTTTCGATTACGTTAGTACCTAGGGTTATTTTTGGGTGACTCTTGCGACGGTCAATGTCCACAATGATCAGTCCTTGTGCCGGCAGTTCAACTTTACCGATCTTGATGGTCACCTCTTTAAATCCTATCTGTGGCATGGGCTGACCATTGCTGGCGATAATGCTCAGGTCGTCATCTGGGTAGCGGGTTATGTCCGAGTCATTCCAGTACCGCTTGAAGAGCACGTACGGGATGGTGGTGACCTGTGACCCAGTGTCTAGTAGGGCACTCATAGGAATACCATCCAGTACCACAGGCAAGACTGGACATCCCCCTACGTATTTACCAAGCCAGTTCGATGGGCCTGATGATCTTAAGCCTGGGGGTTGGCCCTCTAACCCAGGTTGTGCCCATTTAAATGACAGTACCTTGCCATATGTCCGGGTTGATTGCAGCGGCGGCAGATGGGTCGTCCGTCCTCGTTGTATCTGTCGCTGGGTCTCCCTCTGGCCGGTGGGGTTCTCCTCAGTCGGCGCCACGGGATGTCCTCCGGTCCGGATGCCAGCTGGATCTTTCCTGGAGAAGAGACCTGTAAAAACTGCACAGTTCTGGTTAGCGCAGCAACGCTCTTAATCAGCTCTTGGACCTGATGGTGCAGGTCTGTAGCTGGGTCATTGTTCAAAGCCTGTGCATCAGCTTCCACAGGCCCTGCAGACAAGGGCGTCGCGTCCTGGTGATAAGTGATAGCAGGGCGCCTGTGGGTCACAGCACCACCTGGTGCCGGTTCTCGGAGCACCCGGATGGCTCTGTCCTTGAACTGTGCAAAGTCCAGGTCAGGGTCCTGTAAGGCCATTGCCCGCAACTGGGTTCGGTGGGCATTGCACAGTAGACCCTCAATAAACTGTTCGGTCAACAGCTTGTCTTCATTCCCCACGCTGTCATGGTCTGCCTGTTTAATGGCTCTCAGGGCCTCTTGTAGGTTTAGAGCATAGTCTCTTATACTTTCATGTGCCCATTGTTTGCACCCGTAAAATCTGAGCTTTATTTCGGCTGAGGTGCGGGTGTCAAATGTGTCTTTCAGCCGGGCTAGTATTTCTCTGACAGTCCTCTTCTTCCCAGGTGACCAGGACTTTTCCTCCCTTTGGGCTGCCCCGATTAACTGGGCCACCAGGATGCTTACTTTTTGCTCTTCCGTGAGGGGGTATACCTGGAAGAGGCTATCCAGTCTTTCCCTAAAGTCACTTAGAGTATGTGACTCCTGTGAGTACTGAGGTAGCCAGGTCGCCCCCGGGATATAGGGCATGGTGAATGGCATGACCGCAGCAGCGGTTGCGCTGGCGGCCGGTGTGGCGGTGGAGCTCCCCTCGGTATCCGGCATCCTTCTGCCCCCCTAGTCGACCGTGGCCTACCTTGTGATGCTGTTCTTCCGTAGGCCGCGGCTCCGCAGTCAATCGTCGGGGTCGAGGACCTGGCGTCGCGCTCCAATGACGTCAGCGTCGCTCTTGCTCCCTTCCAGGACCTTGCACACCGTCAGTGCGTGGGGCAGAGCTTCGGTTCTCGCGCGCTTTCGGCGTCCACGCCCCTCTTCTTCCTGCGCGGCGTCCCGAAGATGGCGTCCGATGGCGGGAAGCGGCTGCGGATGGCGGGAAGACGGCAGAAGATGGCGGGAAATGACTCAAGATGGCGTCCGATGGCGGGAAACGACTCTGGACGGCGGGAAACTTCGCCACAGGTAAGTACAAAAGTCTTTTTCAGGCACGCAGTACCCGGTGGTTGCGGGCACGAAATCCTGCCGACTACGCCAAAGTTGATGCGCCCCCTGGGCCTGTGCTGTGCAGGGGTTACCCGGAGCCGGATCGCTGGGGGTTGTAGTCCTCCGTGGCTGTGACCCGGTCCGTGCCCAGGGCGGTCAAACCAGTGGCAGTATTAGTAATGTGACAAATGTCCGACTACGCCACCCGTGGATTGCGGTCAGTGGGGACCGTCGCTGCTCTGCAGACCGCTGAGGCTGATGTTGTTTGCGCAGCCGAGTATGGGATAACTCCCCACGGGAGAAGTATTGCCTCAGGACAGCTAGAGTGGATGATGGGAGTGATGGTGTGAGCGTCCCAGTACTGATGGTATAACGCAGACACTCCCGGGAGTACTAGTTAGCAGTAGAGGCCTGGTCAGTCTGTAAGCAAGTAGGATCTCCCCTGGCCAGGTGGAGTTGTAGGCCTCCCCGACTATCTGCACTCTTTCCTGGCTACCTTGCTGTGTGCTGGTAGAAGTAGCCCACGTCCCTGAGTATACCGTGTGGTGCTCACCTGTATGGCCGGTGACTTGGGGCCTTCCGTTAGCCTCCGCTTCACGATGGCGGTGCTGGTCCCTTGCTTGTGACCGTGCCTCCGGGCTTCTATGGCCAGAGGACATGGAATCCCCTGCCGGTTGGATTCTGCTGCTGGACCTGGATGTCCCCACAGCCTCGGACTCCGTGTCCGGGTTTAGTGTCTTCAGCCAAGGCGAGCTTTCTAGCTTCCAGCCTCTGGCACTCGCTCCTGCTCCTACAGAGCTCCTGTTGTCACTCTCCCTGTGTCTGCTGTCCTCCAGACCTGACTGCGTCTCTGTCTGGGACTTCACTACCTAATGCCGCCCCAGACCCAGTTTATAAGGGCAGATTCCTCCCCTCCCAGGTCTGGACGGGCAGTGTTGCATGCTTAGGGCTCCTGACCAGAGAAACCTCCCACTTGCTCTCAGACATAATATTTGTATTACTGTGGCAACCAGACTCCTGGGGTGCCACATTTGCGTATAATGACACATGGCAGATGAGTGGGGGGGCTGGTGATAGCTCAAAACAGGTCAGATCAGCAGTGCGCTGTTTTTTTTCTTTCTTCCTGTAGGTGGTAACTTTAAGTCAGAGCGCAGGAAGCATTCACAGTGTCCCAGACACAAGGGCTTCTGCAAAGGGCTGCTGAAATCACTTGTCCTCTCCATATAAAAACCGCCCATGTTCCATCTGCCCCATATTATGCATGTCACTGAAGGAGATAGACGCTGCTCAGTGTGCTCTGTCCTGTGTAATTAGAGATATTAGCTAGATAGATGGGCGCTTCTGTGGAAGTCAGATACTGTAGATAATTCCTGTGCTGTGTACCTGTTCAATCGATTTTGCGGCTTTTTTTTTGTGCAATTACTGAGATTCTCACAGAAAGAGCAGGGTCTATGGCTCAGAACAGTGCTGTGCATTGGTTGTACTGTGCTCCATGCAGACCTTCAATCTATTTTTGCACTTGCTAATGTGATAAAGCAAGCAAGCAAGCCCTTGTAGGCCACTTTTTGTTTTTGTGGGGTTGAAATTTAGCTATCTGCAGAGCTTGTCAGTGCAGAGCTTCTGAGTGCAGAGCACAAAAAACGTTTTTTTCATTTGCTAATATGATAGTGCAAGCTGTGTTAGTCCAGTTTATCATTTTCCGGTGGATGAACTTCAGCTTTAAGCACAGTAAAACAAATATTTTTTTGCTGTTGCTAGCCACAGTCCACCAAAGATTTTTTGTGTCACAGATGTGTTACACTCTGCTATAAGCCACCTAGTGCTTTTAGTAGCGGTGAAATTCAGCTGTATTCAGAGTCAAAAACATCTATTTTTTTCTGTTGCCAATGTTATACAACAGCTTGATTTGAGTTTGAAATAGTTTGGAGAATATCTCCTATGTTGTACAGGCGTCATCCACAGTTAAAAAATACTTTGTTCGGTTCCTAACGTTATACAGCAGGGACATCTCAGTTTGAAATAGTTTTGAGAAAATCTCTTATGTTATACAGGCATCATCTACAGTAAAAAAAAATATTTTGTTTGGTTAGTAACGTTATACAGCAAGCCATATCTTACCTTGTCATTTAGTGCCGCTGAAATTCAGGTGTGTGCAGAGCTGTTGCAGAGGAAAAAATCTATTTTTGTTTTGCTAATAGCGTGCTCCTACTACATAATCTGAGCAACATGAGTGGGAAAAAGAGAGGTCGAGGTGGAAGGGGAAATAGGCTTGGTGTTCAAGGTATACGTGGGGAGGGTGGTAATGTTAGTGAAAGCACTAGTGAACCAACACCATCATGTCCTATCCAAAGAGAACTGACAACTTCTGTTACTGGACAGGCTACTCCACTCTCTTTCTTTGGCAGCCGCACAGTGATACACCTTGTTGATAAGGGCCAGAAAGAGCAGGTGCTTCATTGGATGGCAAACACTGCTTCAAGTGGCCTCTCCTCTTCTTCCTCCACCTCAACATCACACACAGTACAGTCCACAGAGGTGGCATCCCAATTAGCCTTGCTTCCCCCAGTGTCACAACTGTCCAAGCGCCCAACTGACTGTAGTGAACCACAGATGGGTGAGTCTGTAGAACTGTTCACCCATTCTATACCATGGGCATCAGAGTCAAACATATACCAAACATTCACAGAGTCAAGAAGAGGAGTAAAGCATCTGCACCGATGCCCAAAATTTTTTTACGTTGGATTCGAGGCAGGACGGAGTAGGATCCGAGCTGGTCCCTGACCATCGTCACTAGACGTTAACCACCGGGGAGGGAGGTAATCCTGATAAGACTCAGATACCTGAAGCTCATGTGGACTGTACTGTGCTGTCAGGGCAGCAAGAGGAGAAGGGTCACTCTGAGGGCGAGGAATGGGATAACATATTGGACGATGACGAGGTTAAAGATCCTACTTGGTGTGAACCCAGAGACACACTGCCGAGTAGGTCATCTGAGGAGGAGAAGGAGGAAGACGATGAGGTTACCTTCCACCCTACGGTGCAGACACGGAGTGATGCAAGCACGTGGAGCACTGCATCCTTAGCCACAACTGTGGACAGCAGCGATCGCGGGTCTGCATCTCGCAGGGGTGGTAAGAGTTGCCTAGCCTGGGCCTTTTTTTGAGACCGCAAAGGATGAGCCAACTCACATTATCTGAAAACTTTTTAAGAAAAAACTTGGTACAGGGAAAAAGTGCACTAATTTGACTACTACATGCATGAACCTTCACATGCACACACGGCATGTGTTATGCTGGGAATCTCACTGAGATAAAATGCAGACCAGCGGATCTCAACAACCATTAGTTGCCCCATCAACCGCATTCACTGCTTCTTCCTCCTCCTCTGTTACCGTGCCAAGTATTGGCATGCAGGTCTCCCACCACAAAACTTTTTCTCTACCTGTTCCAGTCAGGCTGAGTGAGAACCCGTCAGCTGTAACGAAAGCGGACATGCTTGCAGTGTTTGTTTCACCGAGCACACCACACGTTTCTCAATCCACCGTAACATTTGCACCTCACTCACAGTCCAGCAGTTTGTCCGTTTCACCGTACTCCGCCCTCTCTCAGCACCGCAACCAGCCCTCGGTCCCACAGTTTTGGTCACATAAAAGATTGTTTGATCCTACACATGACAAAGCTAAGAGGTTGAACTCCACCATCTCAAATCTGTTGCCCACGGAAATGCTGCCTTTCCGCCTGGTAGATACAGATGGTTTCCAAAAGCTGATAACCGTCGTAGTCCCCCAGTACCAGTTGCCCAGTCGCCATTACTTCTCTAAGAAAGGTGGGCCTGCACGACACCAGCATGTCACAGACAACATCACCCGTTCCATGACTAAATCTATATCTGCTAGGGTGCATTTCACCACAGACACCTGGACGAGTAAGCATGGCCAAGAGCGTTACATCTCGCTGACTGGGCACTGGGTGACTCTGGTGGCTGTGGGGGCAGGCAGGAAGGGGCTGCTCCACAAATCTTGGAATCCCCAAGGCTTGCAGAAGAAACCTCTGTATTTCACACTTCCTCCACTGCTTCTGCACCCTTCACCTCCTCTAGGGCCTCCACCTGTGCAATCAACCTCTGTCTTAACGAGACACACGTTCCAACAGTGCAGAGTGAATTCACACCCCCTCCGTACTGCACAGCCAGGGCTCACCGCAATCAGGCAGTCTTTAAATTAATATTCCTTGGAGATCGCAGTCGTACAGCTGAAGAGTTGTGGACAGCTCTCCAGGATCAGTTTCAGCAATGGCTGTCTCCTCTGAACCTGGAACCAGGGAAGGCGGTGTGCAATAACGGTGCGAACCTGTTGGCGGCCCTACGCCAAGGTGAACTCACACACGTGCTTTGTATGGCTCACGTCCTCAACCTGGTGGTGCAGCGATTTCTCCGCCACTATCCCAGCTTGGATGAGCTGCTTTAGAAAGTACCGAAGCTTTGTGCTCACTTCCGCCGTTCGCATACCTCATGTCATCGACTTGCATCGATACAGAGGTCTTTCTCCATGCCAGTTAATAGGTTGATATGCGATGTGCCAACACAGTGGAATTCCACTCTGCACATGTTGTAGCGACTGTGGCAGCAACAACGATCCCTGACGCAGTATGTCATGTCATATAGCCTAAGCCAACACAGTACGGATGTGGGGCATATCATGTTTACGGAGTGGGAACAGAATAAGGACCTCTGCACCCTTCTGCGCAGTTTTGAAATGGCTACTAAGCTAGTTAGCACTGATAATGCCATCATCAGCATCACTATTCCTGTCATCTACATGCCGGAGAAGACTTTGAATAGCGTGCACAGGAAATGGTTGTCCCAGAAGAAGAGGAGGATGCGGAAGGGATGAGAATGTCTCAAAGTTCCGGACTGTCAT
Organism: Phyllobates terribilis; assembly: GCF_046119375.1. Classification (NCBI taxonomy): domain Eukaryota; kingdom Metazoa; phylum Chordata; class Amphibia; order Anura; family Dendrobatidae; genus Phyllobates; species Phyllobates terribilis. The sequence continues at coordinate 529,907,972 of NW_027362765.1, forward strand.
CACACAGGTGGATGCCATGTGACGGTGGCTTCCTGCGATCGAGGGGGTTTGATGATACCAGACATTCTGTTAGTGAAGGTGCAAGAGCTGAGGAACAACTGGAGGAGGAAGAGGTGATGGTCGAGCAACAGTCAGAAGATGAAGAGGATAATCATCCCCCAACTGTTGAACGTGGTTGGCAGGAGGGGACGGAGGAAACATGCATCAGTGTTACGAGCCAACAATAGAGTCTGGCTTTGGACCACCTGGAAGAGCCCGACATATGAGTGCCTTCTTGCTGCACTTTCTGCAACATGATCCTCGTATAGTTAGGATTCAAAATCATGCTGACTACTGGGTTGCCACTCTGTTAGATCCACGTTATCAGAGTAAATTTTGCCAGATGCTTCCCACTCTGGAAAAGGACACTCTAATGTTGGAGTATTGAAACAAGCTTTTAAGCAACCTTAATAGAGCTTTTCCCCAAGGTAGGAGTGAGGCACACAGTGTGCATCGCAGCTGTAGTCTTTCAACCTACAGCACGTCAGTTCGTCAATGCCAAAACATTAGCAGCAGCAGTTGAGAAAGTGGCAGAAGCAATTTCTGTGAGTCCTTTCACATATTTTTTAGACCAGCTCGTGCACCAGCACAACAGAGTACAAGTCTGACACGTGGAGAACGACTGGAAAGGATGGTGGAGGACTATCTAGAGCTCAATGCGAATACCATCAGTGAGGATTTTGACCCTTTTACATTTTGGTCTTCAAAAATGTATGAATGGCCTGAGCTCGCCTGTCATGCCTTGGAGGTTTTATTATGCCCAGCAGCATAATAAAACCTCAGAACGTGTGTTCAGCGCTGCTGGTGGTGTCCTGACAGATAAACGCACCCGGCTGTCCCATGAAAGTGTTGACCACCAAACTTTCATCAAGATGAACAAGTCATGGATCTCCAAGGACTTTTGCACCCCAATTGCAGACTGTACAGAGTAGGCAATGTTGTAGTTATAGTGTGCTGCATTGATCTTGCGGAATTGCAGCACGAGATATGGCTTATATGCCTGCTCTTGCTACGGCTGCAGGTTTTAGGCCCTAATCTTTGGAAATGTGGGGAATCCTGATTGGGTTTCCATCTATTGGGTTGGCTGTAGTGGAAGAGGTGTCGTTCCTAATTGTACAGTTTCTACTGTACTGAAATTGATGCCACCTTGTTGGGTGTCTGCCAGTAATTTTTGGAAATGTGAGGAATCCTGATTGGGTCTCCATCTATTGGGTTGGCTGTAGTGGAAGAGGTGTCATTCCTAATTGTACGATTTCTACTGTACTGAAATTGATGCCACTTTGTTGGGTATCTGCCAGTAATTTTTGGAAATGTGGGGAATCCTGATTGGGTGTCCATCTATTGGGCTGGCTGCAGTGGAAGAAGTGTCGGTCCCATTATACTACTTATACTCTAGTGAAATTGATGCCACTTTGGTGGTTTTAGGCCCAATTGTTTTCAAATGGGAACAGTCCTGATTGGGTCTCCATCTACTGTGTTGGCTGTAGGGGAAGAGGTGACGTTCCTAATTGTACAATTGCTACTGTACTGAAATTGATGCCACTTTGTTGGTGTCTGCCAATAATTTTTGGAAATGTGGGGAATCCTGATTGGGTCTCCATCTATTGGGTTGGCTATAGTGGAGGATGTGTCGGTCCCCATTTATACTACTTATACTCTAGTGAAATTGATGCCACTTTGGTGGTTTTAGGCCCAATTGTTTTCAAATGGGAACAGTCTTGATTGGGTCTCCATCTGTGTTGGCTGTAGGGGAAGAGGTGTCGTTCCTAATTGTACAATTTCTACTGTACGGAAATTGATGCCACTTCGGTGGTATTAGGCCTTAATTTAGGGAAATGTGAACACTCCTGATTGGGTCTCCATGTGCTGGGTTGGCTGCAGTGGAAGAGGTTTTGGTCTCCTTTACAATAGTTATACTCTAGTGAAAATAATTTTTTGGTGCAGATATTGATCTCCACACAGGGGTACACAGACCTGATAAACTCAACATGGGTATACAATGCAGACTGCATATCAGCTTAACATTGATTGGGGCAGATATTCTTCTTCACACAGGGGAAAAAAATGGTTGGGTCCGAGCAGCTTTCTGACCCTCAACTGTACTGTGCTGTCAGGGCAAGAAGAAGAGGAGGGTGACTCTGAGGGTGAGGAATGGGATATCACCTTGGATGATAATAAGGTTGCACATCCAACTTGGTGTTAATCCAGAGGCATGCAGCTGAGTATCTCATCTGAGGAGGTGCAGGAGGAAGACGAGGAGGTTACATTACAGACACAAAGTAATGCAAGCACGAGGAGCACTACATCCTTAGCCACAACCGTGGCAGTGACCAGCAGCGGGTGCTGGTCTGCAGCTCACAGGGGCGGCAAGGGTTGCCTAGCCTGGGCCTTTTTTGAGACCGCAAAGGATGAGCCAACCCACGTTATCTGAAAAGTTTGCAAGAAAAAACTCAGTGAAGGGAAAAAGTGCAATAATTTGATTACTACATGCATGAACCTTCACATGCGCAATCCACATGCGTTACTCTGGCAATTACTCTGCGTTACTCGGGCAATCTCACTGCGATAAAATGCAGATCAGCAGACCTCAACAACCATCAGCTGCCCCATCAACCGCCAAGTATTGGCATGCAGGTCTCCCACTACAGAACCTCTGCTTCTCTACCTGCTCCAGTTAGGCTGAGTGAAAGCCCATCAGCTGTAACGGAAGCAGACATGCATGTTGTGCTAGATTCACCGAGCACACCACACGTTTCTCAATCCACCGTAACATGTCCCCCTGGACCTCACTCACAGTCCAGTAGTTTGTCCGTTTCACCGTATTTCGCCCTCTCTCAGCACCGCAGCCAGCCCTCGGTCCCGCATTTGTGGTCATGTAAAAAATTGTTTCCTCCCACACATGTCAAAGCTAAGAGGTGGAAATCCACCATCTCCAATCTGTTAGCCACGGAAATGGTGGTGTCAGGCCCTCATTTTTTGATTTGTGAATACTCCTGCCTGTATGGCTGCTTTTTTACTGAGGAGGTAACCGGAAAACCTTAAGGAAACCCCCACAAACACGGAGAGAACATACAAACTACTTGCAGATAATATCCTCTATCGTCATAAAGGCATTAGCTCATTGTCTAGGAGACCGACCACCGCTGCTGTCTACCTTATGAACATTTTGTTGAAGATTGCAAGGTGTCACCGGTTTATCGTGACAGAGAGTAGCCAGAAGACGGCAGCATCTGATTACTCCCACTCCTCCAGTCATTAAAAAGAAGCTTTACGCCTTCATATTAATCGTGCAGGGGTTAATCTGCTCAGTTGTGAGCTCCTGGAAGCTTAACGTGATATAGGCTCTTGACAGATTTGTCCCGTGCATCTCCCCTACTGTGAAAATGCAGTACCCCAACACATCAGACTGTTGCCTACCGTGGAAACCTTGAAAAGGAAGCTGAAAGACCCACTTCTTGTGACAAGCATACCATCTGCGGTAACCCTCGCTCCAGCATACCGTTGCAAGACTTGCTGTACCTTGACCTACTGTATCCTCACCCATCTCTTGTAGATTGTTTGTGCGCCCTGGTGGGCAGGGTCCTCTCTCCTCTTGTACCAGTTGGTGACCCCTTTTGACATGTAACGCGCCACGGAATAAATGTCGCTGTAATAGTAATAATAATTATAGTACTTGTACTCAGGGTCAATTGATGGCACTTTCCAGGTGTCTACTCCTAATTTGAATTGTTTTGGCGGCAGCTTTTGGGCCGGTTTTAAGGTGTTGTGTATGCATTTTTTTTGTCCCCCCCATTGAATCCTATGGCGTTCGGTAACGTTTGACGAACATTCGACGAATAAATCGGCGAATATCGCAAATTCAGCAATCGTAATCCGAATCGAATATTGAAACATTCGCTCATCTCTAATCAGCATATCTCAAGATTTTTTATTTATGATTGTACTGTATGTAACAGCATTCTGTATGGTTCAGCTTCTCATGTGAAGTAGCATAGTGGATTCTGGCTTTAGGTCATTACCATGAATGGTAAGTAACTGGCAAAATGTAAATACTCAGGGAGCTAAATAGCCCATACTCAAATCTTATATATAATAACAATAGCTAACAGCAGGGCCGGCATCACCACCCGGCCCAACCGGGCAAGTGCCAGGGCCCTGAGCAAGCGATGGGTCCCACTTGCCGCCGGGAACACTGGCACGTTATGGGGCCCGTTAGTCAGGGGAACCTGAGGCCAGTGCCCGTAAGTGGGCCCCCCCCGCTTGCTCAGGGCCCCAGCATTTGCAATACTTACCTTTCTCTGTTCCTCCACAGTTCCGCCGTCTTCTGTGTTTTCTGACTCTGTGACGTCTCTCAGGACAGAGGGCACGATGACGTCACTACAGCGCTACAATGCTGAGCAGTCACAGTGCAGAGAGCTGGAAGACAGCAATGCTGAGGAGTTCAGAGCAGAGCAGTGGCCAGTGAGGAGAGGTGAGTATTTGATTTTTTTTTTATGTATGGAGCATTATATAGGGCCCATACTGCATGGAGCATTATATGGGGCCCATACTGTATGAAGCAATATATGGGGCCTATTCTGTATGGAGCAATATATGGGACCCATTATTCTGTATGGAGCATTATATGGGGTCCATTATTCTGTATGAAGCATTATATGGGGCCCATTCTGCATGGAGCATTATATGGGGCCCATTATACTGTATGGAGCAAAATATACGGGGTCCATTAATCTATATGGAGCATTATATGGGGCTCATTATTTTGTATGGAGCATTGTGTGGGGCCCATTCTGTATGGAGCATTATATGGGGCTCATTATACTGTATGGAGCAATATATGGAGCCCATTCTGTATGGAGCATTATATGGGGTCCATACTGTATGGAGCAATATATGGGGTCCATTATTCTGTATGGAGCATTATATGAGGTCCATTATTCTGTATGAAGCATTATATAGGGTCCATTATTCTGTATGGAGCATTATATGGGGTCCATTATTCTGTATGGAGCAATATATGGGGTCTATTATTCTGTATGAAGCATTATATGGGGTCCATTATTCTGTATTGAGCATTACATGGGGCTCATTATTCTGCATGAAGAAAGGCATGGGCCCATAATACTGTATGGAGGACTATGTGGTGCCCATAATACTGTATGGAGGACTATGTGGTGCCCATAATACTGTATGGAGGACTATGTGGTGCCCATAATACTGTATGGAGGACTATGTGGTGTCCATAATACTGTATGGAGGACTATATGGTGCCCATAATACTATATGGAGGGCTATGTAGTGCCCATAATACTGTATGGAGGAGTATGTGGTGCCAATAATACTGTATGGAGGACTATGTAGTGCCCATAATACTGTCTGGAGGACTATATTGTCCGGCCTAAAATGAAAACTCTTGAATCGCCCCAGGGCACGCACTGTGCTCTGTGAGGATTCGCCAGTTTCTGAGCTATTGTAGAATTTACAATAGATATCACTCATGTAATGTAAGAAGTAAGTGAAATCTTTGGCATTGTACTATATCTATATTTATATCTGTGCATCATGAATCGTGGTATCTGTTAAAGGAGCCCACTGAGACTTTTTCGCCCGGGCCCATGAAAACTTGAAGCCAGCCCAGGACAACAGGATTGAGATTTGTGTTGAAAAGGCAGTATAGTAATAGTAGTCTTATTGTGTGAATAACAGAGTCTGTTAATAATACATACTGTATTATTCAAGATTCTCTTAAATATTAGTTATTGGGAAACGGTAATTTCCTCAATCCTTCCTAAACTGCCACCATAACTCTATATAAGCCTTTTAATGGATTCTAAAGGATCCTTTCTTATGCCGCAAACTTATTTCCATGTTTAAAAAAAGTTATAAACCTGGCTTGCGGTACCCAAATTATTTAGGACTAGTCTGGCAGAGAGTTGATTCCCCCAGATTTCCTTAGATTAGGTCTTCCTCGATCCTATAATCACACCCAAGGAGACATGATAACATCTACCAAACAGGTGGTGTAACCATCAGGATCAGCAACTCTCACATATGAACAAGATGCTCTGTCGTCAATGCCCTGCTTGGCTAATTTGCATACCGCACATCAGATTTATATCTTAATTTTTTTAAAGTAGAAAGAAGTCTATAGCACATAAAGGACCTTCTTTTAATTCATAAACAGGTTTATGTAAACTTATGGTGGCAAATTAGGAGGGGCTTGGGAGCTGGCAGGTTCCCTTTAAATTTACATTTTTCACTATGTGTACAGTATATACGTGGAATTTTTTTCAATTGCAAATAATTTATTTTCCCGAGTGATATTTAAAAGGGTTGGCTACTGTCACGCTAGGTGAGGGAAGGACCAAGTGTATAATGATGGGAAAAGAGGGGAAGCCCAACAACTAGGGAAGGGAGAGTGGAGACCCATAGGCAGATCTTACAACACCCTGACTCCCTTACCGTCCCTAAATATGTTCTGCACCTATCACGAAACAGGATACCTAATCCCTACCTGTCCCCAGAGCTAAACCCTAGGTAGGGAGGGGAAGGGGTGAGCACTAGTCAGCCCCCACTGCACCTAAAGACAAACAAGGAAAACAGACAAGGGGATACACTTAGCTTGAGAAGACAACAATAATCCACCAAGAAACTCCAATAAGAAACTAGTTGACTGCTAGTACTCCAGGCCTGAGCAGGGGAAAATAGTTCTATCACCGGCGACTCTCTGGAGACACTGAGAGTTTTTAAATATCAAGCAAGAGTGTGTTAATTAGCAGCAGAAGGTGGAGATCACTGCTGGGTCCTAGCGAAAGAAGGATACCAGTACACTCCAGAGACGAAAGGTTCAAGAAGGTGTCTGCAAAGCCAAGTGCAGAGACCTTCTACAGCCGGATCCATAACGACTGTCTGTCAAACCTGATACACCCGTGACAGTACCCTCCCTTCTACGAGTGGCCTCCGGAGACCCAGAACCAGGTTTCTCTGGATGAGAGGCATGGAAAGAACAAACCAGTATAGGGGCATTCACCTCCGATTCTGAAACCCACATCCTTTCCTCAGGACCATAACCCCTCCAGTGCACCAATTACTGAAGGGAGCAGCGCTGAAGACGAGAATCCACAATGCTCGAAATTTGGAACTCCAAATTGCTATCAACCATGATTGAGGGCAGTGGTGGCAGGGGGAAGGACTCAAGAGGTACCACATATTTCTTGAGCAGAGACCTGTGAAACATATTGTGGATCTTAAGAGCCTGAGGTAACTCAAGACGAAACACTGCTGGGTTAATGACGGCGGTTATTTTATAGGGACCAATAAATCTAGGTCCCAGCTGCCAGGAAGGAACCTTCAACTTGATATTCCTGGTAGACAACCACACAAAGTCATTCACACTTAGGACCGGACCTGGCGAGCGTTTCCTGTCAGTCATGCATTTGTATCTGTCTCCCATGATCTTCAAATTACTCTGAACCCCCTCTCTATACAGAAGAGAGTGATGAAGCAAAACGCTCCCCCTCAGGAACTCCCAAACCCCCTCCCCCCACTAAAGGTACCAAGCTGTGGATGAAAACCGTATGCACCAAAGAAAGGTGACCTGCCAGTAGACTCTTGGCGATGGTTATTAATAGCAAACTTGGCCAACGGTAAGTAAGATGCCAAATCCTCCTGGTTTTCGAAGACAAAACACCTGCGGTAAGTCTCCAAATTCTGATTAATGCGCTCAGTCTGACCATTCGACTGAGGATGGATGGCAGAAGAAAAAGACAACTGCACCCACACTCAAGTGCAGAAAACTTTCCAGAATTTAGAAACAAATTAGGTTCCTCGATCTGACATCACATTGGAAGGAACCCCGTGGAGCTTCGCGATCTCATTAATGAATACCTAAACAAGAGTTTTGGCATTCGGAAGTGCCAGTAATGTGATAAAATGAAATATCTACAACCACCCGGACTACAGTCTTGCCTACCAGAAGGTCTTGATACCAGTAGGTCAGTAATAAAATCCATGGACAAGTGTGACTATGGCCTGTTAAGAATAGACAGTGGCAAAAGAGGACCAGTTGGACGGGTATCCGATACTTTAGAATGCGCGCAAATACTGCAAGCAGACACATGTTCAACCACATCCTGATGCAACCCCAGCCACCAAAAACGACGAGAAAGGAGGTCCGCAGTTACATTACCACCTGGATGACCAGCAAGCACAGAGTTGTGATGTTCCCTAATTACTTTATGGTGCAGATTAGATGGTACAAATAACCTCCCCAAATGGCAGGAGGAAGGGGCACCCCCCTGAGCCTCCAACACCTCTCCCTCCAGGTCAGGGTACAAAGCCGAAATGACTTCCTCCTTCTGCAAAATTGGGGCAGGGTTCTCATGGTCACCACCATCATTGAAGCTCCAGGACAAAGCATCAGCCTTAATACATTTTACCCCTGGATGGAAAGTGACAACAAAATTGAACCTAGTACAAAACAGGGACGATCTAGCCTGCTTAGGGCTGAGACGCTTAGCAGACTGGAGATATGACAGGTTCTTATGGTCCATGATAACAGTAAAAGGATGGGCTGCCCCATCCAACCAATGTCGCCATTCTTCGAAAGCCAATTTAATCGCTAAAAGTTCCCTATTACCCACGTCATAATTTCTCTCAGCCGAAGAAAATTTTTTGGAAAAGAAAGCGCATGGACGCCATTTACCAGAGGATGAACCCTGAGACAACCTCAACCGCCACCTCCGATGCATCAAATTCTACAATAAAAGATTGAGAAACATTGGGTTAACTGAGTATAGGTGCTGTGGCAAAACATCTCTTTAAGGAGAAAAAAGCCTGCTGGGCGGCATTCGACCATTTAGAAAAATCAGACCCCTTTCTTGTCATGTAAGGGGTTTCACAATTACTGTATAATTTTGGACACATTTCCAGAAAAAGTTAGTAAAGCCCAGAAAGCGCTGTAATTAGTGATGAGCGAGCATGCTTGCTACTGCTCGGTGCTCGCCCAAGCATCTCACTGCTGGAGATGCACGGCGCTCGCCGAGTATTTCCGGGTTGCTCGGGCGGGAACTCGGGTCCCCTCCCTGCATGTTTGGCGCTCTTTAGAGATCCAATGAACATGCAGGGATTGCCTGCCATGCACTGTAATTCCGTAATCATGTTGGTTGTGGGCATTACCCTTATTGGCTGGCCGCACAGCGTCATCAGGTCAGACCTGGCGCCGCCATGCTCGTCACAGTCACTCCGGATCAGACAGTGTAGGGAGAGCTGCTGCTGTGTCAGGGAGAGATTTGATTGTGTATTAGGTAGTGTAGGGAGAAGAACCGTACATTACACATATCCATCTTAACAAACAGTCCTTCTGAGGACTAATCTATCTGCAGAGATATCAGGCAGGCAGGGTGTATAGGCAGGCAGTGTATATAGCAGACTGCAGTGCATATAGCACAAGAGGCTCCATTCCAATTCTGCCTTCTGCTGCTGTTAGATATTTTTATACAAAGGCCCAGGTCTCAGGGGCCAGGAATACTTTTCTTTGGATCTTAATCCTCATTATTTGCTTAAAGGGCAATCCAGAGAACACCGTTTTTCTGCGCCATTTGCTTGTTTTGGGAGAGGTGCTGCTGCATCAGGGACAGATTTGCTTGTGTATTAGGTAGTGGAGGGAGAAAAATCGTACATTACACATATCCATCTTAACAAACAGTCCTTCTGAGGACTAATCTATCTGCAGAGATATCAGGCAAGCAGGGTGTATAGGCAGGCAGTGTATATAGCAGACTGCAGTGCATATAGCACAAGAGGCTCCATTCCAATTCTGCCTTCTGCTGCTGTTAGATATTTCTATACAAAGGCCCAGGTCTCAGGGGCCAGGAACACTTTTCTTTGGATCTTAATTCGCATTATTTGCTTAAAAAGCAATCCAGAGAACACCATTTTTTCTGCACCATTTGCTTGTTGGCACTGCAGAATACAGCCAGGTCCTTTCCATATTAGAGCGCTATAAATCCAGCCATTTAAAACTATGTTTTCTACGCCAAATGGATCACATATACGTTGTCAGAAAATACTGCCATTTCTGGCCTCCATTAAAAATTTCCTTTAGTGTGTCATTGAAGCATTTCACAGCAGTTTGCTGTTCAAACTACTTACCTACAGGCCAGGTATTTAAAACTGTGTGGCACCCTGCTGCGCACAGGTACCACAGGACCCAGGGTGCATGGATGGACTTCTCCACAAGAGGCCCTCATTACACACAAACACGTACACCCTTCCACCTCACACCACCAGAGGGAGCCCAGATAGGGATATATATATGGAGGGTGGAGCTAGTCAGTCAGTTAGTTGTTGGAGAGCGCGCTGACGCTGAGAGCAGCGAAGACGCAGTGCATCTGCTGCTGAGTACTGAGGGCCCCGAGTGTGGCCGACGGCAAGGAGGAAAGGAGAGAGGAGTTGAGCGGGCAGAGGAGCATCATAGGCTCACCCCGATAAACAAACCGGACACCGGGTCCGTGCCTACAGGGTTCCTTTATACCCAGTAGGGATCACCGGCATTCCAGGAGGACTACAAGTCCCTGGCTGACCTGAAGCTAGACCCATTACAGGACCAGGAACCACAAGGCCCCAGCAGAGAGTGGTTACCAGCAGAAGGTCCTACTACCAAGCGACAGGTGAAGGAACAGCATGACACATAAGCTAGGCCCAGTTGCAGGCTGGTCAGGAGCATACAGAGAGGCAGACACGGACCAGGAGGCCTTATACCCGCTGGGGAGAAGTCCTGAAGTGCACCCATCCTACTGAGTACCCTGGACCGTACCTGACATCCGCACCAGTAAAGGTCTTGAAGCGAATACCCTGCCTCTGTCAGTTACTCCTGCTGCGCCATCCCGCCTGTACTACAAGTCCCAGCATCACCACCCACCAAACTCCACACTGCCCCGGGGGCCCGCTCCACCTGTGGGGAGCAGAAACACCTCAGCTGCCATCCCATCACCCCCGGAGGTCAGCAGCAGCGCTGGTAAACTTTGCAAGGTACCAAAGGTGACGTCATGAACTATTTACTTTATTTTTATTTTCTATCCAAGTTACAATCCCCTTTTTGGTTGTCCGCCCTGGGCCACGGACCGGGCAAGCCACTGTGACATACCTCCCCAGTATCCATAGGCCCGGCTGCCAAGTACCCCATTGCCCCGGGGGCGTGTCAACTTCTGGCGTCTCGAACAGGACTCCGTGCCCGTTGCCACCGGGTACTGTGCGCCTAAAAGACTGTAACACTTACTGTGGTGAAGATTTCCCGGCATTCCCAAGGTTTCCCGCCATTATCCGCCATCTTCATGTCACTGCGCTGGAAGAAGAGGGACGTAACCGTGGGAATCGGAGAGGCGCACGAAGCTCAAGCCCCGCCTCGCGCTCTGATGCCGAACCAGGAAGCGTCAGGTCTTAGAAGGGGACCGTTCTCAAGCGCACGCTCTGACGTCAGCCGCGAGGGAGACGCAAGGTCCTGGAAGGAGACCGTCACCTGTGGAGCGGCAGCCTACCTGATTAAAGTAAAAGAGGTAGGCTACAGTTTACTAGGGGGGCGCAACCATGGCTGACTACCAGCAAGCCGCCGGAGCACCGGATAACGCTCCTGATGCCCAACTTGCACCCGGCGCTGCACAGGCCGGAGCGGTCGCCCCACCAGCAGGGGTCGTGACTCCATTGATACCCATGGCCCTGCCGTATATCCCTGGAGTGAAATTGCTTCCCCAGTATGATGGCAAACCAGACACCCTGTCTAGGTTCAAGAGAAAAATATGCGGTGTACTGGACATGTATTCTATGACTGGTAAGCAGAGAGCCGCTGCTGTGCTGGGACAATTGACTGGTGCCGCCGAGCGGGAAGTTGAAACCTGGCCAGCCGCAGACCAGGAATCAGTATCCATTATCTTTAAGAGACTGCAAACTGTCTTTGAACACTGCACTGAGACAGATCTCCGGATGAGGTTCTACCACTGTACCCAGGAACCTGAGGATAGTATTCGGGACTATGCCTGGCGCTTTCAGGAAGCCATGCGGGCCCTGAAACAGGTTAGTCCAGCCAGCATACAAGATGAGAATAAAATGCTGATGGAACAGTTCATCCGGGGGTTGAGGTCCCAGGAGGAGAGCAGAACGGTACGGTGGTGGGCTTTAGATCAGGGTTCCCCAACTCCAGTCCTCAAGGCCCACCAACAGGTCATGTTTTCAGGATTTCCTTAGTATTGCACAGGTGATGGAATTATTGCCTGTGCAGGTGATGGAATTATCACCTGTGTAATACTAAGGAAATCCTGAAAACATGACCTGTTGGTGGGCCTTGAGGACTGGAGTTGGGGAACCCTGCTTTAGATCATCCAGACGCCACCTTTGACACCCTCAAGGACATGGCTATTAAGGGTCTACAGCCCCTGGAAACATCAGGAAATGGTATCCAGCGTTACCAGGGTGGGGCCACCCCGATGCCCGCAGCACCCACTGCTCCTTCATTAATGGCTTAAACAAAAATGCAAACAGTGCCCCCTAGCGAGCTGGACAGCCTGCGCTCTGAAGTGCTCCAGCTAAGTAAAACCCTGGCCACTGTCCTGAGCACCCTGCAGCTACAGACGGAGCCCGAGCTGGAAGGAAGGATCCTACTCGCCGACAGCCCTGAGGATGTTCCCTGGATGAGGAGAAGAAGGAGGACGACGCCACCCCATAGGAGGACAACGCAACCCCGAGGAGGAAACGCCACCCCGTGGGAGGACCAACGACCAACGTCGCCCTCCAGGAGACTTCATCTGCTACCGTTGCCACAAGTCAGGCCACACAACGCGGAACTGTCCTTTAAACAGGCAAACCCTGGGGCCGAGGGAAGACACTCAGGAGTAAATCAACCAGGCCCATCAAGCTGGTACCATCGGTTTGTAGGAGGAAGGCCTTTCCTGTCCATCAGGCTGGATGGTATAGCAACACCTGCATTACTGGACACCGGCTCACAGGTAACCATCATACCTGATGTCCTCTACAAAAGGTACTGGTCCGTAGATGAACTCCAGCCGCCAGCCCCGAACCTCTCTGTGTATGCCTCTAACGGCCTTCCTCTTAATCTAGTAGGGGTTAAGGACGTGACAGTGAAGGTGGGGAGAGCGGAATTAAACGACCAAGGACTGATTGTAGTGGAATCTAACCCTGGTGATACAGACTTGTATATGATACTTGGTACAAATATTGTTGGTAACTGGAAGAAGTGTTGTTTTTGCTCCAACAGATTCCTGACACTGCCAAACCAGGGCAGAGGAAGGTGCTCCAGAGAGAGATTCGAGCCCTCCTGTACCAGCAACAGGTAAAGCTAACAGGTGGTGAGATTGGTAATGTACGGGTGACAGACCCGATACCCACTGTGATTCCCCCAATGAGTGAGATGCTGATTTGGTGTAGGGCAGCAAAAGGTCTCAAGGGACAGAACCAACAGGAGCCCATTATCTCAGAGCACAGACCTACACTCCTAACTGCTAGAGGGGTACTTGACGTACGCAATGGGAGGGTGCCCGTACGACTCCTAAATTGTGGGGAGGAGGAAGTCAAATTGCCAAGGTATGCCACTGTTGCTAGATTGTATACTGTGAATGATGATGCTATACACACAGTGGAATCCTTGACCCCACCAGATGCAGTGGAGGACAACGACTCCGAAGCTCAACTGGAGGATTGGTGTCAACAGCTCCATGTTGGGACTGACGCCACTCCTGTCCATCAGAAACACGGTGTTTACAGAGTGATTCAGGAATATGAACAAGTGTTTTGTAAATACCCACTTGACTTTGGAAGGGTTAAAGGGGTACAACACCACATACCCACTGGTAACCATCCACCCATTAAGGAGCGTTACCGATCCATACCACCAGCACATAATCAGAAAGCCAAGGAAATGTTACACGACATGAAAAAGGCAGGTGTAGTAAGGGATAGCTGTAGCCCTTGGGCAGCTCCCCTGGTCCTGGTCAGGAAAAAGGACGGTAGCATGAGGATGTGTGTAGATTATAGACAGATTAATCGCATAACACATAAAGATGCATACCCTTTTCCCCATATAGAGGAATCCCTGGCTGCACTAAAATCTGCCAATTACGTCTCTACACTGGATCTCACTAGCGGGTACTGGCAAGTCTCTGTTGCTGAGGAAGACCGGGAGAAGACGGCCTTCACCACCCCGATGGATCTGTGCAAGTTCAACAGTATGCCGTTTGGACTCTGCAATACACCCGGAACGTTCCAGAGGCTGATGGAGTGTTGCTTGGGACATCGGTACTTCAAGACAGTGCTGCTGTACCTGGATGACGTTATTGTGTACTCGAGGACATATGAGGACCATCTGAAGCACCTGGCGGAGGTATTTGAAGCATTATCCCGGTATGGGATGAAACTAAACCTTCTAAATGCCACTTGCTCAAGCAGAAGGTTCAGTACCTGAGGCACGTAGTCAGCTCGGAGGGAGTAGCACCAGACCCGGAGAAGGTCACTGCCATCCAGAAGTGGCCTGAACAGAGAAGCATCAAAGAAGTATGGCAATTCCTGGGACTGGTCGGGTACTACAGGAGGTTCATAAAGGACTATACCAAAAAGATAGCACCTCTACAAGACCTCCTGGTAGGACAGTCCAAAAGAGGAAAGAGTCCCCCATTCAAGTGGGGCAAAGAACAGGCCGAATTCTTTGCAGTAATGAAGGAAATCCTGACTGGTGAAGAAATCCTGGCTTACCCTGACTACAGTCAGCCTTTCCTGCTGTACACCGACGCCAGCAACGAGGGACTGGGAGCTGTGTTGTCCCAGAAGCAGAATGGAAGAGAGAAGGTAATTGCGTATGCCAGCAGGAAGCTACGCCCTACCGAAAGGAACCCGGAGAACTACAGTTCCTTCAAGCTGGAGTTTCTGGACTTGGTCTGGGCTATCACTGAAAGGTTCAAGCATTACCTAGCCTCAACTAAGTTTACAGCTTTTACTGACAACAATCCCTTGACACACCTGGAGACAGCCAGGTTGGGAGCCATGGAACAGCATTGGGTGGCCAGACTGTCAAATTATCAGTTCAACATCAAGTACCGGGCAGGTCACAGGAACACCAATGCTGATGCCCTGTCAAGGATGCCTCACCAGTCAGACACCGAGGATGAAGTGGATGATTTAGAGGAAGTTGAACTACCTGCTTTCGACCGAAGCGGAGTGGTCCATGAGCAACACGTCACCAGAAGACGTCAGAGAAGGACACTGAATCCTCTACCCCATCACAGTTGGAAGGAGACTCAAGACAGTGACCCGGTTGTCAGCCTCATCAAAAGAATGATCACCCAGAAAGGTTCTCACCTGGAGAAGGATGCTCCTTCACAAGCCAAGCAACTGTGGAATGAGAGAAGCCGGCTGTTCATCTATAGAGAGAAGCTGTGCAGAAGATATGTCAACCCCAAGACCCATGAAATGGTGTGGCAGATTGTTGTACCCAGAACGGATATCCAGATGGTGTAGGAGGCCTACCACGATCAAGCAGGTCACTTTGGCTGGAAGAAGCTGGAAACCCTGCTGAAGGACCAGTTCTATTGGGTTGGAAAGCGGAGTTCCATAGAAAGGTGGTGCCAGAATTGTGGGCCCTGTAGCCTCAGAAGGAAAGACTATGGCAGCCAGAAAGCTCCCTTGCAGTCCATCAAAACAACCCAGCCCCTGGAGATTTGCATATTCCCACTGCATTTTGGGGTAAGTGAAGAGTCTCCGCGAGCTCAAAGAACACTGGATTTTGGCTGTTGGAGCTGAAAAGAGGACATCGGTAAACCGCGCGCCTACCGGCGCGCGCATTTTGAAGCTTTTTTTGAAGCTTTTTTCACTGTTTTCAGAACATTAACAATAAGAACATGGAAGAGTCCAGGAGCCATTTGGTGAGCTGCATATCCTGCTACATGTTCACAGACTTGCCAGTGGAAAAGCCAAACTTCACATGCCAGAAATGCAAGCTTGTGTCCCTGTTGGAGGAAAAGTTGCGAAATCTAGAAGAGAGGTTAACTACCTTGAAAATCATTAAGGAAGGTGAAGAGTTCTTAGACAGAGCAGAATTATCTCTTCATGATTCAGAAAGAGAAGAAATTCGAACTGCACCTGACGAAACAGAGGAATGGAAGCATGTGACCCACAGAAGCAGGAGGATCGAGAGGCAGTCAGCACCCATACTGCTCAGGAACCAGTACCAGGCTCTCACGCAGGAGAACCATGAAGAAATACAGCAAAATAAGACTTTGCCAGAAATGAATAACCTTGTAAGCCCTCAGAATCCTCCTGGATGGAGAAAGAAGAATGTTGTGAAGAAAAAACGGAGAGTGGTGGTTATGGGGGATTCCCTGTTAAGAGGAACAGAGGCCGCTATCTGCAGACCAGACATAACCTCAAGAGAAATGTGCTGTCTTCCAGGAGCAAAAATTAAAGATGTGTCTGACAGGATATCAAGACTCTTCAGACCTACAGATCACTACCCATTCCTGCTAATACATGTGGGGACAAATGACACCGCAAGAAAGGACCTGGAAACCATCTGCAGTGACTTTGAAGACTTAGGCAAGAAAGTGAAAGAATTGGGAGCGCAGGTGGTCTTCTCATCCATCCTCCCAGTGGATGGCCATGGAACAATGAGGTGGAATAAGATTCTACAGGTGAACAACTGGCTACGTCGATGGTGCCGTCAACAAGGATTTGGATTTCTGGATCACGGAATGAATTACCTATACGATGGACTACTTGCTAGAGATGGGGTGCACCTTACGAAGACTGGAAAACATGTATTTGGAAGTCGCCTTGCTACACTCATCAGAAGAGCTTTAAACTAGAACAATGTGGGAAGGGAAGCAAAAGGCCAGAAAAAGCCATACAGCTGACAAATACTATTGAGATCTCTGCTACTGGAAGTGGAAAGGAAGAACAAAGACAAAACAATTTAAATAATAAAAATATGGGAGGAAGAGAAACCAATCACAAACTAAAATGTTTTTATACAAATGCACAAAGCATGGGCAACAAACAAGGAGAATTGGAACTACTAATGCAGGAAAAGGAATATGATGTCATTGGAATCACTGAAACTTGGTGGGACGATACACATGATTGGAATAAAAGGCTAAAAGGATACAACTTATTTGCAAGAAACAGACTTGATAAACGAGGAGGAGGTGTTGCATTGTATGTTAGAAAAGCGTATATCTGCACAGAGATTGAAGCTTCAGAGACTGGGAGTTCTGTGGAAACTGTTTGGGTAAGAATACAAGGAGAGAACAACGGAAAGGACACCATTGTAGGCATTTACTACAGGCCACCTGGGCAAGCTGAAGATATGGATGAACTCTTTATGTATCAAATGACCAAGTTCTCCAAAAAATATGACGTAGTGGTCATGGGAGATTTCAACTATCCAGACATTTGTTGGGAATCTCTCTCAAGTAAAACTAACAGGTCAAGCAAATTCTTAGCCTCTCTTGCTGACAACTTTATCTTCCAAAAGGTAGGGGAGAAAACAAGGGGATCTGCTACTTTGGATCTAATCCTTATAAACAGGGAGGAAATGGTTGAGGAGGTAAAGGTGGCTGGGACCCTAGGAGGCAGCGATCATGCTATTATAGAATTTTGGATAACTAGAGGAGGAAGACATGTGAAGACTCAAACTTCAAGGTTAGATTTTAGAAAGGCAGATTTTAAGAGACTCAGAAAGAGAATAGGAGGGATCCAATGGCTGGATGTCTTTAAGGACAAAAATGTCCAGGAAGGATGGGAAATTTTTAAAAATGAGATTCTCAAAGCACAATCGTTAACAATCCCGAAAAGTAGGAAGAATGGGAAGCATTTAAGGAAACCAGGATGGATGAACACAGAACTTAAACACATGCTAAAAAGAAAGAAAGAAATGTTTATTAAATGGAAAGAGGGAGGCATATCTAAAGAAGATTATAATGCAGTCTGCAGATCCTGTAGGGCACGTATCAGGTTAGCTAAAGCTGACAATGAATTAAGGCTTGCAAGAGATGTCAAAAGCAATAAAAAAGGATTTTGGGGGTATGTCAAAAGTAAAAGAAAAGTCAAAGATGCTATAGGATTTTTACAGGATGAAAATGGAGAAATGGTAAGAGAGGATGTTGAGAAGGCCGAACTTTTTAATTCCTATTTTGCATCTGTTTTCTCTCAGAAAGAAAATGTAACATCAACTGATCTTCACTGTCCTTTTAACGGAATAGAGGAATCCAAGTTATCTGTAAACCGAAAGATTGTGAGGGAATATTTAGCTAACATAAATGAGTTCAAGTCTCCAGGTCCAGATGAATTACACCCCAGAGTACTGAAGGAGATCGTAGAAGAAATTTTAGAACCACTCTCCATAATCTTTGAAAATTCTTGGAGAACAGGAGAAGTCCCAGAAGACTGGAGAAGAGCAAATGTTGTTCCTATCTTCAAAAAGGGGAAGAAGGTGGACCCAGGGAACTATAGGCCGGTGAGTCTGACTTCTATACCAGGAAAGATCTTTGAACAAATTATTAAACAACATGTATGTAAGTACATGGATAAGAATGAAGTGATTAACCAGAGTCAGCATGGGTTTGTAACTAACAAGTCATGTCAGACTAACTTAATTTCCTTCTATGACAGAATCACTGACTGGGTGGATCAGGGAAATGCTGTAGATATAGTATATCTTGACTTCAGCAAAGCATTTGACAAAGTATCTCACACCATCCTTATTGAAAAAATGACCAAGTATGCAATGGACCAGGCAACTGTTAGGTGGATTCATAACTGGCTTAGTGATCGGACTCAAAGGGTGGTTGTAAATGGCTTCACATCCAGCTGGATGAATGTCTCAAGTGGGGTACCACAGGGCTCCGTCCTGGGACCTGTATTGTTCAACATCTTTATCAATGATTTAGATGAAGGAATTGAGGGTAAGCTGATTAAATTTGCTGATGACACAAAGCTAGGAGGGATAGCTAATACTAGAGAAGAGAGAGAGAGGATTCAAAAAGACCTAAATAAACTGGAGCAGTGGGCAGCAACCAACAGAATGGTTTTTAACAGGGAAAAATGCAAAGTACTACATCTGGGCAATAAAAATGAAAAAAGCATATACAGAATGGGAGGAATAGAGCTAAGCAACAGTACATGTGAAAAAGACTTAGGTATACTAATAGATCATAGACTGAACATGAGTCAACAGTGTGATGCAGCAGCAAAAAAGGCAAATACAATTCTGGGATGTATTAACAGAAGCATACAGTCTAGATCACGTGAAGTCATTATCGGTCTTTACTCCTCTTTGGTCAGACCTCATCTGGAATACTGTGTACAGTTTTGGGCACCACATTTTAAAAAAGACATAGACAAACTGGAGCAAGTTCAGAGAAGAGCGACCAGAATGGTGACTGGTCTGCAAACCATGTCCTATGAGGAACGGTTGCAGGATTTGGGAATGTTTAGCTTGCTAAAAAGAAGACTGAGAGGAGACTTAATAGCTGTCTACAAATATGTCAAGGGCTGTCACATTGTAGAAGGATCATCTTTATTCTCATTTGCACAAGGAAAGACTAGAAGCAATGGGATGAAACTAAATGGGAGGAGACACAGATTAGATATTAGAAAAAACTTTTTGACAGTTAGGGTGATTAATGAGTGGAACAGGCTGCCACGAGAGGTGGTGAGTTCCCCTTCAATGGACGTCTTCAAACAGAGACTGGACAGACATCTGTCTGAGATGATTTAGTGAATCCTGCTTTGAGCAGGGGGTTGGACCAGATGACCCAGGAGGTCCCTTCCAACTCTACCATTCTATGATTCTATGATTCTATGATTGTCACTCTGGATCACGTCAAGCTGTCACCCAGCAGGTCAGGCTATTCCTATGCACTGACCATGGTGGATCATTATTCCCTGTTCCAGGCGGTAGCCACTGTCAAGGATCTGACAGCAGAAACTGCAGCAAGAATGTTCCAAGCACACTTCTGCAGGCCCCATGGATACCCGGACAAAGTGCTGACGGATCAAGGCCCTGCCTTTGAAGCCGAGCTGCTTAAAGAATTCTGTCATCTGTATGGGTGCAAGAAGATCTGGACTGTATCACCCTCAGACCAATGGTTTATGTGAGAAAATGAACAATATCGTCATAGACCTGCTGAAAACCTTACCCTTGGAAGAAAGGAACCAGTGGCCAGACAAACTACCTGACCTGGTAGATCTGTACAATCACATACCTGTGAGTTCTACTAATTGTTCCCCAGCGTACCTTATGAGAGCAAGACCCGGAAAGTTGCCCATGGACCTGGAACTCGGAGTGGTAGAACCGGAAGTAGATATGTCCACTGAAGACTGGGATACAAATCGGCAAGAGCAGTACAGGAGAGTACAGGCCTGCGTTGAAGACAGTCTGAACAGAGTAAGGGAAAGACAGGAAGAACAGTACAATAAACATGCACCAGCAGAACCCTTGGCATCTGGAGAGATAGTGCTAAAGCGGAAGAGAAGAAGTCACAAGCTCGATGACCAGTGGGAAAGAGAGCCCTAAACAGTGCTGAACTCCAGATTTGACCACAGTAAAACTTGCCTGATTAGCAAAGATGGAGGAAAAACAACTGCAACAGTCTCAAGAGACCATCTGAAAGTGTGCCCAGGTCTACTGAAGACAACGGAAGAAGTACCTCCTATAGCACTGGAAGACCCCAAGGAAGAAGTGCTTCACACAGTTCTAGGAGATTTCCCTGCGGACTGGCCTCAACTTGATGGAGCAATGATTATACCCATGATACACTTCTATCAACAGCCAGAAGAACCCGGAAGAGCCTGCTCAGGAACAGGAAGAGGCCCCAGTAAGAGGAGAATCACCCTTTGAAGCAGAGCCTGCAGGCCCAGTGGACAGTGTACTTGCCAGTCCCATAGAGAGATTAAGGCAGTTCTATAATCTACCAGCACGTACACCTGCTAGATTAACAGAAAGTGCATGCACAGACACTAGTAACACCCCAGTGCTACGAAGGTCCACACGCAGCACACAAGGACAAATCCCTGCCCGGTTTAGGGAATAAGCACAAGGTGCCTACACTATAAATAGTTATCCAGTGGGTATTGCTACTGTTATTGCTTATTATGTAAACTGAAATTAATATGTGCCTTTAGTTACCTGTCAGGGTACAGAGACTTGTAGGCTGAGGACTGTGAGCAGCCAAAAACTTTATTTGTATATAGTTTGCACTTATCAAAGTGCGCTATAAATGACCACAGAACAAAAACTCGTTTGGCGTGGCCGAAGACGTGGTCCAGCACCTGGATCACTTATGCCCTGTAGCCACGCCCAGGGCTTACATTGAGGGTTTTCAGGCGGGTCCCTCATGTTCTTTAATCGGTGAAATTGACACCTGCTTACGGGACAAACTGTAACTTTGTTAATGTTATTATAATTGTTATTATTGTTTTAACCTGTTTTAAAAAAAGCTTCAGTCCAGGAGTACTGAATTGTACTAGGGGGGAATGTGGCACCCTGCTGCGCACAGGTACCACAGGACCCAGGGTGCATGGACGGACTTCTCCACAAGAGGCCCTCATTACATACAAACACCTCCACCCTTCCACCTCACACCACCAGAGGGAGCCCGGATAGGGATATATATACAGTACAGACCAAAAGTTTGGACACACCTTCTCATTTAAAGATTTTTCTGTATTTTCATGACTATGAAAATTGTACATTCACACTGAAGGCATCAAAACTATGAATTAACACATGTGGAATTATATACTTAACAAAAAAGTGTGAAACAACTGAAAATATGTCTTATATTCTAGGTTCTTCAAAGTAGCCACCTTTTGCTTTGATGACTGCTTTGCTCACTCTTGGCATTCTCTTGATGAGCTTCAAGAGGTAGTCAACGGAAATGGTCTTCCAACAATCTTGAAGGAGTTCCCAGAGATGCTTAGCACTTGTTGACCCTTTTGCCCTCACTCTG
This sequence comes from Phyllobates terribilis, assembly GCF_046119375.1. NCBI lineage: Eukaryota > Metazoa > Chordata > Amphibia > Anura > Dendrobatidae > Phyllobates > Phyllobates terribilis. Next base: position 529,930,018 of record NW_027362765.1, read on the forward strand.
CGGTCCAGCTTACCCCAAACCATGTCGATTGGGTTCAGGTCTGGTGACTGTGGAGGCCAGGTCATCTAGCGTAGCACCCCATCACTCTCACCCTTGGTCAAATAGCCCTTACACAGCCTGGAGGTGTGTTTGGGGTCATTGTCCTGTTGAAAAATAAATGATGGTCCAACTAAACGCAAACCGGATGGACTAGCATGCCGCTGCAAGATGCTGTGGTAGCCATGCTGGTTCAGTATGCCTTCAATTTTGAATAAATCCCCAACAGTGTCACCAGCAAAGCACCCCCACACCATCACACCTCCTCCTCCATGCTTCACGGTGGGAAGCAGGCATGTAGAGTCCATCCGTTCACCTTTTCTGCGTCACACAAAGACACGGTGGTTGGAACCAAAGATCTCAAATTTGGACTCATCAGACCAAAGCACAGATTTCCACTGGTCTAATGTCCATTCATTGTGTTCTTTAGCCCAAACAAGTCTCTTCTGCTTGTTGCCTGTCCTTAGCAGTGGTTTCCTAGCAGCTATTTTACCATGAAGGCCTGCTGCACAAAGTCTCCTCTTAAGAGTTGTGGAAGAGATGTGCCTGCTGCTAGAACTCTGTGTGGCATTGACCTGGTCTCTAATCTGAGCTGCTGTTAACCTGCGATTTCTGAGGCTGGTGACTCGGATAAACTTATCCTCAGAAGCAGAGGTGACTCTTGGTCTTCCTTTCCTGGGGCGGTCCTCATGTGAGCCAGTTTCTTTGTAGCGCTTGATTTTTGCAACTGCACTTGGGGACACTTTCAAAGTTTTCCCAATTTTTCGGACTGACTGGCCTTCATTTCTTAAAATAATGATGGCCACTCGTTTTTCTTTACTTAGCTCCTTTTTTCTTGCCATAATACCAATTCTAGCAGTCTATTCTGTAGGACTATCAGCTGTGTATCCAGCAGACTTCTGCACAACACAACTGATGGTCCCAACCCCATTTATAAGGCAAGAAATCCCACTTATTAAACCTGACAGGGCACACCTGTGAAGTGAAAACCATTTCCGGTGACTACTAGAGATGAGCGGTGTTCGACTAGAACTGTTCGCCAATCTCAAATTCGAGCTGTTTTGGGCGGTGTTCGAGTTGTTCGACGAACCCGAACGATTTGCAAAAAATTCGGCTGTTCGAGGTTATGTTCGATAACTGTTCGTGCACCAAAAGCGTGTCCTGCATGTCTGGCGCTATTTAGAGCACCAATCATGCAGGGATTGTCTGCCACTCACTGTAATGCCACAGCCATGGTGGTTGTGGCATTACAGTGATTGCCCAAATCGATGGGAACAGTGCCCACAGTGAAACATTAAAAGCCGGCAATTCAGCAGCGGCATACACCTGTACCCGACAATTTAGAACCGAAAGAATAGAGCTTCACACATAGATTAGATAGATATAAACATGTCAGACACATATATACGAAGTACAGTGAAAGTGCTGCTTACTGTACTTGTCATTTAGCGTAAAGGATTTATCAAAAAAAATAATAGTGTTTTCAGGCACCGTCTCTTTAAAAAAGCCGGCCGGCAATTCAGCAGCGGTACCCGACAATTTATAACAGACAGAATAGAGCTTCACACATAGATTAGATAGATAGAAACATGTCAGTCACATATATAAGAAGTGCAGTGACAGTGTTGATTACTGTACTTGTCATTTAGTGTAAAGGATTTATTTAAAAAAATAATAGTGTTTTCATGCACTGTCTCTTTAAAAAAGCCGGCCGGCAATTCAGCAGCGGTACCCGACAATTTATAACAGACAGAATAGAGCTTCACACATAGATTAGATAGATAGAAACATGTCAGTCACATATATATGAAGTACAGTGATAGTGTTGGTTACTGTACTTGTCATTTAGTATTAAAATAAAGGATTTATTATTAAAAAAATTGGCGTGGGGTTCCCCTTAATTTTAGGCTCTAGCGGAGGTTAAGCAGACGGCTGGGGCAGATGTTTGAAGCCTGGGAAGGGGGTAATACCCACGGAGCTTCCCAGGCTACTAATATCAGCCCCCAGCTGAATACATAGCCTTTACTAGCTATTAAAATGGGGGACCCCCCCAAAAAAATGATGTGGGGTCCCCCCTAATTTAATAGCTAGCAAAGGCTAGGCAGACAGCTGGGGGCTGATATTAATAGCCCAGGAAGGGAGCCATGAATATTGGCCCCCTCCCAGGCTAGAAACACCAGCCGTCAGCCGCCCCAGAAATGGCGCATTCATAGGATGCGCCAATTCTGGCACTTAGCCTCGCTCTTCCACGCTGCCCTGGTGCGGTGGCAGGGGGTAATAGGGTTGGGGTTGATGTCAGCTTATAATGCCAGCTGACATCAAGCCCAGGTTAGTAATGGAGAGGCGTCTATAAGACACCCCCATTACTAACCCCATAGTCAAAGTTAAAAAAAAACACAAACACCCAGAATAAAGTCCTTTAATTGAAATAAAGACACAATCCTTTATTGTTCTAAATTAAACTATACTTACCATCACGCCCATTCCAGCTGAAGCCAACGATCTCCTGCAATAAAAGAAAAATAATAAAGCAACCTCATCCTTACCTTTCCATGGTTCCCACGACAGCTTCAGCTCTGCTACATCGAGATGACAGGCTGGACCGCAGCAGAACGCTGCCATCCAGCCTCTCATCCCGCAGACACTGAGAAGCGCAGGCTTGCTTGCGCTGCTCAGCGTCTCTCTGTGACGACATCCAGATGAGCCGAGTTCATGTCCAATGAACTCATCTCACCTCATGCACGTCACTGACAGCGTGGGAAAATTCTCAAGCTGAAGCGGTGAGTGCAGGAGAATTCTCCCACGCTGTCAGTGACGTGCATAAGGTGAGCTCATGTCCAATGAACTCAGCTCACCTCCTGCACGTCACTGACAGCGTGGGAGAATTCTCCTGCACTCAGCGCTTCAGCGTGAGAATTCTCCCGCTGAAGCGCTGAGTGCAGGAGAATTTTCCCACGCTGTCAGTGACGTGCATAAGGTGAGCTCATGTCCAAAGAACTCAGCTCACCTCCTGCACGTCACTGACAGCGTGGGAGAATTCTCCTGCACTCAGCGCTTCAGTGTGAGAATTCTCCCACGCTGAAGCGCTGAGTGCAGGAGAATTTTCCCACGCTGTCAGTGACGTGCATGAGGTGAGCCGAGTTCATTGGACATGAACTCGGCTCATCTGGATGCCCTCACAGAGAGACACTGTGGAGCGCAAGCAAGCCTGCGCTTCTCAGTGTCTGCGGGATGACAGGCTGGATGGCAGCGTTCTGCTGCGGTCCAGCCTGTCATCTCGATGTAGCAGAGCTGAAGCTGTCAAGGGAACCATGGAAAGGTAAGGATGATGTTGCTTTATTATTTTTCTTTTATTTCAGGAGATCGTTGGCTTCAGCTGGAATGGGCGTGATGGTAAGTATGGTTTAATTTAGAACAATAAAGAATTGTGTGTTTATTTCAATTAAAGGACTTTTTTCTGGGTGTTGTGTTTTTTTTAAATACTTTACTAGAAATTCATGGTGGTCATGTCTAATATTGGCGTGACCCCATGAATTTCGGGCTTAGGGCCAGCTGATAATGCCAAGCTGGCCCTAACCCCTTTATTACCCAGTGAGCCACCGCATCAGGGCCCTGGATGAGTTGGGTACAGCGCCAGAAGATGGCGCTTCTATGAACGCGCCATTTTCCGGGGTGGCTGCGGACTGCAATTTGCAGCGGGGGTGGCCCAGAAAGCTTGGGCCTCCCTGCGCTGCGGATTCCAGCCCCCAGCTGCCTAGTTGTACCTGGCTGGACACAAAAACAGGGCGAAGCCCCACGTCAATTTTCTTTAAATTATTTCATGAAATAATTAAGAAAAAAAGGGCTTCCCTATATTGTTGTGTCCGGCCAGGTACAAATAGGCAGCTGGTGGTTGGGTGCAGCCCGTTCCTGCCTGCTGTACCTGGCTGGACACAAATATAGTGCGAAGCCCCACGTCAATTTTTTTTAAATTATTTCCTGAATTTCCTGAAATAATTTAAAAAAATTGAAGTGGGGCTTCGCACTATATTTGTGTCCAGCCAGGTACAGCAGGCAGGAACGGGCTGCCCCCATCCACCAGCTGCCTATTTGTACCTGGCCGGACACAACAATATAGGGAAGCCCTTTTTTTCTTAATTATTTCATGAATTTCATGAAATAATTAAAAAAAATTGAAGTGGGGCTTCGCACTATATTTGTGTCCAGCCAGGTACAGCAGGCAGGAACGGGCTGCCCCCAACCACCAGCTGCCTATTTGTACCTGGCCGGACACAACAATATAGGGAAGGCCTTTTTTTCTTAATTATTTCATGAATTTCATGAAATAATTAAAAAAAAAGTACGTGGGGCTTCGCCCTATTTTTGTGTCCAGCCAGGTACAACTAGGCAGCTGGGGGCTGGAATCTGCAGCGCAGGGAGGCCCAAGCTTTCTGGGCCCCCCCCCGCTACAAATTGCAGTCCGCAGCCACCCCGGAAAATGGCGCGTTCATAGAAGCGCCATCTTCTGGCGCTGTACCCAACTCATCCAGGGCCCTGGTGCGGTGGCTCACTGGGTAATAAAGGGGTTAGGGCCAGCTTGGTATTATCAGCTGGCCCCAAGCCCAAAATTCATGGGGTCACGCCAGTATTAGACATGACCGCCATGAATTTCTAGTAAAGTATTTAAAGAAAACACAACACCCAGAATAAAGTCCTTTAATTGAAATAAAGACACAATTCTTTATTGTTCTAAATTAAACCATACTTACCATCACACCCATTCCAGCTGAAGCCAACGATCTCCTGCAATAAAAGAAAAATAATAAACCAACCTCATCCTTACCTTTCCATGGTTCCCAGGACAGCTCCAGCTCTGCTACATCGAGATGACAGGCTGGACCGCAGCAGAACGCTGCCATCCAGCCTGTCATCCCGCAGACACTGAGAAGCGCAGGCATGCTTGCGCTCCTCACTGTCTCGCTGTGACGGCATCCAGATGAGCCGCTGTCATGTCCAATGAACTCGGCTCACCTCATGCACGTCACTGACAGCGTGGGAAAATTCTCACGCTGAAGTGCTGAGTGCAGGAGAATTCTCCCACGCTGTCAGTGATGTGCATGAGGTGAGCTCATGTCCAATGAACTCAGCTCACCTCCTGCACGTCACTGACAGCGTGGGAAAATTCTCCTGCAATCAGCGCTTCAGCGTGAGAATTTTCCCACGCTGTCAGTGACGTGCATGAGGTGAGCCGAGTTCATTGGACATGAACTCGGCTCATCTGGATGTCGTCACAGAGAGACGCTGAGCAGCGCAAGCATGCCTGCGCTTCTCAGTGTCTGCGGGATGACAGGCTGGATGGCAGCGTTCTGCTGCGGTCCAGCCTGTCATCTCGATGTAGCAGAGCTGAAGCTGTCGTGGGAACCATGGAAAGGTAAGGATGAGGTTGCTTTATTATTTTTCTTTTATTGCAGGAGATCGTTGGCTTCAGCTGGAATGGGCGTGATGGTAAGTATGGTTTAATTTAGAACAATAAAGGACTGTGTCTTTATTTCAATTAAAGGACTTTATTCTGGGTGTTTGTGTTTTTTTTAACTTTGACTATGGGGTTAGTAATGGGGGTGTCTTATAGACGCCTCTCCATTACTAACCTGGGCTTGATGTCAGCTGGCATTATAAGCTGACATCAACCCCAACCCTATTACCCCCTGCCACCGCACCAGGGCAGCGTGGAAGAGCGAGGCTAAGTGCCAGAATTGGCGCATCCTATGACTGCGCCATTTCTGGGGCGGCTGACGGCTGGTGTTTCTAGCCTGGGAGGGGGCCAATATTCATGGCTCCCTTCCTGGGCTATTAATATCAGCCCCCAGCTGTCTGCCTAGCCTTTGCTAGCTATTAAATTAGGGGGGACCCCACGTCATTTTTTTTGGGGGGTCCCCCATTTTAATAGCTAGTAAAGGCTATGTATTCAGCTGGGGGCTGATATTAGTAGCCTGGGAAGCTCCGTGGGTATTACCCCCTTCCCAGGCTTCAAACATCTGCCCCAGCCGTCTGCTTAACCTCCGCTAGAGCCTAAAATTAAGGGGAACCCCACGCCAATTTTTTTAATAATAAATCCTTTATTTTAATACTAAATGACAAGTACAGTAACCAACACTATCACTGTACTTCATATATATGTGACTGACATGTTTCTATCTATCTAATCTATGTGTGATGCTCTATCTTTCTGTTCTAAATTGTCGGGTACCGCTGCTGAATTGCCGGCCGGCTTTTTTAAAGAGACAGTGCATGAAAACACTATTATTTTTTTAAATAAATCCTTTACACTAAATGACAAGTACAGTAAGCAACACTATCACTGTACTTATTATATATGTGACTGACATGTTTCTATCTATCTAATCTATGTGTGAAGCTCTATTCTTTCTGTTCTAAATTGTCGGGTACAGATGCTGAATTGCCGGCCGGCTTTTTTAAAGAGACGGTGCATGAAAACACTATTATTTTTTTTGATAAATCCTTTACACTAAATGACAAGTACAGTAAGCAACACTGTCACTGTGCTTCTTATATGTGTGACTGACATGTTTCTATCTATCTAATCTATGTGTGATGCTCTATTCCTTCTTGTCTAAATTGTCGGGTACCGGTGTATGCCGCTGCTGAATTTGCCGGCCGGCTTTTTTAAAGAGAGTGTCTTCTGAGCAGTTTGTCAGCTTTTGGACACCTTTGCAGGTGTTTTCTATGTGTTTCTATGTGTTTTTGTTTGCCTGCCATTGGTTTTAACGGTGTTCGACGGTGTTCTAAGGTGTTCGACGAACAGTTCGACGAACAGTTCCTCGAACATCCCGGTGTTCGATGAACCGAACCGAACCCGAACACTACGGGGGTGGCTCAACACTAGTGACTACCTCTTGCAGCTCATCAAGAGAATGCCAAGAGTGTGCAAAGCAGTCATCAAAGCATAAGGTGGCTACTTTGAAGAACCTAGAATATAAGACATATTTTCAGTTGTTTCACACTTTTTTGTTAAGTATATAATTCCACATGTGTTAATTCATAGTTTTGATGCCTTCAGTGTGAATGTACAGTTTCCATAGTCATGAAAATACAGAAAAATCTTTAAATGAGAAGGTGTGTCCAAACTTTTGGTCTGTACTGTATATATGGAGGGTGGAGCTAGGCAGTTAGTTAGTTGTTGGAGAGCGTGCTGACGCTGAGAGCAGCGAAGATGCAATGCATCTGCTGCTGAGTACTGAGGGCCCCGAGTGTGGCCGACAGCAAGGAGGAAAGGAGAGAAGAGTTGAGAGGGCAGAGGAGCATCATAGGCTCACCCCGATATACAAACCGGACACCGGACACGCACCTACAGGGTCCCTTTATACCCGATAGGGATCACCGGCATTCCAGGAGGACTATAAGTCCCTAGATCCATTACAGGACCAGGAACCACAAGGCCCCAGCAGAGAGTAGTTACCAGCAGAGGGTCCTACTACCGAGCGACAGGTGAAGGAACAGCACGACACATAAGCTAGGCCCAGTTGCAGGCTGGCCAGGAGCATACAGAGAGGCAGACATGGACCAGGAGGCCTTATACCCGCTCACTGGGGAGAAGTCCTGAAGTGCACCCATCCTACTGAGTACCCTGGACCATACCTGACATCTGCACCAGTAAAGGTATTGAAGCGAATCCCCTGTCTCTGTCAGTTACTCCTGCTGCGCCATCTCGCCTGCATTACAAGTCCCAGCATCACCACCCACCAAACTCCACACTGCCCCGGGGGCCCGCTCCACCTGTGGGGAGCAGAAACACCTCAGCTGCCATCCCATCAGCCCCGCGGAGGTCTGCAGCAGCACTGGTAAACCTTACCAGGTACCACAGGTAGCGTCACAAACTATTTACTTTATTTTTATTTTCTATCCAAGTTACAATCCCCTTTTTGGTTGACCGTCTTGGGCCACGGACCGGGCCAGCCACTGTGACATACCCCCCCAGCATCCATAGGCCCGGCTGCCGAGTACCCCATTGCCCTTGGGGCGCGTCATAAGTTCGCTCCAAACTCAGTCATTTGTAGTGAGCGTGGAAGATACTGTCCTCCATTTAAAAAGGGCAAGGCACGTGGCAAGGAACGGGGAACTGGACGTGATGGTAATGGTGCATGCAGAGGCCGAGGACAAGACCGTGGGCAAGCCGAAATTGTGCCACAACAAACACCCACATCTTCTCACCTGAACTTCCTGTCCCAATTTCTAGGGGACCGCAGCACACCACTATTGAACCCAGAGCAGCGTCAAAAGGTTATTGGTTGGATAGCGGATAATGCTTCCAGTCACTTTGCCACCACCACCACCACCCTGTCTTCCACATGTTCAAGTCTCAGTAGCCGTGAGTCTGGACCACATATTCCTCACCCTGATCCTCCTTCCTCCCACCATGCCGAGTACCCAGAGACAACTGATCCCACACTTGGACACTCTGAAGAGCTGTTCACTTTTCCATTTATAGATTCAGGCCTGTCACCCGGTCCACTTGAAGCGGGGCAAGAGGAGATCGCGTGTAGCGATGCCCAAATATTTGAGCAGCCACGGTCACACGTAGGCGATGGTGGGAAAGTGTCACAAGAGGTGGACGATGATGAGACACAATTGCCAGAAAGTCAGAAGGAGGACCAGGGTGCGGAAGTGGAAGACGAAGTGGTGGATGATATAGTAACTGACCCAACCCGGCAGGAGGACATGCAGAGCGAGGACAGCAGCGCACAGGGGAAGGGAGGCAGAGCACCCCAACAGGCAGGAAGAAGCAGTGTGGTGTCCGCAGACAGAAGGCAGGCAACCGTTCCCCGTAACACCAACACGAAGGAAGTTGCCAGTACAACTGTTAGGTCTTCCCGAGTCTGGTTGTTTTTTAAAGACTCTGCCGATAACCCCAAAAAGGCCATTTGCAACACCTGCCAGGCCAGCATCAGCAGGGGTGGCAAAACGACCAGCCTGACCACCACCAGCATGATCAGGCACATGGCAGCAAAGCACCCCACTATGTGGGCCGAACCCCAGGGTCCAGGAACAGTGACTGCGGGTGGCACCATCGCTTCTTCCGCTGTTGTGCATGCAAGCCAATCCCCTGTCCATGGTGTATGCGAAGACGCCTCCTGTCCTGCACCTGTCGTTGCACACTCTCAAGTAGCAGCATCAGGAAGTACGTCCATGTCCTTGTCCCAGCGCAGCATTCAGTTGTCCATACCCCAGTCCTTGGAACTCAAGCGCAAATATGCAGCCGACGCACCACAGGCTACACTACTAAATTCTGACATTTCACGACTGCTTGCGCTCGAAATGTTACCTTTTAGGCTTGTGAAGACGGAAGCATTCCGCAACCTGATGGCGGCGGCCATCCCTCGGTACTCGGTCCCCAGCCGCCACAAAATTCTCCCGGTGTGCCATCCCCGCTTTACACAAGCAAGTGTCCCAAAACATTAGCCGTGCTTTCAACAACGCAATTACCAGTAAAGTCCACCTAACCACGGACACGTGGACAAGTGCTTGTGGGCAGGGACGGTACATCTTTCTGGCGGCACACTAAGTTATCATAGTGGAAGCTGGGACCCAGTAGGACCTTGGGACGGAACACGTCCTCCCGACGTCAAGGATTGCGGGCTCTAGGTCAATCAGGGTTGCCCCCACTGTCTACAGCTCCTGCACCTCATCCTCCTCAGCCTCCATCCCCAAAATGACCACATCAGTCACAAGCTGGAAGCACTGCCTCGGCCAAGCGGCAATAGGCTGTGCTGAAGCTAATATGCTTAGGTGAAAAACCGCACAATGCTGAAGAGTTGTGGACAGCTCTGAAAGAGCAGGCAGATCTGTGGCTCACACCGCTGAACCTACAGCCAGGCATGGTCGTGTGTGACAATGGCCGGAACCTGGTGGCGGCTCTGAGGCGAGGCGAGTTTACACACGTACCATGCCTGGCCCATGTGCTTAACCTCGTGGTTCAGCGGTTTCTCAAATCCTACCCGGAGCTGCCGTTTCTGCTTGTCAAAGTACGCCGCCTGTGTGCCCATTTTAGAAAGTCAGCTACAGCTTCCGCCGCCCTTGCAGTGTTTCAGCAGCGTTTGCAGCTTCCGGCTCACAGACTGGTGTGTGATGTCCCCACGCTTTGGAACTGCCGATGTTGGGAAGGATTTTGTGAGCAGAAGAGGGCAGTTGTTGAGTACCAGCATCAACAAGGTTGTCGGTCTTCAGTTCAGACTCCACACATAAGACCTCAGGAGTGGACATGGATGTTAGACATATGTACCATCCTCCAAAACTTTGAGGACTCCACCAAGATGATGAGCGGCGATGAAGCCATAATTAGCGTCACCATCCCGTTTCTCTGTCTTCTGGAACGCTTTCTGCTCACAATCAAAGAGGATGCATTGCAGGCGGAGCACAATGAGATGGAGCAAGGAACCATACAGGGTTATAAGATTACACATAGCCAAGCCTCATCTCATCCCAACTTGGATTGGGTGACAATGAGGAAGAGGAGGAGGAGGAGGAAGATCAGGAGCTAATTTCATGCACTATAGATGGTACTTCCTGCACAGCTGTCATACCGTCTGTTCAGCATGGATGGCCAGAGGACAGAGAGGAGGAGGAGGAGAGCATGGTCAGTCATCCTCTTGGTGAGGACACAGAAGTCTTGCTTGTTAGTAGTCTAGCATCGCATTCTCAAAATTTTGGGTCACAGTCATTAATGGTTGGTGACACTTCTAGACCCACGCTACAAGGAGAACTTTATATGTCTTATTCCTGAGGCGGACAGGTCTACAAAAATGGGACAGTACCAGAAGGCCATTGTTGCAGAACTATTAAAAAAATTCCCATCTGAAAACGCTGGCGGCAGAGGGCACACTTCGTTGGACAACCAAGGAGTACAGGTGAGAGAGACACAACTTCAATCCAGCAGAGGCAGGGGAACACTGTCAAAGTTCTGGGGAGATTTCTCAGACCCTCCCATCGGACAGGCCCTGAGGCGAGGGGTACTCTCACAAGGAGTGCAAAGTTTGGGAAGATGCTGAGGGAGTACCTTGCCGACCGTACCAACATCCTCCATGATTCCTCTGTGCCTTATAATTATTGGATATCCAAGCTGGATACGTGGAATGAACTGGCTCTCTTTGCCTTGGAGGTCCTGGCCTGTCCTGCCGCCAGCGTTTTATCAGAGCGGGTTTTTAGTACTGCTGGTGGAATTATAACTGATAAGTGCATCCACCTGTCAACTGAAAATGCTGACAGGCTGACTCTTATAAAAATGAACAAGGGCTGGATTGGGCCAGACTTCTCAACACCACCGAATGATAGCAGCGTAACATAAACTCAAATCCAGTGTCTTTTCTTGGGAGGTGTATTCCCATGCACCTTTTCACACCCAGACATGGGTATACGCTTCCTGTTTTTGTCTATTTGCTCTTGTCCTCCTCCTTCTCATCCTCCACCACCATATCACCAGGGTGACCTTGGTCCGTGATGCAACACCCACATCATTTTTTTAAAGGGTGTTTATGATGCCCGTGCAAATTTTTTTTTATACAGTATGTTCATGTGTACCCCCCAGGGGTAAATGTTTGTCAGCCCATACACTTAGTGCATGGACATTGCAAGTTTAGGAGGCCCGCTCCTTTCTAATGGGAACATGTCATACCTTGTTACTGTGCCCCTGCTCCGTGTGTCTATAACATAGGTACTTTAGATCCAGTGACTCAGAAGCACAGAGCAGCCAATACAGGGTTAATAAACAGGGAAAGTTCATGATAACAAGATGAATCTCCACGCAGGGAGTAACAGGGGAAAATATGAAGAAATAGCAGGTATTAGTCTGTAACTGACAGTTTACAGTTTAGCTAGATGTAGCAGAGTCAAGCCGGTATCAAACGACAGTTTTTTCACTTAGCTGACTTGTATCCTCTACAAGGCAGTTGCCAGCTGGTGCTGTTGACGCTGTCTTCAGGCTTCCCTGCCCAAACAATGCTCCGTCTTCTGGCGGCAGCGGGCGGTCTCCGGTTTTTCTCGCTGAGCCCCTAGTCCATAACATGGCACCTCACGTGCTCAGCTCCACGGCCCTGCGTCTCTTCTCCCTACAGTCAGTTTGACTCCTCTGGTCCACTGCACTCGGTTCCCTTGCTCCAAGTCCTGTAGCCAGGAGCCTGGACCCTCTCACGCTGCTCTGCTCCGCAGGACTCAGCTCGGCTTTCCCGCGCAAACGTCCTCGTCTCTCCCTCTCTCTCGTCACACCAGGAGTCCCTCTGTCACCTGACCTCCCAGCTCTCTCTCTCGACACACCCCCTGCTTCCCTGTCACATGACTCCTCTGCTTGCAGTCTGTCTTCCCCCTGCAACAAGAGGTACGGCCCCAGCAGTTCCAGATCCCTTGCTCTGAAAGTACTTACACCCCGGTCTTCCCCCTTACACTCCCGCTCTCCTTTAACTCGCCATTCCACGGGCGAGAGTTCCTTCACCAAACGTTCACATTCTTGGACTTCCTGGACGATACGGTACCATATTAATTGATCTTGTTCGTAACGGTGAGAAGGCACTCCTGCCGTTGTCCATTCTGACCGGCGTAACTCAGTTTGACCGATGGGGGGTGCAGGGTCACTCGGATTTCCAATCTCCGCCTGCCCGGTGGCTTCAACCGATGTTGTTCCCTTGCCGCCTGCACTGGGGACTGCAGGTAATCGAGTGCTGGGGCTCGGAGGTAGAATCAACAACTCTTCTTCATCCACATCGTGGCTTAGGGCAACTGTGACAGGTCCCTCTCTAGAAGCAGGTGATTCTTCTCCACCCTCGTCATCTTTAGACAGACAGGGTCGCAGCATACTATGATGAACCACTCTGGTTGGGGCTCCTTCAGCCCCCTCGGGTTGAATTTCATACACAGGTCCTTCAGCGCCAATCCTGCGCTTCATGTTCTAATGGGAACATGTCATACCTTGTTACTGTGGCCCTGCTCCGTGTGTCTTTAAATTCTTAGTGGGGTTTTTCCTAAAATTGGTCAGCCGTTGGACTCACTGCATACCCTATAACTGTATAGCAGACCCTCTCCTTTCTAATGGGAACATGTCGTACCTTGTTACTGTGGCCCTGCTCTATGTGTCTTTAAATTATTAGTTGGGTTTTTCCAAAATTTTGGCAGCCCTTGCAGTCACTGGAAACTCAATAACAGTATAGGAGACCCACTTGTTAATAATGGGAACAACAAAGCATAGCCGGCTGATGGCTCTCTAACAATAGCTACGGCCGAATGCTGGCCTTTTAAGAATAGTAAGGGCTGTCTGATGTCCCTGAAAAAATAGGCTTCATGACTTTCAGAGTCCCTCCATCATAAATAAAACAGGATGTGTCTGATGATGTGTCACACACCACATTGCCATATAAGGTTGTAAAATGTTAAAATGACATTTCCCGGTGAATGCATTTGTCTTAAAAAATAACATAAAAAAACAAAACAATAGGATATTTCTTTAGTATAAAAAACAGCGTCACCAATTTATCCTCAATGTAATCACATTGTTCAGCTCATGCACCTTCTCCTCCATCTCCGAAATGATCACATCAGTCACAAGCTGACAGCACAGCAGCATGGCCTTGGCCAAGCGTCAACAGGCTGTGCTGAAGATAACATGCTTAATGCTTAATTGACAAACTGCCCAGTGCTGCAGAGTTGTTGAAAGCTGTAACACAGCAGCCTGATCTGTGGCTCTCACCGCTGAACATACAGCCAGGCATGGTCATGTGTGACAATGGGCGGAACCTGGTGACAGAGAAATGACAGCCGGGTAGATACGGTTTCTCTCTATGCTAGTCCTTTCACCGAGCTAAAAAATATGGCTGTGTTGAAATACAACTCCCACTGAGATGCTGTTTCAGATTGAAAAACATTGTGCCCTCCAGAGGATTTGATTCTGAGGGCTAACCTTTCTCACCCGCTCAAGAGTCCCATAGCAGCTGCAAAGTTAGCGCTATCATGAACTCTCCTGAGGTAGAAGCCAAGGCACACCAGAGGATTCTCTGGTGGGACCGTCCAACCCTGTTGAGAAGCAGTCTTGGCTAAGAAAAGTTTGTGGGAAGGTTCACGGACACTCTATGGCTGCTTTTTTACTGAGGAGGAAACAAACGCAAACACGGGGAGAACATACAAAGTCCTTGCAGATGTTGTCCTTGCTGGGATTTGAACCCAGGATCCCAGCGCTGCAAGGCTTCAGTGCTAACCACTGATCCAATGTGCTGCCGTTCACCCTCTAATATCTAACAGGCTGGAGAAACTTGCACCTACTGCCACTCTATATTCAGCTCCTTTGTGAGAATATTAATTTGGGCAGCCACTCAGTCTACCAAATAAAATTCCTAAGAAGGAAATTGGGGATGGCTTCGCTACTGGTACTGGGGCCAGTGCTAATACCATGGCGTCGTACCATAGTTTGCTGGAAATATTCCAGGCTGGTAGGAGTCAAGCAAATTTCCACAGAAAAGTACCAGCAGTAATGTTCAGGCCACATTTCAAGTGCAAGCAGCTTTAGAGGACTTCCTGGGAGAAATGACATGCAGGGTTGATACGGTTTCCCTCTATGCCAGTCTTTTCACCGAGCTAAATACAACTCTCAGCCAAAAAAGTTGTGGACTGGCTCCGTACCGTCCCTGGCCACATTCACCTGTCCACATGTTTGTGGTTAGGCAGTCCTTCCCAGTAAGTGCACTGGGGAGGGCACAGGTAATGTTGTGGGACCCGTGCTTGTGGAAGGCGGAGGCGATACCGGGAAATATATTGGCGGCTGGGGACCGAGTATGGACACCCGGCCGCCGCCGGCATGAGGTTGTGAAAAGCTTCTGCCTCCACGAGCTTAAAAGGCCATATTTCAAGTGCAAAGAGCTTCCCAGAAATCTGACAGTTTAGTGTTGCGGCCTGTGGGTGGCTGGCTGCATACTTGCACTTGCATTCCAAGTGACAGAAAACTAAGCAGATGGTGGCCTCTATCATCATCATGGCCTCACCTCGGCACTATAAACTCTCCTGAAGGAGAAGCCAGGGCCCGCCGGAGGAGTCTCCGGTTCTCTGGTGGGCCAGTCCAACCCTGCCGAAAAGCAGCCTTGGCTAAGAAAAGTGTGGGGGAAGGTTCCAGGACCCTCTATGGCTGCTTTGTTAATGTGGATTGGCCATGCTTATGCATGTTATTTCTCAAAACACATTACAGATGAGGCCATTGTCCAACTCCGTATTCAAGAAATTAAATGCGCAAAGAAAGATGTGTGTGTGTGTGTCAAAGCACCACCGACAAGTGCGAGTTGATGTTGGACGGGCTGCCATTGCTTCTGCAACAAGCTCAATTGCAGGACTTCCTGGGAGAAATGACACGCAGGGTAGATACGGTTTCCCTCTATGCCAGTCCTTTCACCGAACTAAATTCAACTCTTAGCAAAAAAAGTTGTGGACTGGCTCCGTACCGTCCCTGGCCACATTCACCTGTCCACGTGTTTGTGGTTAGGCGGTCCTTCCCAGTAAGTGCACTGGGGAGGGCATGGGTAATGTTGTGGGACCCATGCTTGTGGAGGGCGGAGGCGATTCCGGGAAATATAGTGGCGGCTGGGGACCGAGTATGGACACTCGGCTGCCACCGGCATGAGGTTGTGAAAAGCTTCCGCCTCCACGAGCCTAAAAGGCCACATTTCAAGTGCAAGCAGTTGTCAAAAATTTGGCAGTATAGTATTGCGGCCTGTGGGTGAGTGTGTGGCTGTCTGCATACTTGCGCTTGCATTCCAAGGAATGGGGTAGGGACATCTGAATGCTGCAGTGGGACAAGGATGTGGACGGTGATTGTTGCAAGTCTGCAACGACAGGTGCATAGTTTGAGGCATCTTCGCATGTGCCAAGGATCACTTGGATCTTCCCCATGCTGTTCCCATGTCATTTGAGCACTGTTCCCATCGATTTGGGCAATTTTTAGGCCCTCTGCATACCGCTGGGGGGAGCCGCCTGAAGAATGCTCGAGTTTCCCATAGACTTACATTTGGCTCGTTGCTCGGGTCGAGCACCCAAGTATTCCAATTTGCTCGACCCGAGCAACGAGTACCCGAGCATTTTAGTGGTCGCTCATCACTAGCTGTAATGCCTTCAGGTACTCAGGACGGTCCCAATCGAGTACAGCACGGATCTTCTCCAGATCTATCCGAAAACCCGATGATGACAACAGGTACCCCAAAAGCTGTACCTCCTGGATGGCGAAAACACATTTCTCTAATTTGTCATATAGTTTGTTATCCCTTATTATCTGTAGTACCTGTTTAACATGCCCCTGATGAGTCTCAAAATCAGGTGAGCAAACCAAAATATCATCCAGACAGACCCCCACAAACCTGCCCTCCAAATGATGGAAAATATCGTTTATGAATTGCTGGAACACCGCAGGTACATTGATCAGACCGAGAGGCATAACCAGACTTTCAAAATGCCCCTCGGGTATTGAATGCCATTTTCCATTCATCCCCCACTCTGATTCTAACCAGATTGTAGGCTCCCCTTAAATCCAACTTGGAGAACACCTTAGCTCCCGCAACCTGGTTAAATAAATCTGGAATTAGAGGAAAAGGGTACGGATCTCGAACGGTAATTTGATTCAATACTCGGAAATCTAAACAGGGATGGAGACCGCCATCTTTCTTCTTCACGAAGAAGAACCCTGCTCCAATGGACGAAGATGAGTGTCTGATATGTCCCTTCTCCAAACTTTCAGCAATGAAATCCTTCATTGCTTGTCTCTCAGGGCCATAAAGATTATACAGTCTGTACATTGGTAGTTTAGCTTCAGGAGTCAGGTTAATAGGACAGTCATATGCACAATGAGGAGGCAAATCCTGACACCCCTTCTCCAAAAATACATCCTCAAAACCAAACAAAAACGCAGGTAAGGTCTCTGTATAGACAGCAGAAAGGGAAATGTTTAAGCAATTCTCATGACAGTAATCTCCCCATTCAACAATTTCTCTGGATTGCCAATCCACTATCGGATTATGTTTCACCAACCAGGGTAGACCCAGTACAATTGGAGTGGAAAGGCCCTCCAGGACATACCAAGGAATTACTTCATAATGCAAAGACCCCACCCAGTCTTATATTATGTACAATCTGAGTCAGAGCTCTCTGTGCAAGAGGCGCTGAGTCAATGGCATAAATAGGGATGGGCTTGGTAAATGTACAGCAAGTAAGCCCATGAGTTCTCACAAACCCATCATCAACCATGCTGACTCCAGCTCGACGGTCCACAAACACAGAAATTTTCTCAGTCCTGCTCTCTAGCACCACCTCTGCCATCAGGACAAACCGAGAACTGCATGATAAGGACAAACACACCCCCTGATTATCCAACTCCACACTACCAAGGGTTAATTGAGGTTTTTTTGCTTCGGAATCAAGGGACAGGCCCCAATAAAATGTCCCTTTTTACCACACAAAAAAACACATGCCCTTTTTCTTGCGGATCTCAGGGGAAACATACGATGCAGACGCACCCCCTAACTGCATGGGTTTCTCCAACTCCACCAGTACAGGTTCACCCCCAGACTGCCCCCGGCAAAGGGGCGTTGCCCCAAAAAGGGGGCTTAGGAGAAGGTGGTCTCACCCACCTATCCCGAAGGCATCTATCACACGTGTAGCCTCCAAGGACTCCGATGTTTTGTAAACTGCTAAGGCATCCTTCAATCTTTCAGCAAGGCCCTGACAAAATTGGCTTCTAAGAACCGGGTCATTCCATTTGGTATCGGTTGCCCATCTACGGAATTCGGAACTATAAGTCTCCACTGACCGATTCCCCTGCTGAAGTCGACACAGCCTGGATTCAGCCATGGAGATTCAGTCAGTATCATCACAGATGAGGGCCAGAGCCTGAAAAACCCTTCTACTCACTGGAGACACATTGAAACATGTGGCAAAGAGAAAGCCCAGGATTGAGGATCTCCTTGCAACAGTGAGATCACAATCCCCACTCGCTGCTCCTCATCTCCAGAGGAGTACTGTCGAAGTTTAAAATACAACTTAAAAGCTTCTTTAAATACAAAAAACCCACACACAAAAAAAAACATGTCAGTATTTTTTTTTTTTTTTCATATACGGCCGGTGATAATGTTACGCTAGTTGAGGGAAGGACCAAGTGTATGAAGATGACAAATGGGGGGAAGCCCAACAACTAGGGAAAGGGTGAGTGGAGACCCATAGGCAGATCTTCCAACACCCTGACTACCTCACCGTCCCTAAATAGGTTGCGCACCTATCGCCGAGCAGGATACCTATTCCTCAACTGTCCCTAGAGCTAGGCCCTAGGTAGGGAGGGGAAGGAGTGAGCACTAGTCAGCCCCCACTGCACCTAAAGACAAACAAGGAAAACATACAAGGGGATACAATAAGCTTGATAAGACACCAGAGAGAAAGCGACAATAATCCACCAAGAAACTCCAAGAAAAAAGTAGCCAACTGCTAGTACTCCAGGCCTGAGCAGGGGAAAATAGTTCTATCACTGGCGACTCTCTGGAGACACTGAGAGTTTTTATACATCAAGCAAGGGTGTGTCAATTAGCAGCAGAGGGTGGAGATCACTGCTGGGTCCCAGCGAAAGAAGGATACAACTACACTCCAGGATGAAAGGTTCAAGAAGGTGTCTGCAAAGCCAAGAGCTGGCTGAGAATACCCTGACTTCCTGTGATGTCATGTCAATTTCTCCATGAGTTCCTGGATCTGGAAACTGATGGGAGGGCGGGGCTCCAATTAGCAGAGCTCACTTTGCTCTTGTGCATACTGCTGCAGACACAGCTCTTCCTACTAAACTTTCCTTGTTGCTGTATGTATAAAGCACAGTGTATATACACCCCTTTGCTCTATACCCTGTGTAATGTATATAAACTCTACTTTATATTCTTTATAATATGAATACATTAATGTCTCACACCCTCTACCCATCCATCCTATGGTAGGACATGATTAGTTAGTAGAAGGCAGTAGGGAATAATTGCCAGGGCTCTGTTCTGGTGCTTTGTGTTATTTCTATGCAGTGACTCTCCTGCAGCAGTGTTCTGGATAGGACATTATGCTGAAGCTATGTGTGATGCTGGGGGAGGATTGAAAAAGGTTAAGGCAAAGTTAAAGGGGATATGTCACTGTAATCTGCTGGCCCAGCACAAGGAATGTTGGGAAATGTAGTCAGAAGGGAGCAGAGGATGCTGAGAGCAGAGCTGGTGCTGGGGGATAGGAAGTGAAGCAGAAAGGCGTAAAACTACATAAAATTAGTAGAAAAGGTACATGAGGTTCTTTAGGGGCATTATTCTTAAGCATTTATGGCAACAACAGTAAGTGAGTCAGGGTAGTGGGCAACTTCTTATTTATCTTATTTTAATGAAACCGGTAAATATAATTTATCGGCAACGTATGGCTCCATAAGTAGATAAAATGGAAACCACAAATTAGTACTTAGCACATATTTGGCTGTTCCTTCTAAAGCAATTGAAATCTATGCCTGCTATGAGCAGGTGCAAATTTGCCTTATTACTTACTGCATTTCCAAGCATAATTGAGAGAACCTATCATCAAAATTATAATACCTAAGCAATGGCATGTGTATTAATGCCCTTTTAGAAATTAATTTTAATATTTTAGAGAATTCCAGGGTTTTAATTTTATGTTAATGCACCAAAAGTGCAGCGAGTTTAGACCCTGCACTTCCAGATTTTCTGGCTTTCTCCCGATTCCTTGCCCACCGCCTTTCTCTGGTCTTAGTGACCTGCCTCACTAGAACTTTTTCAGAGTTTGACAAGTGGGTATATCCATACTGCCCTGGCTCTTCCTCAGCTCCACCCATTTTGGATGCGTTGCTTGAGATTGCCATGAAAACACCAGAAGTAGAAGCATTTTTGAGTATCTCCACATTTTGCAAAAATATTGCGATTTTTAAAAGTGTTCCATGTCAGCTTTCTGGCGAAAAACACTTTGATGAATCGAAGCTCCAAGTTTCTTCTACCAATCTTTAAAGTTTACATAGTGCAGTTAAGGTCGGTAATGTTCTGGCATTCACCAACCCAGGTTTATCCATCGGATGCCAGATAGAGAAGCATGATCCGTCACTCCACAGACCATGTTTCCACTGCTCTAGAGTCTTTTGGCAGAATGATTTACATGAATCCACAGGTCACTTGTCATTGTGTTTGGTGATCTATGGCTGGCATGAAGCTGTTCAACAACGTAACCCATGCCATGAAGCTCTTGATGCACAGTTTTTGTGCTAGTTTTATTGCCACAGAAGGTTTGGAACTGGATTCAGCAGAGGGTTGGTCAATTTTATGCACCATGTCTCTCAGCACTTGGTGAATCTGTTGTATGTAGTCTGCCACTGAATAAATTGCATATAAAAGCTTCAACTTTTTAAAAATATCACTCACAGTGGATCATAGAATATTTATAAGGGAAAAAATGTCACAAATTGGCTGGTACTAGCTGTGTCATCCTACTACAGTGCCACGCTCGATGTCAGTATGCTCTTTAGATCGATCCATTCATTCACAAATGTTAGTAAAAGTAGACTGCATAGTAAGGGGCTTGATTTTATACACTTGTGGCAATGGGACTGAATGTAAATTCTAAATTCAGTGTTTAAGTAAGTCCCTATTCTTTGTCCATATAGTGTTTCAAATTGATATGTTATATTGTATTACACTTTTTAGCATAACTTCTGGATTTGGTTTCCTTTTTGAAAAATAATGCTGTATAAGGAGAATAATTAATTCGAAGACATAACATTTGTCAGCAAATTTGCATTGCGAGGGGTTAAACATTAACAACGGTATTGTATAAAAGCTTAAGTGGATTATAAGGTCTACCAATGAACTCACCCCCTCCTCTTTCTGCCTCGAGGTTATTTTGTGTGTCTTCTTGGATGGAAGCCTTCATACCTCTCCCTGGAGCCAAGATTCGGGGGACCCTACAATCTCTCATCATTTTCCTTTCCATCGATAGCTGCTTTCCCCACTCAGATATTAAGTATTCAAACCTCATTTGCATCCTTATTTTTCAATTTGCTGCCACAGTAGTTTAATTTATTCGATATAATTTCTTTTTCTGAGGGGACATTAATCATTGCCCTGTGCTTTTTGGCGCCTGTGGGATATGTGTGTGTGTTTTTTTTAAATCAATAAAATAAAGCAACTCTCCTCCTCCCCCCAACCCTTTGCCACAGGAGAAAAATATAATATCTCCCTCACTTTTTTCCTTGTTTCCTTTATAAAGAACATGGGTTAATTTGTCCTTATTTTCTAGCACGTAGCTATGTCTATTTCATATGAAATCAAAGCAGTGGAGTATATTTTAAGGGACTTTGTTTTGTCGCTCATATAAAATGAATATGAGGTAGATATTGCAAAGTTAATATAAAGTATATTCATTTAGCTGTCACAATATTTCTTCAATATTAGCTTTCAATGTACTTGTGGTTTAGATTATTTACGAATCACATCACAATAGTATTTTTTTCCTGCTGTATATTGGTATTAAAATGATAACTCCTGCTAGTATTGGAATTGATCCAGAGAGTCAAAATTATTCTCAGCTGAACAAATCCAAAACGGATAAGGAACATATGACCAGCCAGGGCCCTAACATGAGGGAGGCTACTGGGGCAGCTAAACCTTTGTCCAGTGTGAAAAATTCTGCATACAATACTGGACTTAAAACTGTCATGAAACCTATCCACTACTTCATATAGTAGTAAGAGAGATGGGAGTTAGATTTATGCTCAGCATGATGGTTCATGGGTAGATACATGGTCAACTTAATTAGGCTATACATTTCATCAATGAATAGGAGTCTTCAACAGGCCATCATATGGCCATCCTTTCCTTTCCCTTTATTTCCCTGCTTTCCCTTTCCTTTTCCTTTCCTTTCCCTTCCCTTTCCTTTCCCTTTCCATTTCTCTTTAATTTCCTTTACTTATCCTTTCACTTCCCTTTCCTTTCTCTTTGCTTTCCTTTCCTTTTCCTTTCCCTTTCATTTCCTGCATCATATGTACCCTAACATTTGTGAATATACCCTAATATCAGAATCAAAGAAGAGGGTAACAAATCAGCTAAACCCATATGATTTTCTGCCTTCCAGATGCAGAGCATAATAGATGTCATTAATAAGACTGGGGAGACAACTCTTTTCCATAATCTATAAGGGCATATGAATGTCATAGAGATGGCTCACCCCACTTAATCTTTAGTGCAGAGCGTCACTGTAACATGACCATGTATTATACAGTCCAACATTTATTTGCATGAACATCATGAAATACACGCAAAATGTAATAAACTTTAGTTTGCCACGTGTTACAGAAGTTGGGTATAATGGATGTCCATATAAAACTTGAATCTATCTGATTTTCAATTTTTCCTTCTTATTATACAAATAAATTAGTTAAATAAGTACCTACATTGCCAAAAATTGTCTTACTGTATATATTTTTTTAACATTTAATGGTAATTATTTTCGATGAATGGTAAATATTGGAATTATACTGTCTAATGTCATTGCTGTTTTGGAATTACTGGAGATTATACTTGTTGACCTTTTGACTTCTTTATATCGCCATCACACTTATGAACCTTTATATTTCAGAATATTTGAAATGGAATAGAATCTTCCATACTTTTGGATTGTTGAAATTGGTACAAATATAAATTTACTCATATTAAGCTATATAATAAGCATGTTGTCTAGATTTTATTTTCACATTTTTTATTTTTTTTGCCCCACTCCATCATCTCTCTTGCTTTTAGACTAAACTTTTAAAAGAATTTCAGTTATAATATACATTTTTTCATTACAAACAAGAATGAATTGTTGATTTCTTGTGGGCATTCTTTCCTCAATAAAGATGTTCAATCGTTGGAATGACCGAAAGGAACACAAATAAATGACTGTAAAAGGCAAGTTGCGTTATACAGTGGGGAAAAAAAGTATTTAGTCAGCCACACCACACACCAAGCTGCTTGCCTATTGCAGATTCAGTCTTCCCAGCCTGGTGCAGGGCTACAATTTTGTTTCTGGTGTCTTTTGACAGCTCTTTGGTCTTCACCATAGTGGAGTTTGGAGTGTGACTGTTTGAGGTTACGGACAGGTGTCTTTTATACTGCTAACAAGTTCAAACAGGTGCCAGTACTATAGGCAATGAGTGGAGGACAGAAGAAATTACAGGTCTGTGAGAGCCAGAAATCTTGCTTGTAATTGACCAAATACTTAGTTTCCACCAAAATTTGAAAAAAAATTCTTTCCAAATCAGACAATGTGATTTTCAGGATTTGTTTTCTCATTTTGTCTCTCCTAGTTGAGGTCTGCCTATGATGTCATTTACAGGTCTCTTATCTTTTTAAGTGGGAGAACTTGCACAATTGGTGGCTGACTAAATACATTTTTACCCCACTGTATGGCAGAGCACAGAAATCATGTTTATAGAGGGGAATGTTTGTTGTCGCAAAGCATGCACATTCCTTGGTTGAAACATTTTAGCATGTCTGTGTAGAAAGCATCGGCACTAGTGACGCGCCCCTGGGCCTGTGTCGCGCTGCGTTGCGCACGCGGGAGCTTACCCGGAGCCGGATCTGTTGAGGGTTGTAGTCGCGTGGCGGTGACCCGGTCCGTGCCCAGGGAGTCAAACTGAGCGGCGATGTATCAGCGGTAGATGTTGGACGACTACGCCACCCGTTGAGTACAGCTAAGGAGCTGCTGCTGCAGGGCAGACCGCTGAGGCCGGTGGTAGGATTGTGCAGCGTGATAGTATAACCCCCAACGGGAGGGGTATGGCCTCAGGGCAGCCGACGTGGATGATGGGGGTAGCAGGAACCACTCGGAGACGGTACGGTGTAGTTCAGGGTCTTTACTGGTGACAAAGATAGACCCTCCCGGAGTAATGGCTAGCGATTGGGGCCTGGTCAGTCCTTGAGCAGATGGGATCTCCCCTGGCCAGGCGGAGTTGTAGGCCTCCCAAACTAACTGTACTCTTCTGGCTACCTTGCTAGAGGCGGGTATAAGTAGCCCACGTCCCTGAGTGTACCGTGTGGTGCTCACCCGTATGGCCGGTGACTCGGGGCCTTCTAGTAGCTTCCGCTCCACGACGGCGGTGCTGGTCCCATGCGTGTGACCGTGCCTTCGGGTTTCTTGGCCAGAGGACCTGGAATCCCCTGCCTGACGGATTCTGCTGCTGGGTAGGAGTTAGTCCCCACAGCCTCGGACTCCGGGTCCGGTAAGAAATCTTCTCAGTCAGGGCGAGCTCTGCAGCTGCCAGCCCCTGACTCCTTGTAACACTGCTCCCACAGAGCTCCTGATGTTCTGTTCCTATATTTGCTTCTTTTCTCTGTCTCTACTTCTTCTCTACTCACTAACCCTGCCTCAGCCCTAGGTTTATATAGGGGAAGTTCTTCCCCTCCCAGGACTGGGCAGGAGGTGTGGCATGCATAGGATTCCTGACCAAGAGACCTCCCACCTGCTCTCAGACATAACATTGCTGTTACTGTGGAAACCAGATCCCTGGGGTGCCACATTCCCCCCTAGTGAAATTTAGTACTCCGGGACTAAACATATTTTAGAAAAACATAACAAGATATAACAATAACAATACACTAAAGAAACACATAAAGGTGGTCACGGCATGTCCGTAACCGGGTGCAGTCTTTGAAGAAAGCAAGGTGTCCATTTCACCCAAACAGGGAGACGTAACCAGGTAGGGGTCTGTCCTGCCCCGAGTCCTTAACAGTCTTTAGTCCATTCCTAGGTTACGCTCCAACCAATTGTACAAGGATTCCCGGTAAACCCACCAAGGACTCCTAAAAATAACTAGAAACACATAATTATTTACAAGTAACAAGAAAAACAGGTAACCATAAATAAAACAACTTATACACTTCAAATCCTCCAACGTGCGGGTAACTGGCCTCTCGTGGCCCTAGTGGACCTACGGAGCTGACTGTCTAGCCCTGAACTACAGGGTGTAGGAGCTGTTAAGGGTAAACTGGGCAGCGGTCTACGGGCCCTTTGGCTCACTAGGGATATGGCAGGCTCACTGCAAGCAGAGGGTTGATCCTCCTGGTCTGCTGGTGTGGGGTCTTCTGCCTCCGGGACCGGCTGTTCTTCCAGCTCTACCTGTTGCTCCGTAGGTGCTTGGGATGCTGGTTGGAGGAAGGTGAGTACGGGTACCACAACTGCACCATTGACTTGAGTCCAAGACCGAGGGAAGTCTCCGAGCACAGTACTAACCATATCTTCCCTTTCCTCTACGGGTCGATGGTCTTCTTGTTCCTCTTCAGGGTTCCGTAGATGTTCAGGACACTTCTTCAGGTGATCCCGGGATACAATGGCTGTGGTCTCCCCTCCGTTTTTACTGATGGTACAGACCTTCGGGTTCTCGTGGCTTGAGGGCAGTACGGTGTACGGGTCCTTCTCCCACTGGTCGTCCAACTTGTGGAGCCGTCTTTTCCTCTTCAAGACCTGCTCTCCGGGCACCAGGGGAACAGCGGGAGCATACTGGTTGTAAGTTTTCTCTTGTCTCTCCCTAGCCTGACAGAGACTTCGCTCCACGCTCTCCTGTACTTTCTGGTACTGCTGCTGCCTCTCTGTGTCCCAGTCTGCTTCTGGTGAAGTGTCCTCGGGTGTCAGGACTCCCATTTCCAGGTCAACAGGTAACTTACCAGGTCTCGCCCTCATTAGGTAAGCCGGGGTACAGTTGGTGGAACCTACCGGGATGTGGTTGTATAGGTCCACTAGATCGGGCAGCTTCTCAGGCCACAGACTGCGTTCTTCCAGGGGCAACGTTTTCAGAAGATCCATTACCACCTGGTTCATTTTCTCACAAAGTCCATTAGTTTGCGGATGATAGGGTGTCGTCCTTATCTTCCGGCAGCCATACAGATTGCAGAATTCCTGGAAGACCTCCGCTTCAAAGGCAGGTCCCTGGTCCGTCAGCACTCGGTCCGGGTACCCGTGTGGACGGCAGAAGTGCTGCTGGAAGGCTCTAGCTGCTGTTTGAGCCGTTAAGTCCTTGACGGGGACGACAACCAAGAACCGGGAGTAATGATCCACGATGGTTAACGCGTAGACGTAGCCACTTCTGCTTGGGGTCAGTTTTACATGATCCAAGGCTACCAGTTCCAACGGCTGCCGGGTGACGATGGACTGCAGGGGAGTCTTCTGGCTGGCACGGTTCTTCCTCCTCAGGTTGCACGGGCCACAGTCTCTGCACCACCTCTCGATGGTTCCCCTCATGCCTACCCAATGGAACCGCCCGCGCAGCAGGAACTCCAGCTTCTTCCATCCGAAATGCCCAGCTCCATCGTGGTATGCCTCCATCACCATGGCTGCGTCTCGTCGTGGCACCACTACTTGCCAGATTAGTTCATGCGTCCGGGAGTTAACCATCCTGCGGCACAACTTCCCCTTGTAAAAGAACAGTCTACTCTTTTCTGCCCACAGTTGCTTGGCTTCCTCCGGAGCGTCTGGGTCAAGGTGAGCCTCTGGCTGAGTCAGCATCTCCTTCACCAGCCGGACAGCAGGGTCACTGTCTTGCGTTTCCGCCCAGTTGTAGTGAGGTAAGGGGTTAAGCGTAGCGCCTTGCTTACTCCTTACCCGATGGGAATACTGGATAGTCCCATGACGGTGAAACGCAGGGAGTTCGACTTCTTCCAGTCCCTCTGGATCTTCTCCTACGTCCGGTAGGTTTGGCATCCTGGACAGGGCGTCCGCGTTGGTATTGGAGCGTCCTGCCCGGTATTTGATGGTGAACTCGTAGTTGGACAGGCGGGCCATCCATCTCTGCTCTAGGGCACCGAGTCTTGCCGTGTCCAGGTGCGTCAACGGGTTGTTATCCGTGTACACGACGAACCGGGAAGAAGCGAGGTAGTGCTTAAAGCGTTCGGTGACTGCCCACACCACTGCCAGGAACTCTAGCTTAAATGAGCTGTAATTCTCAGGGTTTCTTTCGGTGGGGTGCAGTTTTCGGCTGGCGTAAGCGATTACTCGCTCTTTCCCCTGCTGGATCTGGGACAGCACGGCTCCTAGCCCGATGTTACTTGCGTCGGTGTAGAGGATAAAGGGCTGGCTGTAATCCGGGTACGCCAGGATTTCATCCCCCGTGAGGGCCATCTTCAGCTGGCGGAAGGACTCTTCTTCCATCTTCTCCCATCTGAAGGGCGGCTTCTGGTTCTTGGCCTTCCGGGACTGGCCTATCAGGAGGTCCTGCATAGGAGCTGCCTTTTTGGTGAAACCGGGGATGAACCTGCGGTAGTAGCCTACCAACCCGAGGAACTGCCGCACTTCCTTTACACTGGAGGGACTTGGCCATTCCTTAATTGCGGTGATCTTATCAGGGTCGGGAGCCACTCCGTCAGCGCTCACCACGTGTCCCAGGTACTGCACCTTTGGTTTCAGGAGGTGACACTTGCAGGGTTTCACCTTTAGGCAGTAGCTTGCCAGAGCTTCGAACACTTCCGCCAGGTGTTTCAGGTGGTCCTCATAAGTCTTAGAATATACGATGACATCGTCCAGGTACAACAGGACCGTCTCGAAGTTTCTGTGGCCCAGACAGCACTCCATTAATCGTTGGAAGGTTCCTGGTGCGTTGCAGAGTCCGAACGGCATGCAGGTAAACTCGCTAAGTCCCATCGGGGTGGTGAATGCGGTCTTCTCCCGGTCCGCCTCTGCTACAGGAACCTGCCAGTACCCACTAGTGAGATCCAAGGTAGAGAAGAAGTTAGCAGATCTTAAAGCAGCCAAAGACTCCTCTATCCTTGGTAAGGGGTACGCATCCTTGTGTGTGATACGGTTGATTTTCCGGTAATCTACACACATCCTCATGGTGTTGTCTTTCTTTTTGACTAAGACTAGTGGAGCTGCCCAGGGGCTACAGCTATCCCTGATCACCCCAGCCTCCTTCATGTCTCTAAGCATCCCCTTGGCGTGTTGGTAGTGTGCAGGGGGTACGGGTCGATACCTCTCTTTTATGGGAGGATGGTCTCCCGTGGGGATGTGGTGTTCTACCCCCTTGACTCGCCCGAAGTCTAACGGGTGTTTACTAAACACTCTCTCGTACTCTTGAACCACCCGATAGACTCCCTGTTTCTGGTGTGAGGGAGTGGAGTCAGTACCCAAATGTAGTTGCTGACACCAGTCCTCCATTGTTTTCTTGGAGCCGTTACCTTCCTCCGGATGAGATGGAGGCAAGGGTTCCACAGATTGTATAGCATTTTGGTTAATGGTATATAATTTGGCTAGCGTGGCATACCGGGGCAGGTACACTTCCCTCTTCCCGATATTGATTATGCGAACGGGCACCCTCCCATGGCGTACATTAACCACCCCCCGTGCTGTCAAGATGGTGGGCCTACTGTCTGAGTAAACTGGTTCTACCATTGCCTGGTAATCTCTACCTCTCAGACCAATAGCTGCCCGGCACCAAATCATCATTTCACTTTTTGGGGGCATGGCAATAGGGAAAGGGTCACACATTCTCACGCTACCAATCTCACCGCCGGAGAGTTCCACCTGTTGCCGTCGCATCAGTGCCCGGATCTCTTTTTGGAGCACTCGCTGCTCGCCGGAGCTGGCGTTCTTGGCAACCTGCTGTAAAAGGAAAATCACCTCTGCAAGACAATTTTCAATTACATTAGTTCCTAGAGTTATCTTTGGGTGACTCTCGTGTTTGTCAATGTCTACAATGATCAGTCCCTGTGCTGCCAGTTCAACTCTACCAATTTTAATGGTCACCTCTTTAAATCCGATCTGTGGCACGGGCTGACCATTGCTGGCGATGATACTCAAGTCGTCGTCAGGGTAGCGGGTAATATCCGAGTCATTCCAGTACTGCTTGAAGAGCACGTACGGGATGGTGGTGACCTGTGACCCGGTGTCCAGTAGGGCACTCATAGGAATGCCATCCAGTACCACAGGCAAGACTGGACGTCCTCCCACATATTTGTCGCGCCAGTTCGATGGGCCTGATGATCTTTTTCCTGGGGTTTGGCCCTCTACCCCAGGTTGTGCCAGTTTAAAGGACAGTACCTTGCCATATGTCCGGGTTGATTGCAGCGGCGGCAGACGGGTTGTCCGTCCTCGTTGTATCGGTCGCTGGGTCTTCCTCTGGCCGGTGGGGTCCTCCTTGGTCGACGCCACGGGATGTCCTCCGGTCCGGATGCCAGCTGGATCTTCCCTGGAGTAGAAACCTGTAAAGACTGCACAGTTCGGGTTAGCGCAGCAACGCTTTTAGCTAGCTCTTGGACCTGATGGTGCAGGTCTGGAGCCGGATCATTGCTCAAAGCCTGCGCATCAGCTCCCACAGGCCCTGCCGACAAGGGCGCCGCCTCCTGGTGGTAAGTAGTAGTGGGGCGTCTGTGGGTCACAACGCCACCTGGTGCCGGTTCTCGGAGCACCCGGATGGCTCTGTCCTTGACCTGTGCAAATCCCAGATGAGGGTCCTGTAAGGCCATTGCCCGCAACTGGGTTCGGTGGGCATTGCAATATAAACCCTCTATAAATTGTTCAGTCAACAGCCTGTCTCGTCTCCCACGCCGTCAGGGTCGGTCTGCTTAATGGCTCTCAGGGCCTCTTGTAGGTTCAGGGCATAGTCCCTTATACTCTCATGTGCCCGCTGTTTGCACCCGTAGAATCTAAGCTTGATCTCGGCTGAGGTGCGGGTATCAAAGGTGTCCCTCAGCCGGGTTAGTATCCCTGCGACAGTCCTCCCCCCAGGTGGCCAGGACTTTACCTCCCTTCGGGCTGCCCCAGTTAATTGGGCCACCAGGATGCTCACTTTTTGCTCTTCTGTGAGGGGGTACACCTGGAAGAGGCTATCCAGCTTTTCTCTAAAGTCATGCAGGGTATGTGACTCCCCTGAGTACTGGGGTAGCCAGGCCGCTCCCGGGATATAGGGCATGGTGAAAGGCATGACTGCAGCAGCGATGGCGCTGGCGGGGGTTGAGGCAGTGAAGCTCTCCTCCGTATCCGACATCCTCCTCCCCCCTAGTGGACCGTGGCCTACCTTGCGATGATCCTCTTCCGTAGGCCGCGGCTCCGCAGTAGATCGTCAGGGTTGAGGACCTTCCGTCGCGCTCCTGTGACGTCGGCGTCTGCTGGGCTCCTTCCAGGACCTTACGCGACGTCCGGACGTGAGGCGGGGCTTCAGTTCTCGCGCGCTTTCGGAGTCCACGCCCCTCTTCTTCCCGCGCGACGTCTTCAAGATGGCGTCCAACGGCGGGAAAACTCCACGGAAGGCGGGAAGAAGGCTGAAAATGGCGCCGGATGGCGGGAATCTTCACCGATGGCGGGAAGAAGGCTGAAGATGGCGTCGGATGGCGGGAATCTTCACCACAGGTAAGTTTGAACAGTCTCTTTCAGGCACGCAGTACCCGGTGGTTGCGGGCACGAGATCCTGCCGACTACGCCAAAAGTTGACGCGCCCCTGGGCCTATGTCGCGCTGCGTTGCGCACGCGGGAGCTTACCCGGAGCCGGATCTGTTGAGGGTTGTAGTCTCGTGGCGGTGACCCGGTCCGTGCCCAGGGAGTCAAACTGAGCGGCGATGTATCAGCGGTAGATGTTGGACGACTACGCCACCCGTTGAGTACAGCTAAGGAGCTGCTGCTGCAGGGCAGACCGCTGAGGCCGGTGGTAGGATTGTGCAGCGTGATAGTATAACCCCCAACGGGAGGGGTATGGCCTCAGGGCAGCCGACGTGGATGATGGGGGTAGCAGGAACCACTCGGAGACGGTACGGTGTAGTTCAGGGTCTTTACTGGTGACAAAGATAGACCCTCCCGGAGTACTGGCTAGCGATTGGGGCCTGGTCAGTCCTTGAGCAGATGGGATCTCCCCTGGCCAGGCGGAGTTGTAGGCCTCCCAAACTAACTGTACTCTTCTGGCTACCTTGCTAGAGGCGGGTATAAGTAGCCCACGTCCCTGAGTGTACCGTGTGGTGCTCACCCGTATGGCCGGTGACTCGGGGCCTTCTAGTAGCTTCCGCTCCACGACGGCGGTGCTGGTCCCATGCGTGTGACCGTGCCTTCGGGTTTCTTGGCCAGAGGACCTGGAATCCCCTGCCTGACGGATTCTGCTGCTGGGTAGGAGTTAGTCCCCACAGCCTCGGACTCCGGGTCCGGTAAGAAATCTTCTCAGTCAGGGCGAGCTCTGCAGCTGCCAGCCCCTGACTCCTTGTAACACTGCTCCCACAGAGCTCCTGATGTTCTGTTCCTATATTTGCTTCTTTTCTCTGTCTCTACTTCTTCTCTACTCACTAACCCTGCCTCAGCCCTAGGTTTATATAGGGGAAGTTCTTCCCCTCCCAGGACTGGGCAGGAGGTGTGGCATGCATAGGATTCCTGACCAAGAGACCTCCCACCTGCTCTCAGACATAACATTGCTGTTACTGTGGAAACCAGATCCCTGGGGTGCCACACTAGTATACACACCATTTTTTTTATAATGTTTAGATCACAAGGATGGCTTAATGGGTAGTTGGAAAGCGGGCCCTCAGTCAAATGTGTATGGGCAAAAACGAATCCCGGCACTCACATGTTGTGAATTAATCTCATTTATTTCCACATCTCAAAACATTTCAGCTCATCCAGAGCCTTTCAATTGACAAAGGCTCTGGATGAGCTGAAATGTTTTGAGATGTGGAAATAAATGAGATTAATTCACCACATGTGAGTGCCGGGATGCATTTTTGCTCTTGGATATATCACTTCTCCTCGTGCACCACAAAAGGATTGCTGAGTGCCGACTGCATTTTGAACATTAAAATGTGTATGGGAGCCTTGGAAAATGAATTGTTGGGAAGTTAAGGACTTGGCATGTCAGATTTCAAACTGCCGATCCTTTTGTTCTCAATGAAATAAGCTGTCACCAGGCATGCCTAGCAGAGACTCTATCATAAAGAACACAAGAACACTCAGCTGAGCACACACTCCTATGTATGGGAGAGATGACCCACATGGTTGTAGGTCAAATGATCGGCTGAACCTTTGTTCAGCTAAGAGCTATCTAATGTGTATGGGAAGCTTTAGCGTTACATTTTTATTAACAAAAAACATATTACTAATTTTTAATCCAGAAAATAATGTTCTAGGATCAGTCTAAAATGATTTACTATACAGTAAATTTAAAGGTTCAACTGTATAGGTCCAAAAAAACAAAAACGTGGTTATTGGTCTTTTGAGGATGAGAAAAAAGTGTGAATTCATCATATTTGACCAATGTCTGTGTGACACAGCGCTAAAAGATTCCATATAAACCCTTTCCAAAGACTTTTCACCTGGATTTTTTCTTGTTACTGTAAAGGCTTATTCATATGGCTATATAGGAACTTCATGTAGTGCTGATGTGGTGCCCCTGCGGGTCCATTTGCCACAGAGGTACTGCATCTCGCCCAGAGGTGTGGTATCCCACTCTCAGGTAAGGAGGGAGCACTACCCGGGACCCACACACCCACATCCAATACACTCCACTTCAGTAGGGAAGGGCGAGATTGCTCCTAAGGGAAAGCACAGTTCCTGGTCCCTAGCTGGAGGGTGGAACTAGGTAGAGGAGGCGGGTGGAGGAAGAAGCTCAGTGGAGCATAGAGGGTAGGAGTATAAAAAAATGTAGAAGGTTCTAGAACAGGCAAGTCTCCTATTCCAGTGTTTGGAGCAGGAGGTCAGTTCTGCTCAGGGGAGCAATGGGAGCAGTTCAGTCAGTCTCCTGTTCCAGTGCTTGGAGCAGGAGGGGAGTTCAGTCAGGGCCCAGCCAGAAAGGCCCAGAATGAGAGATTGGAAAGAAGAGAGGAGCAGTGAGGAGGGCTCCAGGAGAGACAGAGGGGATACCAGGAGCACGGCAAGTGCAGAGGTCACCAGTGCACCCAAATTCACCCGGACTTGGAGGGATCAGGCCGCAGAAGGGGACCGGCCCCTAACTAGTGGAGAACAACCAGGCTCAGATAGACAACCGGAGGCTGCTGCATTTTCAAGGTGCTGCAGCCAACATCCACAATTACATCGCCGAAAAGGTGGCTGCATAGGGTCCAGGGGACTGAGAGCACGTCGCCCAACAAAGCCCGAGGCCAATGGCTTGATACACTGATTGTGAGGCGCAGGGCAGGAGAGCGAGAGTCAGCGCAGTGAGACGACCAGAAAAGGTACATAGAAAGGGGTCCCATTTAAGTGCTTCTGAGATACTTGAGAGATTGCTGAACCCCTACCCCGAAGGACACAGAACGACGTGGGAGGTTACACATTCGCCATTGTAACCTGGAGAATTGAACAACCGTGGGTAAAATCTGAAGACTGCACCCCACTGTGTCTTTGAATAATTGCTGCGCCATCATCAGCCCTGCATGACACTGTCCCTGCCGACAACATCTACTCTTCAAATCATCTACACTGCCCTGGAGCTTAACTCTGTCTGTGGAGAGCTGAACCAACTCTGCTGCATCACCATCAGCTCCAGTGGATCTGCATCGCAGCGGCGGCCCCATATAGCCGCATACCACAGGTGGTGACACGAACATTATCTCTAAAAACTTTATTTCCTTTTACTTTCCCTTTAATTGACCGCCCTGGTTCACGGACCGGGTCACTGCCACCATGACATCCCCAGCACTGACCGGCTCGGCTGCCGAGTACCCCACGGCCCAGGGGGCGCGTCACTATATAAAGCTTTGGATCAAAGTTATATTACAGAGATTATCCCTGTAAGCAATGCTCTATATTATAGTTTGCAATGGAACATAACATATTTTTTGTTGTTGACAACAAAGGGATGTAAATTAGGGCCCCAAGGAAAACGATAGGCTCCAAATTATGGCTCTGTACAAGTCAGAGATTGAACAGAGCTGTAAAAATTCCATACTATCATAAATATAGGGAAAATTCGAAAATTAACAGAAGTTTCTAGGGCTATCGGGTAGTAAATCAACCTTTTCCATATTTCCATGTTATGTGACAAACTAAAGGAAAAACTGGAGAAAAACAAAGATGTTTCAATGACAGTTGTGTGGCAGCCTTTAGGGAGCATGTGTCCATCAATGCAAGGCAGGAAACATAAGCACATTGATATCCCAACTTACTCAACAAGACCTGTATCAAATCCTGCTTGTAGAGTGTTCATTGAAATGTGTAGAACTCAATTAGATAATGAATGGTAAAATGGATAAGCCATATGTATTCATGCTTCCAGTTCATAAGATTACATACCAATTAAATAATTATTAATTTGAATTACACTTTCTAATTCCACATGACAAAGAGAATAAAGGAAAAAAAACAATTACATTGGCCTTAGATTAATGAGCTGTTTAATTGACAACAATTAACAGTCCAATTAGCTAAATTTACGTTAATTAACATTTTTCCAATTTCTTCAATGAATAATTATTAAATCAACAAAAACAGGTAAAACAGATAGCTGGTGAATATGATTTCATTAATTCCCAACACGGTACTAAAAGGAATTAACATTTTAGAAGCATTTTTACATTGGTATGAAGATCATCTACAGTATATGCCCACCAAAGCCATGGATGACTTTACCACATGAAGAATGGCATAAAAAAAAGCAAAAAACAATTTCTGAATTGTTGTTTTTTCTTTATTGTGCCTCCCAAAAATCGGAAAAGAAAGCGATCAAAAAATGCCT
The DNA here is from genome assembly GCF_046119375.1 of Phyllobates terribilis. Classification (NCBI taxonomy): domain Eukaryota; kingdom Metazoa; phylum Chordata; class Amphibia; order Anura; family Dendrobatidae; genus Phyllobates; species Phyllobates terribilis. The sequence continues at coordinate 529,964,732 of NW_027362765.1, forward strand.
TGTGCCCAAAAATGGTACAAATAAAACTGTCAACCTGTCCCGCAAAAAATAAGACCTCATATTACTCTGTCGGCAGAAATATGGAAAAATTATAGCTCTCATAATATAACGATGCAAAAAACAGTTTTTGCAAAAAATTAAGAGTATTTATTAGTGTGTGACAGCAGCCAAACACAATAACCCGATATAAATCTCGTATCGCTGCACCGACCCAAAGAATAGAGTTTTCTAATCAATTATACCGCATGAGTAACAGCGTATAAAATAGAAACCAATTCTTCACCTGCTGTTGATTTGTTCATGCTGCCTCCCAGAGAACGCAGTAAGGCTCGGCTCACATTTATCCTTTGCTGAGAGCTTTAATCATGGTTTCCATGTAAATCTCTCTGAAATACGTGATTCAGACGCAATCCCAGGCAGACGATTCTCTATAATAAGGCAGATGGAGTCACTGTGGACACCGTCTGGCATATGATCCGGCGGTGTACGTCTTTTTAGGCATGCATAAAAGCACCGTCGGTGCACCTCTGAATAACAGGGCACCTCTGAACAGAGGCCAGATGGAATCCAGAGTACCTCTGCTGCCTCATTATAGTGAATGGATCCCTTAGAGATTTCATATGAATTACATGGCTCAGAGATTAAAATGGAAATCCTGATATCAGTGCTCAGTGAAGAGCACAAGATAAATGGTAACATTTTACATAACATTTTGGATCACAATAAAAGCTTCGACTCAATCCAAAAAAAAGCAAGTAGCCACTCAGGTACATCATCTGTTAATGGAAATATAGGGGGCTTCCATGTTACTCATAGAACAAAGGCTCTGGAAAAGCAAAATGGCCCTTTCCCCAAAAAGAAATTCAGCAAATTCTGTTCTCCCAAATCCAAATTCCTCCCCTTCTGAGCCCCACAGTGTACCTAAACCACAGTTGGCGTCACATGTTTGGCATTTCTGTAGCGAAGAGAGCCAGCCTAAGTTACGGGTGCATGTCTCGCATGATCTGGGCATAACGCACTGGTAACTACCACGTACTGGTCACTGCAACAGCAGTTTGTAATTTTCACTCAGCACCATCCGCTGCTGCTTGTTTCTAGAAAACCCCCATGTAGTTAAAAATCCTTACCACACCTATAGATAAATTCTCAAAGGGGTATAGTTTCCAAAGTGGAGTCACTTGAGGGGGGATTCTGCTCTTCTAGTACTTGGGGTCTCTGTATATGAAGTCTGCAAACTATTCTAGGAAAATTTGAGCTCCAGGAGGCAAATAGCCCTGTGGCTAAGCAGTACTACCCAGCCACAGCCATCTATGTAGTATTTCTACATTCAGCAGAAATTGTGTGACTAATTTTGGTGCCATGTTTTACCCATTTCCCAGTTTGAAAATGTAAAATCTGAGGCTAAAACAAAACTTTGGTGGTAAAAATTTAATTATTGTTTCTTCACTGCTCATTGGTGTAAAATTCTTTGAGGCACATGTGATGTCAACATGCTCTCTGCACCCCTAGATGAATTCATTGAGAGGTGTAGTTTGTAAAATGGGGTCTCTTATGGGGGGATTCTTCTATTCTGGAACCTTAGGGGCTCTGCTAATGTGACATGGCACCGTCAAACCAGTCCTGCAAAATATGAACTCCAATATGGCGCTCCTTCCCTTCTGAACTTTCCCATGTGCCTCAAACGTAGTTTTCGACCACATATGGGACATCGGCATACTCAGGAGAAATTGCACAATAACTTTGGGGTCCATTTTCTCCTGCTATCCTTGTGAAAATGAAAAAATTTGGGGCTAAAACAACATATTTGTGGGAAAAATATATTTTTTTCATTTTCACAGATTAATGTTGTAAAATTCTGTGAAGCACCTGTGGGTTCAAGGTGCTGACCACACATCTAGACAAGTTCCCTGAGGGGTCTTGTTTAAAAAATGATGTCACTTGTAAGGGGTCTCCACTGTTTAGGCACATCAGGGGCTCTCCAATGCAACATGGTGCCCACTAATTATTCCAGCAAATTTTGCATTCAAAAAGTCAAATGGTACTCCTTCCCTTCCGAGCCCTGCCGTGAGCCCAAACAGTGGTTTTCCTCAACATATGGGGTATCAGCATGCTCAGGAGAAATTATACAACACATTTTGGGGTCCATTTTTTCCTTGTACACTTGCAAAAATAAAAAAAAATGCTTCTCAAGTAAAATTTTTTGTGAAAAAAATGTTAAATGTTCATTTTTTTCATCCATATTCCAAAAATTCCTGTGAAGCACCTGAAGGCTTAATAAACTTCTTGAATGTGGTTTTGAGTACATTGAGGGGTGCAGTTTTTATAATGATGTCACTTGTGGGTATTTTCTGTCATATAGACCCCTCAAATTCACTTCAAATGTGATGTGGTCCCTAAAAATATGGCATTGTAAATTTTGTTGGAAAAATGAGAAATCGCTGGTTAACTTTTAACCCTTATAACTTCCTAACACAAAAAAATTGTTTAAAAAATTGTGCTGATGTAAAGTAGACGTGGGAAATGTCATTTAGTAACTATTGTGTGACATATCTCTCTGATTTAAAGGCATAACCATTAAAATATTAAAAATTGCAAAAAGTTACAGTTATATGAAAAAGTTTGGGCACCCCTATTAATCTTAAGCTTAATGTTTTATAAAAATTGGTGTTTTTGCAGCAGCTCTTTCAGTTTGATATATGTAATAACTGTTGGACACAGTAATGTTTCTGCCTTGAAATGAGGTTTATTGTACTAACAGAAAATGTGCAATCTGCATTCAAACAAAATTTGACAGGTGCATAAGTATGGGCACCTCACCAGAAAAGTGACATTAATAGTTAGTAGATCCTCCTTTTGCCTCTAGTCGCTTCCTGTAGCTTTTAATGATTTCCTGGATCCTGGATGAAGGTATTTTTGACCATTCCTCTTTACAAAACAATTCCAGTTCTGTTAAGTTTGATGGTTGCCGAGCATGGACAGCCCTCTTCAAATGATCCCACAGATGTTCAATGATATTCAGGTCTGGGGACTGGGATGGCCATTCCAGAACATTGTAATTGTTCCTCTGCATGAATGCCTGAGTAGATTTGGAGCGGTGTTTTGGATCATTGTCTTGCTGAAAGATCCATCCCCTGCGTAACTTCAACTTTGTCACTGATTCTTGAACATTATTGTCAAGAATCTGCTGATACTGAGTGGAATCCATGCGTCCCTCAACTTTAACAAGATTCCCGGTGCCGGCATTGGCCACACAGCCCTAAGGCATGATGGAACCTCCACCAAATTTTACTGTGGGTAGCAAGTGTTTTTCTTGGAATGCTGTGTTTTTTTGCCACCATGCATAACGCCTTTTTGTATGACCAAACAACTCAATCTTGGTTTCATCAGTCCACAGGACCTTCTTCCAAAAAGAAATTGGCTTCTCCAAATGTGCTTTTGCATACCTCAGCCGACTCTGTTTGTGGCGTGCTTGCAGAAACGGCTTCTTTCGCATCACTCTCCCATACAGCTTCTCCTTGTGCAAAGTGCGTTGTATAGTTGACCGATGCACAGTGACACCATCTGCAGCAAGTTGATGCTGCAGCTCTCTGGAGGTGATCTGAGGATTGTCCTTGACTGATCTCACCATTCTTCTTCTCTGCCTTTCTGATGTTTTTCTTGGCCTGCCACTTCTGGCCTTAACAAGAACTGTCCCTGTGTTCTTCCATTTCCTTATTATGTTCCTCACAGTGGAAACTGACAGGTTAAATCGCTGAGACAGCTTTTTGTATCCTTACCCTGAACAACTATGCTGAATAATCTTTGTTTTCAGATCATTTGACAGTTGTTTTGAGGAGCCCATGATGCCACTCTTCAAAGGAGATTCAAACAGGAGAACAACTTGCAAGTGGCCACTTTAAGTAGCTTTTCTCATGATTGCATACACCTGGCTATGAAGTTCAAAGTTCAATGAGGTTACAAAACCAATAAAAGTGCTTTAGTAAGTCAGTAAAAAGTAGGTAGGAGTATTTAAAACAAGAAAATGATAAGGGTGCCCATACTTATGCACCTGTCAAATTTAGTTTGAATGCAGATTGCACATTTTCTGTTAGTACAATAAACCTCATTTCAAGGCAGAAACATTACTGTGTCCAACAGTTATTACATAGATCAAACTGAAATAGCTGCTGCAAAAACACCAATTTTTATAAAACATTAAGCTTAAGATTAATAGGGGTGCCCAAACTTTTTCATATAACTGTATAGTGGTCAGAATTTTAAAAATTGATCTGGTCATTAAGGTGCAAACAGCCTTTGGGGGTAAAGGGGTTAATCATAAAGAGGGTGACAGCAGTGTTAGTGGTTTCTTCTTACCTCATTACCCATGGCATCTCTAGTTTTACATCACAAAGATTGTATAGACCAGTGTGATCTGCCTCTTCTTAACCCATTACGCCTGTTATTTCCAGTATTAGAGTGAGAGTGTTAGAAGGGAGGTCACAGAGCAGGAGGTTGCAGTAGTCAAGATGGGAAATGATGAGGGCATGCACTAGTGTTTTTGCAGATTCATGGTTGAGGAATGTGGGGATCCGGGAAATATTTTTGAGTTGGAGTCGGCAGGAAGTGGAAAGGGCTTGGCTATGAGGTTTTAAGGAGAGACCAGAGTCAAGAGTTACCCGAAGGCAGTGAGCTTGCGGGACTGGGGAGAGTGGGCAGCCATTGACTTTGATGGATAGGTGAGTTCGGGGGTTGAATGAGATGGTGGAAAAATGATGAATTTGGTTTTATCCATGTTAAGTTTTACAAATATAGCAGAGAAGAAAGATGAAATGGAGGACAAACATTGTGGAATTCTGGTGATATCAGGTCCACAGAGATAGGTAGATAGGTAGATCTGCTTGTCATCAGCATAGAGGTGATATTGAAAGCCGTGAGACTCTATGAGCTGTCGGAGGCCGAAGGTGTAGATGGAGAAGAGCATGGGGCCTAGAACTGAACCTTAGGGGACACCGACAGATAGGGGGTAAGATAAGGAGGTGGTGTGTGAGTGGGAGAAACCTAATGTCCTGTCTGTTAGGTATGAGGAGATCCAAGATAAGGCCAGGTCTGTGATGCCAAGAGATAAGAGAGTCTCTAGTAAGAGAAAATGGTCCACTTTGTCAAAGGCAGATGACAGGTCCAGAAGGAGGAGGACAGAGTAGTGTCACTTGGATTTGATGGTTAGTAGGTCGTTGGTGACTTTAGTCAGGGCCGTTTCAGTGGAATGGTGCAGTCAAAGGCCAGATTGTAAGCAGTCAAAGAGGGAGCAGGAGGAGAGGTGGGAGGACAGTTCAAGAAGGATGTGTTGCTCCAGTAGTTTTGAGGCATAGGGGAGAAGTGATATGGGGCAATAGCTAGTCAGAAAGGATGGGTAAAGGGAGGGCTTTTTGAGGATGGGTGTGATCGCAGCATGTTTGAAGCATGAGGGGAAGACACCAGTTGTTAGTGACAGGTTGAAGAGGTGGATTAGGATTAGGATGAAGACTGCAAGCTTGTGGATGGGGGATTGTGGACCTGGAGAGGGAAGAGAATGTGATTAGGTTGTAGTCAGAAAGCGAGAGAGGTGAGTTAGAGATGTTAGATAGGGAAGAGAGGCGAGTGAAGATGAGGTCCAGTGTGTGGCCATCTTTGTGAGTGGCTGCGGAAGACCATTGAGCAAGGCCAAAGGAAGAAGTGAGGGATAGAAGCTTAGAGACAGATGAGTGGGAAGTGTCAATGGGGATGTTGAAATCACCCATGATGATAGTGGGGATGTCGGCGGAAAGGAAATGAAGTAGCCAGGTGGTGAAATGGTTGAAGAAGGTGGTGGCTGGCCTTGGGGGGCAGTAAATGACAGCCAGTTGGAGGTTGGAAGGGAAATAGATGCGCACACAGTGCACCTCAAAAGAGGGAAGAGAAATGGAGGGTGGCAATGGAATATGAGACATCAATGTGATAAACCTCTTCTTACCTCAGTGCCACTGGTAAGACAGGGTGTAAAGAAGTGTGAACTGCATTTTCTTACCTCAGAGCCCCTGGAATCTTCAGTACTAGATCATAAATAACTTTTATTGAAGCAAGGCCACACCCCGTCTAGTGAGCGCTCACTAGACAGGCTCTGGCCGGGAGCATGCATATCTCATACATCACTGCAGTTCCCAGCTCAGAAACCAGCGAAATACTCGCAGCGCACAGTGCGTGCACTGGGGGGATTCATAAGTTTGTAGTCACACAGAGTGACTGCAGACTTTTCAGACCAAACAACCCCTTTAAATTAGTGCCCCTGTTGTCTCCAGTATTGGATCAGAAAGACACAGTAGACAGCAGAATGAGTGACTTCTCCTTATCTCAGCACCACTGTTATCTCTACTAGATCATATAGACAAAGAGTAAAGCATTGTGAGCAGCCTCTTCTTACCTCAGCCCCCCTGTTATATCCATTGATATCAGAAAGACATGATGGACAGCAGTATGAACAGCCTTTTCTTACATCAGTACCCCTGGTATCTCCATTATTAGATCAGAAAGAGGGTGGGCATCAGTGTGAGCGGTCTCTTACCTCAGCAGCCGCAGTATCTTCAGTATATGATCAGAAAGACTGGGAGGACCAGTGTGAGCTGCCTCTTTAGTAAGGGTGGACTGGACAGCAGTGTATGTCACTTCTTCTTTCTTCAGCACTCGTGCTATTTCCAGTATTAGATCAGAGAAACATGGTGGACAGTATTGTGGGTGGCCTCTTTTTAACTTAGCACCCCTGGTATTTCCAATATTAGATGAAAAACACAGAGTGGACAGCATTGTAAATGACCTTTTGTTATCTCAGTGCCTTTGGTATCTCCAGTATAAGATCAGATAGATATGAAATGGTAGGTTGTGAGTGATTGTTTCATCAGTATTTTGAACCTGTGTATTCGCCATCTTTATGTGGGTCTGCTGCATCCTGGTAGTGCATTTGGCTTTGAAAATCTGGGCGGGTAAACACTGCTGCCCTTTTTTGCTGGTTTTTCTTGAATTTTTTGGGGGAATTTTAATTCTTCTTAGTGTGGTTTTTGCTGTGAGTGTTTAAAATAGGACTCGTAAGCATGAGGACCCTTGACGCGGGTTACGCGCTTATGTATTTTGGCCAAAATATCAACTAATACCTCATATATTATATATATGTAATTTTTCACACTTTTATTTCAGGGTGCACCCAGGCCCATTAGTGCGGGCATTGTAAACTAAGGTGTCTGTTCCCAGGGGGTGCACTTGGATAGTACCGGGCAGCCCGCCTAGTCGAATAGTATGGGCGTAACTAATAGGCTGTAAGCCGGATACTGTGCACTACCCTGTGTGAACAGCACCCTATACAAGCCTATCTTTGTGCAATTCTAATACTAAGCTGTTGGAATAATACATATTAATCTGTATGTGTATTGCAACAACTACTGTGCTGTTTCATATGTTGTGCATATTGTGAGGTTGTTCACAAAGTTTAGTTAGAAAAAAAAAAAAAAAACTCCCACAGACAGGATGCCCCCTCCTTCTCTTCCTGTGTTGTTGCTATGTATGTATTTGATTTCCTCATGCTGCAGTAACACCAGACTCCATGCTGTGCCTATGCTGGATATGAATAAACCTACATTCTGTGTTCTAGACTCTGGATGTCACGCGGATTAATCCTCTGCTAACAGGTTATGGGCCCAGATGTACCTGAGTCCCAGAGTCACAGATCCCCAGAACACAGAGGAAAGAAAAGAAAGAAAGACAGCAAACTGAGAAGAAGCAAAGTTGGCCACCAGCAGCAGCTCCATGAAATTTACAGTCCCAAGTCTCACTAACCAGAATTATCAATCCTGGAAATTCAAAGTGAAAATGCTGCTGATAAGAGAAGGTACGTGGAAATACACACAGGAGCCTAAACCTGACCCAGTGCCACAGGAGTGGACAGAGATGGATCAGAAAGCACAAAGTACCATATCAATCAGTATAGATGATGACCAGATTGTGTATGTGTGTAAATGTAATACTGCAAAGGAAATGTGGGAGCAGTTGCAAAAGGTACATGAGAGGATAAATTTAAGCAATAAGCTCTATCTCATGAGAAAGCTGTACCAGTCTAAGCTACAGAAAGGCCAGGATATGCAGGATTACATAAGAAGTGTTCTGGAAATTGTAGAAAGCCTGAGAGGCATTGGGGAAGATCTAAAGGACTTTCATGTGGCCGCATTACTGCTTAGTGGCCTTCCAGAGAGCTATGATATGCTTGTAACCGCACTAGATGCACGTCCAGATGATGAGCTTACACTGGAGTATGTCAGGGGGAAGCTCATAGATGAATATAAGCAAAAGGCAGAAGGTGTAAACAGTAGGACATGCAACACAGAATCTGCTTTACAGACACAAAACCTAACTGATAACAGGAAGCACATAAAAGAAACACGTGAATGTTTTGTTTGCAAGAAATCAGGACATTTGAAAGCTGACTGCAGAGTCTGGAAAGCTAGAATGAATCAGCTGAAAAAGCAAAGCAGTCATCAAAGGGTTAAAAGTGCTGTATCTGGAGAAAATGATTCTGTGAATACTGAAACTGCATTTACTGTCAGTGCAAATACATCAAAGCATGTATGGTGTATAGACTCTTAAGCAACTAGTCACATGACTAATAACAGAGACTTCTTTTCTAAGCTTGACCAAAGTAAATCAGAGAAAGTGATTATGGCTATTGGTCAGTACATGACTTCAGAAGGCATAGGAGATGGTTATATTGATTGTCAAATCTCACCAACACAAAGCAGGAAGATCCCAGTAAAGGATGTGCTGTATGTGCCTAGTCTTGAAAGTAATCTACTATCTGTGAAGAAACTCACAAAACAAGGAAATGAAGTTACATTTAAGCATGATAGCTGCATCATCTCAAAGGAAGGTCACACACTAGCAGAGGGAAACATCACAGATGAACTTTATCAGCTGAAATGCAAAGAGTGTGTGTATACAGCGCAACAAGAAGAGCATAAAAACTGTATTCATGTGTGGCATAGGCGTCTGGCACACAGAGACCCAGAAGCAATAAGAAAGTTAGTCCAAAAGCAACTAGCTGAGGATATTACAATTGATCTATGTAACCAGACAATGAAGTGTACTAGCTGCATCAAAGGGAAAATGTCTAGGAAAGCTTTTCCTAAGAGAATTAGTACAACAACAGCAAAGCCACTAGATTTAATACACACAGATGTCTGTGGTCCAATGAGCACTCTGACTCCAGGGAAGAAGAGATATTTTCTCACATTTATTGATGATCATTCAAGATATACAGTTGTCCACCTGCTTCACAGCAAGAAGGAAGTTCCAGAGAAACTTGAAATATACCTAGCTGAAGTATATAATAAATTTGAAAGAATGCCAAAGATTCTACGTGCAGATAATGGGACTGAATATACAAGTAATGAGACACAGAGCATTTTAAAGAAAAATGGAATCCTATTTCAGACCACTGTACTGTACAACCCAGAGCAAAATGGTGTCGCGGAAAGAAGGAACCGAACACTATGTGAAAGTGGAAGAAGCATGTTATTTGATGCAAATCTGCCCACAGCATATTGGGGTGAAGCAATCATGGCAGCTTGCTATCTTCAGAACAGACTACCAGGTAAAGCTACAGAGAAAACTCCATTTGAGCAATGGAATAGCAGAAAGCCAAAACTACATCACATAAGAATATTCGGAAGTAAAGCATTTGTACATGTTCCCAAGGAAAAGCGAACTAAGTGGGAATTTCACGCTAAAGAAGGTATCCGGGTAGGCTACAGCGAAACCCAGAAAGGTTATAGGATTCTACACCCAGAAACAAACAAGATCACAATAAGTAGAGATGTAGTGATTGATGAGAACTTTGTATCACCCAAGTTTTGTGACATCACGCCAGTAGTCCAGCTGAAGTCACAATTACAAGAGAGCAACAAGGAGGATGTAGAGGTCTGGCTGGATTCTTCAACTAATGAAGGAACAACAGAAAAATCAGGTGAATCTGAAATCAGGAGATCGTCAAGATCAAATAAAGGTATACCAGCTAAACGTCTATCCTACATTGTCAAGACACTACCTGAGTCAGAGCCGCAGTCATGGGATGAAATGCAAGCACTACCTGTCCATGAAAGAACAAAGTGGATTGATGCCGCTAATGAGGAAATCAAATCGCTTCATCAACTCCAAACTTGGAAACTCACCAAGCTACCACAGGGCAAAAAGGCAATCAAGTGCAACTGGGTCTTCAAAACCAAATATCACTCTGAAGGTAAAGTCCACAGATTCAAATCAAGGTTGGTCGCAAAAGGATATTTTCAAAAGTGTGGCGAAGATTACGATGCTACATTTGCTCCAGTCGCTAAACAGACCACATTCAGAGCTTTGTTAGCTGTAGCTGCTGTACAAAAGATGTATGTCAGACATTTGTATATAAAAACTGTCTTTTTAAATGGTGACATTGAGGAGGACTTATACATGACTCAACCTGAAGGTTATGTAAAAAGAGGTGAAGAGAATCTTGTTTGCAAGCTACAAAAATCTCTCTATGGTCTTAAGCAATCAGCAAGAGCATGGAACACCAAGATGAATAAAGTCTTGTTGGAAGAAGGATTTAAAAGAGGTCAAGCAGATCCGTGCTTATACACAAAATATACAGATGGAAGGTGGATGTATATTTTCTTATATGTGGACGACGTGATTGTTGTTCATCAAGACGACGCAGAAATTGGAAAAATGACTGAAATTCTGAATCAGCACTTTGCAACAAAAGACCTTGGAAGTGTGACATATTATCTAGGAAACCAAATCCAGAGAGAGGAAGATGGAAGTTTTCTTCTAAACCAAAGTGCAAAAATTAATTTGATTCTGAATCAGTTTAAAATGTCAGAGGCCAAAGGTATATCAACCCCAATGGAACCATCCTACCTGAAGCTGGAAGGAGAAGATGACCTGTTGCCTAACAATGAGAAATATCGTCAGGCAGTGGGGGCACTTCTATACATATCAACTATGACTCGACCGGATATCACAACAACAGTTGGAATCCTTTGCAGATATGTGGAAAAACTGCGCCAAAGAGACTGGAATGCTGTTAAGAGACTTCTCCGATATTTGAAAGAAACGCAAGATGTAAATTTAAAACTATCTACAGCAGGAGATCTAGAACTTACCGGCTATGTAGATGCGGATTGGGCTGGTGATTCGCGTGATCGTAAATCCACAAGTGGATACTTGTTTAAAGTTGGAGAAAGTTCAATCTCCTGGTCTAGTAGGAAACAAATGTCTGTTGCCTTGTGATCTACAGAAGTGGAGTATGTGTCCGCAGCCTATGCAAGCCAGGAGGTTGTTTGGCTAAGACAATTGATGGACGATCTTGGCAAACCGACAACTCAGCCGACGGTGATTTATGAGGACAACCAAGGATGCATTAAACTTGCATGCAGTGAAAAGATCAGTGCTAGAACAAAGCGCATTGACGTCAGACATCATCATCTACGTGATTTGATAGATCGTGGGATAATTCAGTTTGTCTATTGTGAAACTGATAAGATGGTAGCTGACATTATGACAAAGCCATTGCCACGAGCTAGGTTCCAAGAATTGAGAACCACAATGGGACTAAGAGGATAAGTAGTTGTTGAGTGGGGGTGTTGGAATAATACATATTAATCTGTATGTGTATTGCAACAACTACTGTGCTGTTTCATATGTTGTGCATATTGTGAGGTTGTTAACAAAGTTTAGTTAAAAAAAAAAAAACTCCCACAGACAGGATGCCCCCTCCTTCTCTTCCTGTGTTGTTGCTATGTATGTATTTGATTTCCTCATGCTGCAGTAACACCAGACTCCATGCTGTGCCTATGCTGGATATGAATAAACCTACATTCTGTGTTCTAAACTCTGGATATCACGCGGATTAATCCTCTGCTAACATAAGCAGTCACCCCCTCCATGAAATGGTAGGTTGTGAGTGATTGTTTCATCAGTATTTTGTACCTGTGTATCCGCCATCTTTATGTGGGTCTGCTGCATCCTGGTAGTGCATTTGGCTTTGAAGATCTGGGCAGGTAAACACTGCTGCCTTTTTTTGCTGGTTTTTCTTGAATTTTTGGGGGGAATTTTAATTCTTCTTAGTGTGGTTTTTCTAAATTTGGTATCTCCAATATTAGATCAGAACGTAAGGGTTGACTGGACAGCAGTGTATGTCACTTCTTCTTTCTTCAGCACTCGTGCTATTTCGAGTATTAGATCAGAGAAACATGGTGGACAGTATTGTGGGTGGCCTCTTTTTACCTTAGTACCCCTGGTATTTCCAATATTAGATGAAAAACACAGAGTGGACAGCAGTGTAAATGACCTTTTGTTATGTCAGTGCCTTTGGTATCTCCAGTATAAGATCAGATAGATATGGTGGACAGCATTGTGAAACACTAATTCTTATTTCAGCATTCCAGCTAATTCCTATATTAAATCAGAAAGACCAGGTGGACAGCGGTGTGAGAGGCTTTTCTTATCTCAGCACCATTGTTTTCTCCAATACTAGATCAGATAGACAGGGCGGAGAGCATTATGAGCACCTTCTTCTTACCAGAGCATTCCTGTTATCTCCAGTATTATATCAGAAAGACATGGTGGACAACAGTGTGAGTGAGTTCTTCTTACATCAGTGCCACTGGCATCTTCAGTATTTGATGAGAAATACAGGTTGGACAGCAGTGTGAGCAGCCTCTTCTTACCGCAGCATTCCTAGTATCTCCAGCATTAGATCAGAAAGACAGGTTGGACAGCAGTGAGAGCAACCTCTTTGTATCCCAGAACCTCTGGTATCTCCAATATCCACTGTGACTACATCTTCCTACACATTATGGGGTCTGGAGTCATCTTGTGACCCTTATTTTGCGATATCTCATGGAAAGAGGAAAAGAGGAAAGGTAAGAACAGAATATTTGATTCTGTAATCTGGACAACATCATTGTAACATAGCTCAGTAGCAATGTAGTCTCCATAAATGGCTCAAAAAATGAGAGAAATATACAGTTGAAACCAGAAGTTTACATACACTATATAGAAAGACACATATGTATGTTTTTCTCAATATCTGACATGAAATCAGAATAAACCTTTCCAGTTTTAGGTCAATTATGATTACCATTATTTTCAATATACAGTATGCCAAATGCCAGAATAATGAGAGAGAGAGAGAATGCTTTAATGCATTTTTACTACTTACTACAAAGTCAAAAGTTTACATAAATTTCATTAGTATTTGGTACCATTGCCCTTAAACTGAATGACTTGGGACAAACGTTTGGGATATCCTTCCACAAGCTTCTCACACTAGTTGGTCGGAATTGGGACCATTCCTCACAAAACTTTTGTAACTGATCCAGGTTTGTAGGTCGCCTTGTTCGCACTTTTCCTTTTCAGCTTTGCCCATAAATTTTCAATAGGATTGAGATCAGGGCTTTGTGATGACCACTCCAAAACATTGACTTTGTAATCATGAAGGCACTTTGTTACCATTTTGGCAGTATGCTTCGGGTCATTGTCCATTTGGAAGACCTATTTCCGTCCAAGCTTTAACTTCCTGGCTGATGTCTTGAGATGTTGCTTCAGTATTGCCACATAATCTTCTTTTCTCGTGATGCCATCTATTTTGTGAAGTGCACTAGTCCCTACTGCAGCAAAACAACCCCACAACATGATGCTGCCACCTCCGTGTTTCACAGTTGGGATGGTGTTCTTAGGTTTCCAAGCTTCTCCCTTTTTCCTCTAAATGTAATGATGGTCATTATGCCCAAAATGTTCAATTTTAGTTTCATGAGACCACAGGACATGTCTCCAAAAATTAAGGACTTTGTTCCTGTGTGCATTTGCAAACATTAATCTGGCTTTTTTATGTTTCTTTTGGAGTAATGGCTTCTTCTTGGCAGAGTGGCCTTTCAGCCCATGTTGATACAATACTCGTTTCACTGTGGTTACTGACACAATCTTACCAGCTTCCGCCATCATCTTCACAAGGTCTTTTGCATTTGTCCTTGGGTTGATATGCACATGTTGGACCAAAGCACATTCATCTTTGGGACACAGAACTCGTCTCCTTCCTGAGCGGTATGATGGCTGAACATTTCCATCTTGTTTGTACTTGCGAATAATTGTCTGTACAGATGAACGAGGCACCTTCAGGTATCTTGAAATTGTACCCAAGGATCAGCCAGTCTTGTGCAAGTCCACAATTCTCTTCTTGATATCTTGGCTGATTTCTTTAGACTTTCCCATGATGCTACACAAAGAAGCAGTATGTTTCAGGTGTGCATTAAAATACACTGCTCAAAAACATAAAGGGAACACTTAAACAACAGAATATAACTCCAAGTAAATCAAACTTCTGTGAAATCAAACTGTCCACTTAGGAAGCAACACTGATTGACAATCAATTTCACATCCTGTTGTGCAAATATAATAGACAATAGATGGAAATTATTGGCAATTATCAAGACACCCTCATTAAAGGAGTGGTTCTGCAGGTGGGGACCACAGACCACATCTCAGTACCAATGCTTTCTGGCTGATGTTTTGATCACTTTTGAATGTTGGTTGTGCTTTCACACTCGTGGTAGTATGAGATGGACTCTACAACCCACAGAAGTTGCTCAAGTAGTGCAGCTCATCCAGGATGGCACATCAATGTGAGCTGGGGCAAGAAGGTTTGCTGTGTCTGTCAGCGTAGTGTCCAGAGGCTGGAGGCACTACCAGGAGACAGTCCAGTGCACCAGGAGATGTGGAGGGGGCCGTAGGAGGGCAACAACCCAGCAGCAGGACCGCTACCTCTGCCTTTGTGCAAGGAGGAAGAGGAGGATCACTGCCAGAGCCCTGCAAAATTACCTCCAGCAGGCCACAAATGTGCATGTGTCTGCACAAACGGTTAGAAACCGGCTCCATGAGGGTCCGACGTCTACAGATGGGGGTTGTGCTCACAGCCCAACACCATGCAGGTGTTGGGCTTCCACTGTCTGTCGCAGCTGAGGCCAGTAAAATAATCGCTGCCGCCATCAGAAAGTCTTTTCAGTGCCAAAATTGGTCCCCCGTTCATAAACTTCCTTTGCCAGACTCACGGCCATTTCTTCAGAGATCACCACTTACCAGGTAACATCCATCTCCTGAGGCAGCTGAATCATTCGGCACAGCAGACCATTCTTCATGACAAGTTGTTCCCATTGGTCTAAGATCTACAATGTACTAGCTGATAGAGATGCTCTCCTGATCAGGTTTTTGCCCCAATGTAACCCACTTCCTCAGCTCCACAGGTTCAGGATTGGACTGCTGCAGATAAATCCACTCATCCCTAGGGCATCTCAGGGATGAGTGTAAGCTATAGTAGCCCACTTTGTCATTTTTTGGTGGGCGAAATTCAGCTGTTTTCAGAGTAAAAAAATAGATTTTTTCTGTTGCTACGCAGAGTCCACAAAAGATTTTTTTTTTCGCAAACGTGATACCCTCTGCTATAAGCCATCCACTAAAAAAAATAAATTTTTTGCTGTGACTAATGTAGCGCCCCGAGGGTTCAGTCGCTACAGAGGTGTTGCATCTCACCCAGAGGTGTGATATCTCACTTCCAGGTAAGAATGAAGTATGGCTCAGGACCCTAACACCCACATGCACTACATCACATTTCCGGGGGACAGGGCGACAATGCTCCTGGGTGTGAGTACAACTGTCCCTGGCTGGAGTGGGGGGAGGGAACACCGAGAAAGGGGGAACCCGGTAGTGTGTGGGTGGGGAGAGTAGATCCCGGGTGCACTGTATAGAGGAGTATATATGGTGGGCACCATGTTAGAGTCAGGGGGAGAAAGGAGTAGAGAGTGAGAGAGAAGGAGGCTGGGAGCAGAGGCTCTGCATGGGCTCTGCTCCGCAGGCAGGCCAAGACTGAGGCCTGGGCCTGGAGGAGAACGAAGGAAGGGAGAAGAATGGAGGAAGCTCTAGGAGAAGACTGAAGAGACCCCAGGGGTGCGGACCGGCCAGACGCCACCGCACGCCCGCCGCTACCAGAGTAAGGAGGTCAGGCCAAGAAAAGGGAACCGGATCCCTCATCTAGTGGAGGAGAGCAACTACCCTCAGCTAGTAACCGGAGGCCGTGGCATTTTACGTGCACGGCCCCTCACTACACCCGTTAGGAAGGCACCACATAGGACCCAGGGAAACGAAACATACGTTTGCCCGCCAAGGCCCGAGGCAGCTGGACAGAAACGTGGTCAATTGTGGGGTACGACAGGCCAGAGAAAGGACACACGAAGGGGGTCCTGAAAAGCATTCCAAAGGTACCTGGGAGTTGGCCGAGCCCCTCACCTGGTGAGCACAGCACGACGTGGGCATCCATTACCTGCAGAAGTGGCTTGGAGTGTAAAACTGTGAGTAAAGACCCTGGACTGCATCACTGGACTCTGAGTCATTACTGTTGCTCCCGAGCACCATCACCCCCACCATCTGCACTCACTGCCCTGAGGTTATACTACCCCCCTGCTGCGCACACAACATCAGCCTCAGCGGTTTGCCCGCAGCAGCGGTTCTCAGTGACCGCAATCCACGGGTGGCATAGTCGGACATTTAAAAAGTAAAAACCAAGTAAACAGATCCGCCACTGGTTTGACCACCCTGAGCCACGGGACCGGGTCGCCGCCACGGAGACTACAACCCCCAGCATTACACAGAGACCCGGCTCCGGCTATTCCCCTTACACACTCGGCTCAGGGAGCGCGTCACTAACGTGATACAGCAAGCTAGATCTGAGTTTGAAATATATTGGCGCATATATTCTATGTTGTACAGGCCTCATCCACAGTAAAAAAAAAATACTTTCTTCGATTAATAACGTTATACAGCAGGGGACATCTCAGTTTGAAATAGTTTGGAGAATATCACATATGGCCTCATTCACACTAAAAAAATACTTTCTTCTGCTAGTAATGTGATACAGTAGGGGACATCTCAGTTTGAAATTGTTCGTAGCATATCTCCTATATTATACAGGCCTCATCCACACTAAAAAAATACTTTCTTCTGTTACTAACGTCATACACTAGGGGACATCTCAGGGTGCCAAGGGAGGGTGGTTCACTGCAATCAAGGGGGGGTTGATGATATCAGAAAAACTGTTAGTGAAGGTACAAGAGGCGAGGAACAAATGGAAGAGGAAGAGGTGATGGGCGAGCAACAGTCAAAAAATGAAGAGGATAATCATCCCCTCTTTCTTCGTGTTTGGTGAGAGGGGACAGAGGAAACAAACATCAGAATTACCCAGCCACCAACACAGCATGGGCTTGAACCTCATGGAAGAGCCTGACATATGAGTGCCTTTTTGCTGCACTATCTGCAACATGATCCCCATATAGTTATGATTCGAAATAATGCTGACTACTGGGTTGCCATTCTGTTAGATCCACGTTATAAGAGTAAATTTTGTCAGATGCTTCTCGCCCTGGAAAGGGACCCACAAATGCTAGAATATCGAAACACACTTTTACACAACCTTAAGATAGGTTTTCCCCAAGCCAGCTGTGAGACACACAGAGTGCATTGCAGCTCTATATTTCCAACCTCTGGTACGTCAATTCGTCAACACTAAAATATTAGCAGCAACAGTAGTGTAAGTGGCAGAAGCAATTTCTGTGAGTCCTTTCACACATTTTATACGTAGACTAGCTTGTGCACAACAGAGTACAAGTCTGACATGTGGTGAACGACTGGAGAGGATGGTGCACTCCTGATTGAGTCTCCATCTGCTGGGTTGGCTATAGTGGAAGAGGTGTCGTTCCTAATTCTACTATTTCTACTGTAGTGAAATTGATGCCACTTTGCTGGTGTCTGCCACTAATTTTTGTAAATGTGGAGAATACTGATTGGGTGTCCATCTACTGGGTTGGCTGTAGTGGAAGAGGTGTCGTTCCTAATTCTACTATTTCTACTGTACTGAAATTGATGCCACCTTGGTGGTTTTAGGCTATAATTTTTTGAAATGTGGAGAATCCTGATTGGGTCTCCATCTATTGGGTTGGCTGTAGTGAAGGAGATGTCGTTCCTAATTCTACAATTTCTTCTGTACTTAAACTAATGCCATTTTTCTGGTGTCTGCCACTAATTTTTGGAAATGTGGAGAATCCTGATTGGGTCTCCATCTGCTGGGTTGGCTGTAGTGGAAGAGTTGTCTGTCCCCATTATACTAATTCTACTCTAGTGAAATTAATTCTTTGATGCAGATATTGTTGTCATAGGGGTACACAAGATATAATCGAAATTGGTTTTCTTAGTACCATCGTATATAAAGCAGGCTATATTTCATCTTTAATTCTTTGGTGCTGATATCGTTCTCTATACAGGGGTACACATTAGTAATGAGAGAGAACTAAATGTGCTCAACTTAGTGGTTCAGCTGTTTCTCAAAACCTACCCATACCTGCCAGAGCTGCTTGTGAAAGTACAACGCGTGTGTGCCCATTTCAAAAAGTCAGCTACAGCTTCCGCCACCCTGTCAGTGCTTCAGCAGCGTTTGCAGCTTCCAGCTCAATGACTGTTGTGTGATGTCACCACATGTTGGAAATCAACGTTGAGGCTGTTGGGAAGGATTTGTGAGCAGCAGAGGGCAGTTGTTGAGCACCAGATTCAACACGCCCGTCGGAATTCAGGTCAGCCTCCGCACATAAGAGCTGTTGAGTGGGCATGGATGTCTGACATTTGTGCCATCCGCCAAAACTTTGAGGACTCCACCAAGATGGTGAGCAGCGATGTCGCCATAATTAGCGTCACCATCGCGCTTCTCTGTTTACTGAAACGCTCGGTGTTCA
The DNA here is from genome assembly GCF_046119375.1 of Phyllobates terribilis. Lineage (NCBI taxonomy): Eukaryota > Metazoa > Chordata > Amphibia > Anura > Dendrobatidae > Phyllobates > Phyllobates terribilis. Next base: position 529,983,571 of record NW_027362765.1, read on the forward strand.
CAGTTAAAGAGGAGGCATTCCAGGCGGAGTAAGGAACTATACAGGAAGATACTACACAGACCAGCCTCATCTCATCTCATCTCAACACATCCGATTAGCCACCACATTCGGATCCTTCAGACACAACCTGAAAACCCATCTCTTCAAGACAGCCTACATCCTGCTATTGCCTCGCTGCCACCTCAACACCACCAGAGATAATGCAGCTCCACAGCCTACTGTCTACTTTCCCACCATCCTTTAGAATGTAAGTCCGCAAGTGCAGGGTCTATAAGACTTAAGATGCAATATGGCACCATGGCAAAGCCCAGTTATGCTCTCCCTCTGATATCTAACAATAACAAACAGGTCATGCTGGAAAAACTTGTACCTACTGCCACTCAGTGTCTTCAGCTCCTTTATGAGAAACTAATGTTTGGGGAGCCAGTCTACCAAATAAAATTCCTGAGGTATAGAAATTGTGGATGGCTTTGCTTCTGGTTCTGGGTGCTAATATCAAACCATGGCGTACCACTCACTGGATATTCCTGGCTGGTTGGAGAAAAGCTAATTCCCACAGAAAAGTACCAGCAAGCTAAGGAGATGGTGGCCTCTATCATCATGAAGGAGTTTGCTCATTGTCTAGTAGTCTGGTTTTTATACTAAAGATCCTGCTCATTTTTATTGTTTTAAGTGAGTACACAGAGACCGTGGTTTCTGCAGCAGTGCATGCAGGCCGGGATAGTGGCAGAGAAATTGATGTACCATCAGGCTGAGGATGCGAGCCATGCAAGGCACGTGTCTGAGGTTTCCCCGGAGTAGGGCCGCCACCAGGTTTGCACTGTTATCACTCACGGCCTTCCCTTGCTCCAGGTTCAGGTTCAGTGGAGACAGCCATTGCTCAAACTCGGCCTGGAGAGCTGTCCACAACTCTTTAGCTGTATGACTGCGATCTCCAAGGCATATTATTTTTAACACTGCCTAATTGCGGTGAGCCCTGGCTTCGCAGTATGGAGTTGTGGGGGGGATTCTCTCTGCACTGTTGGAACATGTGTCTCATTAAGACAGAGGTTGAAGGTGCAGGTGGAGGCCCTAGAGGAGGTGCAGGATGCAGAAGCACTCGAGGAAGTGTTAAATACAGAGATTTGTCCGGCAAGCCTTGGAGATTAAAACACTTGCTGTTTAGTGACACCTTGGTGTCTAGCGGTTTAGTTCTCCATCCCCCGGTGTGTAGTAGTTTAGTTCTCCAACCCTAGCTCTTTAGTAGGTTAGTTTTCCAACCCCTGTTGTCTATTAGTTTGGTTCTCCATATTCAGGTGTCTAGTGGTTTAATTTTCCATCCCCTGGTGTGTAGTAGTTTAGTTCTCCAAACCTAGCTGTTTATTAGTTTAGTTTTCCAACCCCTGTTGTATATTAGTTCAGTTCTCCATGTTCTGGTGCATATTTATTTTGTTGCCCACCCCCAGGGGATAACATCTGGTGACGAGGGTTTGGCTTCTTCTCGGACACTACTTCGTCCGAGCCCAGATCAACTGAAAATAATTTTGGGCATCGCTACACATACTTTCCCCCTTTTGAGTCTGTGAAGCTTTGGATCAGACCTCTGATGCCCTGGAATAGAATGTGTGAACAGCTCTGCAGACTCACCCATCTGTGCTTCCCCACAGTCAGTTGGGCGGTTGGAGAGTTGTGACGCGGGTGAAAACAAGGGTAATTGGGGTGCCACCTCTGAGGACTGTACTGTGTGTGATGTTAACGTGGAAGAAGAGGAGCAGAGGCCACTTGATGAAGCGCTTGTCATCTACTGGAGCACATGTTCTTCTTGCCCCTCATCTACAAGGTGTACCGCTGTGCGACTGCCAAAGAAAGTGAGTGGAGCACAGTGACAGAAGTTTTCAAAATGCTGCCCAATTGCTCACTGCAGCAAAACAAACTTACTTCTCATCTCTCATATCATATGTGTTAAGGGGAGTGGTTGCAGACAACTTTATTTAATGGAACGCAACCGACCCCGGGGTCCGCGATGCAGCCTAGAGGACTGCTGCCGAACATTCTCCGGGTGGAAAGGCAAAGCGACAACTAAACAGATAACCCATCCGTGTTAACAGCACACCGGACCGGGTAAAGCGGTACGCTCTATCTCCGTTTACTGCACGGAGGAGAGAGCGACCGGCGACGCACCTAACAATAATCTTATCCCTTCATGTTAACACACATGGAAGGGTAAGACGGTACGCACAATCTCCAAGAACCGCAGGGAGACGTGCATCCGTGGGAACAGCAGTAGCCCTGTCTTTGATACAGGCGCTACGCTATGGGGATTGGCACTAAAGCGGTTCACACAATCTCCAAGAACCACAGGGAGACGTGTGACCGGACTATGAGCAGTAGCCCTGTCTGCGGTACAGGCACTACGCTATAGGAGACGGCGCTAGCGTGCGGGTGATTCCCGCCGGGTATTCGAGCACTCAGCCGGCGTGCTACCGGACTGAGCAAACCCGCTCTATTTAGCTCACAGGCGAAGGTGTAAGGCGAACCCCCTGGTTAGAGCCAGTCAGCGAGGCGAAGCTACCTGCCTACTTTCTCTACCTGCCTAGCTAAAGCTATGGCTCTTCGAGGAGCCCAGAGTAAGCGTGCACACCACAAGCAGCTAGCTCAAATGATCTGAGCGCGCCGCCATATTTGTGGGCAGGCCTTTTAAAGACTAAGCCCTGCCCAGCGACGCGCTATTGGTGACGTTACCCGTGAACCAATCAGGGAGTGCCAGGTCACAGAGTCAGGTGGGTGCCAACCCAGCAATCATGATCCGCCAGGTCACGGACATGCTCAGTGCGGTGAATCCTGGACTTAGACTCCACGAGCCCTGTCTCCCTCTGCAGCCTATGCTTAACACTGCTGGGCACAAATGCCTGGGGACAATCTGCAGGGCTCGTGGAACAGCTAGGCGTTGGGACTGATAACAATGCTGAGCAGTATCAGCCTTGGCTAGCCTGGAATGGGAGACCACAGAAGGTCCTGGACCCATTTCAAATCCAGCCCCAGACTGATGCCTAACAATATGTGTCTCACAACCCTGAACAGCTATTTAGTACTTTCAAGTCCCTCCTCTGTCCAACAGCTCCCCCTCCCTCTCCTCTCCTCTCATATCAGCTGAAGACTTAGCCTCATTCTTAAAGCAGAAGATTGACAACGTAGGGAAAAGCTTTTGCTTAAAGTCCCAACAGCCCCTCCTCATAAATACTCAAATCTCCTCCTCCAAAACCAGCTTCTCCGTCATCTCGGAAGATCATCTTTACTCTCCAAATCACATCTCATCACCTGTGAACTTGACCCAATACCATCCCACCTCATTCCAAACCGTACCACAGTCTTCATCCCAAGCCTAACCCTCCTCTTCAATCTGTCACTAATAACTGGCATCTTCCCGTCATGATTCAAACATACCTTGATCACACCCATCCTCCAAAAATCCTCCCTTTACATCCTATGTCTAGCTATCACCCCATCTCACTTCTCCCCTATGTCTCCAAACTACTGGATCAACACATCTATTTTGAACTGTCCTCCCACCTCTCCTCCTGCTCCCTCTTTGACCGCTTATAATCTGGCTTCTGACTTCACCATTCTGCTAAAACTGCCCTGACTAAAGTCACCAACGACCTATTGGCTGCCAAATCCAAGCAAGACTACTCTACCCTCCTCCTCCTAGACCTGTCATCTGCCTTCGACACAGTAGACCATTCCCTCTTACTACAGATTCTCATCTCTCGGCATCACAGAATTGGCCTTGTCTTGGATCTTTTCATACCTAACCAACAGGACATTAAGTATCTCCCACTCACACCCCACCTCTTCATCTCACCCCTATGTGTCGGTGTCCCCCAAGTTTCAGTTTTAGGACCCCTGCTCTTCTCCATCTACACAGTTCGGCCTGGGACAGCTCATAGTCTCACGACTTTCAGTATCACCTCTATGCTGATGAAACTCAGATCTACCTCTCTGGACCTGATATCACCTCCTTACTAACCAGAATCCCACAATGTGTGTCATCTATTTCATCTTTTTTCTCTGCTAGATTTGTAAAACTTAACATGGATAAAGCCGAATGCATCATCTTTCCACCATCTCATTCATCCCCCCCAACTAACCTATCCATCAAAGTCAATGGCTGCCCACTGTCCCCAGTCCCGCAAGCTTGACTCTGATCTGTCCTTCAAACATCCGATCCAAGCCTTTTCCACTTGCTGCTGACTCTAACTCCAAAGTATCTTGAGGATCCGCACATTCCTCAACCATGAATCTAGAAAAGCACCAGTGCACGCCCTCATCATCTCCCGCCTCGACTACTACAAGCTCCTGCTCTATTGCCTCCCTTCTACAACTCTCACACCCCTTCAATCTATCCTAAACTGTGCTGGCCGATTAATCCACCTGTCACCCCACTATTCTCAGGCTTCTCCCCTCTTTCAATCCCTGCGCTCGCTCCCTGTTGCCCAGAGACTCCAGTTGAAAAGCCTAACTTTGGCATACCAAGCCTTCGAAAACCTGTCTCCTCCATACATGTGTGACCTAGTCTCTCTGCACTAGTACCAGCACACAACCTCCCATCCTTCCAAGATCTCCTTCTCTACTTCCCTCTTATCTCTTCTTGTCATAATCTCATACAAGATTTGTGCCGTGCATCTCCGCTACTGTGTAACGCTGTACCCCAACATATCAGACTGTCGTCTACCATGGAAATCTTGAAAAGGAAGCTGAAGACCCACTTCTTCTGACAAGTGTACAATCTTCAGTAACCCTCGCTCCAGAATACCGCTGCACGACTAGCTGTACCCTGACCTACTGTATCCTCACCCCCTCCCTTGTAGATTGTTTGTGCACCCTCGCAGGCAGGGTCATCTCTCCTCTTGTACCAGTCGGTGAGTCATCGACTGTGACCCCTTTTCACATGTAAAGCGCCACGGAATAAATGTCGCTATAAAAATAATTATAGTACTTGTACTTTGGGTCAATTGATGGCACTTTCCAGGTGTCTACCCCTAATTTGATGTGTTTTGGCAGCTTTTGGGCCCATATGAAGGTGTTGTATATGTGGTTTTTTGCCCCCCATTGAATCCATTCGCTCATCCCTAGTAAACAGTATGCAACAATGGAGACAGAGGCAGATCAAAAGTATATTTATTTTATTTAACAACTGTGACGATACAGTTTATAATCATAATCAGCCAGACATTTAAATTTGTTAATCCAAGAGAAATACATTATTATCTTTGTGGGAGGAAACATAGAGAGAGAAGCAGTAAATACCGTATAAGAATTTGACCAAAATTGTCCATATTAAGTACTGCCCATCTAAGACTGTATAGTAAACTAGGTCATCTAATGCACTCAACAACAAAAGGGGAGGGGAAGCGAACAGCCCCCAAACAGATAGACCAAGACAACATGGTTATAAATATACAAACATATTTTGTTGATTAAAAAGAACGTAGAAAATTAGGTGAATGGATAGCATACAAGGGGATACACAAGTTGACATCCCTGGAGCACACGGCAAAATATTATATATACGCTACAATATTGTGTATGATAGTATATAGATGAAATCAGGTATTAATTATAATAAGGATCTAATCCTATCTAGAGTCCTCATATATACCAGCATCAAAAAATACAACTAGCGGTCACTAAATCTATGTATATATATTCCAGTGTCTATCCATGTCGGGAATAAGTAAATTACCTGAATAGTGTGGGGACCGCTGTATAAGGACAAACGCCGGTGCTCCAACCCAGACGCACGTTTTGGCGAAGACTTTTTCAAGGGGTGTGCAACACAAGTGACAAAAGGGTCATCTAATAGGGCAAACAAACTAATAGGACCTGCCAGAGTGTGTCATGTGACATAGCTAATCACATGATGATCAGCTGATCGGAAATAGCCATTGCTTAGGCAATAGGCTGTGTATACCCAGAGATGCCTAGCGCCGCCAGGAAGTGACACTGTGACAACATGGCAACAAGAACGCGCAGCGGCCGTGGCATCACCCGGACCCCCATTTTTGATAACTAGCCAAGATAAACAGCCAATAAAATGTTTTTTGGATTTTTATTTGGATAATTATAAAGAGAGTTGGGGAGCTTTTATTTCCAATAAAGGTCTTTACTCTGTGTGTGTTTTTTTAACTTAAACTTATGGGGTTAGTAATGGGGGCGTCTGATAGATGCCTCTCCATTACTAACCCCTGGGCTTGATGTCAGATGACATTAAAAAACTGACATCACTCCCAATACTATTACTCCACTTGCCATCGCACCAGGGCAAGTGGACAGAGCCGAGCAAAGTGCCTGAATTGGCGCGATTAATGGATGCGTCTTTTTGGGGGCTGCTGGCTGATATTTTTAGGTTTGGGAGGGCCAATATCCATGGTCCTCCCAAGTCTGAGAATATCAGCCTGCAGCTGTCAGTTTTACCTGTATTGGTTATCAATATAGATGGTAGCCAATGCCATTTTTTTCATTTATTTATTGCACATTTCTGGCTGGTGAAAACTCTCATCAGTGTATGCCTGCTCTCGCTGCTATCAGCGAGACCAGGAGTACAATGATGAGAGTAGTACTCTCATCAGCCAATACTTGTGACCGGCAGTAACTTTTTTACCGCCGGTCGCAGCTGTTGGCTCACACACTGTCATCTGTGTGACAGCGTGGGAACCATAGCGCTTTGACAGGCAGTAACGAACTTACTGCCAATCAGAGATGGTGTTTCCCGTGCTGTCACACAGAAAACAGAGTGGGAAATGTCAGATGTTCAGGCTACCCATTCATTTGAATGAGGTCCGGGTTCGAGTTCGGGTACCGTTCTGGCACCAGAACCAAACTTTTTTTAAAGTTCGGCCAAACCCGATGAAATCAAACATCCACTGGTCCGCCCGTCATTAATAGTTATACTTTTATTTTATCTTAATTGTCTTAAAAAAGTTTGGCAATTTTATTTTGACCTCATAGTCAATTGCTTTACTTTAGTATTAATGATTGGTTATAGCAAAAAAATGAACATCCAGGCTGGGAGACACATGGAGCATGATGGGTCACATGGGCAGAGTTAAGAGAGAAAACAATGAACAATGAATAATGGTGAGAAAGGTTTTTTTAGATCCCCTTGCAAGGTTTTTCTTTTTTTTTCTAAATCAGGAGTAAAAAAATCCCTTCATAAGTCATAATTTTCTAATAGCAGAAATAGTATAACATTATTGGGACTATTAATTCTGTTTAGTAGTTTAAATCATTTCTTCATAGAATCATTGCAGTTCTGTTCTTGTTTAATTTACAGTACTTGCCTTACATGCCTTGTTGACTCTCTGACAGTTAAAGCTCTTTATGTGCTCTGTCCATGGTACTGATATGATATTACGCACTGCTGCTTGGAACAATAAAAACAATATGTTTACAGTATCAACCTCCCTCATAACCACAGCTATAGAATTTCTGTCTTCATTGACATTATGTGATTGCTGTCTTGGAATATTGATGCATCATCTAATACATTTATAAAAAAGGAAACATTATTAATATAGATATGTACTGTAAATAGATCGATGGATGGAGATGAAGGAGATTGGATTGGGGCATATACAGATGGCAATTGCTTGTTATATTGCTTGTCTGATCACAAGTCTTTCAGATACACAGGTAATTGTATGTTGCTACATCAATAAAAATTGCACTATAGAGACTGTAAAGTTGTGTTTCTAGATTCTTTACAATAAATGAATGCTTTGTGGTCGGCTTCTCTGTCCGCCGAGCCATAGCTGATACACCTTTTCTCTGGGTGGCCATACAAGATATTGACACTTTGGGCACAATTTGGCCATTTTTACTTAGGGGTGTACTCACACCAGTGGTTTAGACATTAATGGCTGTGTATTGAGTTATTTAGAGGGCACACCAAATTTACACTGTTATACAGGCTGTACACTGACTTCTTTACATTGTATCAAAGTGTCATATCTTCAGTGTTGTCCCATGAAAAGATAAAATAAAATGTTTATAAAAATGTGAGGGGTATACACTAGCAATGAGTGAGCACTAAAATGCTCGAGTTGAGCAAATTGGAATGCTCGAGTGCTCGACCCGAATAACAAGCCCAATGTAAGTCTATGGGAAACTTGAGCATTTTTCCAGCGCCCCCCCTCGGAGGTCTGAAGGGGACCTAGAAATTGCCGAAAGTGATGGGAACAGTGCTAAAATTACATGGGAACAGCATGGGGAAGACCACTGGAAGCATCTCTGACTCCCTGGTCACTGCTGTGAACAATGTGGTCAGAGTATTACACCACTTTTATGGGTTCACAATAAAACATACAAAAACGAAACCAAAATGGATTTTCCTGGGAAAAATGTTAAGGAACATCCTTTCTAGGGTAATGATTTGTATATAAGGTAAAATAAATAGCAAAAAACAAAAATGCCCCTCCATACCTTGGGCTATGTTCACACGTAGTGTTTTTGATGCATTTTTGCACTGGTGCATTGCTTTCAACCGGTGAAAAATACATTCACCGGTAAATGTCATTTTAACATTTTACTACCTTATCTGGCCATGTGATGTGTGAGATATGATCAGACACATCCACACAGTGCTGAAAAGACATGGGAACACCATATGGAAGACCCCTGGAAGCATATCTGACACCCAGGTCACTGCCTAAAACTGTGGTTATCAGACGTGATCCTATATTACTGTGGAAATAATACAGACATTTTTGATAATGTGACAAATATTAAGCTCCATTTAAAATTTGCAAGGCTGGTGCAAGGGGCGGGGAAATGGACGTAATGGTGATGGTGCACGCAGAGGCTGAGGCCATGGGTAAGATGAAACTGTGCCTGCTGAGGGAGCACAACAAACACCCACATCATGTTGAACTACCTTCCTGTCCCAATTTCTAGAGGGCAGCCGAACACCGCTATTGAAGCGAGAGCAGTGTGAAAAAGTTGTTGGTTGGATAGCAGAGAGATAATGCTTCCAGTCAGTTTGCCTCCACCACCTCCCTGTCTTCCACATGGTCCAGTCTCAGTAGCCGTCTGTCTGGACCACATTATTATTATTACTTTAGTGCCATTTATTCCATGAGAAAAAGGGGTATACAAATACATCGCATAAACAATTACAATAATCTTGAACAAAAATGTGACAGCGACTGGTATAGGAGTGAAGAGGACCCTGCCCACAAGGGCTCACAGTCTACAAGGGATGGGTGAGGATACAGTAGGTGAGGGAAGAGCTGGTCGTGCAGTGGTATGGTGGAGTGAGGGTTACTGCAGGTTGTAGGCTTGTCGGGGGTCTTCAGGTTCCTTTTAAAGATTTCAACAGTAGTCGAGAGTCAGAAATTTTGGGGTAGAGAGTACCAGAGAAGGGGGGACGCACGGGAGAAATCTTGTATGCGATTGTGGGAAGAGGAGATAAGAGAGGAGTAGAGAATGAGATCTTGTGAGGATCGGAGGTTGCGTGCAGTTATGTACCGGGAGACTAGGTCACAGATATATAGAGGAGACTGGTTGTGGATGGTTTTGCATGTCATGGTTAGGGTTTTGTACTGGTGTCTATGGGCAATGGGGAGCCAGTGAAGGGATTTTATAGATTGCAATCTTATAGATTGCTGGAGCCAGTCCACAGTAAAAAAGCAGCCATGGAGTGTCCGGGAACCTTCCCACAGATTTTTATTAGCCAGGGCTGCTTCTCGGCAGGGTTGGAAGGGCCCACCAGAGAACCGGAGACTCCTTCTGTTGGCCCTGGCATCTCCTTCAAGAGAGTTCATAGTGCAAACCTTGCAGGTCGTGATGATGATAGAGGCCACCATCTCCTTAGCTTGCTTCTAGTATTTTTCTGTGGGAATCAGCTTGGCTCCAACCAGCCTGGAATATTTCCAGTGAACTATGGCACGATGCCATGGTATTAGCAGTGCCCCCAGTACCAGTTGCGAAGCCATCCACAATTTTCTTCTCATGAATTTTATTTGGAAGGCTGAGTGGCTACCCAAATACATTAGTTTCTCACAAAGGAGCTGAAGATACTGAGTGGCAGTAGGTGCAAGATTCTCCAACATGTTAGACCGGAGATTATGTAAGGGAATATATCAGGAGAGATTACTTCAGAGATGTACAGAGGAGAAAGGTTATGGATGGCTTTGTAGGTCAGTGTTAGTAGTATGAACTAGATACACTGGGCAATTGGGAGCCAGTGAAGGGATCTTATAGATTGCAATCTTATAGATTTCTGGAGGCAGTCCACAGTAAAAAGCAGCCATGGAGTGTCCGGGAACCTTCCCACAGACTTTTCTTAGCCAGGGTACTTTTCAGTGGGACTCAGCTTGGCTCCTACCAGCCTGGAATATTTCCAGTTAACTATGGCATGACGCCATGGTATTAGCAGTGCCCAAAGTACCAGTAGCGAAGCCTTCCACAATTTCCTTCTTAGGAATCTTATTTGGTAGACTGAGTGGCTGCCCAAACAGTTTCTCACAAAGGAGCTGAAGATACTGAGCGGCAGTAGGTGCAAGTTTCTCCAGCATGTTAGATATCAGAGAGAGAACAGAGAGGGCAGCACAGTGGCTAAGTGGTTAGCACTGAAGCCTTGCAGCACTGGGGTCCTGGGTTCAAATCCCACCAATGACAACATCTGCAAGGATTTTGTATGTTCCCCCATGTTTGTGTGGGTTTCCCCTCAGTAAAATAGCAGCCATAGAGAGTCCAGGAACCTTCACACAGACTTTTCTTAGCGGGGTTGCTTCTCGGCCAGGTTGGACGGGCCCACCAGAGAATCCTCCGGTGGGCCCTGGCTTCTCCATCACGAGAGTTCATAGCGCAAACTTTGCAACTGCTATGGGGCTCTTGAGCAGGGAAAAAAGCTGGGCCCTCAGAATCAAATCCATTGGTGGTCCCAATGTTCTTCAGTCTGACACTGCTTCTCAGTGAGAGTTGTATTTCACCACAGCCAAATTATTTAGCTTGGTGAAAGGACTGGCGTAGAGGGTAGCCTGGCTGTATGTTCAGCGGTGAGAGCCACAGATCTGCCTGCTATGTTACAGCTTTCAATAACTTTGTAGCCAGTTATTATTGCCGTATACTGCATGCTGCTGGTGCTGCCCAAAAAAATTTCAAATCTATTCTGTTCCCTATCTATAACGCTGTTAGATGCATTTACAATAGGTACAGGTGCTGCTAGGTGGTATCATCAGCTCCAGATGAGTGTTCATTCTGGTCACATGAATGTCTTCCACAGTCCATAACTTTTTTTGTTAGTATTTCTTTGGACTTATATACAAGTCATTACCCTGGAAAAAATGTTTCTTAACATTTTTCCATTCTAGCTTGTTTTTTGCATGTTTTTTTTGTCAGTCCGTAAAAGTGGCATAATACTCTGACAACATTGTTCACAGATATGCTATTTGTCAGCGACCAACTGTGAATAGGTTTGAACCCACAACTGCAATACTTTAAATGGAGTGTAATATTTGACATGCTCAAAAAATTTGCTGGATTATTAGGGTAGTCATATGGCATCACATCTTATGGCCACGGTTTCAGGCAGTCACCTAATAGTATGGTGTTTGTCAGCGACCAAGTGTCAATTGGTTCAACAAAACACAGCTGTCTGACTTTAAATGGAGTGGAATATTTGGCACTCTCCAAAAATTTCTGTATTATTACAGCAGTCATATGGGATCACGTCTCATTGCCACGGTTTCAGGCAGTCACCTAATAGTATGGTATTTCTCAGCGACCAAGTGTTTATTGGTTCAACAAAACACAGCTGACTGACTTTAAATGGAGTGGAATATTTGGTACGCTCCACAAAATTTCTGTATTATTGCAGCAGTCATATGGGATCACGTCTGATGGCCACGGTTTCAGACAGTCGCTTAATAGTATGGTATTTGTCAGCGACCAAGTGTCAATTGGTTCCACAAAACACAGCTGGCTGACTTTAAATGGAGTAGAATATTTGGCACGTTCCACAAAATTTCTGTATTATTATAGCAGTCATATGGGATCACGTCTGATGGCCATGGTTTCAGGCAGTCGCCTAATAGTATGGTATTTGTCAGTGACCAAGTGTCAATTGGTTCAACAAAACCCGGCTAGCTGACTTTAAATGGAGTGGAATATTTGGCACGCTCCACAAAATTTCTGTATTATTACGGCAGTCATATGGGATCACGTCTGATGATTGAAAAATTTTTCTCTGCTTCCACAGTACAGTGATGTGAATAAAATCAAAAAGATCTGGCTGTATTCTGCGAACAAGCAAATGGAGCCGTAAAATGGTGTACTCTGGATTGCTTTTTAAGCAAATAATCAGGATTGAGATAAAAAAAAAATAGCCCTTGCCCCTGATATCTGGGGCTATGTCTGTGGATATCTGTAACAGCAGGAGCAGGCAGAATGTGCAATGGACCCTCTTGTGCTGTATACACAGCCACAAACCCTGCTTGCCTGCTTAACTCCTGCTATCAGGATTAATATATGCAGCTGGATTAGACCTCAGAAGGACTATTAGTTCAGATGGATATATTTATACTCCTGGAGTACCACTACCTCTCTCTGACTATTACACTGCCAATTCTGTCTTATATAGACCCGATAACACTATGCGGCTAGCCAATCACTGTAATGCCGCAACCAACATGGCTACGGCATTACAGTGCATGGCAAGCAATCCCTGCATGTTCATTGGCCCTCTAAAGAGCGCCAAACATACAGGGCGGGGACCCGAGCTCCCACTTGAGCAACCCGGAAATACTCGCCGAGCAGTGTGATGCTCGAGCGAGCACGCTCGCTCATCACTAGTGTACTAACTTTTGTGCATACTGTATGCACCTCCTCTCTTCAGTTTGTGCCTTGTTGCTTGTCCTATATAGTCCTTTCCGTTGATATTTTCTAAATATGACAGTTAGTGATGAGCGAGGACTAAAATGCTCGGGTACTCGTTGCTTGGGTCGAGCAAATTGGAATACTCGGGTGCTCGACCCAAGCATAGAGCCCAATAAAACATACAAAAACGAAACCAAAATGGATTTTCCTGGGAAATTTGTTAAGGAACATCCTTTTCAGGGTAATGACTTGTATATAAGATAAAATAAACAACCAAAAACAAAAATGCTCCTCCACACCTTGGGCTATGCTCACACGTAGTGTTTTTGATGCGTTTTTGCACTTTTTGCATTGCTTTCAAGACAAATGCATTCACCAGGAAATGTCATTTTAACATTTTACAACCTTATCTGGCCATGTGATGTGTGACACATCATCAGACACATGCATACAGTGCTGAAAAGACATGGGAAAAGCATGGGGAAGACCTCTGGAAGCATTTCTGACTCCCAGGTCACTGCCTAAAAGTGTGCCCATCATAAATTATCCTTTTCGCATGCGAAGATGCCTCCCGCCATGCACCTGTCATTGCAGACTTGCAACAATCACCGTCCACGTCCTTGTCCCAGTGCAGCGTTCAGTTGTCCCTACCCCATTCCTTGGAATGCAAGCACAAGTATGCAGCCAGCCACCCATCCACAGGCTGCAATACTATACTGCCAAATTTTTGACAGCTGCTTGCACTTGAAAAGTGGCCTTTTAGGCTCATGGAGGTGGAAGCTTTTCATAACCTCATGCCGGTGGCGGCCAGGTGTCCATACTCGGTCCCCAGCCGCCACTGTTTCTCCCGGTGTCGTCTCCACCTTCCACAAGCAGAGGTCCCACAACATTACTTGTGCCCTCCCCAGTGCACTTACTGGGAAGGACCGCCTAACCACAAACACGTGGACAGGTGAATGTGGCCAGGGACGGTACGGAGCCAGTCCACAGCTTTTTTTGCTGAGTTGTATTTCACCTCAGCCATATTCTTTAGCTTGGTGAAAGGACTTGGGAAACCATATCTACCCAGCTGTCATTTGTCCCAGGAAGTCCTCTAAAGCTGCTTTCACATGAAATGTGGCCTTTTACGCTCATGGAGGTGGAAGCTTTTCATAACCTCACGCCGGGTGTCCATACTCGGTCCCCAGCCGCCACTATTTCTGCCGGTATCATCTCCGCCTTCCACAAGCACGGGTCCCACAACATTACCCGTGCTCTCCCCGGAGCATTTACTGGGAAGGACCGCCTAACCACAAACACGTGGACAGGTGAATGTGGTCAGAGATGATACGGAGCCAGTCCACAGCTTTTTTTGCTGAGAATTGTATTTAGCTCGGTGAAAGGACTGGCATAGATGGAAACCGTATCTACCCTGGGTGTCATTTCTCCCAGGAAGTCCTCTAATGCAGCTTGTTGCAGAAGCAATGGCAGCCCGTCCAACATCAACTCGCACTTGTCGGTGGTGCTTGGACACACAAACATCTTTCTTTGTGCATTTAATTTCATGAACACTGAGTTGGACAATGGCCTGATCTGCAATGCGGTTTAAGAAATAACATAAGCATGTCTGATCCACATTAGAAAAGCAGCCATAGAGTGTCCGGGAACCTTCCCCCACACTTTTCTTAGCCAGGGCTGCTTCTCGGAAGGGTTGGACGGGCTCACCAGAGAACCGGAGTCTCCTCCGGTGGGCCCCGGCTTCTCCTTCAGGAGAGTTCATAGTGCCAAGTTGAGGCCATGATGATGATAGAGGCCACCATCTGCTTAGTTTTCTGTTACTTGGAATGCAAGCGCAAGTATGCAGCCAGTCACCCATCCACAGGCCGCAACACTAAACTGCCAGATTTCTGGGCAGCTGCTTGCACTTGAAATGTGGCCTTTTAGGCTCGTGGAAGCAGAAGCTGTACACAATCTTATGGCGGCAGAGACCGGGTATCCATACTCGGTCCCCAGCAGCCATTATTTTTCCCGGTATCGTCTCCGCCTTCCACAAGCACGGGTCCCACAACATTACCAGTGCCCTCCCCAGTGCACTTACTGGGGAGGACCTCCTAACCACAAACACGTGGACAGGTGAATGTGTGTCACGGGTGTGTTGCCACGAAGATTGTCACGATTACACAGCCTGACTTCTCGCAGCTGACTTTTTGGTGATTTGTGTTTTTCGGCAGTGAGGGAGTTAATTCTCTCTCTCTCTGTGCTAGACGAGGTCCAGCCTCACCCAGCTGCAATCAATGCTGCTGTAGTGAGACTCCTTCAAATGCCTGCTGGTCTGTTAGGGAAGTGTCGGTGAAAGCATTTCATGCAGACTAACAGAGCGGATCGTGGTATTTGGAGTTTCAGAGATAAGTGTATTTGGAGCGTTTTTTCCCTTCCTCGCTTTATCATTTATCTCCTTTCCCGTTGGTGTTCCCTCTGTTGTAGTTGTGTAGTTTTTGTATGCAAGGTGGTTTTGGTTTTTCCCTTGTACTGTCTCGTTCGTCTAAGTACTGTGTGTGGGCATATTATTACTTGTCCCCTTTTGTTGTGATCGGGGTCCTTCTCAGGACTAGATTACTTAGGTGCAGGGATCCTCAGGAGGTAGGGGTTACGCTGGCGGCCTGGACCTCTGTACCTTTAACAGTACCTCCAGGTTGAGGGATTTGTCAGGGCCCCAGCTTAGGGTCAGCTTAGGCCCCCTACCTCCATTATACAGAGACAGCGTGACATTTTCACCAACCATATAGTTTTTCTCCAGCTACCATGGATCCAGTAGCCGGTCTAGCTCGGCAGTTGCAGAGTTTGTCCATGGAGCTGGCGGACGTTAGGTCCAAGGTTTTGTATCCTCAGGAGCAAGCCGGACCAGAACCTAAAGTAGCTCTCCCTGACAGGTTCACTGGGGGGCGGGACAAGTTTTTTGTTTTCCGGGAGGCATGCAAGTTGTACTTTCGGCTGCGGCCTCGCTCATCGGGGAGTGAAGAACAAAGGGTGGGAATTGTCATCTCGCTCCTACAAGGGGACCCACAATCTTGGGCGTTCTCTCTTCCCCCGGGCTCCCCGGCTCTCCAGTCAGTGGATAGGTTTTTCGCTGCTCTGGGACTCGTATATGATGACCCAGATCGGATCTCCCTTGCTGAGTCTAAGTTACGTAGGATTCAGCAGGGAGATCGTCCGGCGGAGGAATTCTGTTCGGAGTTCCGTAGGTGGGCCACGGACACCCAGTGGAATGACCCGGCTCTTAGGAGCCAGTTTTGTCAAGGTTTATCCGACAAATTACAGGATGTGTTGGCACAGTATGACTCTCCCGCGTCACTGGAAGCCGCTATGGCCCTTGCTATTCGCGTTGACAGACGGCTTCGGGAGAGGTGCGGGATAACTCCACCCCCTGTGATGACTCCACCTCCTACAAGGTCCCCTCATATGGTGGTTCCCCTGGTCAGTCCAGAGGAGCCTATGCAATTAGGAGGGACATCATTTCGGGGGAGGGGACCGGTGGTGCGCCATAAGACAGGAAGGTGTTTCTTCTGCGGGAGAAAGGGACATTTTATTGGGGGGTGTCCATCCCGTCCCTTGCAGAGTGAAGAGTCGTCGGAAAACTGTTGATCCCAGGTTGTATGGTGGACGGCAATCTGGGAGTAGGTATTTCGTCCCTAGGTTCGTCTCAGTTTCTCGTACCGGCGGAGGTGGTGGTGGGTACGAGAACTGAGAGGATATCTGTTCTTCTGGATAGTGGGGCCGGGGCTAATCTGGTTGATGCTCGGTTTGCCCGGGTTCAAGGTATGCGATTGAGTGAGTTGGCTAAACCCATCCCCATATTCTCGATCGATGCCAGGCCTCTCGGTCAGGGAAGTTTTTTGCAAGCTGTGCATGACGTAAAACTTCAAGTGGGGGTGATACATAAAGAACTGTTGTCTTGCTACGTGTTGGAGGGTCTTCCCACTCCTATAGTGTTGGGCCTTCCTTGGTTAACTAAGCATAACCCGGTTATTAATTGGCAAACCAGAGAGATAAGCCAATGGAGTAAATTCTGTAATAAA
This sequence comes from Phyllobates terribilis, assembly GCF_046119375.1. Lineage (NCBI taxonomy): Eukaryota > Metazoa > Chordata > Amphibia > Anura > Dendrobatidae > Phyllobates > Phyllobates terribilis. The sequence goes on from NW_027362765.1 coordinate 530,000,481, forward strand.
AACTGCATGAACACGGTCATTGGTGCGGTTACTCCTTGGGTCTTACCTCCATTTCTGGCGGACTTTGAGGATGTATTCTCGGAGAAAGGGTGTCAGGAACTACCTCCTCATCGCGAGTATGACTGTTCTGTAAAACTGCTCCCTGAGGCCAAGTTACCTAAAGCTAGGTTGTATAACCTTTCTGGTCCTGAGAGGCAGGCCATGAAGGATTATATTTCAGAAAGTCTGGCTAAGGGGCATATTAGACCTTCATCTTCACCGGTGGCTGCGGGGTTCTTCTTTGTTAAGAAGAAAGATGGAGGCCTACGCCCTTGCCTGGATTTCCGTGAACTTAATCGGATTACGGTCCGAGATCCGTATCCGCTCCCACTTATTCCCGATCTCTTTAATCAGATCGTGGGCGCCAAATGGTTCTCTAAGTTGGATCTCAGGGGGGCGTACAATCTGATTAGGATGAAGGAGGGGGATGAGTGGAAGACGGCGTTTAACACTCCGGAGGGGCATTATGAGAACCTTGTCATGCCATTCGGTCTGACTAATGCCCCGGCGGTGTTCCAACACTTTGTTAATGACATTTTTCGCCGCCTGGTGGGACAGTTTGTTGTCATATATCTGGATGATATCTTAATTTACTCGCCGGATCTGGTGTCTCATCAGGAGCACGTTAGGCAGGTGTTACAGATCTTGCGGGATAATAAACTGTATGCCAAATGGGAAAAGTGTGTGTTCGCCGTACAGGAACTCCAGTTTTTAGGCTTCCTGGTTTCAGCGTCCGGTTTTCGTATGGACCCTGGGAAAGTGCGGGCAGTTCTTGAGTGGGATCGGCCAGAGAATCTTAAGGCACTACAACGTTTCCTGGGGTTTGCTAATTATTACCGGAAGTTCATTCGTAATTTCTCGTCCATGGTTAAGCCTCTCACAGACATGACTAAAAAGGGGACGGATTTTTCTAGGTGGTCTGACAAGGCTTGTCAAGCATTCTCCTCCTTGAAAAAATGTTTTGCCTCGGCACCCATACTCATTCAACCTGATGCGTCACAGCCATTCATTGTAGAGGTAGACGCTTCCGAGGTAGGGGTGGGAGCAGTATTGTCACAAGGTTCGTCCCCTGGTAAGTGGCATCCGTGCGCCTTTTTCTCTAAAAAATTGTCGTCCGCTGAGAGGAATTACGATGTCGGCAATAGGGAACTCTTGGCCATTAAATTAGCTTTTGAGGAGTGGCGCCATTTTTTGGAGGGGGCAGTCCATCCGGTCACCGTCATCACCGATCACAAGAACCTGCTATATCTGGAGTCCGCGAAACGTCTGAATCCCAGACAAGCTAGGTGGTCATTGTTTTTTACCAGGTTTAATTTTGTCGTTACATATCGTCCTGGGTCAAAAAATGTAAAGACGGATGCCTTATCTCGTAGTTTCCCTGGGGCCGGGAATACGGACGACCCGATTCCTATCCTTCAGGAGGGGGTGGTGGTTTCGGCAGTATGCTCTGAGCTGGAGGAGGAGGTATTAGAGGCTCAGGGGGACGCCCCTGTTGGACCTCCGGGGAGACTGTTTGTTACAGATCAGTTGCGACAAAAGGTGATCGAGGCACACCATAACTCAGTTTTTGCAGGACACCCGGGGAGTAAAGCAACTGTGGATCTCCTCTCGCATCGGTTTTGGTGGCCTAACTTACATAAGGAGGTGGTAACTTTTGTCGCGTCCTGTGGGGTTTGTGCGCGCTCTAAGACCTCACATACCCGTCCGTCTGGGGCCCTCTTACCTTTGAAGATCCCGGAGCGTCCTTGGACTCATCTGTCTATGGACTTTATTACGGACCTCCCTCCGTCTTCGGGTAAAACGGTCATACTCGTTGTAGTGGACAGGTTCAGCAAGATGGCACATTAGGTTCATCGGGCCGTACAGAATCAGTTCTATAATTAATCCGGTGGCATTCCGTCTTGACCTCCCCCCTATGTTTAAAATTCACAACGTGTTCCACAGATCGTTGCTTAAGAGGTATGTGGCGCCGGTGGTACCGTCACCTTTACCTCCCCCTCCAGTGGTGGTCAATGGTAACTTGGAGTTCCAGGTATCGAGGGTCATCGATTCACGCTTTAATCGCCGGTCCCTTCAGTACCTGGTTCATTGGAAAGGGTATGGTCCTGAGGAGAGGATGTGGGTTCCTGCGTCGGATATTAACGCAGACCGATTAGTTCGGGCCTTCCACACGACTCACCCGGATAAACCTGGCCCTGAGGGTCCGGAGGCCCCTCGTAGAAGGGGGGGTACTGTCACGGGTGTGTCGCCACGAAGATCGTCACGATTACACAGCCTGACTTCTCGCAGCTGACTTTTTGGTGCTTTGTGTTTTTCGGCAGTGAGGGAGTTAATTCTCTCTCTCTCTGTGCTAGACGAGGTCCAGCCTCGCCCAGCTGCAATCAATGCTGCTGTAGTGAGACTCCTTCAAATGCCTGCTGGTCTGTTAGGGAAGTGTCGGTGAAAGCATTTCATGCAGACTAACAGAGCGGATCGTGGTATTTGGAGTTTCAGAGATAAGTGTATTTGGAGCGTTTTTTCCCTTCCTCGCTTTATTATTTATCTCCTTTCCCGTTGGTGTTCCCTCTGTTGTAGTTGTGTAGTTTTTGTATGCAAGGTGGTTTTGGTTTTTCCCTTGTACTGTCTCGTTCGTCTAAGTACTGTGTGTGGGCATATTATTACTTGTCCCCTTTTGTTGTGATCGGGGTACTTCTCAGGACTAGATTACTTAGGTGCAGGGATCCTCAGGAGGTAGGGGTTACGCTGGCGGCCTGGACCTCTGTACCTTTAACAGTACCTCCAGGTTGAGGGATTTGTCAGGGCCCCAGCTTAGGGTCAGCTTAGGCCCCCTACCTCCAGTATACAGAGACAGCGTGACAATGTGGCCAGGGACAGGGACAGTCCACAGCTTTTTTTGCTGAGATTTGTATTTAGCTCGGTGAAAGGACTGGCATAGAGGGAAACCGTATCTACTCCGCCTGTCATTTCTCCGTCACCAGGTTCCGCCCATTGTCACACACGACCATGCCTGGCTGTATGTTCAGCGGTGAGAGCCACAGATCAGGCTGCTGTGTTACAACTTTCAACAACTCTGCAGCGCTGGGTGGTTTGTCAATTAAGCATTAAGCATGTTATCTTCAGTACAGCCTGTTGCCGCTTGGCCAAGGCAGTGCTGCAGTGCTGTCAGCTTGTGACTGATGTGGTCATTTCAGAGATGGAGGAGTAGGTGCAGAAGGTGAACAATGTGATTACATTGAGGTTAAATTGGTGACGCTGTTTTTTATACTAAAAAAAGATCCTATTGTTTTGTTTGTTTTACGTTATTTTTTTAAGACAAATGTATTCACCGGGAAATGTAATTTTAACATTTTACAACCTTATCTGGCAAAGTGGTGTGTGACACATCATCAGACACATCCTGTTTTATTTATGATGGAGGGACTCTGAAAGTCATAAAGCCTATTTTTATTGGGCCATCAGACGGCCCTTACTATTCATAAAAGGCCAGCAGTCGGCTATGCTTTGTTGTTCCCATTATTAACAAGTGGGTCTCCTATGCTGTTATTGCGTATCCAGTGACTGCAAGGGCTGCCAAAAAATTTGGACGCAACCCAATACCCTTTTGAAGAGACATAGAGGAGGGTCTCAATAAAAAAAATTTTCCCATTATAAAGGAGCGGGTCTCCTATAGCGGTAATGCCCATGCTGTGAGTGCAAGGGCTGCCAAAATTTGGGAAAAACCCCACTAAGAATTTAAAGACACATAGAGCAGGGCCACAGTAATGACAAATTCCATTTAGAAAGGAGAGAGTCTGCTATACAGTTATAGGGTATGCAGTGAGTCCAACGGCTGTCCAATTTTAGGAAAAACCCCACTAAGTATTTAAAGACACACAGAGCAGGGCCACAGTAACTAGGTACGACATGTTAGCACTAGTAAGGAGAGGGTCTGCTATACAGTTATAGGGTATGCAGTGAGTCCAACGGTTGACCAATTTTAGGAAAAACACCACTAAGAATTTAAAGACACATAGAGCAGGGCCACAGTAAAAAGGTACGACATGTTCCCATTAGAAAGGAGAGAGTCTGCTATACAGCTATAGGGTATGCAGTGAGTCCAACGGCTGACCAATTTTAGGAAAAACCCCACTAAGTATTTAAAGACACATAGAGCAGGGCCACAGTAACAAGGTACGACATGTTTCCATTAGAAAGGAGAGGGTCTGCTATACAGTTATAGGGTATGCAGTGAGTCCAACGGCTGACCAATTTTAGGAAAAACCCCACTAAGAATTTAAAGACACATAGAGCAGGGTCACAGTAACAAGGTACGACATGTTCCCATTAGAAAGGAGAGAGTCTGCTATACAGTTATAGGGTATGCAGTGAGTCCAACGGCTGACCAAATTTAGGAAAAACCCCACTAAGAAATTAAAGACACATAGAGCAGGGCCACAGTAATGACAAATTCCATTTAGAAAGGAGAGGGTCTGCTATACAGTTATAGGGTATGCAGTGAGTCCAACGGCTGACCAATTTTAGGAAAAACCCCACTAAGAATTTAAAGACACAAAGAGCAGGGTCACATTAACAAGGTACGACATGTTCCCATTAGAAAGGAGAGAGTCTGCTATACTGTTTTAGGGTATGCAGTGAGTCCAACGACTGACCAAATTTAGGAAAAACCCCACTAACAATTTAAAGAGACATAGAGCAGGGCCACAGTAATGACAAATTCCCATTAGAAAGGAGAGAGTTTCCCATAGTGTTGGCCTATGCAGTGAAAGCAAGGGCTGCGAAAAATTTGGAGGCACTTCAATGCCCCTTGGAAGAGACGTGGAAGAGGGCCTCATAAAAAAATGTTCCCATTAGAAAGGAGCGGGCCTCCTATACTTGTAATGCCCATGCACTAAGTGTATGGGCTGACAAACATTTACCCCTGGGGGGTATACATGAACATACTGTATAAAAAAAATTTTTCACGGCATCATAAACACCATTTAAAAAATTATGTGGGTCTTGCATCACGGACCATGGTCACCCTGGTGATATGGTCGTGGAGGATGAGGAGAAGGAGGAGGACAAGAGCAAATAGCCAAAATCAGCAAGCGTATACCCATGTGTGGGTGTGAAAAGGTGCATGGGAATACACCTCTCAAGAAAAGACACTGGATTGGAGTTTATGTTACCGTGCTATCAATCGGTGGTGTTGAGAAGTCTGGCCCAATCCAGGCCTTGTCAGCATTTTCAGTTGACAGGCAGATGCGCTTATCAGTTATAATTCCACCAGCGGCACTAAAAACCCGCTCTGATAAAACGCTGGTGGCAGGGCAGGCCAGGACCTCCAAGGCATAGAGAGCCAGTTCATTCCACTTATCCCAATAATTATAAGGCACAGAGGAATCATGGAGGACGTTGGTACGGTCGGCAATGTACTCCCTCAGCATCTTCCCAAACTTTGCGCTCCTTGATAGAGTACCCCGCGCCTCAGGGCCTGTGCGATGGGAGGGTCTGAGAAAACTCTCCCAGAACTTTGCAGTATTCCCCTGCCTCTGCTGGTTTGAAGTTGTGTCTCTCTCGCCTGTACTCCTTGGCTGTCCAGTGAAGTGTGCCCTCTCCCGCCAGCGTTTTCAGATGGGAATTTTTTTAATAGTTCCGCAACAAGGGCCTTCTGGTACAGCCCCATTTTTGTAGACCTGTCCATCTCAGGAATAAGAGATATGAAATTCTCCTTGTAGCGTGGGTCTAGAAGTGTCACCAACCAATCATGACTGTTTCCCAAAATTTTGAGAACGCGAGGGTCATGGGAAAGGCAGCGTAACATAAACTCAGCCATGCGTGCCAGATTACTAACAGGCAAGACTTCCGTGTCCTCACCAAGAGGATGACTGACCATGCTCTCCTCCTCCAACTCCTCTCTGTCCTCTGGCCATCCACACTGAACAGACGGTTTGACAGCTGTGCAGGTAGTACCGTCTATAGTGCATGAAACTAGCTCCTGTCATTCCTCCTCCTCCTCTTCCTCATTGTCACCCAATCCACATTGGGATGAGATGAGGCTTGGCTGTGTGCAATCACCCTGTATGGTTCCTTGCTCCATCTCATCGTGCACCATCTGCAATGCATCCTCTTTGATTGTGAGCAGAGAGCATTTCAGAAGACAGAGAAGCGGGATGGTGACGCTAATTATGGCGTCATCGCCGCTCACCATCTTGGTGGAGTCCTCAAAGTTTTGGAGGATGGTACATATGTCTGACATCCATGTCCACGCTTGAGGTCTTATGTGTGGAGTCTGAACTGAATACCGACGACCTTGTTGATGCTGGTACTCAACAACTGCCCTCTTCTGCTCACAAATCCTTCCCAACATCTGCAGTGTAGAGTACCAACGCGTGGGGACATCACACACCAGTCTGTGAGCCGGAAGCTGTTAACGCTCCTGAAACACGGCAAGGGTGGCGGAAGCTGTAACTGACTTTCAAAAATGGGCACACAGGCGGCGCACTTTAACAAGCAGATCCGGCAGCTCCGGGTAGGATTAGAGAAACCGCTGAACCATGAGGTTAAGCATATGGGCCAGGCATGGTACGGTGTAAGCTCGCCTCGCCTCCGAGGTGCCACCAGGTTCCGGCTATTGTCACACACGACCATGCCTGGCTGTAGGTACAGTGGTGTGAACCACAGATCTGCCTGCTCTTTCAGAGCTGTCCACAACTCTTCAGCATTGTGCGGTTTGTCACCAAAGCATATTAGCTTCAGCATAGCATGTTGCCGCTTGGCCTACACAGTGCTGCAGTGCTTCCAGCTTGTGACTGATGTGGTCATTTCGGAGATGGAGGCTGAAGAGGAGGAGGAGTCTGAGGAAGATGAGGTGCAGGAGCTGTAGACTGCTGGGGCAACCCTGATTGACCTAGGGCCCGCAATCCTTGGTGTCGGGAGGACGTGTTCCATCCCAAGGTCCGACTGTGTCCCGGCTTCCACTATGTGAACCCAGTGTGCCGTCAGCGAGATGTACCGTCCCTGCCCACAAGCACTTGTCCATGTGTCCGTGTGGTTAGGTGGACTTTATTGGTAACTGCGTTGTTGAGGGCACAGCTAATGTTTTGTGACACATGCTTGTGTAATGCGAGGATGGCACACCGGGAGAAATAGTGGCGGCTGGGGATCGAGTACCGAAGGACGGCGCCGCCATCAGATTGCGGAATGCTTCCATCTTCACGAGCCTAAAAGGCAACATTTCGAGCACAAGCAGTCGTGAAATGTGAGAATTTAGTAGTGTGGCCTGTGGGGCGTTGGCTTTATATATGGGCTTGCATTCCAAGGATTTGGGTATGGACAACTGAACGCTGCGCTGGGACAAGGACATGGACGTGCTTCCTGATGCTGCTACTTGAGAGTGCGCAACGACAGGTGCAGGGCAGGAGGCATCTTCGCATGCACCATGGACAGGGGATTGGCTTGCATGCACAACAGCGGAAGAAGCAATGGTGCCACCTGCAGACACTGTTCCTGGACCCTGAGGTTCAGCCCACAAAGTCGGGTGCTTTGCTGCCATGTGCCTGATCATGCTGTTGGTGGTCAGGCTGGTAGTTTTGCCACCCCTGCTGATGCTGGCCTGGCAGGTGGTGCAAATGGCCTTTTTGGGGTTATCAGCAGAGTCTTTAAAAAACAACCAGACTCGGGAAGACCTAACAGTTGTACTGGCAACTTCCTTTTTGTTGGTGTTACGGGGAATGGTTGCCTACGTTCTGTCTCCGGCCACCACACTGCTTCTTCCTGCCTGTTGGGGTGCTCTGCCTCCCTCCCCCTTTGTGCTGCTGTCCTCGCTCTGCATTTCCTCCTGCCATGTTGGGTCAGTTACTATATCATTCACCACCTCGTCTTCCACTTCCGCACCCTGGTCCTCCACCTGACTTTCTGGCAATTGTGTCTCATCATTGTCCACCTCTTGTGACACTTTCCCACCATCGCCTTCATGTGACTGTGGCGGCTCAAATATTTGGCCATTGCTACACGCAATCTCCTCTTGCCCCGCTTCAAGTGGACCGGGCGAGAGGCCCGAATCTATAAATGGAAAAGTGAACAGCTCTTCAGAGTGTCCAAGTGTGGTTCATTTGTCTCCGGCACTCGGCATGGTGGGAGGAAGGAGGATCAGGGTGAGGAATATGCGGTCCAGACTCACGGCTACTGAGACTTGACCGTGTGGAAGACAGGGTGGTGGTGGTGGTGGCTAAGTGACTGGAAGCATTATCCGCTATCCAACCAACAACCTTTTGACACTGCTCTGGGTTCAATAGTCGTGTGCTGCGGTCCCCTAGGAATTGGGACAGGAAGGTCAGGCGAGAAGATGTGGGTGTTTGTTGTGGCACAATTTCAGCTTGCCCACTGCCTTGTCTTCGGCCTCTGCATGCACCATCCACGTGCCTTGCCCATTTTAAGTGGAGGACAGTATCTTCCACGCTCACTACAAATGACTGAGTTTGGAGCGAACTTATTTGTGATCTATGTGACGGAGATAACAGAGTTTTAAATACCTGGCCTGTAGGGGTAAGTAGTTTGAACAGCAAACTGCTGCGAATTGCCAAACTGACACACTAATGGAAATTGTTAATGGATGCCAGAAATGGCAGTGTTTTCTCACAACGTATATGTGATCCGTGTGATGGAGAAAACAGAGTTTTAAATACCTGGCCTGTAGGTAAGTAGTTTGAACAGCAAACTGCTGTGAATTGCCTCACTGATACACTAAAGGAAATAGTTAATGGAAACCAGAAATGGCAGTATTTCCTGACAACGTATATGTGATCCGTTTGACGGAGAAAACATAGTTTTACATAGCTAGATTTCTAGCGCTGTAATATGGAAAGGACCTGGCTGTATTCTGCAGTGCCAACAAGCAAATAGCGCAGAAAAACGGTGTTCTCTGGATTGCTGTTTAAGCACATAATGAGGATTAAGATCCAAATAAAAGTATTCCTGGCCCCTGAGACCTGGACCCTTGTATAGAAATATCTAACAGCAGCAGAAGGCAGAATTGGAATGGAGCCTCTTGTGCTATGTGCACTGCAGTCTGCTATATACCCTGCCTGCCTGCCTATATACACTGCCTGCCTGATATCTCTGCAGATGGATTAGTTAGTCCTCAAAAGGACTGTTTGTTAAGATGGATATGTGTAATGTAAGGTTTTTCCCCCTACACTACCTAATACACAAGCAAATCTCTCCCTGAGGCAACAGCACCTCTCCCTACACTGTCTGATTCCGGATTGACTGTGACGAGCATGGCCGCGCCAGGTCTGATATAGACCTGATGACGCTGTGTGGCCTGCCAATCAACTGTAATGCCACAACCAACATGGCTACGACATTAAAGTGAGTGGCAGGCAATCCTGGCATGTTGATTGGCGCTCTAAAGAGCACCAAACATGCAGGGAGGGGACCTGAGCTCGCGCCGAGCAACCCCGGAAATACTTGGCCAGCACCGAGCATCTCGAGCAGTGAGATGCTCGGGCGAGCACTGCGCAGTAGCGAGCATGCTCACTCATCACTAATGACAGTCTTTTTCAATGATTTGGGTCTTCCCATGATACAGTATGCCATATTGAGATTAATTAGAAAAATAATGTTATCAGCATTAAGTGCAACATTTAATAAGCACTCCCATTAAACCTTTTATTGTCTTAACCTTTTTAAATGTATATGTAAGCGTACTAATATACCCATCTTACCCGGTTTCTAGCTCCGGCCCATAATAAAAAAAATAGTTCCGGATGAACCCTTTAAGTTTTTGCCCCAGATATAGTTCATTATAAAGCAACAAACCGCACTGTAGATACCTTCGATGGGTCAGTGAGCTCTGTGGCTTTGCCAGTGTAGATGGACTGCCTCCCTCAGAGCATGAGATCAATGATTGGTTGCACGCAATCAATGTGACTTCAGCGCCGCAGCCAATGCCAAGCACCAAGAGCAGTGGGGGAGACTCGCCAGTGGACATGGGGAAGGCAACTGGGGGAGAAACTTAATTTAAGGAGAACCAACCTTTTAAATCCTGCATTTTCAATAATGACAATTAAAAGTAAGATTCATTCTCAGTGGATATGCACAAATTCTGCATGTTTTAGAGAATGCTAAAAGAAAGAAAGAAAAATAAATAGATGAATAATTGAGAGATACACTGTTTTTTGAAGAACATTAATACACATAAACACATGCTATATAATAAAACAATTGATAAGTGGTAGATGGCAAGATTAAGTTAAGAAAATGCATAATATTTATTAACTTTTTCATTCCATTGCAATATCTTTGGTTCCACTGTGTCGATTCCACAACAGTGTATGTCCAGTGTCCTGAGTTTTCAAGGGAAACCTGTCACAATTAGGAAGAAAAGAAAAGAAACTGAAAAGAAAGAAATACACTTTTCTGAATTCTCAGTAACATCTTGCAGGAAGCCGGAACAGATCAGGACAGACTCTCATTGTAATTTCTAAGAAAGATTGTCCTAGCTGTGATATGACACTGATAATTACCCACTGATTAGTAGGTGAGCTCCCCATGAAACTCTAAATTAATGGGGAGGCTGATTGATTGCTTGGTAGCGGGCAAGGAGGCAAACAAAGAACTTGTGATGGTTTAATATAACAAAGTATGTTGTTATAGCATAGGTTTTACATTGTAGCCATTGAGGGAATTTATCTAATTTCTTTCTTCTAAAATTTGTTTTTGATAATATCGTCAATTACAGATTAGAATTTTCTTCTAAAATCAATCAGATAATATTAAAAATAAAGTGATAAAGTAAAGTATCTTAAAGTCCTGGTTTTGAGCATCTGCCTGTCATAAATGACATTATAACAATTTACTTATTTTATACTTCTTACAAACTTTGAGCATTATTTCTTTTGTAGCCTTGCAAATGTAGTATGGTACAATTAATGACATTTATTTACGACAAGCAAAGGATAAAAACTACACAACCAAAAAAAGGTTTTCTTTGGATTTTATTTAGTGATTTTTAAAGTTTGCTAAAAAAGATTTTGTAGTTCCAAAAATAATAACCACTACAGGCGAAGGGCATTAGAGCATCCCCTGACTGGTCATCCTAGGTTTATAAAAACATTCGCAAAATCAGTATTTTCATGAAGACTAATTTTGCCTTTCTGTGCATAGAGTCCAGAAGAAACAGAAAGGTAGAAGCGTCACAAGCGAACATACAGTATCTTAACTTTACCAAATTGCTTTGCTTCAGTACATGTTATTATGACTCTCCCAGTACATGATTACATATTATTGATATCACATCTTATAAAGGAAAAAGACATACACCCAAGTTATCACATTATTGAAGCTTAATTCATAACTTGAAGTTCCTGGGTCTTAAAATCTCTAACAGTGCCTCTTGGAATCAATCATGCATTTATTATTTTGTTCTCTATACATAGGGCAGAATGACTTTTTGGGCTCAGGTGTAACTGCAATCTTAGCATTCCCTATTATTACACCCCTGAATAATGTCACCTATGTAGTCAGTGATATGCTGGATAACATTAAGGCAATGTTGTCAACTTGATTTTTTATTTTTTCTGGACAGCTTATCAAAAAAATCACGGACAGACAATATTTTTTACGGACACATTGGAAAACCTTAATAAACCATTATGATCTTCAGTGATAGATGTCTACAGCCCATAACTCTGATATGAAGACATTCACTGCATTCACTGTAAATTGTAAAATGATAATAATTACAGGAAAAAAATCTGTGTACGTTTTTACAGCCTCAAAAAAATCACTGACGTCTCAAATTTTTTTGGACTGGGCAAAAATGTGATCTATTCTATGGACTGTCCTGGAATTTCTGATCGGTTCGCAACCCTGAATATCACATACATATTAAGACTTGCTCAAAGGCATGTATATATTATATAAAAACAGGCTATACACTATAGTCAACTGTCAGCGAGAATGTCATTCAGCCGAACCCTTCATAAGACATGTGACGCGCCCAGGGGATGGGGATGACTCGGCTCCCGGGCCCGTACCCTGGGCACACACTTGAAAAAGGGGATTGGAACTTGGATAGAAATAAAAAATAAAGTAAATAGTTTGTGACGCCACCTGTGCTACCTGGTAAGGATTACCAGCGCTGCTGCAGACCTCCAGCGGGTGATGGGATGGCAGCTGGGATGTTTCTGCTCCCCACAGGCGAAGCGGGCCCCCGGGGCAGTGTGGAGTTTGATGGTGGGTGGTGATGCTGGGGCTTATAGTGCAGGCGGGGTGGAGCAGCAGGAGTAACTGACAGAGACAGGGGATTCGCTTCAATACCCTTACTGGTGTGGATGTCAGGTACGGTCCAGGGTACTCAGTAGGATGGGTGCACTTCAGGACTTCTCCCCAGTGAGCGGGTATAAGGCCTCCTGGTCCATGTCTGCCTCTCGGTATGCTCCTGGCCAGCCTGCAACTGGGCCTAGCTTATGTGTCGTGCTGTTCCTTCACCTGTCGCTTGGTAGTGGGACCTTCTGCTGGCAACCACTATCCCTGGTCGGCGGGGGCCTTCGTGGTTCCTGGTCCTGTAATGGGTCTAGCTTCAGGTCTGCCAGGGACTTGTAGTCCTCCTGGAATGCCGGTGGTCCCTACTGGGTATAAAGGACCCTGTAGGCGCGGACCCGGTGTCCGGTTTGTATCTTCGGGGTGAGCCTAGGATGCTCCTCTGCCCTCTTCAACAAATCTCTCCTCTTCTCTTTGCCATTGGCCACACTCGGGGCCCACAGAACTCAGCAGCAGATATGCTGCATCTTCACTGCTCTCAGCGTCAGCACGCTCTCAGACTCTGTCTGACTGACTTCTGACTAAACTGCCTAGCTCCACCCTCCATATATATGTCCCTATCGGGCTCCCTCTGGTGATATGAGGTGGAAGGGTGGAGGTGTTTATATGTATTGAGGGCCTCTTGTGGAGAAGTCCATCCATGCACCCTTTTGGGTCCTGTAGTACCTGTGAACAGCAGGGTGCCACATTCCCCCCTAGTGCAATTCAACACTCCTGGACAGAAGCATTTTGTACAACAGGTTAACAACAATAACAAAAATAATAACAATAACAATAATGATACTTAAGTTACAATAAGTCCCGTCACCAGTTGTCCATTCCAAGGGTGAAGGTGTAACAAGGGTAACATGAGGGACCCGCCTGAAAACCCTCAACGTAGGCCCTGGGCGTGGCTACAGGGCATAGGTGATCCAGGTGCTGGACCACGTCTTTGGCCACGCCAAGCGGGTTTTTGTTCTGTGGTCAAAGAAGGGGCACTTTTGATGAGTGCAACTATTTACATGACAGTTTTTGGCTGCTCACAGTCCTCAACCTACAAGTCTTTGCACCCTGACGGGTAACTAAATGCACACATATTATTAACAGTTTATACAATAAATAATAGGCAATAGCCAACTGGGTAACTATTTACAATTTAGGCACTTTGTGCTTATTCCCTAAACCGGGCAGGGATTTGTCCTTGTGTGCTGCGTGTGGGCCTTCGTAGCACTGGGGTGTCACTAGTGTCTGTGCGTACCCTTTCTGTTAATCTAGCAGGTGTACATGCTGGTAGATTATAGAACTGCCTTAATCTCTCTATGGGACTGGCAAGTGCACTGATTACTGGGCCTTCAGGCTCTGTCTCAACGGGTAATCCTCCTCTTACTGGGGACTCTTCCTGTTCTTGAGCAGGTTCTTCCAGAGCGCTCCGAGGTTCTTCTTGTGGCTAATAGAAGTGTATTATGGGTATAATCACTACTCCATAAAGTTGAGGCCAGTCCGCAGGGAAATCTCCTAGAAATGTGTGAAGCACGTCTTCCTTGGGTTCTTCCGGTGCTATAGGAGGTACTTCTTCTTCCGTTGTCTTCAGTAGACCTGGGCACACTTTTAGATGGTCTCTTGAGACTGTTGCAATTGTTTTACCTCCATCTTTGCTAATCAGGCAGGTTTTACTATTGTCAAATTTGGAGTTCAGCACTGTGTAGGGCTCTCTTTTCCACTGGTCATCGAGCTTGTGACTTCTTCTCTTCCTCTTTAGCACTATCTCTCCAGGTGCCAAGGGTTCTGCTGGTGCATGTTTATTGTACTGTTCTTCCTGTCTTTCCCTTACTCTGTTAAGACTGTCTTCGACAGAGGCCTGTACTCTCCTGTACTGCTCTTGCAGATTTGTATCCCAGTCTTCAGTGGACATATCTGCTTCAGGTTCTACCACTCCGAGTTCCAGGTCCTTGGGCAATTTCCCAGGTCTTGCTCTCATGAGGTACGCTGGGGTACAATCTGTAGAACTCACAGGTATGTGATTGTACAGATCTACCAGGTCAAGTAGCTTGTCTGGCCACTGATTTCTTTCTTCCAAGGGTAAGGTTTTCAGCAGGTCTATGATGATGTTGTTCATTTTCTCACACAAACCATTGGTCTGAGGGTGATAAGGCGTAGTCCGGATCTTTTTGCACCCGTACAGGTGGCAGAATTCTTTAAACAGTTTGGCTTCAAAGGCAGGGCCTTGATCCGTCAGCACTTTGTCCGGGTATCCATGGGGCCTGCAGAAGTATGCTAGGAATGTTCTTGCTACAGTCTCTGCTGTCAGGTCCTTGACAGGGGCTACCACCAGGAACCGGAATAGTGATCCACCATAGTCAGGGCATAGGAGTAGCCTGACCTGCTGGGTGCCAGCTTGACGTGATCCAGAGTGACGATTTCCAGGGGCTGGGTTATCTTGATGGACTGTAAGGGTGCTTTCTGGCTGCCGTAGTTTTTTCTTCTGAGGCTACAGGGCCCACAATTCCGGCACCACCTCTCTATGGAGCTCCGCATTCCAACACAGTAGAACCGGTCCTTCAGCAGGGTTTCCAGCTTTTTCCAGCCAAAGTGACCTGCTTGATCGTCGTAGGCCTCCAACACCATCTGGATATCCGTCCTGGGTACAACAATCTGCCACACCATTTCATGGATCTTGAGGTTGACATATCTTCTGCACAGCTTCTCTCTGTAGATGAACAGCCGACTTCTTTCATTCCAAAGTTGCTTGGCTTGTGGAGGAGCTACCTTCTCCAGGTGAGAACCTTCCTGGGTAATCAGCTTTTTGATGAGGCTGACAACCGGGTCACTGTCTTGAGTCTCCTTCCAACTGTGGTGGGGTAGAGGGTTCAGCTTCCTTCCATGACGTCTTCTGGTGGCGTGTTGCTCATGGACCACTCCGCTTTGGTGTAAAGCAGGTAATTCAACTTCCTCTAAATCATCCACTTCATCCTCGGTGTCTGGCTGGTGAGGCATCCTTGACAGGGCATCAGCATTGGTGTTCTTGTGACCTGCCCGGTACTTGATGGTGAACTGATAATTTGTCAGTCTGGCTACCCAACGCTGTTCCATGGCTCCCAACCTGGCTGTCTCCAGGTGTGTCAAGGGACTTTTGTCAGCAAATGCTGTAAACTTAGTTGAGGCTAGGTAATGCTTGAACCTTTCAGTGATAGCCCAGACCAAGGCCAGGAACTTCAGCTTGGAGGAACTGTAGTTCTCCGGGTTCCTCTCGGTAGGGCGTAGCTTCCTGCTGGCATATGCAATTACCTTCTCTCTTCCATTTTGCTTCTGGGACAACACAGCTCCCAGTCCCTCGTTGCTGGCATCAATGTACAGCAGGAAAGGCTGGCTGTAGTCAGGGTGAGCCAGGATTTCTTCACCAGTCAGGATTTCCTTGATTACCGCAAAGGATTCAGCCTGTTCTTTGCCCCACTGGAATGGGGGACTTTTTCCTCTTTTGGACTGTCCTACCAGGAGGTCTTGTAGGGGTGCTACCTTTTTGGTATAGTCCTTTATGAACCTCCTGTAGTACCCGACCAGTCCCAGGAATTGCCGTACTTCTTTGATGCTTCTCGGTTCAGGCCACTTCTGGATGGCAGTGACCTTCTCCGGGTCTGGTGCTACTCCCTTCGAGCTGACTATGTGCCCCAGGTACTGAACCTTCTGCTTGAGCAAGTGGCATTTAGAAGGCTTTAGTTTCATCCCATACCGGGACAATGCTTCAAATACCTCCGCCAGGTGCTTCAGATGGTCCTCATACGTCCTCGAGTACACGATAACGTCATCCAGGTACAGCAGCACTGTCTCGAAGTTCCGATGTCCCAAGCAACACTCCATCAGCCTCTGGAACGCTCCGGGTGCATTGCAGAGTCCAAACGGCATACTGTTGAACTCGCACAGTCCCATCGGGGTAGTGAAGGCCGTCTTCTCCCGGTTTTCCTCAGCAACAGAGACTTGCCAGTACCCGCTAGTGAGATCCAGTGTAGAGAAGTAATTGGCAGATTTTAGTGCAGCCAGGGATTCCTCTATATGGGGCAAAGGGTATGCATCTTTATGTGTTATGCGATTAATCTGTCTATAATCTACACACATTCTCATGCTACCGTCCTTTTTCCTGACCAGGACCAGGGGAGCTGCCCAAGGGCTACAGCTATCCCTTACTACCCCTGACTTTTTCATGTCACGCAACATTTCCTTGGCTTTCTGATAATGTGCTGGTTGTATGGGTCGGTAACGCTCCTTAATGGGTGGGTATGTGGTGCTGTACCCCTTTAACCCTTCCAAAGTCAAGTGGGTGTTTACTAAACACTTGTTCACTTTCCTGAACCACTCTGTAAACACCGTGTTTTTGATGGACAGGAGTGGCGTCAGTTCCAACATGGAGCTGTTGACACCAATCCTCCAGCTGACCTTCGGAGTCATTGTCCTCCATTGTATCTGGTGGGGTCAAGGATTCCACTGTGTGTATGGCATCATCATTCACAGTATACAATCTAGCAACAGTGGCATATCGTGGCAATTTAACTTCCTCCTCCCCACAATTTAGGAGACGTACAGGTACCCTCCGATTGCGTACATCAACTATCCCTCTAGCAATTAAGAGTGTAGGTCTGTGTTCTGAGCTAATGGGCTCCACTACCGCCTGGTAGTTCTGTCCCTTGAGACCTATTGCTGCCCTACACCAAATCAGCATCTCACTCATTGGGGGAATCACAATGGGTATCGGGTCTGTCACCCGCACATTACCAATCTCACCACCTGTTAGCTTTACCTGTTGCTGGTACAGGAGGGCTCGAATCTCTTTCTGGAGCACCTTCCTCTGCCCTGGTTTGGCAGTGTCAGCAAAAACAACACTTCTCCCAAACAGTTACCAGCAATCTTTGTACCAAGTATCATATGCAAGTCTGTATCACCAGGGTTAGATTCTATGACAATTAGTTCTTGGTCCTTTAGTTCCACTCTCCCCACCTTCACTGTCACGTCCTTAACCCCTACTAGATTTTGAGGAAGGCCGTTAGAGGCATATACAGGGAGGTTCGGGGCTGGCGGGTGGAGTTCATCTATGGGCCAGTACCTTTTGTAGAGGACATCAGGTATGATGGTTACCTGTGAGCCGATGTCCAGTAACGCAGGTGTTGCTATGCCGTCCAGCACGATGGACAGGAAAGGCCTTCCTCCTACGAACCGGTGGTACCAGCTTTATGGGCCTGGTTGATTTACTCTTGGGTGTCGGCCCTCGGCCCCAGGGTTTGCCCGTTTAAAGGACAGTTCCGAGCAGGGTGGCCTGCCTTCTGTCAGCGGTAGCAGATGAAATCTCCTGGAGGGTGACGTTGGTCGTTGGTCCTCCCACGGGGTGGCGTTGTTCTCCTACGGAGTGGTGTCGTCCTCCTACGGGGTGGTGTCGTCCTCCTTCTTTTCCTCATCCAGGGGACATCCTCAGGACTGTCAGCGAATAGGATCCTGCCTTCCGGCTCAGGCACCGCCTGTAGCTGCAGGGTGCTCAGGACAGTGGCCAGGGTTTTACTTAGCTGACGCACTTCAGAGCACAGGCTGTCCAGCTCGCTAGGGGACACTGTTTGCATCTTTGTTTCAGCCGTTAATGAAGGAGCAGTGGGTGCTGCAGGCAGTGGGGTGGCCCCACCCTGGTAACGCTGGATAGCAGTATCTGTTGGTTCCAGGGGCTGCAGACCCTTAATAGCCATGTCCTTCACGGCGTTAAAGGTGGCATCTGGATGATCTAAGGCCCACCACCGTACGGTTCTGCTCTCCTACAGGGGAGCTCAACCCCCGGATGAACTGTTCTGTCAGCATTTTGTCCTCACCATGTATGCTGGCTGGACTAACCTGTTTCAGGGCCTGCAAGGCTTCCTGTAAGCGCCAGGCGTAGTCCCGGATACTGTCCTCAGGTTTCTGGGTACAGTGGTAGAACCTCATCCGGAGATCTATCTCAGTGCGGTTTTCAAACACAGTTTACAGTCTCTTAAAGATAATGGATACTGATTCCTGGTCTGCGGCTGGCCAGGTTTCAACTTCCCGCTCTGCGGCACCAGTCAATTGTCCCAGCACAACAGCGGCTCTCTGTTTACCAGTCATTGAGTACATATCCAGTACACCGCATATTTTCCTTTTGAATCCAGACAGAGTGTTTGGTTTGCCGTCATACTGGGGAAGCCATTTTGCCCCAGGGATATACAGCAGGGCCATGGGTATCAACGGAGTCACGACCCCTGCTGGTGGGGAGGCCGCTCCGACCTGAGCAGCGCCGGGCGCAGGTTGAGCATCGAGAGCGGTGTCCGGTGCTCTGGCGGCTTGCTGGTCGTCGGCCATGGTTGCGCCCCCCTAGTAAACCATAGCCTACCTCCTGTTTCTTTAATCGGGTAGGCTACAGCTCCGCAGACGACGGTCTCCTTCCAGGACCTGACGCTTCCTGGTGCTGCGTCAGAGCGCGATGCGGGACTTGAGCTTCTCACGCTTCCAGCAGTCACGCCTCTCTGATTCCCACGGTTACGCCCCTCTTCTTCCCGCGCGGCAACTCGAAAATATCGGACAACGGCGGGAAACAGCGGCAATTGGCGGGAAAACTTCACCACGGTATGCGACACAGTTCTTTAAGGTGCACAGTACCCGGTGGCAACGGGCACGCAATCCTGTTCATGATGCCAGGAAGAGTATGACGCGCCCAGGGGATGGGGATGACTCGGTACCCGGGCCTTTGCCTGGTTTGGGGATGTTGCGGTGGTCGGCTCCCGGGCCTGTACCCTGGGGTCACTCTTGAAAAAGGGGATTGGAACTTGGATAGAAATAAAAAATAAAGTAAATAGTTTGTGACGCCACCTGTGGTACCTGGTGTGGATTACCAGCGCTGCTGCAGACCTCTGGGGGGTGATGGGATGGCAGCTGGGATGTTTCTGCTCCCCACAGGTGAAGTGGGCCCCCGTTGCAGTGTGGAGTTTGATGGTGGGTGGTGATGCTGGGGCTTGTAGTGCAGGCGAGGTGGCGCAGCAGGAGTAACTGACAGAGACAGGGGATTCGCTTCAATACCTTTACTGGTGTGGATGTCAGGTACGGTCCAGGGTACTCAGTAGGATGGGTGCACTTGAGGACTTCTCCCCAGTGAGCCGGTATAAGGCCTCCTGGTCTGTGTCTGCCTCTCGGTATGCTCCTGGCCAGCCTGCAACTGGGCCTAGCTTATGTGTCATGCTGTTCCTTCACCTGTCGCTTGGTAGTGGGACCTTCTGCTGGCAACCACTATCCCTGGTCGCTGAGGCCTTCGTGGTTCCTGGTCCTGTAATGGGTCTAGCTTCAGGTCTGCCAGGGACTTGTAGTCCTCCTGGAATGCCGATGGTCCCTACTGGGTATAAAGGACCCTGTAGGCACGGACCCGGTGTCCGGTTTGTATCTTCGGGGTGAGCCTAGGATGCTCCTCTGCCCCCTTCAATTCCTCTCTCCTCTCCTCTTTGCCGTCGGCCACACTCAGGGCCCTCAGAACTCAGCAGCAGACAGGCTGCGTCTTCGCTGCTCTCAGCGTCAGCACGTTCTCAGACTCTTTGACTCTGTCTGACTGACTTCTGACTGAACTGCCTGGCTCCACCCTCCATATATATGTCCCTAACAGGCTCCCTCTCGTGGTATGAGGTGGAAAGGTGGAGGTGTTTGTATGTAATGAGTGCCTCTTGTGGAGAAGTCCATCCATGCACCCTTTTTAGTCCTGTGGTACCTGTGAACAGCAGGGTGCCACACATGCACACTCGGTTCAGCCAAGCGTGCATATATTCTTAATAGGGAAAGTCGAGGAAGGGCACGTGCTCACGTTCAGTATTTGGTCAGTATTTTACATCAGTATTTGTAAGTCAAAATAAGCAGTGGAACAATCAGAGGAAAAGTATAATAGAAACACGTCACCACTTCTGTATTTATCACCCACTCCTGGTTTTGGCTTAAAAATACTGATGTAAAATACTGACCAAATACTGAACGTGTGAACGCGACCTAAGGATCCATTTTAGCATTCTGATCCACCTTCCACATTAGATTGTCAGCTGGTCCTGCAGATATTGGCTTATTCAGCTAACATTCATCTAACGTGTATGTAACGTATGCTCACCCAAAGTCTTCTTGTGATCCGACAACAATAATCCATTCTTGTTTTTAAGAACAGTTCTTGTATAGATATTTTCCCTTTCTTTGAACTCATGAAAGCTGTAACAGATTGTGATCATTGTAAAGGAACTGGTATTATATTGACCTAGAATTATATTGTACTACTATTTTCATCATATCTCTCTGGCCTCATGGGGAATGAAAACATATTTATCAATGTCAACAAACCTGCTGGATGTGGAGATCTTTTTTATGGGTTCACTGTATTATATCAAATCGCAGCCCATATATTGTATAATGAGAAAGGAATTTCCAATGCTTGGAAAGGTACTGCGTTCATTTGAATAATGGGCAAAATCAAATTAATTCTACATTAAATAGTTCTGAATAAAGGGTTTAAGTCAGCAGTTTCAAACTTGTTTTCCTTAATTACTTTCCGTGTTTAATGTCATTAAGAAGATTAAAAATTCATTAACAAGAGTACTAAAGTGGCAAATCAGTAAAGCTATCACTCCAGGTTAAAAACTAAGCTGAGGTTGACACTTTATGTACTTCCACACTACCGGCATGCTGTGGAGTGTTCATGGGGAGCAGGAATAAGGATCTTAAAATTAGAAGTATCTAGCAGTACGCGTGAGATAGGAGGGGGCGCGGAACAGCTTGTAGTAAAAACACAGTGTAACCCTTGTGTATTGCATTTGCATAAGCACATTGTAAGCAATCTACATCTCCTCTATGTAAACCATTACAATTACAGGACATTTATAGCTTGTGACTGCTAATGGTAATATTGCTGTTTTCCCAAGAAGAAGACTTGACGACATAACTTGAAATATTTTAAGAGCCGCTACAACAAGTGAAGGAGCACTGGAAGGTTACGACTGGGATCAAACTGTGATCATGCTGGTCAGGATGGTTCTAAAGAAGGTGAAGTCTTAATCAACTATAGTTGTATAAATCTGTTTGAACTGGCGCATGGGTGGTGTATTCTGAATGGCAAAGATGTTTCAGAATGTTTGCTTTTTGTATGGAGTAAGCAAACAACGGAATTAGCATAAAATAATATAAAATAAAGGCAGTAATAAAAATATGTTCTGAATATACTATACATTATTTCTTAAAGGAAATCTGTCACCACGTTTTTGACATCTAATCTGAGAGCAGAGTCCCTGATTCCAAAGATGGGGCAGCTTGCTGTAGTTTTAATAAAATCACTGTTTTGTCAGCAGGAGATTATCACTAGAGAACTAGTAAACCTTTTGCCATGTAGTCCTCCACATTCATGAACTCTGTATAAACCCACACCAAACACTGATTGGCAGCTTTCTGCCTAAGCACAGTGTACACAGGGCTGCCAATCAGTGGTGTGGGCGGGGTTATACAGAGCTCAGTATTCAGAGAACAGATCTGCAGCAGATAAAATAGGGATTTTATCAAAACTGCTGCAAGCAGCCCAGTAAGTGACACATCGTTGTAGCAGGATCTCTGCCCCTACATGATGCTGTTCAGATATAGGGTAGAGAAACCCTGGTGACAGATTTGCTTTTAGACATTTTGTCGAATGGGTTCTAACCAAAACATTTAAACAGAGAAATATAAGAATGTCAGCATACTTAGACTACTAATTGTTATGATCTGCAACAAGTACTAAGGAAAGAAGGGGAAAGCTTTCCCTACAATAAGACTAAGTTGAATCCCTACGATGTAGCGGGCTGCCTGTTCCTTGTGAACGAACCCGCCTAAGTCCTAGACTAGTCTGAACAAAGACCTATAGAATAAAGGGGAGGGGTCCCTAAAAGAGCTAAGGACTGGAAAAAAAATGGGACACCTCCTGAACAGAGAGAGTTGTTGCAGAACACATAAAGATAGCCTGACAAAAAGGTACTAGAGATCCTAAAAGGACAAAGCGAACTGGCACAGATAGGCAACAAAGCACCTGGCTAGCAAAACAGTCAAACAACACTGAAGTCCAGCACAGCTAAAAGGCGGAGCTGGAATATAAAGGGAGATGGTCACGTGACTGCAAAACACAAGATGGAAAAAGCAAACAGGAGGGTTCTAACAGTACCCCCTCTTTTATGAGGATCCTCCGGATCCTCCAGGCCCAGGCCTATCCGGAAACCTCTTGTGGAAAGACCTAACAAGCCTAAGAGCAGAGACATCATCCGCCCTTACCCAGGAGTTATCTTCAGGACCGAAACCCTTCCAGGAGACGAGATACTGTAATTTCCCTCTATGCCATCTAGAATTCAAGATACGTGAAATTTCATATTCGCCGTCTTCCACCACAGGAGGAACTGTGACAGTGGCATCCCTATCTGAAACATCCGCCTTTTTCAACAAGGAAACATGAAACACAGGATTAATCTTTCAGGAAGTAGGGACATCCAACCTAACCGCAGATGAGTTAACAAGCTGAAGCACTTTAAATGGACCCACAAACTTAGGACCCAGTTTTTTAGAGGGAATCCTCAACCGCAGGTTCCTTGAGGACAACCAAACCATGTCACCCACAATAAACAAAACCTCCTTACGTTTCCTGTCAAAATACTTCTTGGACTTCTTGTTAGCCTCTTGAATGTTGCAACGTACCTTAGTCAACACTCTCTCCAAATCATCAGAAAAATTTTCCTCCTCCGGCACCGCCGAACCCAATTTGGAGTACAAACCAAAAGACGGATGTCTCCCAGTACAACAAAAAAAAGGAGAACACCCAGCTGAGGAGGATGTATGATTGTTAAGAGCAAATTCTGCGAGAGGCAGAAACTCAGACCACCCCTCTTGATTGTCCGCCACAAAACAACGCAAAAACTGTTCTACATCCTGGTTCTTTCTCTCGGTCTGACCATTAGACTCAGGATGATACCCAGACGAAAATGAAAAATGGACTCCCAACCTGTCACAAGCGACTTAGAAGATCTAATGTGACCAGCAGCCAGGCTGGACTGTATGTACTCCTTCAAAGCCTTTCTTTCAGGGATAGTCAGATTAAACAAGCGACTCTTGGGAAGAGTAGCTCCCGGAACATACTCAATGGCGCAATCATAATCCCTATGAGGAGGTAAAACTTGCAACTCCTCATCCGAAAACACCCCCCAAAAATCTTGAATAGGTACAGGTAATTCCCCTTTTTCCACAGTCACAAGGCGACCATTACAACATTTATCATAGCACGTCAGACTTCAAGACTTTATCATATTAGTAAACCAGTCCAGCAAAGGATTGTGCAGTTTTAACCAAGGCAATCCTAGAACTACCAGAGAGGGTAAATTATTTAATACAACCAAGTCCAAAATTTCTTGGGGAAGTCAATTGATAGTGAGGGGAAATGCAGCAACCTTGTGAGTAATACATTTCAAGGGTGTGTTATCAATTGCAATCACAGAAATAGGTGATGACAAAGGTTTGGATTTCAATTTAAGTTTTTCCAAAAACCCTTTATCAATCACATTAAGTGTTGAACCACAATCCACAAATACCTGAAATGCAATCAAATTTTCCTGCAAAGTAGTACTCATTGAAAGAAATACTCCTGCAGAGCGTAAACAAGCTATACGGGCGTACCTGACCTTTTTTTTTTCTTTACTTAAACGAAGCTCACAATATTTAATAAAATGGTCAGCTTTACCACAATAAAGAGACAATCCCTTGGCGAACCTCCGGTCTCTTTCCTGAGAGCGGAGCGACATCGCCCCAACCTCCATCGGTTCTCCGCCGTCTGAGCAGATTTTCTTGGGACTAGGACCTGGCATTACAGGAGTCTTTACCTCATTCAGCCTAGATCTCAGCCTCCTATCCATACGAACAGATAATTGCATGCATCCTGCAGAGTCTCAGGTGCGGGGAATGCAATTAGCAAATCCTTAATCCTTTCACTCAGACCAGCAAGAAATAGACATTTCAGAGCAGGATCATTCCATCTGACTTCAGAAGCCCACTTTCTAAAGTGTGTGCAATAATTCTCAACATCACCTGACCCCTGGTTCAAACGCCTGAGTTCTGCCTCAGCAGATGAGATTTGATCAGGATCGTCATATAATAGACCCATAGCAGAAAAAAACTCTTCTACCGACCTTAAGCATGGATCATTAGGTTGAAAAGAAAAGGCCCACCCTTGTGGTTCATTGCGCAAAAGTGACATAATAAAACCAATGCGCTGTGATTCATTCCCAGAGGACCTTGGTCTCAATTGAAAATAAAACAAACAAGCATTTTTAAAGGAAAAAAAATCTTGCTGTTTAACATAAAAAACATCAGGCAGTCCTATCTTGGGTTCCACAAAATGCGCTCCAGAACAGCTACTCACGTGTTGCTGGAGCTCGGCCACCTCCAGAGTCAACCCCTACAGGCGTTGAGCCAAATCCTGGATGGAAGCCATACTGATCCCCGTAATTTTTATTTATTTTTTTTAGTTTTTTGGCCTGAACTTACTGTTATGATCTGCAACAAGTACTAAGGAAAGAAGGGGAAAGCTTTCCCTACAGTAAGACTAAGCTGAATCCCTACGATGTAGCGGGCTGCCTGTTCCTTGCGAACGGACCCGCCTAAGTCCTAAACTAGTCTGAACGAAGACCTATAGAATAAAGAAGAGGGGTCCCTAAAAGAACTAAGGACTGGAACAAAAATGGGACACCTCCTGAATAGAGATGAGCGGTGTTCGACTAGAACTGTTCGCCAATCTCAAATTCGAGCTGTTTTGGGCGGTGTTCGAGTTGTTCGACGAACCCGAACGATTTGCAAAAAATTCGGCTGTTCGAGCTTATGTTCGATAACTGTTCGTGCACCAAAAGCGTGTCCTGCATGTCTGGCGCTATTTTGAGCACCAATCATGCAGGGATTGCCTGCCACTCACTGTAATGCCACAGCCATGGTGGTTGTGGCATTACAGTGATTGCCCAAATCGATGGGAACAGTGCCAACAGTGAAACATGAAAAGCGGCAATTCAGCAGCGGCATAGACCGGTACCCGACAATTTGGAACAGAAAGAATAGAGAGTCACACATAGATTAGATAGATAGAAACATGTCAGTCACATATATATGAAGTACAGTGGCAGTGTTGCTTACTGTTCTTGTTATTTAGTGTAAAGGATTTATCAAAAAAAGTAATAGTGTTTTCATGCACCGTCTCTTTAAAAAAGCCGGCCGGCAATTCAGCAGCGGTACCCGACAATTTAGAATAGAAAGAATAGAGAATCACACATAGATTAAATAGATAGAAACATGTCAGTCACATATATGAAGTACAGTGACAGTGTTGCTTACTGTACTTGTCATTTAGTGTAAAGGATTTATTAAAAAAAATAATAGTGTTTTCATGCACTGTCTCTTTAAAAAAGCCGGCCGGCAATTCAGCAGCGGTACCCGACAATTTAGAATAGAAGGAATAGAGAATCACACATAGATTAGATAGATAGAAACATGTCAGTCACTTATATATGAAGTACAGTGACAGTGTTGCTTACTGTACTTGTCATTTAGTGTTAAAATAAAGGATTTATTTAAAAAAAAATTGGCGTGGGGGTCCCCATAATTTTAGGCTCTAGCGGAGGTTAAGCAGACGGCTGGGGCAGATGTTTGAAGCCTGGGAGGGGGGTAATACCCATGGAGCTTCCCAGGCTACTAATATCAGCCCCCAGCTGAATACCTAGCCTTTACTAGCTATTAAAATGGGGGACCCCCCCAAAAAAAATGACGTGGGGTCCCCCCTATTTTAATAGCTAGCAAAGGCTAGGCAGACAGCCGGGGGCTGATATTAATAGCCCAGGAAGGGTGCCATGAATATTGGCCCCCTCCCAGGCTAGAAACACCAGCCGTCAGCCGCCCCATAACTGGCGCATCCATAGGATGCGCTAATTCTGGCACTTAGCCTCGCTCTTCCCACTGCCCTGTAGCGGTGGCAGTGGGGTAATAGGGTTGGGGTTGATGTCAGCTTATAATGCCAGCTGACATCAAGCCCAGGTTAGTAATGGAGAGGCGTCTATAAGACACCCCCATTACTAATCCCATAGTCAAAGTTAAAAGAAAACACAAACACCCAGAATAAACTCCTTTAATTGAAATAAAGACACATTCCTTTATTGTTCTAAATTAAACCATACTTACCACCACGCCCATTCCAGCTGAAGCCAACGATCTCCTGCAATAAAAGTAAAATAATAAAGCAACATCATCCTTACCTTTCCATGGTTCCCACGACAGCTTCAGCTCTGCTACATCGAGATGACAGGCTGGACCGCAGCAGAAAGCTGCCATCCAGCTTGCCATGCCGCGGACACTGAGAAGCGCAGGCATGCTTGCGCTCCTCAGTGTCTCGCTGTGACGGCATAAAGATGAGACGAGTTCATGTCCAATGAACTCAGCTCACCTCATGCACGTCACTGACAGCGTGGGAGAATTCTCCTGCACTCAGCGCTACAGCGTGACAATTTTCCCACGCTGTCAGTGACCTGCATGAGGTGAGCTCATTCATGTCCAATGATCTCCAATGACCTCATGCACGTCACTGACAGCGTGGGAGAATTCTCACGCTGTAGCGCTGAGTGCAGGAGAATTTTCCCACGCTGGCAACCGTAACCAATCAGCCGAGCAGGGTTTAAATTTGGCGCCAATACTGCTGATTGGTTGCGGACGGCGACCGCGATCAATCAGCAGAGTGGTGTTTAAATTTGGCGCCAATAATGCTGATTAGTCGCGGCCGGCATCCGCGACCAATTAGCAGAGCGGGGTTTAAATTTGGTGCCAATCTCGCTGATTGGTCGCGGCTGGAGTCCGCGACCAATCAGCAGAGCGTTGTTTAAATTTGGCGCCAATCTCACTGATTGGTCGCGGCCGCTATTTAAATGTGGCGCCCAAATCGGTGATTGGTCGCGGGCAGTTTCCGCGACCAATCAGCAGAGCGGTGTTTAACTTTAGCGCCAAGATCACTGATTGGTCGCGTGCGGAGAGCGCGACCAATCAGCGAATCGTATTGGTTAGGACCGGAGAGCGCCGCTGCCTGGTCGGATACTTCGGCTGCGAGAAGCCGGGAGATGAGCGACTGCTCGCAGCAGATGTGTCCCGACCCGCAGCTCCGCTCCCCGGTCCTCCCTTGACACCCTAGCCGCTGATCTCCCCACAGTATCCGCAGGGTGTTACAAAGATCCGGACATTTGTGTTAAAAATCGCTGATTGGTCGCTGGCGCTGCCCGCGACCATTCACCGATTTGGGCGCCAAATTTAAATATCGGCCGCAACCAATCACCGATCTTGGCTCCACATTTAAACACCGCTGTGCTGATTGGTCATGCGGCTAGGGCGTGAAGGGAGGACCGGGGAGCGGCGCTGACATCCAATTGGTCGCGGCCGCTATTTAAATGTGCACAAATCGGTGATTGGTCGCCGTCTTGACCGCGACCAATCGCTGATCTTGCCGCCAAAGTTAAACACTACTGTGCTGATTGGTCGCGGACGCTGCCCGCGACCAATCACCGATTTGTGCGCCAAATTTAAATATCAGCCTCATGCACGTCACTGACAGCGTGGGAAAATTCTCCTGCACTCAGCGCTTCAGCGTGAGAATTCTCCCACGCTGTCAGTGACGTGCATGAGGTGAGCTGAGTTCATTGGACGTGACCTCGGCTCATCTTTATGCCGTCACAGCCAGACACTGAGGAGCGCAAGCAAGCCTGCGCTTCTCAGTGTCTGCGGGATGACAGGCTGGATGGCAGCGTTCTGCTGCGGTCCAGCCTGTCATCTCGATGTAGCAGATCTGAAGCTGTCGTGGGAACCATGGAAAGGTAAAGATGATGTTGGTTTATTATTTTACTTTTATTGCAGGAGATCGTTGGCTTCAGCTGGAACGGGCGTGGTGGTAAGTATGGTTTAATTTAGAACAATAAAGAATTGTGTGTTTATTTCAATTAAAGGACTTTATTCTGGGTGTTTGTGTTTTCTTTTAACTTTGACTATGGGGTTAGTAATGGGGGTGTCTTATAGACGCCTCTCCATTACTAACCTGGGCTTGATGTCAGCTGGCATTATAAGCTGACATCAACCCCAGCCCTATTACCCCACTGCCACCGCTACAGGGCAGTGGGAAGAGCGAGGCTAAGTGCCAGATTTGGCGCATCCTACGGATGCGCCATTTCTGGGACAGCTGACGGCTGGTGTTTCTAGCCTGGGAGGGGGCCAATATTCATGGCACCCTTCCTGGGCTATTAATATCAGCCCCCAGCTGTCTGCTTAGCCTTTACTAGCTATTTAAATAGGAGGGACCCCACGTCATTTTTTTGGGGGGGTCCTCCATTTTAATAGCTAGTAAAGGCTAGGTATTCAGCTGGGGGCTGATATTAGTAGTCTGGGAAGCTCCGTGGGTATTACCCCCTTCCCAGGCTTCAAACATCTGCCCCAGCCGTCTGCTTAACCTCCGCTAGAGACTAAAATTACGGGGAACCCCACGCCAATTTTTTTTTTAATAAATCCTTTATTTTAACACTAAATGACAAGTACAGTGATCAACACTATCACTGTACTTCTTATATATGTGACTGACATGTTTCTATCTATCTAATCTATGTGTGATGCTCTATCTTTCTGTTCTAAATTGTCGGGTACCGAGGCTGAATTGCCGGCCGGCTTTTTTAAAGAGACAGTGCATGAAAACACTATTATTTTTTTAAATAAATCCTTTACACTAAATGACAAGTACAGTAACCAACACTGTCACTGTACTTATTATATATGTGATTGGCATGTTTATATCTATCTATGTGTGATGCTCTATTCTTTCTGTTATAAATTGTCGGGTACCGCTGCTGAATTGCCGGCCGGCTTTTTTAAAGAGACGGTGCACGAAAACACTATTATTTTTTTTAATAAATCCTTTACACTAAATGACAAGTACAGTAAGCAACACTGTCACTGTGCTTCTTATATGTGTGACTGACATGTTTCTATCTATCTAATCTATGTGTGAAGCTCTATTCCTTCTTGTCTAAATTGTCGGGTACCGGTGTATGCCGCTGCTGAATTGCCGGCCGGCTTTTTTAAATAGAGCGTCTTCTGAGCAGTTTGTCAGCTTTTGGACACCTTTGAAGGTGTTTTCTATGTGTTTCTATGTGTTTTTGTTTGCCTGCCATTGGTTTTAACGGTGTTCGACGGTGTTCTAAGGTGTTCGACGAACAGTTCGACGAACAGTTCCTCGAACATCCCGGTGTTCGACGAACCAAACCGAACCCGAACACTACGGGGGTGGCTCAACACTACTCCTGAACACAGAGAGTTGTTGCAGAACACAAAAAGATAGACTGACAAAAAGGTACTAGAGATCCAAAAAGGAGAAAGCGAACAGGCAGAGATAGGCACCGAAGCACCAGGCTAGCAAAACAGTCATACAACACTGAAGTCAAGCACAGCCAAAAGGTGGAGCTGGAATATAAAGACAGATGGTCACGTGACCGCAAAACACAAGAAGAAAAAAACAAACAGGAGGGTTCTAACACTAATAGGTAAAAGAGTTTTTCCAACTGGAAAAATGTCTCCTATTCATAGGACTGGTGATGACTTGCAGATCGTTTGCAGTCTGCATCCACAGCTATCAGCACATCTTCACTAATGCTGTGGATAGGTGATAATTTACCCAAATAGTCCCCAAGCGGTTCATCATAAAAATACCACAGACACCTTGTTTGTAATCCTAGGCAGTACCTTTAATAGTTGCCTAATAACTATTTAAAATATTCAGGTTGACATCTAGTTATTGCAGGCGTACTAGTGCTGAAGTTATAGTAACTAAGTTGCCACTAATTTTTCAGAAAATAAGCACAAAGTTCATCAGCTTCTGAAGATTGGTTGTGAAGAGCCTCGGCATGGAAAGTAAAAGCCCCTGTTTTGCTTGAGATGCAGATAAAGCAAACAAAGATATCCAGCTGTTTGGATAGAAAACTTCCCCAGTTTATTAACATAGCTTAAATATATTGCATTAAGACAAAAACCGAAGCGTTTTGGATATAGAACTATCCTTAGTCATGGTGACTTTTCAGCAGACCCCACAGGACATCCATGACCAGTACTGGTACTCTGCAAGATTATGGAGTTATCTTCATTATGGATGAAAAATGCTGTATGTGCTGCTTGTCCAAGAGTTAAAAGCACTGAAATTCTGGGAAGACACAAAACATTGAAAACATAGCATCCACAATGTACAGTAAATGATAAGCTTGCGGTCAGACCATGAGAAAGCATGTTTCCAGATACCTTTACATTTGAGCGGTGATCGAGCATACATACTGCTGCTACATTTCAGGTCTATGGGACTGATGGAGATAAATCAAAAGAACTCACTGAAAAGGCCATGTGAAATACACACCTATATATAGTGTGTCTAGTCGAGGGTATATTCAAGTGACTGGTAACATGGGCAAGTACGTTAGAGTGACTAATGTGAGACAGCATCAAACAGGGGTATTGAATGAACAGTAGAAGTATATATATGTAATGAGAACCAAAGTTGGTTAAATAACACCAATATGATACATGCACCTACGCACGGTATAACCTCTACTGCTGGAATGGCACCTGCCCTGAAGTCCGTCTCAGGATATGCCTTTCCCAGATTATGATAGCATGGTTCTTGGACTCAACTACTCCTTTCTTATTTGATAATAGTGACTCGTTGCATACATACATCAACAGCACAAATAGTTCTAATTTTGGGTATGTGTAATAGACTGGCATCTTACAAGTGGATGCCCATATTGCGACAGAGAGTGCCAAAATCTCAGTTGTAGGATGTTTGTGAACTGTATGGTTTTTAGTCTTTGGTTGCACTTAAGCTATACTAGAAACTGCCTGAATGTTTGCTTTATGTATTATAAAAAAAAATATCCTACATACATACACTGCTCAAAAAAAATAAAGGGAACACTTAAACAACACAATGTAACTCCAAGTCAGTAACACTTCTGTAAAATCTACCTGTCCAGTTATGAAGCAACACTGATTGTGAATCAATTTCTCCTGCTGTTGTGCAAATGAAACAGACAACTGGTAGAAATGATAGGCAATTAGCAAGATATCCCCTATAAAGGAGCGGTTCTGCAGGTGGTGACCATAGACCATTTCTCTGTTCTCATCCTTTTTGGCTGTTGTTTTGGTCACTTTTTCATTTTGCCATTGCTCTCACCCCTAGAGATACAGTAGCATGAGGCGGTGTCTACAGTACAACCCACAGAAGTTGCTCAGGTATTGCAGTTCATCCAGGATGGCACATCAGTGCGAGTTGTGGCAAGAAGGGTAGCTGTGTCTGTCAGCACAGTGTCCAGAGCATGGAGCAGATACCAGGAGATGTGGAGGGAGCCAAAGGAGGGCAACAACCCAGCAGCAGGACCGTTACCTCCTCCTTTGTGCAAGGAGGAACAGGCGGAGCACTTCCAGAGCCCTGCAAAATGACCTCCAGCAGGCCACAAATGTGCATGTGTCTGCACTAACGGTTAGAAACTGACCCCATGAGGGTGGTATGAGGGCCTGACGTCCACAGATGGGGGCTGTTCTCACAGCCCAACACCATGCAGGACACTTGGCATTTGCCACAGAACACCAGGATTGGCACAGTCGCCACTGCCGCCCTGTGCTCTTCACAGATGAAAGCAGGTTCACACTGAGCACATGTGACAGACCTGACAGAGTCTGAAGGTGCAGTGGAGAGCGATCTGCTGCCTGCAACATCCTTCAGCATGACCGGTTTGGCAGTGGGTCAGTAATGGTGTGGGGTAGCATTTCTTTGGAGGGCCCCACAGCCCTGCATGTGGTTGCCAGAGGTAGCCTGACTGCCATTAGGTACCGAGATGAGATCCTCAGACCCCTTGTGAGACCATATGCTGGTACGGTTGGCCCTGGGTTCCTCCTAATGCAGGACAATGCCAGACGTCATGTGGCTGGAGTGTGTCAGCAGTTCCTGCAAGATGAAGGCATTGAAGTTATGGACTGGCCCGCCCGTTCCCCAGACCTGAATCCAAATTGAGCACATCTGGGACATCATGTCTCGCTCCATCCACCAGCATCACGTTGCACCACAGACTGTCCAGGAGTTGGCGGATGCTTTAGTCCAGGTCTGGGAGGAGATCCCACAGGAGACCATCCGCAACCTCATCAGGAGCATGCCCAGGCATTGTAGGGAGGTCATACAGTCACGTGGAGGCCACACACAATACTGAGCCTCATTTTGACTTGTTTTAAGGACATTACATCAAAGTTGGATCAGCCTGTAGTGTGTTTTTCCACTTTAATTTTGGGGGTGACTCCAAATCCAGGCCTCCATTGGTTAATAAATTTGATTTCCATTGATGATTTTTGTGTGATTTTGTTGTCAGCACATTCAACTTTGTACAGAACAAAGTATTCAATGAGAATATTTCATTCATTCAGATCTAGGATGTGTTATTTGAGTGTTCCCTTTATTTTTTTGAGCAGTGTACATGAACTTTCACTTTTTTTAGAGCAAATAGCAAAACTAGTCATTTATATTAAAGGGGTATTCCTATTTGGTACATTTATGGACTGTCCACAGGATGTGCCATAAATGTATTGTAGCAAAGGAAGGGACCCTGTTGGTGTCACTATTTGCCGAAAGGTGGTTGGAATTCCCAATCTACATCCCATGGACACTCTAATTGTGCTAAATAGGAATAGCCCTTTACGTCATTGTTGCTAGTATGTGCAATTTTGTGTATGTGTGTTTATCTTTTCAAATGACTAAACTAAACATTAATATATATTTAACTATTTATTCCAATAACTTTTTTAAATGTTAATGTTTGGTCTACAAGTTATCAAAATGAATTATGAAAAAACAAAGGAAATGTTGTTCACTTTACACTTTGCTTCTGTGATATTCTGAAAATGCATTGAAGAATCCTTGAAGAATGACTGGAAACCAGAACCAGAAGCCAGAAGTGGACAGTTCTGAGTCACTTATAATGACACAGGGACTTTCAACCAATGCAAGTCTGTTTTTTTTTGCATCAAAGAATTCTATTATTTAATCTGTAGGCAACAAATTTTTGTCGGTGATTGAAGGCTATGTTCACACTTTGTGTTTTTGCTGCTCTTTTTTTCTGCATGCAAAACCTGTTCTTTTGGCAGTAAAGAAGCTGCTCACGAAAAGCATGTTTTGCTGCATTTTTGCTGCTTTTTGGTTCGGATTATGTGTATCATTTGTCTACTGTACATGTTTAATAAAGCTAGTTTTATTCAACATAAAAACAGTAAAAACGCAGCAGAAACACATGGTTTTATTTTTTGAACTTTCTCATTGATTTCGATGGTGAAAAACCCTGCAAAAACGCTGAAAGAATTGACATGCTGCAGTTTTCAAATACACAGCAGTTTTCAAATTGAGTCAGGAAAAAAAAATCAATCATGTGTATGAGATTTCAGAAATCTCATAGCTCTTGCTGGTACTGTAAAAAGCATCTTTGCATAAAAAAATGCAGCAAAAAAACCCTGCAAAAATGCAAAGCGTGAACATAGTCTAATACTCCATTTTAACAAAGATAGTTTTCTGGCAATAAAATAATAGGATTCTGTGATGCAAGAAAAGTCTTAAATAGCTTCAGGGTCCTCACACCATAAGAACTGTCTCTAAATCTTCCACTCTTTTTCTTTGGTCACATTTTCCACTCCTTTGTTTTCGATGTCTCACTGAGAGGTCCCTTGCAACTTCTACAAAGAAAAGGAGACATGGGTGCAGGACCTAAATTTCCTGTGCCTGCTACTGTATATCACCTGTTATAAAATGATAGAACTTACTGAACCAACTTTTTTTCTCTTGTGGGTCAACATTCACCAATCCTTGACTTCTTTCTGAAAAATTACTGAAAAATATTGATCATCATTTATAAAAACTAGCAGAAAGAAAGAAAAGAATATATGCTATATATTATAATAACTAATCTATTTTTTTTCTCTTGTATATTCATTGGGCAGCACTTGGCTACTTTACATGGATCTGCTATACATGTATGCTTTCCTGCACTAGCATTTATACATAAGCTTCATAGCTTGTAAGAGTTCATTGTAGTCACTGATGTTCTGTGATCAGGTCTGGCAGATGTTCCTCCTTTAACACAAAGAACAAGGCACGGCATTAGATGAATAAAACTTTACTGTGGCTTTGGAATGCCAAGATGCTGTTTTTTCATCCCTTGTAATAAGTATGAGCTTACTAAAAATGTTTTGGCGTGTCCAAGTTTTAAGAAAAGGGACAGGTATTGGTAACCTGTGAGGGGGAGGGAGGGGGCAGAAACTCCTTATACATTTTAATTATTTAAACAGAACTTGAGCTGCCACAGTTGAAACCCTTCTTTTTTCTCTCCAATGTTTCCTGGAGAACAGGGTCATTGTTGCAAAGGTCTGTAATTTATTTTTCACAAGAGATCTAAGGCTGCCTGGATTGTAATCTGATATGAAGCTCCCAAAGTCGCTCTTACCTCCCAATGCTGCATTCATGAACCTCCCTTTCCAAAACAGAGCGCTGGCACCGATTGGCTGCGCTCTGCAACAGAGGTCCACAGCAGCTATAATTAATACCCTACCTCCACCTTTTTCTGCCCAGGATAATTAAATGCTACATTCATCAATAGCAGGGTCTGAGCCACCAATATCAAGGGTCCTCCTTAAGGACAAACATAATAAGGTTACAAGGGAGAGCAGCTTGCAAACTGTAACTGCTTTGATGAAATAACATTTCATTATCTACCTACTGAAAAAGATCTTCTATTGTCTAAACTAATTTGCTCCTTTCAGAAAGTTTTCCAGTTTATGTCTTGGCAAGCTCAGGTTTTTTGTTTCTTCACCCACAGACTTCAGCAACCTGACCTGTCCATTGATGCTTTATTGTCAAAATGTTTAAATTGTTTAATGCTTCACATATGTATAGAAATTATTTTTTATATATATATGTTTGGCCTATTTTAGAGGAAACTTATTGAATTTGGAAGATTGACTAAATTTGTTAATTTGGTTTGATGCCTAACATATAAATTGCTTGACATATAGTGAAGGATTTTTTGGTTGTCCAAATTTACTATCTGCAGAAAAGTAGGAGTAAGGGCTCATGGAGAAGAGTTATAAATTGGACGAGGGCTATCTGATTTTTAATTCAGTTCATGTTATTCAGTAGGGCTGTTAAGGTGAATGATTTTTTTTCTTAGTCCGATTGTCTGTGAGAAAAAAAATCGCAGCACGCATTACTTTAATCTCAGATGAGACTCACACATTCAAGTCTATGGGTGCAAGAAAAAAATCAAATCCCACACAGATCATCAGAGTGGCATCCAATTTTTACTGATTATATATCTATTATAAACCTAGGAAACTGTATGTGATCATGTTCATGTTATAATTAGTGATGAGCGAGCATGCTCGCTACTGCTCGGTTCTCGCCCGAGCATCTCACTGCTCGAGATGCTCGGCGCTCGCTGAGTATTTCTGGGTTGCTCGGGCGGGAACTCGGATCCCCTCCCTGCATGTTTGGCGCTCTTTAGAGAGCCAATGAACATGTAGGCATTGCCTGCCATGCACTGTAATGCCGTAGCTATGTTGGTTGTGGGCATTACAGTGATTGGCTGGCCGCACAGCATCATCAGGTCTATATCAGACCTGGCGCCGCCATGCTCGTCACAGTCACTCCGGATCAGACTGTGTAGGGAGAGCTGCTGCTGTGTCAGGGAGAGATTTGATCGTGTATTAGGTAGTGTAGGGAGAAAAACCATACATTACACATCTGCTTGTTAAAGTATGCTGCCTCTGTGCCCATTTTAGAAAGTCAGCTACATCTTCTGCTGCCCTTGCAGTGTTTCAACAGTGTTTGCAGCTTCCGGCTCACAGACTGGTGTGTGATGTCCCCACGCATTGGAAGTTTACACGGCAGATGTTGGGAAGGATTTGTGAGCAGAAGAGGGCAGTTGTTGAATACCAGCATCAGCAAGGCCGTCGGTATTCAGTTCAGACTACACACATAAGACCTCTGGAGTGGACATGGATGTCAGACATATGTACCATCCTCCAAAACTTTGAGGACTCCACCAAGATGGTGAGCGGCCATGACGCCATAATTAGCATCACCATCCCGCTTCTCTGTCTTCTGAAACGCTCTCTGCTCACAATCAAAGAGGATGCATTGCAGGCGGAGCACGATGAGATGGAGCAAGGAACCATACAGGGTGATTACACACAGCCATGCCTCATCTCATCCCAATGTGGATTGGGTGACAATGAGGAAGAGGAGGAAGAACAGGAGCTAGTTTCATGCACTGTAGACCGTACTACCTGCCCAGCTGTCATACGTCTGTTCAGCGTGGATGGCCAGAGGACAGAAAGGAGGAGGAGAGCATGGTCAGTTATCCTCTTGGTGAGGACACGGAAGTCTTGCCTGTTAGTAGTCTGGCACGCATGGCTGAGTTTATGTTACGCTGCCTTTCCCATGACCCTCGCGTTCTCAAAATTTTGGGTGACAGTCATTATTGGTTGGTGACACTTCTAGACCCACGCTACAAGGAGAACTTTATATCTCTTATTCCTGAGGCGGACAGGTCTACAAAAATGGGGCAGTACCAAAAGGCCATTGTTGCGAAGCTTTTAAAAAAATTCCCATCTGAAAACGCTGGCAGCAGAGGGCACACTTCGTTGGACAACCAAGGAGTACAGGCGAGAGAGACACAACTTCAATCCAGCTGAGGCAGGGGAACACTGTCAAAGTTCTGGGAGAGTTTTCTCAGACCCTCCCATCACACAGGCTCGGAGGCTCGGGGAACTCCCACAAGGAGTGCAAAGTTTGGGAAGATGCTGAGGGAGTAGCTTGCCGACCGTACCAACATCCTCCGTGATTCCTCTGTGCCTTATAATTATTGGGTATCCAAGCTGGATATGTGGAATGAACTTGATCTCTATGCCTTGGAGGTCCTGGCCTGCCCTGCCACCAGCGTTTTATCAGAGCGGGTTTTTAGTGCCGCTGGTGGAATTATAACTGATAAGCCCATCCGCCTGTCAACTGAAAATGCTGACAGGCTGATTATTATAAAAATGAACAAGGGCTGGATTGGGCCAGACTTCTCAACACCACCGAATGATAGCAGCGTAACATAAACTCCAATCCAGTGTCTTTTCTTGGGAGGTATATTCCCATGCACCTTTTCACACCCACACATGGGTATACGCTTCCTGATTTTGTCTATTTGCTCTTGTCCTCCTCCTTCTCCTCATCCTCCACCACCATATCACCAGGGTGACCGTGGTGCATGATGCAACACCCACATAATTTTTTTAAAGGGTGTTTATGATGCCCGTGAAAACATTTTTTTATACAGTATGTTCATGTATACCCCCCAGGGGTAAATGTTTGTCAGCCCATACATTTAGTGTATGGGCATTACAAGTATAGGAGGCCCGCTCCTTTCTAATGGGAACATTTTTTTATGAGGCCCTCCTCCACGTCTCTTCCAAGGGGCATTGAAGTGCCTCCAAATTTTTGGCAGCCCTTGCATTCACTGCATAGACCAACACTATGGGAGACTCTCTCCTTTCTAATGAGAATTTGTCGTTATTGTGGCCCTGCTCTGTGTGTCTTTAAATTCTTAGTGAGGTTTTTCCTAAAATTGGTCAGCCATTGGACTCACTGCATACCCTATAATTGTATAGCAGACCCTCTCCTTTCTAATGGGAACATGTCGTACCTTGTTACTGTGGCCCTGCTCTATGTGTCTTTAAATTCTTAGTGGGGTTTTTCCTAAAATTGGTCAGCCGTTGGACTCACTGCATACCCTATAACTGTATAACAGACCCTCTCCTTTCTAATGGGAACATGTCGTACCTTGTTACTTTGGCCCTGCTCTGTGTGTCTTTAAATTCTTAGTGGGGTTTTTGCTAAAATTGGTCAGCCGTTGGACTCACTGCATACCCTATAACTGTATAGTAGACCCTCGCCTTTCTAATTGGAACATGTCGTACTTGTTACTGTGGCCCTGCTCTATGTGTCTTTAAATTCTTAATGGGGTTTTTCCCAAAATTTGGCAGCCCTTGCAGTCACAGCATGGGCATAACCACTATAAGATAACCGCTCCTTTATAATGGGAACATTTTTTTTTACTGAGACCCTCCTCTATGTCTCTTCAAAGGAGTATTGGGTTGCGTCCAAATTTTAGGCAGCCCTTGCAGTCACTGGATACGCAATAACAGTATAGGAGACCCACTTGTTAATAATGGGAACAACAAAGCATAGCCGGCTGATGGCTCTCTAAGAACAGTTAGGGCCGACTGCTGGCCTTTTAAGAATAGTAAGGGCCGTCGGATGTCCTTGTAAAAATAGGCTTTATGACTTTCAGAGTCCCTCCATCATAAATAAAAAAGGATGTGTCTGATGATGTGTCACACACCACATTGCCAGATAAGGTTGTAAAATGTTAAAATGACATTTCCCGGTGAATGCATTTGTCTTAAAAAATAACGTAAAAAAAACAAAACAATAGGATCTTTCTTTAGTATAAAAAACAGCGTCACCAATTTAACCTCAATGTAATTACATTGTTCAGCTCATGCACCTTCTCCTCCATCTCCGAAATGCTCACATCAGTCACAAGCTGACAGCACTGCAGCACTGCCTTGGCCAAGCGGCAACAGGCTGTGCTGAAGATAACATGCTTGATGCTTAATTGACAAACCGCCCAGCTCTGCTGAAAGCTGTAACACAGCAGCCTGATCTGTGGCTCTCACCGCTGAACATACAGCCAGGCATGGTCGTGTGTGACAATGGGCGGAACCTGGTGACGGAGAAATGACAGTCGGGGTAGATACGGTTTCCCTCTATGCCAGTCCTTTCACCGAGCTAAAGAATATGGCTGTGGTGAAATACAACTCCCACTGAGAAGCTGTTTCAGATTGAAAAGCATTGTGCCCACCAGAGGATTTGATTCTGAGGGCTAACCTTTCTCACCCGCTCAAGAGCCCCATAGCAGCTGCAAATTTAGCGCTATCATGAACTCTCCTGAGGTAGAAGCCAAGGTACACCAGAGGATTCTCTGGTGGGACCATCCAACTTTGCCGAGAAGCAGTCCTGGCTAAGAAAAGTGTGTGGGAAGGTTCCCGGACACTCTATGACTGCTTTTTTACTGAGGAGGAAACACACGCAAACACAGGGAGAACATACAAAGTCGTTGCAGATGTTGTCCTTGCTGGGATTTGATCCCAGCGCTGCAAGGCTTCAGTGCTAACCACTGATCCATTGTGCTGCCGTTCACCCTCTAATATCTAACAGGCTAGAGAAACTTGCACCTACTGCCACTCTATCTTCAGCTGTGAGAAAATGTATTTGGGCAGCAACTCAGTCTACCAAATAAAATTCCTGAGAAGGAAATTGGGGATGGCTTCGTTACTGGTACTGGGGGCAGTGCTAATACCATGGCGTCGTACCATAGTTTTCTGGAAATATTCCAGGCTGGTAGGAGGCAAGCAAATTCCCACAGAAAAGTACCAGCAGTAATGTTCAGGACACATTTCAAGTGCAAGCAGCTTTAGAAGACTTCCTGGGAGAAATGACAACAGGGTAGATACGGTTTCCCTCTATGCCAGTCCTTTCACTGAGCTAAAGTTGTGGACTGGCTCTGTACCGTCCCTGGCCACATTCACCTGTCCACGTGTTTGTGGTTAGGCGGTCCTTCCCAGTAAGTGCACTGGGGAGGGCACGGGTAATGTTGTGGGACCCGTGCTTGTGGAAGGCGGAGGCGATACCGGGAAATATATTGGCGGCTGGGGACCGAGTATGGATGTTCCTTGAACATCCAAAGGAAATGTGAGAACTGCAGTTCATTAGCGGCCGCTGTTTGGCTTCAGTGTTCACGTGGAATAACAATATAATGTGAGCCCTGGGGAGACCTGGCGCCATCTTCACTGGAAGGAGGTATCTGTTATTTTATTTTACTCTGGGGATGATAGTATTTAAGAAGGGGTTGTCAGAATGAAAAGAAAAAACAAGTAACATAATCACAATTTCTCCTACTTCTGAGGTGTTAACATTACCTACAGTAGTATTCAAAATAATAGCAGTCCAATATAACTAACCAAATTAATCACTGTTTTTGGTATAAATTATATTATCATATGTCAAAAATTTACCAGTTGGTGCAGTAGATTCTAATAAAACCAACAGACACAGCATTCATGATCGACATGTTTTTGAGTATGCGTATTTGAATAATTAATTGTAAAGGGGTGTGTTCAAAATAATAGCAGTGTGGAGTTCAATTAGTGAGGTCAATTGTTCTGTGAAGAAACAGGTGTGAATCAGGTGGCCCTTATTTAAGGGTGAAGCCAGCACTTGTTGTACATGCATTTCTCCTTGAAAGCCTGAGAAATTTGGGTCCTTCGAGACATTGTTCAGAAGAACAGCGTACTTTGAATAAAAAGTTGATTGTAGAGGGTAAAACTTATAAAGAAGTGCAGACAATGATAGGCTGTTCAGCTAAAATGATCTCCAATGGTTTAAAATGGAAAGCAAAACCAGAGATACATGTAAGTAAACGGAAGACTATCATTCGAATGGATCGAAGACTATTCTCAGCCAATGGTGAGCTCCAGGATGACTAAAGACAGTCTCAAGTTACCTGTGAGTACTGTGACAGTTAGAAGATGCCTGTGTGAAGCTAATCTCTTTGCAAGAAGTCCCCGCAAAGTCCCACTGTTAAAAATAAGACATGTACTGAAGCGGATACAATTTACCAAAGAACACATCAACTGGCCTAAGAGAAATGGAGAAACATTTTGTGGACTGATGAAAGTAAAATTGTTCTTTTTGGGTCCAAGGGCCGAAGACAGTTCGTCAGATGACCCCCAAACTCTACATTCAAGCCGCAGTACACTCTGAAGACAGTGAAGCATGGTTGTGCAAGCATCATGATATGGGCATGTTTCTCTTATTATGGTGCCGGACCTATTTACCGCATACCAGGGACCATGGACCAGTTTGCATATATTAAAATACTTGAAGAGGTCATGTTGCCTTACATTGAAGAGGATATGCCCTTGAAATGGGTGTTTCAGCAAGACAACGACCCTAAACACACCAGTAAACAAGCAAAATCTTGGTTTCAGTCCAACAAAATTGAGGTTATGGAGTGGTCAGCCCAATCCCCAGACCTTAATCCAATAGAACACTTGTGGGGTGACATCAAAAATGTCGTTTCTGAGGCAAAGTCAACAAATGCCCAAAAAATTTGGAATGTAGTCTAAGCATCCTGGGCTGGAATACCAGTTTCCAGGTGCCAGAAGTTGGTTGCAACATAGATATGAAACATTTCTAAAAAACTGTGGTTATACAACTAAATATTAGGTTAATGATTCACAGGAATGCTAAATCCTAAAAAAGTGTACATATTGTGAGTTTCTAAAGACAAATGCAGACACGGCTATTTTTTAGAACAGCCCAATGTTCATTTTTGTTATTTTCTGTAAAGTAGTTAAAATTATATACATTTCTCTTCATGTTTTGAATAAAAAAACTGTGCAATGTTCCCAATGCATGGAAATAAAAACTAATATAAAGATTGTGGTAAAGCGACTTGCTCGGCTCTCCCAGAGGCAGACACAGGACACACGTCTCAGGTTAACTTCCTGCTGATTTATTTAGACGGCATAAGTTCCAGCATGGTTCCACAAGTCCATTAGCGAGCGGGGCTTCGCACGCTCCAGGTAGCACAGTGAGGTCTCACCAAACACCAGTCCTTCAGTGTTGCTCTCTGGCTTCACCAAACACAGCCTGGAGACTTCACTCTCCAGACCACACACTACAGAAAAAAAAATAGTGACTGAACATTTAAACTTGCTCAGCCACACCCTGGGGGAGGTAGTATGAATGGCTTCCCACCCTCTTTGCCATTCACAAAAAAACACACCTTTTAGGTGAGTTAACCCCCAACATATAACATCCTTAGCGATATACAGGAGCCCTCGTGGATGTCGTCCATACAGTAGCTCAAACTGAGAAAAGCCAGTAGAGGTTTGTGGAACCTCTCTTACTGAGAAGAGCAGAAATGGCATCAGGTAGTCCCAGTCATGTCCATCCTTCTCTACGACTTTCTTGAGCATCGCTTTCAGGGTCTTATCAAAGCGCTCTACTAGGCCGTCTGTCTGCGGATGGTAAACAGAGGTTCGTAGCTGGGTAATCTGGAGGGCCTTGCACAGCTCCTTCATTACCTTGCTCATGAACGGAGTCCTTTAGGATTTCCTTTGGCAGACCAGTCCTGGCAAATATATGGATAAGGTCCCTGGCTATGCATTTGCTCAATGAGTTCCTTAGCGGTACCGCTTCTGGATACTGGGTCACATAGTCCATGATCACCAGATTGTATTTGTGGCCTCGGGCAGATTTGACTAGGGCCATACTAATCCTCTCAAAGGGGACCTCTATCACCGGTAGTGGAACTAAGGGACTACGGAAATGGGAAGAGGGAGTGGTTATTTTGCAGGTGGGCAGGAACTACAATAGTCTAGAATTTCTCCTCGGTAACACCCTGGCCATTAAAACCTTCTCAATATCCTCTCTTGAGCTTTCTAGACCTCTAGGTGTCCCCCCAGAACATTTGAATAGCCATAACGAGTACCCTCTGTCTGTATGGCCCTGGCACTAGCAGCTGTTCCACTATCTCACTGCCCCTTAGTTTGGCCACCTGATATAACAACTTCCCCTGAACTGCAAAGTGGGGGAACCTGGTGTCGGCCACCGGCTCTTGAGCAACCCCATTACATACAGTAACCAGGTGAAATGCCCTCTTTAAGGGCAGGTCCCAAATTTGAGCAATCTCAAAGTTCTCTACAGACACATCTAACTCAGGGAAGTCGGCCTCCTCGGTCACCGTCTCGCCCACATCGCCGGCAAGGACGCACAGTGGGAACTCATCCCCTTGAGACTGCGTCAGGGGTTCTTCCCCATGGATTTGGCTTTTTCCCATGCTACTTAGTCTGGTTCCCTTTCCCCACAAGTCCCAAAACAAAGCAAAATCACGGCCCACTATGATAGGATGTATCAGGTCCCTAACCACCCTGACCTCGTGGGACTGGGCACCACAGTCTGTTCCTACTGTCACTGTGGCCACGGGGTAGTCCTTGGCGTCCCCATGGATGCACCGAATGCCCACAGTTTTGGAGGGACCAACTGGTGGGGAAGTGTAGCACTGATTAAGGTCACCAGACTCCCAGAGTCCAACAGTCCAAACACCTTTACTCCATTAATGGATACGGCACATGCTTGCGGCCACTTGCCGGGTCAACAGTTCACACTGCAGGCTGGATAAGCATAATAGGAACACCGTCTGCCTAGGCTGCCGTCCATGGGGTCAGGGGACATTTGACATCGGGCGGTTACGTGTCCAGGGTTGTGACACTGCCAACAGACTATATCCTTAACAACAGTCCTTGTGG
The DNA here is from genome assembly GCF_046119375.1 of Phyllobates terribilis. Classification (NCBI taxonomy): domain Eukaryota; kingdom Metazoa; phylum Chordata; class Amphibia; order Anura; family Dendrobatidae; genus Phyllobates; species Phyllobates terribilis. The sequence goes on from NW_027362765.1 coordinate 530,044,368, forward strand.
AAGTGGGACACCACCCAGTTGCGGCTCTAAACCCCTTGTGTGGTGAATTTGCCCCCTTTTGGGTATCCCAGTACAGGGAAGTGACTATATCCGGTTTACCGAGGGATTAAAGTCGTCTGTGTTTTGGGGATCGCCCTGGGCAACCCAAGTCTGTACCGACTTGGGAAGGGAGTGCATGAATCTATCAATCATCATCTGCATGACCATCTGGGCCAGAGTGGAGGACTCTGGCTGCAACCACTTCTGAACAAGATGCGGTAGGTAAAACATCTGCGAGCGAGGGGGTTTGTCGCTGGCATACGCCCAGTGGTGGACTCATTGGGCTCTCACCGCCATATTCACTCCCAGGCGTGCCAAGATCTCTGTCTTTAGTTTGGCATATTCCTTGGCATACTGCAGTGCCAAGTCATAATATGCCTTTTGGGGTTCACCCGACAAATATGGCACCAGGACTTCTGCACACTGTTCTGGTAAAAGTCTCTCCCGATCAGCCACCCTCTCAAAGACTGTCAGAAAGGCTTCTACATCATCCCCGGGAGTCATCTTCTGCATGGCCCGTCTTACCACCTTTCGGACGTGTGAATCATCAATCGGCCCTGGGGGTGGGGCTGTTGCTCTGCCCTGGATAGTGTCCGCCAGAAGCTGTATCTGCTGTTGCTACTCCTGCTGGTGCTGCACTGTGCCTTTTGCTGCAACTGGATCTGTTGCAGCAACAGTTTGGTCATCTCCTTTTGAGCTTGCTGCTGCTGCAGGATCTGCTGCTGGTGCTGCTGATGTTGCCGCTGCTGGATCTGGACTAAATGCTTGATAAGCTCTTCCATGCTACCGGACATCTCTAGCTGGCAGACGGCCTTCACCTAGGACATCCACCATTCTCTGTGGCAGGTACACTGGTTCCTGGAATCTTGCCAGCACTCTCACACCAACTGTGGTAAAGCGACTTGCTCGGCTCTCCCAGAGGCAGACACAGGACACACATCTCGGTTTAACTTCCTGCTGGTTTAAACAGGCCCTCTCCGGGGTATCGGAAAAACAAAAGATAAAGTAAAACAGAGTCCATTAGCCGGCGGGGTTTTGCCTGCTCCAGGTAGCACAGTGAAGTCTCACCAAACACCAGTCCTTCGGTGTTGCTTCCAGGCTTCACCAAACACAGCCTGGAGACTTCACTCTCCAGACCACTCACAACAGAAAAAAAAACAGTGACTGAACATTCAAATTTGTTCAGCCACACTCTGAGGGGAGATAGTATGAATTGCTTCCCACCCTCTTTGCCATTCACAAAAAAACACACCCTTTTAGTGAGTTAACCCCCAGCATATAACATGCTGGCAGAAAGTTTGTAGGTTTTAGTTCACATAGGCTAGCAGCCGGAGTGACACATACCTTCCGTCATGTATAACACCAATGACTCTGTCACAAGATTTTGTGATTAACTCATGTTTTTGAACACACTGCTATTATTTTGAACACTACTGTATAGCCGATCAGTGGTTGTTAAAGGGAATGTAATGTATGTATGTAATCTGAGAGCAGCATGGTGTAGGTGAAGAAAACCTGAATTCACTTACTAAGCTGTGTGTAGTTTCAATAAAAATCAATGTTTTATCAGCAGGAGATTATCACTAGAGGACTAGTTGTCTCATGCAATGTACTCATCCTGCTATGTGTAACCACACCCCTACAAATGATTGACAGCTTTCTACCAATGTACAGTGTACACTGAAAGCTGCCAATCAGTGGTATGGGCGGGGTTATACAGAGTTCAGCATTCAGAGAACTGCATTAGAGAAAATAGTGATTTTATCAAAACTGCACCAAGCAGTCCAAAAAGTGACACGTCATTTAAATCAGGTTTTCTGCCTCTACATCATGGTGCTCCTAGATTACATAGCAAAAACCTGGTGACAGATTCCCTTTAATGCTGCAAATCGTCTAATGTTAACAATAACGAGTCCTTAGAGTTCAGAACTACACCTTCCCCTGGATTGCTATATAGTTAGCACACTTACCTAATTCCAATGTGGAAAGTCTGGTGTTTTTGAAAATGAATTTTTTTTTTCATTTTGTTGAATTTTAGGTATTTGTACCATATAATCTTGACTAGGCTTCCCAATGCTACTTACAGAAATAAGACATTGCAAATGCTGCCTTTCCCCATTACATTCCTAAGAGCTGTCATTGCAGTGGTAGGCCGGCTTTATGTGTCTGAGATTCTCGGTCCATGTATGAACAGGAACTTCCAGGTCTGCTGCATGTCTCCTGACGTGTACTCAACAGGCTATAAATATACATATTCCAGAAGTTGAAGTTAGAGATGAGCGGTGTTCGACTAGAACTGTTCGCCAATCTCAAATTCGAGCTGTTTTGGGCGGTGTTCGAGTTGTTCGACGAACCCGAACGATTTGCAAAAAATTCGGCTGTTCGAGGTTATGTTCGATAACTGTTCGTGCACCAAAAGCGTGTCCTGCATGTCTGGAGCTATTTAGAGCACCAATCATGCAGGGATTGTCTGCCACTCACTGTAATGCCACAGCCATGGTGGTTGTGGCATTACAGTGATTGCCCAAATCGATGGGAACAGTGCCAACAGTGAAACACGAAAAGCCGGCAATTCAGCAGCGGCATACACCGGTACCCGACAATTTAGAACCGAAAGAATAGAGCTTCACACATAGATTAGATAGATATAAACATGTCAGCCACATATATACGAAGTACAGTGAAAGTGCTGCTTACTGTACTTGTCATTTAGCGTAAAGGATTTATTAAAAAAAAATAATAGTGTTTTCATGCACCGTCTCTTTAAAAAAGCCGGCCGGCAATTCAGCATCTGTACCCAACAATTTAGAATAGAAGGAATAGAGAATCACACATAGATTAGATAGATAGAAACATGTCAGTCACATATATATGAAGTACAGTGACAGTGTTGCTTACTGTACTTGTCATTTAGTGTAAAGGATTTATTAAAAAAAATAATAGTGTTTTCATGCACCGTCTCTTTAAGAAAGCCGGCCGGCAATTCAGCATCTGTACCCGACAATTTATAACAGACAGAATAAAGCTTCACACATAGATTAGATAGATAGAAACATGTCAGTCACATATATATGAAGTACAGTGATAGTGTTGGTTACTGTACTTGTCATTTAGTATTAAAATAAAGGATTTATTAAAAAAATTGGCGTGGGGTTCCCCTTAATTTTAGTCTCTAGCGGAGGTTAAGCAGACAGCTGGGGCAGATGTTTGAAGCCTGGGAAGGGGGTAATACCCACGGAGCTTCCCAGGCTACTAATATCAGCCCCCAGCTGAATACATAGCCTTTACTAGCTATTAAAATGGAGGACCCCCCCAAAAAAATGACGTGGGGTCCCCCCTAATTTAATAGTTAGCAAAGGCTAGGCAGACAGCTGGGGGCTGATATTAATAGCCCAGGAAGGGAGCCATGAATATTGGCCCCCTCCCAGGCTAAAAACACCAGCCATCAGCCGCCCCAGAAATGGCGCATTCATAGGATGCGCCAATTCTGGCACTTAGCCTCGCTCTTCCACGCTGCCCTGGTGCGGTGGCAGGGGGTAATAGGGCTGGGGTTGATGTCAGCTTATAATGCCAGCTGACATCAAGCCCAGGTTAGTAATGGAGAGGCGTCTATAAGACACCCCCATTACTAGCCCCATAGTCAAAGTTAAAAAAAACACAAACACCCAGAATAAAGTCCTTTAATTGAAATAAAGACACAATTCTTTATTGTTCTAAATTAAACCATACTTACCATCACGCCCATTCAAGCTGAAGCCAACGATCTCCTGTAATAAAAATAAAATAATAAAGCAACCTCATCCTTACCTTTCCATGGTTCCCACGACAGCTTCAGCTCTGCTACATCGAGATGACAGGCTGGACCGCAGCAGAACGCCGCCATCCAGCCTGTCATCCCGCAGACACTGAGAAGAGCAGGCTTGCTTGCGCTCCACATTGTCTCTCTGTGACGGCATAAAGATGAGCCGAGGTCATGTCCAATGAACTCGGCTCACCTCATGCACGTCACTTACAGCGTGGGAGAATTCTCACGCTGAAGCGCTGAGTGCAGTAGAATTTTCCCACGCTGTCAGTGAGGTGCATGAGGTGAGCTGAGTTCATTGGACATGAGCTCACCTCATGCACGTCACTGACAGCGTGGGAGAATTCTCCTGCACTCAGCACTTCAGCGTGAGAATTTTCCCACGCTGTCAGTGACGTGCATGAGGTGAGCCGAGTTCATTGGACATGACCTCGGCTCATCTGGATGCCGTCACAGCGAGACACTGAGGAGCGCAAGCATGCCTGCTCTTCTCAGTGTCTGCGGCATGACAGGCTGGATGGCAGCGTTCTGCTGCGGTCCAGCCTGTCATCTCGATGTAGCAGAGCTGAAGCTGTCGTGGGAACCATGGAAAGGTAAGGATGAGGTTGGTTTATTATTTTTCTTTTATTGCAGGAGAACGTTGGCTTCAGCTGGAATGGGCGTGATGGTAAGTATGGTTTAATTTAGAACAATAAAGAATTGTGTGTTTATTTCAATTAAAGGACTTTATTCTGGGTGTTGTGTTTTTTTTAAATACTTTACTAGAAATTCATGGCGGTCATGTCTAATACTGGCGTGACCCCATGAATTTTGGGCTTGGGGCCAGCTGATAATACCAAGCTGGCCCTAACCCCTTTATTACCCAGTGAGCCACCGCACCAGGGCCCTGGATGAGTTGGGTACAGCGCCAGAAGATGGCGCTTCTATGAACGCGCCATTTTCCGGGGTGGCTGCGGACTGCAATTTGCAGCGGGGGGGGCCCAGAAAGCTTGGGCCTCCCTGCGCTGCAGATTCCAGCCCCCAGCTGCCTAGTTGTACCTGGCTGGACACAAAAATAGGGCGAAGCCCCACGTATTTTTTTTTTAATTATTTCATGAAATTCATGAAATAATTAAGATAAAAAGGCCTTCCCTATATTGTTGTGTCCGGCCAGGTACAAATAGTCAGCTGGTGGTTGGGGGCAGCCCGTTCCTGCCTGCTGTACCTGGCTGGACACAAATATAGTGCGAAGCCCCACTTCAATTTTTTTTAATTATTTCAGGAAATTCATGAAATAATTAAAAAAAAATTGACGTGGGGCTTCGCACTATATTTGTGTCCAGTCAGGTGCAGCAGGCAGGAACGGGCTGCCCCCAACCACCAGCTGACTATTTGTACCTGGCCGGACACAACAATATAGGGAAGCCCTTTTTTTCTTAATTATTTCATGAAATAATTTAAAGAAAATTGACGTGGGGCTTCGCCCTGTTTTTGTGTCCAGCCAGGTACAACTATGCAGCTGGGGGCTGGAATCCGCAGCGCAGGGAGGCCCAAGCTTTCTGGGCCACCCCCGCTGCAAATTGCAGTCCGCAGCCACCCCGGAAAATGGCGCGTTCATAGAAGCGCCATCTTCTGGCGCTGTACCCAACTCATCCAGGGCCCTGATGCGGTGGCTCACTGGGTAATAAAGGGGTTAGGGCCAGCTTGGCATTATCAGCTGGCCCTAAGCCCAAAATTCATGGGGTCACGCCAATATTAGACATGACCACCATGAATTTCTAGTAAAGTATTTAAAAAAAACACAACACCCAGAATAAAGTCCTTTAATTGAAATAAACACACAATTCTTTATTGTTCTAAATTAAACCATACTTACCGTCACGCCCATTCCAGCTGAAGCCAACGATCTCCTGAAATAAAAGAAAAATAATAAAGCAACATCATCCTTACCTTTCCATGGTTCCCATGACAGCTTCAGCTCTGCTACATTGAGATGACAGGCTGGACCGCAGCAGAACGCTGCCATCCAGCCTGTCATCCCGCAGACACTGAGAAGCGCAGGCTTGCTTGCGCTCCACAGTGTCTCTCTGTGAGGGCATCCAGATGAGCCGAGTTAATGTCCAATGAACTCGGCTCACCTCATGCACGTCACTGACAGCGTGGGAAAATTCTCCTGCACTCAGCGCTTCAGCGTGGGAGAATTCTCACACTGAAGCGCTGAGTGCAGGAGAATTCTCCCACGCTGTCAGTGACGTGCAGGAGGTGAGCTGAGTTCATTGGACATGAGCTCACCTTATGCACGTCACTGACAGCGTGGGAAAATTCTCCTGCACTCAGCGCTTCAGCGTGGGAGAATTCTCACGCTGAAGCGCTGAGTGCAGAGAATTCTCCCACGCTGTCAGTGACGTGCAGGAGGTGAGCTGAGTTCATTGGACATGAGCTCACCTTATGCACGTCACTGACAGCGTGGGAGAATTCTCCTGCACTCAGCGCTTCAGCGTGAGAATTTTCCCACGCTGTCAGTGACGTGCATGAGGTGCGCCGAGTTCATTGGACATGAACTCGTCTCATCTTTATGCCGTCACAGCCAGACACTGCAGAGCGCAAGCAAGCCTGCGCTTCTCAGTGTCTGCGGGATGACAGGCTGGATGGCAGCGTTCTGCTGCGGTCCAGCCTGTCATCTCGATGTAGCAGAGCTGAAGCTGTCGTGGGAACCATGGAAAGTTAAGGATGATGTTGCTTTATTATTTTTCTTTTATTGCAGGAGATCGTTGGCTTCAGCTGGAATGGGCGTGATGGTAAGTATGGTTTAATTTAGAACAATAAAGGATTGTGTCTTTATTTCAATTAAAGGACTTTATTCTGGGTGTTTGTGTTTTCTTTTAACTTTGACTATGGGGTTAGTAATGGGGGTGTCTTATAGACGCCTCTCCATTACTAACCTGGGCTTGATGTCAGCTGGCATTATAAGCTGACATCAACCCCAGCCCTATTACCCCCTGCCACCGCTACAGGGCAGCGTGGAAGAGCAAGGCTAAGTGCCAGAATTGGCGCATCCTATGAATGCGCCATTTCTGGGGCGGCTGACGGCTGGTGTTTCTAGCCTGGGAGGGGGCCAATATTCATGGCTCCCTTCCTGGGCTATTAATATCAGCCCCCAGCTGTCTGCCTAGCCTTTGCTAGCTATTAAATTAGGGGGGACCCCACGTCATTTTTTTGGGGGGGTCCCCCATTTTAATAGCTAGTAAAGGCTATGTATTCAGCTGGGGGCTGATATTAGTAGCCTGGGAAGCTCCGTGGGTATTACCCCCTTCCCAGGCTTCAAACATCTGCCCCAGCCGTCTGCTTAACCTCCGCTAGAGACTAAAATTAAGGGGAACCCCACGCCAATTTTTTTTAATAATAAATCCTTTATTTTAATACTAAATGACAAGTACAGTAACCAACACTATCACTGTACTTCATATATATGTGACTGACATGTTTCTATCTATCTAATCTATGTGTGAAGCTCTATTATGTCTGTTATAAATTGTCGGGTACAGATGCTGAATTGCCGGCTGGCTTTTTTAAAGAGACAGTGCATGAAAACACTATTATATTTTTTAATAAATCCTTTACACTAAATGACAAGTACAGTAAGCAACACTGTCACTGTACTTCATATATATGTGACTGACATGTTTCTATCTATCTAATCTATGTGTGAGGCTCTATTCCTTCTTGTCTAAATTGTCGGGTACCGGTGTATGCTGCTGCTGAATTGCCGGCCGGCTTTTTTAAAGAAAGCGTCTTCTGAGCAGTTTGTCAGCTTTTGGACACCTTTGAAAGTATTTTCTATGTGTTTCTATGTGTTTTTGTTTGCCTGCCATTGGTTTTAACGGTGTTCGACGGTGTTCTAAGGTGTTCGACGAACAGTTCGACGAACAGTTCCTCGAACATCCCGGTGTTCGACGAACCGAACCCGAACACTACGGGGGTGGCTCAACACTAGTTGAAGTGAGATGAGATGTGAAACTCGGACATATGACATGAGGCTGTCCTAAACCTGAATGAGATTCTGCTGTTGTTGCTTCCATTTCAAATTTTCAAAGGAAGCGTCATAAATAATTGATTATATTGATTCAATGTACTTTTGTCTTAGGAGAGTGAGTCTGGTAAATATACATACAGTACAGACCAAAAGTTTGGACGCACCTTCTCATTTAAAGATTTTTCTGTATTTTCATGACTATGAAAATTGTACATTCACACTGAAGGCATCAAAACTATGAATTAACACATGTGGAATTATATACTTAACAAAAAAGTGTGAAACAACTGAAAATATGTCTTATATTCTAGGTTCTTCAAAGTAGCCACCTTTTGCTTTGATGACTGCTTTGCACACTCTTGGCATTCTCTATATGAGCTTCAAGAGGTAGTCACCGGAAATGGTTTTCACTTCACCATTTCTTGCCTTAGAAATGGGGTTGGGACCATCAGTTGTGTTGTGCAGAAGTCTGCTGGATACACAGCTGATAGTCCTACTGAATAGACTGTTAGAATTGGTATTATGGCAAGAAAAAAGCAGCTAAGTAAAGAAAAACGAGTGGCCATCATTACTTTAAGAAATGAAGGTCAGTCAGTCCGAAAAATTGGGAAAACTTTGAAAGTGTTCCCAAGTGCAGTTGCAAAAACCATCAAGCGCTACAAAGAAACTGGCTCACATGAGGACCGCCCCAGGAAAGGAAGTCCAAGAGTCACCTCTGCTTCTGAGGATAAGTTTATCCGAGTCACCAGCCTCAGAAATCGCAGGTTAACAGCAGCTCAGATTAGAGACCAGGTAAATGCCACACAGAGTTCTAGCAGCAGACACATCTCTTCAACAACTGTTAAGATGAGACTTTGTGCAGCAGGCCTTCATGGTAAAATAGCTGCTAGGAAACCACTGCTAAGGACAGGCAACAAGCAGAAGAGACTTGTTTGGGCTAAAGAACACAAGGAATGGACATTAGACCAGTGGAAATCTGTGCTTTGGGATGATGAGTCCAAATTTGAGATCTTTGGTTCCAACCACCGTGTCTTTGTGCGACGCAGAAAAGGTGAACGGATGGACTCTACATGCCTGGTTCCCACCATGATGCATGGAGGAGGAGGTGTGATGGTGTGGGGGTGCTTTGCTGGTGACACTGTTGGGGATTTATTCAAAATTGAAGGCATACTGAACCAGCATGGCTAAAACAACTTTATGCAGCGGCATGCTATTCCATCCGGTTTGCATTTAGTTCGACCATCATTTATTTTTCAAGAGGACAATGACCCCAATCACACCTCCAGGCTGTATAAGGGCTATTTGACCAAGCAGGAGAGTTATGGGGTGCTACGCCAGATGACCTGGCCTCCACAGTCACCAGGCCTGAACCCAATCGAGATGGTTTGGGGTGAGCTGAACCGCAGAGTGAAGGCAAAAGGGCCAACAAGTGCTAAGCATCTCTGGGAACTCCTTCAAAATTGTTGGAAGACCATTTCCGGTGACTACCTCTTGAAGCTCATCAAGAGAATGCCAAGAGTGTGCAAAGCAGTCGTCAAAGCAAAAGGTGGCTACTTTGAAGAACCTAGAATATAAGACATATTTTCGGTTGTTTCACACTTTTTTGTTAAGTATATAATTCCACATGTGTTAATTCATAGTTTGGATGTCTTCAGTGTGAATGTACAATTTTCATAGTCATGAAAATACAGAAAAATCTTTAAATTAGAAGGTGTGTCCAAACTTTTGGTCTGTACTGTATATAGATAACTATATACATGTTCCTCTCAACCACTTTATTCACATACTTATGTAGATGGATTTCATTAAGTTTTCCTGCTATTAACCCTTATGGTCTGTCATTTAGAGATAAATACATGTGTGATTGGTAGTTCTCTGACTACTAGGATGCTCAATGAAATCTACTCTTAACAGAGAGTTTATAATATATTTATAAATTATTATCAAGCTTGTCCACCGCAAGCAAAGAAGATATTTGTTACAGCTCACCTGGTGAGATGGATCGTCGAAGCCCAAGGTCGAGGTGGGCACATGGGCCAAGGGTGTCGGTGCAGCAGGCAGGTAACGCATGTGGGAAGCAAGGACTAGAAGCACTGGAAATCCCAGACAGACAGGACAAAGGAAAGTAGGTTATGAACAAGGAATTGAAGCACTGGAGGCCGCAGGTAGACAGAACACCGAAAAGCAGTTATGGAAGAGGTATTAGAAGTTCTAGAAGCATTGGATGCCTGGGGCAGACAAGACACAGGAAAATTAAGAGTCTTAATACCAAGACACAAGTGTGTGCCTTAGTGAGCCTTATAAAGGCCTAGGCAGATAACCATATGGGAGCATGCCGGGCCACTTGCTAAGCCTGACGTGGAGCACATCAGAGTTCAGGGCATCGAGGTGAAGGGAGCAGAGCCCGGAACTAGGACAGGTGTGTAGCACCATTATTGTCAAAGAACCTGCAGAAAGATTTTTCAGAGTAATGAAGATCATCATTGGAGATGAGGCTGAGGACTGAGAGACCTGAGCCATCCACCCACTGGTTCTCAGAATGGTTAAAGGAAGACCTGAGAATTATACTGTACACATCACTGCTGCAGACATTTGATAGTTTTGAGTGAAGCAATGTGGATTTACCAAAGAAGTTGTGGTTTTTCTTATGTTGACTGCCAAGTGGATCATGCCAGTGTTTCTCAGTTGTCTACCATAGACTTTTGCTAGAGCCAGGATTAGGGGCCAACTCTAAAATATAAACATTCAGGTAAGTAAAACCAACTGGGCCGAATCTGCACCACCACTCCTTATCCAATGTCCTTAGATATTTTTAGCATTACAGTGGACATTATTTTCAATCAGATTGAACATGGTGACCTAAATGTAAGTATTTTTTTATTATCTTATCTTATATTTGACCAGTTTAAGAGAATATTGCACAAAGCATAAACCAGTAAATTTTGCTGTGTCCAGTGGAAAAGCCTCTAAGCAAGTACAAAATCAAAACCATTTATTGAGCCACTCACTGGCAAATGAATAAGTTTGCAAATGCGTCATCTTCATGAACTGCAAATAACCAACAGTAAAGTACATTGATTTCACAAGTGAACAGTTTTTGATTTAATGCAGCAGAAGCGTATTAGCTTTAGGCCTCACAAACAAGGTTTAGTCAATGCAGGAAGCTGTACAACCTCACGTGACATCTTATGGCACTATGGAGCCGCACATACTCTGTGTGCCGCCATACAAAGTTCTATGTAATGCCATATGTATAAAGCTATTTGTCCCTACAAGGACATGACTCTATTGTTTTATGTTGGATCTATGCACACTGCCAAAACCACCCTCCATATTCTGGCAGGTGCCTTCATATGAAGTCAGAAGCATACAGAGGTACAGTAAGGCTCCGTATTACAAATTTAGATCCATATAATACAGTGCTGGCGAAAAGTATTGGCACCCCTGCAATTCTGTCAGATAATACTTAGTTTCTTCCTGAAAATGATTGCAATCACAAATTCTTTGGTATTATTATCTTCATTTAATTTGCTTGCAAGGAAAAAACACAAAAGAGAATGAAGCAAAAATCAAATCATTGATCATTTCTCACAAAACTCCAAAAAAGGGCCGGACAAAAGTATTGGCACCCTCAGCCTAATACTTGGTTACACAACCTTTAGCGAAAATAACTGCGAACAACCGCTTCCGGTAACCATCAATGAGTTTCTTACAATGCTCTGCTGGAATTGTAGACCATTCTTCTTTGGCAAACTGCTCCAGGTCCCTGATATTTGAAGGGTACCTTCTCCAAACTGCCATTTTGAGATCGCTCCACAGGTGTTCTTTGGGATTCAGGTCTGGACTCATTGCTGGCCACCTTAGAAGTCTCCAGTGCTTTCTCTCAAACCATTTTATAGTGCTTTTGGAAGTGTGTTTTGGGTCATTGTCCTGCTGGAAGACCCATGACCTCTGAGGGAGAGCCAGCTTTCTCACACTGGGCCCTACATTATGCTGCAAAATTTGTTGGTAGTCTTCAGACTTCATAATGCCATGCACACGGTCAAGCAGTCCAGTGCCAGAGGCAGCAAAGCAACCCCAAAACATCAGGGAACCTCCACCATGTTTGACTGTAGGGACCGTGTTCTTTTCTTTGAATGCCTCTTTTTTTTCCTGTACACTCTATGTTGATGCTTTTTCCCAAAAAGCTCTACTTTTGTCTCATCTGACCAGAGAACATTCTTCCAAAACCTTTTTAGGCTTTCTCAGGTAAGTTTTGGCAAACTCCAGCCTGGCTTTTTTATGTCTCGGGGTAAGAAGTGGGGTCTTCCTGGGTATCCTACCATACAGTCCCTTTTCATTCAGACGCCGACCGATAATACGGGTTGACACTGTTGTACCCTCGGACTGCAGGGCAGCTTGAACTTGTTTGGATGTTAGTCGAGGTTTTTTATCCACCATCCGCACAATCTTGCGTTGAAATCTCTCGGCAATTTTTCATTTCCGTCCACCTCTAGGGAGGTTAGCCACAGTGCCATGGGCTTTAAACTTCTTGATGACACTGCGCACGGAAGACACAGGAACATTCAGGTCTTTGGCGATGGACTTGTAGCCTTGAGATTGCTCATGCTTCCTCACAATTTGATTTCTCAAGTCCTCAGACAGTTCTTTGGTCTTCTTTCTTTTCTCCATGCTCAATGTGGTACACACAAGGACACAGGACAGAGGTTGAGTCAACTTTAATCCATGTTAACTGGCTGCAAGTGTGATTCAGTTATTGCTAACACCTGTTAGGTGCCACAGGTAAGTTACAGGTGCTGTTAATTACATGAATTAGAGAAGCATCACATGATTTTTCAAACAGTGCCAATACTTTTGTCCACCCCCTTTTTTAGTTTTGGTGTGGAATTGTATCCAATTTGGCTTTAGGACAATTCTTTTTGTGTTTTTTTCATTGAATACAAATTAAATGAAGAGAATAATACCAAAGAATTTGGGATTGCAATCATTTTCAGGAAGAAACTGAGTATTATCTGACAGAATTGCAGGGGTGCCAATACTTTTGGCCAGCACTGTAGGCATGTGCATAATTCACTTAGAACATGTTACTGTTACATGTTTGTTTTTAAGAAGATGTAAAATTAATAATTAAAGAGGTTTTCCCACAAACAAAAGTTCATTTTAATCAATAGATCTTGGAATAATAATAAGTTCCACAATTGGATGTGTTTAAATAAAATGTTCCTGTGCTGAGATAATCTTAGAAATGTGCCCCTGCTGTGTACTGTGTAATGGCTGTGTCTGACCATATAGGGTTGTGACGCCCAGCTGCGCTTGGTATCACAGATCCTGGAAGAGTGCATCGATGGATTCCTCCACAAGAGGCCCCCATAACCATTCACACATCTCCACCTTCCACCTCAGACCACCAGAGGGAGCCCGTTAGGGATAGATAGATAGGGAAGGTGGAGCCAGGCAGCAGTTAGTCTAGACTGGAGTCGACAGAGAGCAGAACCTGTTGAGAGAGTTCCTGCAGTAGAGAAGCCTGAGAGAGGTTAGTCTGCAGTGGAGCACAGTCCAGACTCAGTTGTAGCTCAGAGGAGTGAGCTTTAGGTGTGCCGGCGCCATAAGATCGGTGAAGTGCGGCAAGCTGCCGTTAGTGTGTATAGCCTTGTGATTGCCCGAGTAGGCTGAAGACAAGTGGAGAGTTAGTACATAGGGGGCAGAGGAGCTTAACTAGCTCACCCCGAAGAATTTACTGGGCACCGGGTCCGAAGTTTACCGGGATCTCTATGACCCAGTAAGATATAACCTGAATCCCTGGAGACCTACAAGTCCCAGGATCGCTAAAGTGCTGATACGTAACAGAGCCGGGAGACACATAGGCCCGCAGCTAAGGTGCGTGTACTCCAAGAAAAGGCCCTATCACAAGGTCAGCCAGCGCAGGACAGAGACAAAGTTAGGCCTAGCTCCAGACAGGTCAGAAACTTACTACGCAGAGGCAAGGAACAGGAGGCCCTACACCCGCTCATTGGGGAGGATCCTGACATGCACCCTTCACCCTACAGTGCTCCGGGATGTGTCTGAATTTCCATCAGTAAAAGGTACTGAAGTGACTATCGTGTCTGTCCCTGTTCTTGCTCTGACCCGGCTGGGTCTCGCCTGTCCTGCATCCATTTCCGTACACTGCCCTGAGGCCTAGCTCCACCTGTGGGGAGCTATTCCATCAAGCTGCCTTATCATCGGGGTCATTGGACTGCGCAGCGCTGGTGATTCTCACCAGAAGCCACAGATAGCGTCATGAACTGTTACAAAACTAAGAAACTCATTATCCCCTTTTTAAAGAGCGACCCCAGGGTACGGGCCCGGGAGCCGACCACCGTGTCATCCCCAAGGCTAAAGGCCCGGGTAACCGAGTAATCCCAATCCCCCTGGGCTAGTCATCTTCTTCCCTGGCGTCACGAACAGGATCACGTGCCCGCTGCAATGACGGAGTGTTTTGCCTGTTGCCACCGGGCACTGTGCGCCTTTTATTCTGAACAGTGTACGTAAAGTCGTGGTGAAGATTGCCACCATTGTTGGGTCGCCGAGCGAGAAGAAGGGCGTAACCGAGGGAAAATAGGGACGTACCTGCTAAAGAGCGCGAAGCCCCGGACATGCCCCACACCTCGACGTCAAACCAGGAAGCGCCAGGTCCTGTAAGGAGCGTCGCTGAACGCTCTGACGTAGGACGCAAGCGACGCAAGGTCCTGAAGACGACCATCACCTGCAGAACTGCGGCCTACCGGAAGAAAAACTAGAAGGTAGGCCACGGTTAACTAGGGGGGCGCCAAGATGTCTGACGAACAGCAGAACGCCGACTTGCCAGTAAACGTCCCTGAAGTTCAGCCCGCGCCCGATGATGAGCAGGCCGAAGAAGCCACTCCACCAGCAGCGCCCGTAACACCTGTCATTCCTATGACTTTACCGTACATTCCTGGAGCAAAGTGGCTCCCCCAGTACAATGGCAAACTGGATACCCTGTCTGGATTCAAACGGAAGATATGTGGTATCTTAGACATGTACTCTATGACAGGCAAGCAAAGAGCCGCTGTCGTATTAGGACAACTGACCGGTGCTGCAGAACGGGAAGTGGAAACATGGTCGGCCGCAGACCAGGAGTCAGTGTCCGCAATATTCCAAAAACTACAGACTGTTTTTGAGGATCTTGCTGAGGCGGACCTCTGGATGAGGTTCTACAGATGTTCCCAACAACCAGAGGACAATGTTCGGGACTATGCCTGGCGTCTTCAGGGGGCCCTGTGGGCTCTGAACCAGGTTAGTCCAACCTGCATCGAAAATGAGAACAAAATGCTGAAGGAACAGTTTGTCCGGGGACTGAGGTCTCCAGAGGAGGGCAGGACTGTGCGTTGGTGGTCCCTGGATCATCCAGATGCCACCTTTGACAACCTTAAGGACATGGCTATAAAAGGACTGCAGCCCCTGGAAACCAATGCCATCCAATGTTACCAGGGTGGGGCTACCCCAGTGCCTGCTACACCCACCTTATCCCCAGTGGCTGCTGAAGCTAAAGTTCCAGCTACGTCCCCTAGAGAACTGGACAGTCTGCGCTCTGAGGTGCGTCAGTTGAGCAAAACTCTGACCACTGTGCTGAGTGCTCTGCAGCTGCGGACGGAGCCCGAGGAAGGAGGGAAGATCCTGTTAGCCGATAGCCCTGAGGATGTCCCCTGGATGCGGAGAAGGAGGAGGCCAACACCACCCTCACCGAGGACCAGTGACCAGCGCAGTCCAACGAAGGACCCTGCCTGCTACCGCTGCCGCAGGACCGGACACATCGCCCAGAATTGTCCTTTAAACGAGAAAACCCTGGGTCCGAGGGCCGACACCCAGGAGTAAACTCACCAGGCCCATCAGACTGGTACAACAGGTTCGTCGGAGGAAGACCATTCCTGCCCATTGTGTTGGATGGAATCCCGACGCATGCCCTGCTGGACACAGGATCTCAGGTAACCATCATGCCTGACGTCCTCTACAAGAGGTTCTGGTCCATGGACGACCTACGTCCGCCAGCTCCAAATCTGTCTGTATATGCCTCAAATGGACTCCCCCTTAACCTACTCGGGGTTAAGAATGTGACTGTAAAGGTGGGGAGAGTGGAGCTGAAGGACCAGGGGCTAATTGTAGTAGAGACTAATCCCGATGACACCAATCCGTATATGGTACTTGGCACTAACATTGTTGGTAACTGTTTGGGAGAGGTTGTGTTCTTGCTCCAACAGATAGCCGACACTGCCAGGCCGAGACAGAGGAGGGCACTGCAGAGGGAGATCCGAGTCCTGATGTATCAACAGCAAGTAAGGTTAATAGACGGTGAAATCGGTAACGTGAGGGTAACAGACCCCATACCCATTGTCGTCCCCCCAATGAGTGAAATGCTCATCTGGTGTAGAGCTGCTTTAGGTCTTAGAGGACAGAGCTACTAGGCGGTAGTAGAACCCCTTTGCTCTGAGCATAGACCCACGCTCTTAACGGCCAGGGGAGTGGTAGATGTATGCAAAGGGAGGGTGCCCGTCCGTCTTCTCAACTTAAGGGAAGATGAGGTCAGACTACCACGTTATGCCACTGTTGCCAAATTACATGCTGTCAATAACAACTGCATTCCCGAGGCGGAGTCCTTAACTTCACCAGACGAAGTGGAGGATAATGACCCTGCAACCCAGGTGGAGGATTGGTGTCAACAGCTCCATGTTGGCACAGACACCACTCCTGCCCATCAAAAACAGGGTGCATACCGGGTGGTTCAAGAATACTCGCAGGTGTTCGGTAAACATTCACTTGACTTCGGGAGGATTAAGGGGGTTCAACATCATATCCCCACAAGTGACCATCCCCCAATCAAAGAACGTTATAGGCCTATGCCACCAGCTCACTACCAGAAGGCAAAGGAAATGTTGCAGGACATGAGAAAGGCGGGAGTAATAAGGGATAGTTGTAATCCCTGGGCAGCTCCCCTAGTGCTAGTCAGGAAAAAGGACGGGAGCATGAGAATGTGTGTAGATTACCGTCAAGTAAATCGCATTACACATAAAGATGCATACCCTTTACCACGCATAGAGGAGTCCCTAGCTGCCTTAAAATCTGCAAATTACTTTTCCACCCTTGACCTCACTAGTGGGTACTGGCAAGTAGCTGTGGCTGAGGAGGATCGGGAGAAGACGGCCTTCACCACCCCGATGGGACTCTGCGAGTTCAACAGTATGCCGTTTGGACTCTGCAAAGCCCCCGGAACGTTCCAGAAATTTATGGAGTGCTGCCTGGGACACCGCAACTTCGAGACTGTGTTACTTTACCTGGACGATGTAATAGTGTACTCCAGAACGTATGAGAACCACTTGAAACACCTGGGAGAGGTATTTGGGTCACTTTCCCGGTACGGGATGAAGTTGAAGCCCTCAGAGTGCCACCTGCTCAAGAGAAAGGTACAGTACCTGGGGCACATTGTCAGTCCGGAAGGAGTAGCGCCAGACCCGGAGAAAGTCACCGCCATCCAGAAGTGGCCGGAGCCAAAGAACCTCAAGGAGGTGCGTCAGTTCTTGGGACTAGTAGGATACTACCGGAGGTTCGTAAAGGACTACACTAAGAAAGCAGCTCCTCTGCAAGACCTCCTGGTAGGGCAGTCCCCCAAAGGCAGAAATCCCCCATTCCACTGGGGTAAGGAGCAAGCCGAGTCGTTTCAGGAGATGAAGGAGATCCTGACAGGCGATGAGATCCTAGCCTACCCTGACTACAGCCAACCGTTCCTGCTGTATACGGATGCCAGAAATGAAGGGCTGGGTGCTGTTCTAAGTCAGAAGCAGAATGGCCAAGAGAAAGTGATCGCATACGCAAGCAGGAAGCTCCGCCCGACTGAGAGGAACCCAGAGAACTATAGCAGCTTCAAGTTGGAGTTCCTGGCCTTGGTCTGGGCCATCACTGAAAGGTTCAAGCACTACCTGGCCTCCAGTAAGTTCACTGCCTTCACTGATAACAACCCCTTGACCCATCTTGAAACAGCTAAGTTGGGGGCACTGGAACAACGATGGATGGCTCGGCTGTCAAATTACCAATTTACAATTAAATACCGGGCGGGCCGTAAGAACGCCAATGCCGATGCCCTGTCTAGGATGCCTCACCAGTCAGACACAGAAGAAGAAGTGGATGACTTGGAAGAGATAGAGTTACCTGCCTTTCACCGGAGTGGGATGATCCACGAGCAACGAGCCTCCAGGAAGCAGCGTGGAAAGACGTTAAACCCCCTGCCTCACCACAGCTGGAAAGAGACCCAGGACAGCGACCCGGTTGTCAGCCGCATCAAGGAGCTGATAACCCAAGAAGGTGCCTCCCTGGAGAAGGAAGCATCTCTGCAAGCAAAGCAGCTGTGGAACGAGAGAAGCTGGCTGTTTATCTACTGTGAGAAGCTGTGCCGGAGGTACGTCAATCCAAAAACCCATGAGATGGTATGGCAGATAGTGGTCCCGAAGACAGACATCCAGATGGTATTAGAAGCTTACCACGATCAGGCGGGACACTTTGGCTGGAAAAAGCTAGAGACCCTGCTGAAGTGTCGATTCTACTGGGTAGGAATGCGCAGCTCCATTGAGAGGTGGTGCTGGGACTGTGGACCCTGTGGCCTAAGAAGAAAAGACTTCGGCAGCCAGAAGGCACCCCTGCAACCCATCAAGATGACTCGACCCCTGGAGATCGTGGCCCTGGACCATGTCAAGCTGTCTCCCAGCAGGTCAGGGTACTCCTATGCTCTGACCATGGAGGATCACTAATCACGTTTCCTGGCGGTCGCCCCCGTCAAAGACCTGACGGCAGAAACAGCAGCAAAGACATTCCAAGCGTATTTCTGTAGACCTCATGGTTATCCTGAGCAGGTGCTGATGGACCAAGGCCCGGCCTTTGAGGCTGAGTTGTTCAAGGAGTTCTGCCATCTATATGGTTGTAAGAAGATCAGAACTACACCGTACCACCCACAAACCAACGGTCTCTGCGAAAAGATGAACAACATCATCATCGACCTGCTAAAGACCATACCACTTGAGGAGAAAAATCAGTGGCCAGACCTACTACCTGACCTAGTGGATCTGTATAATCATATACCAGTAAGTTCCACCAACTGCACTCCGGCATATCTCATGCGGGCAAGGCCAGGAAAGCTGCCCATGGATCTGAAGCTTGGCGTTGTTGAGCCGAAGCTGATATGACCACTGACGACTGGGACACGACCAGACAAGAGCAGTACAGAAGGGTACAAGCCTGTGTCGAGGACAGTCTCACTCGGGTGAGAGAAAAGCAGGAGGCGCACTACAGCAAAAACGCACCCGCAGAACCCTTCACACCAGGTGAAACAGTCTTGAAAAGGAAATCACAAACTTGATGACCAGTGGGAAAAAGACCCCTACATTGTGTTACCGTCAAGATTTGACAATAAGAAGACCTGCATAATCAGTCGAGACGGAGGAAAAACGTCTACAACCGTGTCCAGGGACCACCTAAAGTTGTGTCCAGAATTACTGAAACCCCAAGAAGAAGTGCCTCTCACCAAACCGGAAGAATCTAAAGAAGCAGTGATCCACACTGACTTAGGAGACTTCCCAACAGATTGGCCTCAAATAGGAGGTGCAGTAATCATCTCAGTACTCCAATTCTACGAACAGCCAGAAAACCCTCCACAGAAAGTTAAACCTGTAAGTGCTGTCGAAGAGCCAGCTCGGGAAGTTCCCCCGGAAGAAGGATCCCCGGTAGGAGCAGAGCAAGAAGGCCCAGCCAATGGTATGCTTGCTAGCCCAGCAGAGAGGTCAATGCAGTTACGTAGCCCCTCCACACCTAGTGCTGACACATTGGGAAGTAGTGCACCTACTAGTACTTCACGCATACCGGTACTATGCAGATCAGCACGTAGAACGAGAGGTAAAACCCCTGCTTGGTACACTCAGTAAATGGTCAAATTTCTGAAAATGTAGATAGTTACCCCTGGGGTATTGTGTATTAAATTGTGATGTACTGAACTATTGTGTATTTTCATGCATAAGTATATTACTTTGTGTTTTGCTTATTTACTTCTTTAATTACCAAAAGAACTTCGTGGCTGAGGACTGTGTGCAGCCCAAAACCTGCTTGTGTATATAATTGCACTCCCTGGAGTGCCCCTTTTAGGTGACCTCAGAAGGAAAACCTGTCTGGAGTGGCTCTAATGGGGGTCCAACTCAGGATCTTTATGCCCTGCAGCCACCCCAGGGCCTACTTTGAGGGTTTGGGACAGGTCCCTCAAAAACCACCAAGTACTCGGTTCAGTGAGATGGACATCCTGTATGGGAACCTCACCATAGGAGACTTGAACTCTGAGGACACTCTGTATTTGTTATTGTTATGTAACGTTTAAGATTGGTGCCTCCCATAAAGGGAAGATTGTTCTTATTGTTCTTGAATTGTTTATGTTTCCTATTGTTATTGTTTTATAAAATGTACTTCAGCCCGGGAGTGCTGAGCTTAACTAGGGGGAAATGTGACGCCCAGCTGCGCTTGGTATCACAGACCCTGGAAGAGTGCATCGATGGATTCCTCCACAAGAGGCCCCCATAAACATTCACACATCTCCACCTTCCACCTCAGACCACCAGAGGGAGCCCGTTAGGGATAGATAAATAGGGAAGGTGGAGCCAGGCAGCAGTTAGTCTAGACTGGAGTCGACAGAGAGCAGAACCTGTTGAGAGAGTTCCTGCAGTAGAGAAGCCTGAGAGAGGTTAGTCTGCAGTGGAGCACAGTCCAGACTCAGTTGTAGCTCAGAGGAGTGAGCTTTAGGTGTGCCGGCGCCATAAGATCGGTGAAGCGCGGCAAGCTGCCGTTAGTGTGTATAGCCTTGTGAGGGCCTGAGTAGGCCGAAGGCGAGTGGAAAGTTAGTACATAGGGGGCAGAGGAGCTTAACTAGCTCACCCCGAAGCAGTTACCGGACACCGGGTCCGAAGTTTACCGGGATCTCTATGACCCAGTAAGATATAACCTGAATCCCTGAAGAACTACAAGTCCCAGGATCGCTAAAGTGCTGATACGTAACAGAGCCGGGAGACACATAGGCCCGCAGCTAAGGTGCGTGTACTCCAAGAAAAGGCCCTACCACAAGGTCAGCCAGCGCAGGACAGAGACAAAGTTAGGCCTAGCTCCAGGCAGGTCAGAAACTTACTACGCAGAGGCAAGGAACAGGAGGCCCTACACCCGCTCATTGGGGAGGATCCTGACATGCACCCTTCACCCTACAGTGCTCCGGGATGTGCCTGAATTTCCATCAGTAAAAGGTACTGAAGTGACTATCGTGTCTGTCCCTGTTCTTGCTCTGACCCGGCTGAGTCTCGCCTGTCCTGCATCCATTTCCGTACACTGCCCTGAGGCCTAGCTCCACCTGTGGGGAGCTATACCAACAAGCTGCCTTATCATCGGCCTCAGTGGACTGCGCAGCGCTGGTGATTCTCACCAGAAGCCTCAGGTGGCGTCACGAACTGTTTCAAAACTAAGAAACTCATTATCCCCTTTGTAAAGAGTGACCCCAGGGTACGGGCCCGGGAGCCGACCACCGCGACATCCCCAAGGCTAAAGGCCCGGGTAACCGAGTAATCCCAATCCCCCTGGGCTAGTCAGGGACGGGGTCTGATCATTCCATATCTCGTGGGCAGGGGAGGATGCAAGAAAGTATACAGACATTACAGCACGGGATCGCAGCTGATTTTTTTTGTGAGGTAAAACATTTCCCTGCCTTTCTGTAAACAATGCTTTACTTCAAAGGAAGAATCATTTGTCTGTATATTCTCCCCCCCCCACCCTGCCCAGATGTGGTATGATCTGACCATGTTCCAGCACAGTGAGACACAGCCATTACACAGTACACAGCAGGGGCACATTTATAAGATTATCTCAGCTCAGGAACATTTTTTTAAACACATTCAATTGTGGAAATTATTATTATTCCAAGATCTATTGATTAAAATGAGCTTTTGTTCAGGTTCTGCTCTCTGTCGACTCCAGTCTAGACTAACTGCTGCCTGGCTCCACCTTCCCTATTTATCTATCCCTAACGTGCTCCCTCTGGTGGTCTGAGGTGGAAGGTGGAGATGTGTGAATGGTTATGGGGGCCTCTTGTGGAGGAATCCATCGATGCACTCTTCCAGGATCTGTGATACCAAGCGCAGCTGGGCATCACATCCCTATATGGTCAGACACAGCCATTACACAGTACACAGCAGGGGCACATTTCTAAGATTATCTCAGCACAGGAAAATTTTTTCTAAACACATTCAATTGTGGAATTTATTATTATTCCAAGATCTATTGATTAAAATGAGCTTTTGTTCATGGGAAAACCCCTTTAATGTATTAACATTACAGTTTTGTAGCTGAGCTTATCCAACCCTTAGTTCAGGCTACTGTATTTGTAAATGTGCACTGACATTTAATGGGAATGAATTATTTGGAGATATTATCCATAGATAGACATCAAAATAATAATAAAAAAGTTTAACAGAATTATATTGTTATACATGATAAGAAGGAACTAAATAAAATTAATTAACCCAGTGATCATTTTATGAAGCAGGAAAAATGTTTAGTTTTCTTAATTGCTTGTCCCACCAAGACCCACCCTTCCTTGATACATTAGGAGGTCGGGTGCTTCATTGATTGCCCGATGTAATACTTTCAGCAGGGATTATTTGTACAGATATCAGTTCTCACCTGGAATGGAGCTGCACATTTTCTGTCGTGTTTAATGTATTTGTTTTTCTTCAAAGCAGGTAATAAAACCTTAAAAGGAAAGATCCATGGCATGTTTCAGGAATACTTTCCAATTAGTCAATTTCCATAAAATAGTCATTAGCCAATGCCCTGGTCTCAGGAACATCCATTAACATCGTACAAGAAGTAATTATCCTCCCACAATCCATTCCATTGACCTGATAGCTGTTATAGTAAATGATTAGGAGAATGAATAAAAAACTAAAATGTTCAAGATTCTCACGAGGCTTCTCAGGAAAGTCACTTTCTTCAGACACATAATTTTTGTAAATGTTTGCTCCGAAAACATCTTATTACTGACTTATTATTATTGGTTTATTTTATTAATATCATAATATATATATATATATATATATATATAGATGAATAAATATATATATATATATTTATAGAATTACAATTTTTATATACATATAGTGTGATGACACATAATTTATTCCTAATTATGTTAAACATATTTTTTAGTAGGTCAAGAGATATTAGCACGTTCATATGAGCCTGAATGTTGACTCTTGAATTGATGTTTGTTGATTTGTTGAATGCTTGTTGACTATCTATTGTATTCGTGACTGCAGACTTTTCATTTTAGGCCAAACAACCCCTTTAAGTCAGAGTGACTGCAGACTTCTGAATCCTCCCAGCGCATGCACTGTGCACTGCAAGGATTTTCTGTTTTCTGCCCTAAGAACAATGGTCAAGTATGCGATATGCATACTCCCGGCCAGAACCTGTCTAGTGGCTGCAACCTCACTCAATACAAGTGTGTACAGTGAGGCCATGCTCCGTCTAGTGGACACAGCCGTCTAGTGGGCGCAGCTGTCTAGTTGGCGCAGCCTCACCAATACAAAAATATTGAGCGAGACCCCGCCCACTAGATGGTTTCTTGCCGGGAGTATGCATATCGCATACCTAACCGCTGTTCCCGGGGCAGAGAACAGGGAATCCTTGCAGACCACTATATGTTCTCTGGGAGGATTCAAAAGTCTGCAGTCACAGAGTGACTGCAAATTTTTCATTTTAGAGCGGACAACCCCTTTAAAACATATATATTTGTAGTATGTTTCATATCTTCCTATAGACTCAAAATCAACTGGCCACAGCTTGTTTTGCAAAAACCGTCATGTGTGAAATCACCCTTAAAGAGTCAGCCCACTTCAATGTGTAAAGTGTTATATTTATTCTCCAATAGGAGAAATAGTGCCCGTACCCCCAATAAAAGCCTATGAATTACATGATGGAGACCTAGTCTGAGACTACACTAATAGCATTTTAAGGTTAACTGCACACTTGAAAATAATTGGCTGGGATTAAAAAAGGATAAAGAGAAACAAAGCAACTTTTGTCCATAAAGTGAATCTGATATGCAATTCATCCTTATTGACTTGAATAGGGCTGAACTGCAACACCAAGCATCACGTACAGCAGGAGTCTCAAACCTCTGGCTCGGAAGCCAAATGTGGCTCGCGGGCCCATGTTGTGTGGGTTGCAGCGGTCTGTCAGCATACCAGGTTTCGCAACTATGAAGAGAAGATCTTCATCTTTTGTGTCTGCCCCAGCACAGAAGAGCAGATCTTGATGCACATTTACTGGTGTGGAGGAAAGAAAATATAGTAAACTGGAGATAGGATGATATTCCCAATTAAATGGGTGCTTAATCTGTGTGCAATAGTCTAGTCAATATGCTTAATCCAAAAATACAGAAAGGGAGTAAAGTGGGAACCCCTGGATGTAAGTATACTTCCTATAAGGGAAGTATATTTACAGTACAGACCAAAAGTTTGGCCACACCTTCTCATTTAAAGATTTTTCTGTATTTTCATGACTTTGAAAATTGTACATTCACACTGAAGGCATCAAAACTATGAATTAACACATGTGGAATTATATACTTAACAAAAAAGTGTGAAACAATTGAAAATATGTCTTAGATTCTAGGTTCTTCAAAGTAGCCACCTTTTGCTTTGATGACTGCTTTGCACACTCTTGGCATTCTCTTGATGGGCTTCAAGAGGTAGTCACCGGAAATGGTTTTCACTTCACAGGTGTGCCCTGTCAGGTTTAATAAGTGGGATTTCTTGCCTTATAAAAGGGGTTGGGACCATCAGTTGTGTTGTGCACAAGTCAGGCGGATACACAGCTGATAGTCCTACTGAATAGACTGTTAGAATTTGTATTATGGCAAGAAAAAAGCAGCTAAGTAAAGAAAAACGAGTGGCCATCATTACTTTAAGAAATGAAGGTCAGTTAGTCCGAAAATTTGGGAGAACTTTGAAAGTGTCCCCATGTGCAGTTGCAAAAACCATCAAGCGCTACAAAGAAACTGGCTCACATGAGGACCGCCCAAGGAAAGGAAGACCAAGAGTCACCTCTGCTTCTGAGGATAAGTTTATCCGAGTCACCAGCCTCAGAAATCGCAGGTTAACAGCAGCTCAGATTAGAGACCAGGTCAATGCTACAATGAGTTCTAGCAGCAGACACATCTCTACAAGAGGAGACTTTGTGCAGCAGGCCGTCATGGTAAAATAGCTGCTATGAAACCACTGCTAAGGACAGGCAACAAGCAGAAGAGACAAGTTTGGGCTAAAGAACAAGGAATGGACATTAGAGCAGTGGAAATCTGTGCTTTGGTCTGATGAGTCCAAATTTGAGATCTTTGGTTCCAACCACCGTTTCTTTGTGCGACGCAGAAAAGGTGAACGGATGGACTCTACATGTCTGGCTCCCACCGTGAAACATGGAGGAGGTGTGATGGTGCGGGGGTGCTTTGCTGGTGACACTGTTGGGGATTTATTCAAAATTCAAGGCATACTGAACCAGCATGGCTAAAACAGCATCTTGCAGCGGCATGCTATTCCATCCGGTTTGCGTTTAGTTGGACCATCATTTATTTTTCAACAGGACAATGACCCCAAACACACCTCCAGGCTGTGTAAGGGCTATTTGACCAAGAAGGAGAGTGATGGGGTGCTACGCCAGATGACCTGGCCTCCACAGTCACCAGACCTGAACCCAATCGAGATGGTTTGGGGTGAGCTGGACCGCAGAGTGAAGGCAAAAGGGCCAACAAGTGTTAAGCATCTCTGGGAACTCCTTCAAGATTGTTGGAAGACCATTTCCGGTGACTACCTCTTGAAACTCATCAAGAGAATGCCAAGAGTGTGCAAAGCAGTCATCAAAGCAAAAGGTGGCTACTTTGAAGAACCTAGAATATAAGACATATTTTCAGTTGTTTCACACTTTTTTGTTAAGTATATAATTCCACATGTGTTAATTCATAGTTTTAATGCCTTCAGTGTGAATGTACAATTTTCATAGTCATGAAAATACAGAAAAATCTTTAAATGAGAAGGTGTGTCCAAACTTTTGGTCTGTACTGTACATGGTGTAAGACAGTGGTCCCCAACCTTTCTTACTTTGAGAGCCACATTCAGCACTGAGATATGGCTACGAGTCACATCCAGTGCCTTCCCTTCCCTAGTAGTGACACCCAAAGTCCCCCATTACTGGTATGATGACAGCCAAAACTTTCCCACAGAAGGAACATCAAAACCTTGTGCCCCCCTCTCTTAAAAGAAGCATATTTATATCTTTGCCCTATATTTGGTATTTTTGCATCGAGCACACTAACCACACTGTTGCTTCTAGCTTCAAGCCCCACTCTAACTGGAAGTATCATACTATTTGTGCGAGGCTACTCAAAAAAGTCACCATCTGGAGACCTTCTTCTCAAAGCTGTTTACAAGACCTGGTGTTAATGCACAAAGTAGACAGCAGAGAGCCACATATCACTGGCCAGCGAGCCACATGTGTCTCCCAAGGTACAGATTGGGGACCTCTGGTGTAAGAGGTCCTATGTAGCTCGCGACCATCTATCACACCTGTATGTGGCTCTCAAGCTAAGTAATGTTGGGGACCACTTACTTACAGAATGTACAAGACTGGAGCAATTGCTGATTAATATCCATAATGTAAGAAATGATAAAATTACAATTTTCAGGAACCCTTCGCGATACACAATGTAGGTTCACTACAGAAGAAAGATTCAATGAAGATGTGAGGATTGCACACAAAGCAATGCAAATATACCACTATCATCCTACATGCCATGTAATACTCTGCAGTCATATCTTTCAAGCTGTACAAAGTTTTCTTCCATGTAACAAGACAAATTAAATTAACATGGGTACAAATAATCACTGCTGCCACACACAAATACAGATATGTACGCAATAACACACATGGAGGAGGCAGCAAGGCCACCATGACAATAAATTCAGGGCAGCCGGGGACAGCACACAGCCTGCTGCAATTTAAAGTAGTGTTGATTTGCATATTGAATTAAAATTAAGAGCTAATTATGCAAATAAATTATGACATTTGGCAGGAGAATTTGCTTCAAGATCATTTATTATCTTCCTTTTTATAACGGTGTGTGCATTTAACGGTCAAAGACAATATTTTAAAGGAGAATTAACGAAGGATTATTAGTCTAAAAACAATTTCACATTAATGATATGTATTTCATTTCTGCTTCTCACACCTGGTTAGCTGATGAAGCTCTTCCCAAGGCAACGTTGTGACGACTTGCATACAAACACGGACACTGGACCTTGTCTGATTTGCTTTCCTTGTAGTTTCTTTTTGAGAGTTCATTTTTTTAAAAAAAATAATACATTTATAGAGTGGGGAATTATTCTGGCCAATTAATAAGATTCATAAGAATATAACCAGGTCCTAATGTAAATTTACAATGTATAACTTATGTGCAGCAGTGAAAATGAGAGTAGAAAGCTAAAGAAGTCCAGGTTATCTGCATAACTGATGTCAAAATATCCAGAAAGTGATCTCTATTGATCAGGACTGGTACACAAAGTGGGCATTTTTACTAAAGGGCTGCTTTAAGATTACAATCCTAATCCATATGCCCTAAATCGACATCATAGAGGTCGGGCTCTCCTTTTGGAATCCATCTTTATGTGTCAGATGGGCAGTCATTCATGAGGTCGCTGCACGGGAAATGTGTGGCTGCCATTAGCTTTTCCTGGCCATATCAGCCAATGACTGGAGGAAAGAAAGGCTAAACCCTTAGTGATTATCTGATATATAAATGCGTGGCTTCAGTATACACCTATATCATCAAAGTTAGATGGGTTGATGGAATAGATATGTAATGAAGACCTACCCTTGTTTAGCGCCATGTATCCCATCACAAATGTTACTGTCCATTGGAAATGGTATATGAAAGCTTGCGGAGAACTGAGGCTGGATTCACACATGAAGGTTGTGATGAAGTTGTATTTTGAGTGAAGTATAGAAGTGGATACAAAAGAGTAATGGTTATGTTGTACTATTTCATTCTTCTTGTCCATTTCAGGACGTTTAATAAAAACAAAAATAATGCATAATAACCAGGTAAAAAGTATTTTGCTTAAAAAAATGTTAGAAAACTTAACATAAAAGGACTTATGGTTCCCATACAGCAGGAACGTCAAACTCAAACACACAAACGACCAAAATGAAAAACTTGGACATAGTCGTGGGCCAACCAGTATACAGTATAAAGGGCCCCACACAGTCCTCCATACAGAATAATGAGCCAAACATAGTCCTCCTTATTGTATAATGGCCCCACATAGGGGTGTTGGTTCTGGTGTCGCGGGCCAAAAATAATCAACCTGCCGGACAGATTTGGCCCACGGGCCAGAGTCTGACGTGAGCTATACAGCTTGAACTCTTGTTTGACAATCAGTCATCCTTTCTGATCTCCTCATACACATACACATACGTGTGCAGTTCAGTTGAGCATGTCCTGAGTCTCAAGATTTTAACTAAACATCTAATTATACAGTGGATATAAAATGCAATTTAATTATTTAAAAATCATACAATGTGATTTTCTGGTTTTTATTTTTAGATTCTGTCTCACACAGGGGAAGTGTACCTACAATAAAAATTACAGATCTCTCCATTCTTTGTAGGTGGGAAAACTTGCAAAATCGGCAGTGTATCAAATACCGTACTTATTTTCCCCACTTTATATTATAGAAAAAATAAATATATAATCTTGGCTTCCACAGAAAATATTTGTTTTCCTAATAATGTCAATCAACCATTTTATGGCTCCTGTAAAAGCCTGTGATAAAATATTTTATATTAATTAAGTCAGTGGGAGAGAAGGGACAGGATTTTATTAATTTGTGGTAAAGTTGGTCATCCAAATTACTAAAACTTGTTCAAAATACAGGGAATGTTATAGCATAATGAAAGAGAGTATCCTCTTGCTTTACCCCCACCACTACAATATAGGCCAACAGAGGCCTGACCAGAGATAGCTGTCTGCAGTAGACTGATTCCTAGTATGGGATGTTAGCAGTGTCTTGGATAATGTCTATGATGAGCGATTGAGTTTCAAGTGAATGTTCCTTAACCCCTTTCTGATGTATGACCTAATAGTATGTCTTGGTGACTTGGGCCGATTGGACCAATGAAGTACTATTAGGTCATATGGCAATCGCGCCCACACACAAGCGATGCGGGGCGATCGCCGCCGGGTGTCAGCTGATTGTCACAGCTGACACCCGGCACTATGTGCAGGGCGTGGTCCCGCACCGCTACCGGCACATTAACCCCCTCAATGCTGCGATCGAAGTTGATCGCAGCATTGCGGTGGCAAGGGGAGGTGATAGGGATACTCACCTCCTCTTCCGGCCTCCAGCGCTGTCTGCCGCGGCTTCCTGGATGTTGCCATGACGACCCGATGTCGTTAAGACAACATCCGGGTCACCAGACAGCAGGAAGATTCTTTGGTCATGCGCAGTACATGACTAGTGTGGAGCCACCCCCGTAGTGTTCGAGTTCGGTTCGGTTCGTTGAACACCCGTATGTTCGCCG
The DNA here is from genome assembly GCF_046119375.1 of Phyllobates terribilis. Taxonomy (NCBI): domain Eukaryota; kingdom Metazoa; phylum Chordata; class Amphibia; order Anura; family Dendrobatidae; genus Phyllobates; species Phyllobates terribilis. The sequence goes on from NW_027362765.1 coordinate 530,073,917, forward strand.
AACTGTTCGTCGAAATGTTCTTCGAACACCTTCGAACACCGTTAAAACCAATGGCAGGCAAACAAAAACACATAGAAACACATAGAAAACACCTTCAAAGGTGTCCAAAAGCTGACAAACTGCTCAGAAGACACAACTAACACATGGAAAAGTGACAAGTACATATAGTCATGCGAAAAGAAAAGAGGTGGAGGAGTAAAAGGAGGGGGAGACACAGATATAGGCATGTCATGCCCTTCTAAAACCAAAAAAGTGCGAAGCCGACACGGCCAGTCCGTTCCTGCCCGTGCGACCTCCGTGTCGCCGGGTTTGTGCCAGAGCCGCGGTGGACCCTGACGGCCAGCCCACTCTCCCAATACTGGTGCCTGTCCGCTGGTGGGTCAAGCGAACCCCCCTGCGGTGGAGGCAGGTCTAATCGTTTTAATTTAAATTGTCTCTCTAATTTGAATGAGTACACTTTAAATCATTTTACAAGGATCTATTGAAGGGCAAGTCTCATGCCAGCAGCCGCGGTAATTCCAGCTCCAGTAGCGTCCACTAAAGCTGCTGCATTTAAAAAGCTTTTACAAGGATCGAGCTTGGCAGTCCACCGCAAGGCATCCTACCACTAGTCCCAGCCCCTGTGCCTTGGGGTGCCTCCCCGATGCTCTTCACTGAGTGTCCCGGGGGCCCGAACCATTTCCTTTGAAAAAATTAAGTGTCCAAACTACAGGTGGTGTAGCTTGCTTAACAGCTGGGATAATCCACTGACTAGCAGACACTGCTACTAGGCACAAAGTATTTCCTGGGCTAGATGCAGTTAAAAATTTGTAATTAGATACTCTTGTTGGATGCTGAGAAAGCATTCCATAGAGTCTCCTGGCACGTCATATATTATTCTCTTAAAAAGCTTGGGGTAGGGGTCTAGGGGACCCTTTTATAGGCAAAATCACGGCCCTGTATCGCAATACGTCACCTAGGCTGAAGATAAATGGAACATTTTCATCACCTTTCATAATCACCAATGGGACAAGGCAGGGATGTCCTCTGTCGCCTCTCTTATACATCCTAGTGATGGAGCACCTGCTCTCATCAATTCGCCATAACCCCAATATTAGGTGGATTGACATGGGAGGCACCGAGTACAAGTGCTCTGCATTTGCTGATGATGTCCTAGTATATATCACTCAATCACATATATCCATCTCTGCTGTTATGGCTGAAATAGATCACTTTGTTACATGGTAAAATTTTAAAATCAATGCAGCGAAGTCTGAGGCTCTCGATGTCTCCCTCCCCAAATCCATACAGGATTCCATCCAGTCCAACTCTCCCTTTGCCTGGCCCTCACAGGGTATCAAATACTTAGGAATTTGTATTCATAGAGACCTCTCCCGTCTATGTTATCTTAATTTTGGGCCCTTTATTGAACAACTCCATACAGACCACGGTTGGCAAGTTAGAACTGTAAGATTCCCTACGTCAACCACTGGTGTTTTGTGGAAAAGCACATGTACACTGTGTTCCAAATTATTATGCAAAAAGTGTTTAGGAGTGATAAGGTAAGAATTTTTTTGTTTGTCAGTTAAACTCATTGATGGTGATGTGTGTCAGGGCTCTTTATATCACTGTAAGCAATTGCAGACACCTGTGCTAATTAGTTTGGCAGGTGTGTCCAATGAAAGGCAAGACTACTTAAGAAGGCTGTCCCACATTATTAAGCAGCCTACATTTTCTGCCAAAATGGGAAAGAAAAAGGATGTGTCGGCTGCTGAGAAGCAACAAATTGTGGAGTGTTTAGGTCAAGGCATGACTACAATCAACATTGCCAAGACACTTCATCCTGATCATCGCACAATCAAGAAGTATGTAGCTGATTCACAGTACACACGTGTGCGTGCTGATAAGGGAAAATTGAGGACTCTTTCCTACAGGCAATTACGTCAGGTTAAAAGAGCAGCGGCAAAAAAGCCTTGTCATAGCAGCAGACAAGTTTTTGAAGCTGCTGGTGCCTCCAACGTCCCCCGAACAACAAGATGCAGGGTCTTTCAGAGGTTTGCAGCTGTGCGTAAGCCATCCTGTCGACCTCCTCTATCCACTGTACACAAGCAGAAACGGCTCCAGTGGGCCAAACAATACATGAAGACTGACTTCAAAACTGTTTTGTTCACGAATGAGTGCCGTGCAACGCTCGATGGTCCAGATGGATGGAGTGGAGGATGGCTGGTTGATGGACACCCCATGCAAACACGGCTACGGCGCCAACAAGGAGGAGGTGAAGTAATGTTTTGGGCTGGAATCATGGGGAGAGACATTGTCGGCCCCTTTAGGATCCCTGAAGGGGTAAAGATGAACTCCATAATGTAAGTGGAGTTTCTCAAACAGCACTTCCTGCCATGGTTCAAGAAGAAGAACCGTATATTCCGCAGCAAGATCATTTTCATGCATGATAATGCACCGTCTCATGCTGCACATAACACATCTGCATCTCTGGCTGATATGGGCATAAAAGGGGACAAACTTATGGTGTGACCCCCATGCTCCCCTGACCTCAACCCCATTGAGAACCTCTGGAGCATCATCAAAAGGATTGTCTATGATGGCAGGAGGCAGTTCACATCTAAGCAACAGCTCTGGGAGGGTATTCTGTCCTCATGCAAAACAATTGAAGCAGAAACCATCCAAAACCTGACAAATTCAATGGACGAGAGAGTTCAGAAGCTCCTTTCGAACAAGGGGTCCTATGTGCAAATGTAACATCACCTAGAATAAAGTTTTGAGTTGAAAACTGTTTGATTTCAGTTTCTAATAACCTGCTAATGCTTATAATTTCAAAAATGACCATTTTTTTGTTCTTTATTAAAATGAAAAGGTTGATCGAAGAGTGTGGGGGATCTAAGAGTGTGGCAACCCAGTAGTCAGGATTATTTCGAATTCTGACAATCTGAGGGTCATGTTGCAGGTAGTGCAGCAAGAAGGCACTCATGTGTCTTGCGCATCTAGGAGCCCCAAAATTATTTTCCGGGCTAGATGCAGCTAAAAATTATTATTAATTTGAAAGCTGGTGGAGCTTAGTATAGATGGCCTAATAGAATCAGTACTGCAAACTGCTACAAGACCCAAATTATTTTCCAGCCAAGATACAGATAAACATGATTAGTAATTTTAAATCTGGTGGACTTTAGTATAGATGGCCTAATAGAATCAGTACTGCACACTGCTACAACGCCCAAATTATTTTCCAACCAAGATACAGATAAACATGATTAGATTGAAAGCTTAAAACGGTTGGTGAGGTGATTTTAACAAATCATCAAGCTTTTACTCTCCCCAGGATGACACAGGGGTAGAAAAGTAATTTCGGATCCATGATTTGTTCATCTTTATGAACGAGAGTCTGTCTACAATATCAGTGGAGAGCCGCGTGCGCTTATCTGTCAGCACACCACCAGCAGCCCTGAACACACTTTCAGACAGAACGCTGGCTGCGGGGCATGACAAGATCTCCAAGGTGTAAGTGGCGAGCTCCGGCCATTTATCTAGATTGGAAGCCCAAAAAGAGCAAGGGTCCAGTGACACAGTCATGGCTTCAATGTTTACTTGGAGATACTCCTGTACCATCGTCTGTAGGCATTGACTATGTGTCAGACTTCTTGTCTCCTGTGGCCTTGCAAAGGATGGGCTAAAAAAGTGGTGAAATGATTCCGCAAAATTGATGTTACCAGCAGATACTGTGTTTCTGTTACGTTTTGAGTGCTGAACACTCGACGGTCCCACGGTTGGCAAGTTGGAACTGTTAGATTCACTACGTGCACCACTAGTGTTTTGGGGAAAAGCACATGTAAGATTCTGCAACAATCTCTGCTGATACTCCTGCATGCGTGCATCTCTTTCTATGGCAGGAATAATTTCTGCAAATTTACTTTTTTACCGGGGATCTAACAGTGTGGCAACCCAGTAGTCAGGATTATTTCTAATTCTCACAATTCGAGGGTCATGTTGCAGGTAGTGCAGCAAGAAGGCTCTCATGTGTCTTGCGCATCCAGGAGCACCAAGTCCCTGTTGTGTTGGTGGCGAGGTAATAATCATGCTTCCTTCCTCTGCCCTTTCCCCCCAACCTCGCACAACAGAAATGTGATCAAGGTCTCCCTCATCTGATGAGTCTTCCATCAGTTCGTCCTCCACTTATTCCTGGGCTCCTGCACCTTCCTCACTAGTTTGGCTGCTACCATGCGCCCTGGTAAAACCATCTCCCCCACCCTCACATGCCTGCCGCCTTGGTGCTGCCGACCGTCTGGACCTTGCATATGTTAGCCCTTCCGCATACAACTCCTCCTCCTCTACTTCCTCCACATCCTCTTGTGCCACCACCTGACTCCGAATTCTGTTTAACATGTGCTCCAGCATGTAAATCACCGGAATAGTCATGCTGATAATGGCATCGTCAGCACTAAACATCTTCATCGCCATTTCAAAACTGTGCAGAAGGGTGCATAGGTCCCTGATCTGAGACCACTCCTCCAGCGTGATTTGCCCCACCTCTGGATCTCGTTGGCCCAGGCTACACGTCAGAACATATTGCACCAGGGCTTGTCGGTGCTGCCACAGTCGCTGCAACATGTGCAGAGTTGAATTCCACCGGGTAGGCACATCGCATTTTAGCCGGTGAAGAGGCAGGCCCAACGACTTCTGTAGAGATGTAAGTCGCTGAGCTGCGGGATGCGAATGGCGGGAGTGAGCACACAGTGACCATGCCCTCTGCAGAAGGCCATCTAGTCCGGGATAGTGGGCTAAAAAGTTCAACACGTGAGCCATACAAGGCACGTGTGTGACATTGCCCCGGCGAAGGGCTGCACTCAGGTTTGCAGCATTGTCACACACGGCCTTCCCTGGTTTCAGGTCCAGTGGAGACACCCATTCATGAAATTGGTTCTCCCGAGCTGACTACAACTCCTCAGCTGTGTGACTCACATTTCCCAGACATTTCAAAGTGAAAACCGCCTGATGACGTTGAGCCCTGCTGCCAGCATAGTAAGGAGGTGTGCAGGATCCCTTCTGCATAGTTAGAAAGCTTGTGGCGTGACCAGACAGACTTTGGGTGCAGGTGGAGGAACGAGAGGAGGTTGAGGAGGCAGAAGCAGTGGAGGAACTTCGAGATAAAGAGGATTGACGCACAGCTCGTGGGGACGGCAAGACTTGGACAGCAGCCCCTTGTCCTGCTGTTACCATAGTTACCCAGTGCCCAGTCAGCGACATGTAACGCCCCTGTCAATGCCTACTCGTCCAAGTGTCTGTGGTGAAATGCACCCTGTCACACACAGTTTCTCAAAGAAGCGGTGATGTTGTGTGCGACATGCTGGTGGAGCGCAGGCACACCTTTCTTTGAGAAGTAGTGCCGACTGGGCATCTGGTACTGGGGCACTGCGACGGACATAAGGTCTCGAAAATCCTCTGTGTCCACCAGGCGGAAAGGCAGCATTTCTGTAGCCAAGAGCTTGCAGATGGTGAAATTCAACCTCTTAGCTTTCTCATGACTAGGAGGAAATGGTCTTTTACTTGTCCACATCTGAGGGACCGAGGGCTGGCTGTTGTGCTTAGACGGGGTTGAGAAGGGTGTCCCCGGCAAACTGCCGGTCTATGAGGAACATGCAGGTGGACAGGTTAGGTTGCCTTGATCCAAAGGTGGTGCTATCGATGTCGGACAGCGCTCAACACCAGCTGGTGTTTCCACCTCCAAAGAAAATGATGACCTGCCAATCACGCTGGCTGTTGCGGGTAAAGAGGTGGCAGGTCTGCATCCCAAAACAGGTGTGACTGCTGTGTCCCCAGTCACAGAGGATGAAGAGGCCGCGGATGCACAAGATGTGGCAGACGGTGGTTGGCCCGGCCGGCTAGGCTGCATTGTAGCACAGTGAGCTTCCCACTGCAACTTATGCTTCATATCCATGTGCCGGTTCACGCATGAAGTACTCAAACTATGCATTTTTTGGCCTCTACTTAGCCTTTGCTGACCAATGTTACAGATAACACGAGTTGGGTCATCTTTATTGATCTGAAAAAATGCCCAGGCTATGCAAGCCTGAAGAGCCACCACGACTTGTGGTCAGAGGCAGAGTTGTGTTTGAGGATGCACTTGTTGATGTGCTTCCAGTACTACGTCTCTGTCCAGGAAGGCGAAACCTAACCTCGTCGTCACTAGCATCCTCCTCCACCTCCTCTGCTGACCTCATCGACTGGCTGACTGTGGGTTGACAGTAAGTGGGATCTCCAACCTCGTCATCATCACCCTGTGTGTTATCACACCCGTCGTCCTCAGAGCCAACCTCTTCCTGCCCTGACAAAAAACTCAAGTTGTCGCTCCAATCAGGTATTTGAGTCTCATCATCGTCTTCCTCATTGTCTCCACCAACAGGAGTTACAGTTTGGGAACGAGGGTCTACATTATGGTCAGAACCTTCTGCGTCTGGTCCTGGATCTGACTAATAAAGATTCTGGGCATCAGTGCAGATCATTTCCTCGTATGGATTCACAGAAGCTCTGGAGCCGACCTCTAATTCCCAGGCTATAGTATGAGTAAACAGCTCTGCAGACTCAACCATCTGTTCTACCCCATACTCAGACGGGCAGCTGGAGACTTGGGAGCTGACAGGAAGCAAGTGCGATTGGGGTGACACATCTGAGGACTGGAGTATTTGTGATGTTGAAGTTGAGGTGGAGGAGAGCCCACTTAAAGGAGCACTTGATATCCGTTGAAGCACCTGCTGTTTTTGTGCCTCATCTCGAATTTGTAGCGATTGGCGTGGCTGTAAGAAAGGGATCTTATCACATTGTCCGCTAAAAGAAGTAGACATCTTCGTTTGGCTTGAAGATTGTCTTTCTTCTGCTGTTGTTACTATTGCTTTAACACCTACCCCACGGACACAACCTTTTTTTCACTTCCCAACACGCCTATTCCCCTTTCCACCAGCAGCAGGCCTTTTTCCACTCATTTTGGTGGTTAACTAATTGACAACTCTGGAGTTGTTTGCACAAAAAACAATGGATGGGAACCGAGCAGAGCTGAGTGGCCAAACTGTGGTATTAGCCCAAAAGTATTGGCTGGGTTAGATGCAGATAAAAATTATTTTGAATTTGCAACCTGGTGGAGGTTAGTATAGATGTACTAATAGAACAAGTCCCACACACTGCTACAAGCCGAAATATTTTTTCAGAGCTAGATGCAGAAAAAAATTATATTGAATTTGCAACCTGGTGGAGGTTAGTATAGATGGACTAATAGAACAAGTCCCACACACTGCTACAAGCCGAAATATTTTTCAGAGCTAGATGCAGAAAAAAATTATATTGAATTTGCAACCTGGTGGAGGTTAGTATAGATGGACTAATAGAACAAGTCCCACACACTGCTACAAGTCGAAATATTTTTTCAGAGCTAGATGCAGAAAAAAAATATATTGAATTTGCAATCTGGTGGAGGTTAGTAATGATGGACAAATAGAACAAGTCCCACACACTGCTACAAGCCGAAATTTTTTTTCAGAGCTAGATGCAGATTATAATTATTTTTAATTTGCAACCTGGTGGAGGTTAGTATAGATGGACTAATAGAACGATGCTATGCCCAAAAGGTTTTACTTCACTAGGTGCAGTAAAAAAATTGGTATTCTGTACACAGGTGGTGTAGCTTGCAACACAGATAGGCTACTCCACTGACTAACACACACTGCAAGAGGCCAAAAAGGATTTGCTTTGCTAGATTTAGCCAAATGCTGTGAAAAAAACTTGCACAGCACTAAAACAGACCTGCCTGGCAAAAAGTGATAGGAACTGATGTAACCTAGCCCTCGAAAGGACTGCAATTACAATTAGTCTTTACTCCCAACCTATCTATTTAAGAGCACAGACCTGCCTCAAAAAAGTGATAGGAACTGATGTAACCTAGCCCTGAAAAGGACTGCAATTACAATTAGTCTTTACTCCCAACCTATCTATTTAAGAGCACAGACCTGCCTGATAAAAGTCGTAGGAAATTATGTAACCTAGTCCTTAAAAGGACTGCAATCACAACTATTCCCTACTCCCACGCTATCTGTAGATTTGTGCGAAAATTGGCTTGAAATTAACAAAGTATAGCGCACACAGCAACAGCGGTGGCAGTCTATAACACGCAGCTGCAGCAGTGAGAAAATGGTGGCGACGGGGAAAATGGCTGGGTCTTCTAGGGCAAGGACATGTGACATACACTGCCAATGGCACATGCCCTTGCTTGTGTGAAAAAAAAGCAGTTCGCTCGGTGTGTGCGCTGCTGATAGGCTAACAGATTGCACTTCCCCACTGTAAATGCTGGAAAGAGAAAAAAAATGGAGATCTTCATTATTTCTGCAGAGATCCATCCCATTCCCCTCCCCCGCCCCGCTGTACACTCAAACTGCGTATTAACATTAATTTTCAGCATTACTGAGAAAAATTCCAGTTATGATTTTGGTGCACGAACAGTTATCGAACATAACCTCGAACAGCCGAATTTTTTTCAAATTGTTCGTGTTCGCCGAACGGCTCGAATACCGCCCAAAACAGCTCAAATTTGAGATTGGCGAACAGTTCGAGTCGAACACCGCTCATCTCTATACATGACCAAACTATCTTCTCACTGTGCAGCACTGACAGCCTGTATAGCACAGGAATGGTGCTGCATTCCTGTGCTATACAGGCGATCAGAATAAAAAAAGTGAAAGTCCCAGAGTGGGAGACAAAATAAAAGTCCAAAAAGTGATAAAAATGAAAAAAAAAAAAATTGTAAAAATATAAAAAAAAAAAAAATACACCAAAAATAAAAATATAATGTACCCATCAATAAATATTATTATGAAAAAACAAACAAACAATAAATGTACACATATTTTGTATCTCTGCGTCTGGAACGATCTGACCAACAAAACTGTCCCACTAGTCAACCCCTTTAGTGAACACGGTAAAAAAATAAACTAAAAAACGAAGCAAAAAAACAATGCTTTATCATCATACCGCCAAACAAAAAATGAAATAACACGCGATCAAAAAGACGAATATAAATAAAAATGGTACCTCTGAAAACGTCATCTTGTCCCGCAAAAAAAATGCCACCATACAGCTCCATCAGCCGAAAAAAAAAAAGTTATAGCTCTCAGAATAAAGCGATGCAAAAAATATTTTTTTCTATAAAATAGCTTTTATTGTGTAAAAGCGCCAAAACATAGAAAAACGATATAAATGTGGTACCCCTGTAAACGTACTGACCCGAAGAATAACGCTGCCTTATCAACTTTACCACGCGCGGAGCAGCATAAAAAAAACATAAAAAAAATTCTGGAATTGCTGGTTTTTGTTTATTCTGCCTCCCAAAAATCGGAATAGAAAGCGATCAAAAAATTTCAAGTGCCTGAAAATGGTACCAATAAAAACGTCAAGTCATCCCGCAAAAAACAAGCCATCATATGACTCTGTCAGCCAAAATATAGAAAAATTATAGCTCTCAAAATATGGCGATGCAAAAACTAGATTTTGCAAAAAAAATGCGTCTTTTAGTGTGTGTGTGACACCCCAGGGGTCTGGTTGCCACAGTGATAGAGATATTACGTCTGAGAGCAGGTGGGAGGTCCTTTGGTCAGGGATCCTGTGCATGCCACACCTCCTGCCCAGTCTTGGGAGGGGAAGAACTTCCCCTGTATAAACCCTGGGCTGAGGCAGGGTGAGTCAGTCAAGGAGAGTAGAGACAAGAAACAGCAGAAGCAATACTACTACGAGTCAGGGGCTGGCAGCTGCAGAGCTCGCCCTGACTGAGAAGCTTTCTTACCGGACCCGGCGTCCGAGGCTGTGGGGACTAACTCTTACCCAGCAGCAGAAGCCGACCGGCAGGGGATTTCAGGTCCTCAGGCCCAGAAACCCGAAGGCACGGTCACACGCGTGGGACCAGCACCGCCATCGTGGAGCGGAAGCCATTAGAAGGCCCCGAGTCACCGGCCATACGGGTGAGCACCACACGGTACACTCAGGGACGTGGGCTACTTATATCCGCTTCTAGCAAGGTAGCCAGAAGAGTACAGTCAGTTTGGGAGGCCTACAACTCCGCCTGGCCAGGGGAGATCCCATCTGCTCAGGGACTGACCAGGCCCCGTTCACTAGCAAGTACTCCGGGAGGGTCTATCGTTGTTACCAGTAAAGACCCTGAATTACACCGCACCGTCTCTGAGTGGTTCCTGCTACCCCCATCATCCACATCTGCTGCCCTGAGGCCATACCCCTCCCGTTGGGGGTTATACCATCTACGCTGCACCATCCATCCACCGGCCTCAGCGGACTGTCCTGCAGCGGCAGCTCCATAGCTGCATTCAACGGGTGGCGTAGTCGTCCTGCATCTACCGCTGTTACATCGCCGCTCAGTTTGACTCCCTGGGCACGGACCGGGTCACCGCCACGAGACTACAACCCTCAAGAGATCCGGCTCCGGGTAAGCTCCCGCGTGCGCAACGCAGCGCGACACAGGCCCAGGGGCGCGTCAACTTTGGCGTAGTCGGCAGGATTTCGTGCCCGCAACCACCGAGTACTGCGTGCCTGAAAAAGAGACTTTTAAAACTTACCATCCGTGAAGTTTTTCCGCCATCTGTGAAGATTCCCGCCATCCGGCGCCATCTTCAGCCTTCTTCCCGCCATCCGTGGAGTTTTCCCGCCGTTGGACGCCATCTTGAGGACGCCGCGCGGGAAGAAGAGGGGCGTGGACTCCGAAAGCGCGCGAGAACTGAAGCCCCGCCTCACGTCCGGACGTTGCATAAGGTCCTGGAAGGAGCCCAGCAGACGCCGACGTCACAGGAGCGCGACGGAAGGTCCTCAACCCTGACGATCCACTGCGGAGACGCGGCCTACGGAACAGGATCATCGCAAGGTAGGCCACGGTCCACTAGGGGGGAGGAAGATGTCGGATACGGAGGAGAGCTTCACTGCCTCAACCCCCGCCAGCGCTACCGCTGCTGCAGTTATGCCCTTCACCATGCCCTATATCCCGGGAGCAGCTTGGCTACCCCAGTACTCAGGGGAGTCACATACCCTGCATGACTTTAGAGAAAAGCTGGATAGCCTCTTCCAGGTGTACCCCCTCACAGAAGAGCAAAAAGTGAGCATCCTGGTGGCCCAACTAACCGGGGCAGCCAAAAGAGAAGTAAAATCCTGGCCACCTGGGAGGAAGACTGTCGCAGGGATACTAACCCGGCTGAAAGACACCTTTGATACCCGCACCTCAGCCGAGATTAAGCTTAGATTCTACGGGTGCAAGCAGCGAGCGCATGAGAGTATAAGGGACTATGCACTAAACCTACAAGAGGCCCTGAGGGCCATTAAGCAGACCGACCCTGATGGAGTGGGAAACGAGGACAGGCTGTTGACCGAACAGTTTATAGAGGGACTGTATTGTAATACCCACCGAACCCAGTTGCGGGCAATGGCCTTACAGGATCCCCATCTGGGCTTTGCACAGTTCAAGGACAGAGCCATCCGGGTGCTCCGAGAACCGGCACCGGGTGGCGTTGTGACCCACAGGCGCCCAGCTATCACTTACCACCAGGAGGCGGCGCCCTTGTCGGCAGGGCCTGTGGGAGCTGATGCGCAGGCTTTGGACAATGACCCGGCTCCAGACCTACACCATCAGGTCCAAGAGCTAGCTAAGAGCGTTGCTGCGCTAACCCGAACTGTGCAGTCTTTACAGGTTTCCACCCCAGGGAAGATCCAGCTGGCATCCGGACCGGAGGACATCCCGTGGCGTCGACCAAGGAGGACCCCACCGGCCAGAGGAAGACCCAGTGACCGATACAGCGAGGACGGACGACCCATCTGCCGCCGCTGCAATCAACCTGGACATATGGCAAGGTACTGTTCTTTAAACTGGCACAACCTGGGGTAGAGGGCCAACCCCCAGGAAAAAGATCATCAGGCCCATCGAACTGGCGCGACAGATATGTGGGAGGACGTCCAGTCTTGCCTGTGGTACTGGATGGCATTCCCATGAGTGCCCTACTGGACACCGGGTCACAGGCCACCACCATCCCGAACGTGCTCTTTAAGCAGTACTGGAATGACTCGGATATTACCCGCTACCCTGACGACGACTTGAGTATCATCGCCAGCAATGGCCAGCCCGTGCCACAGATCGGATTTAAAGAGGTGACCATCAAAATCGGTAGAGTCGAACTGGCAGCACAGGGACTGATCATTGTAGATATTGACAAACATGAGAGTCACCCAAAAATAACTCTAGGAACTAATGTAATTGAAAATTGTCTTGCAGAGGTGATTTTCCTTTTACAGCAGGTTGCCAAGAACGCCAGCTCCGGCGAGCAGCGGGTGCTCCAGAAAGAGATCCGGGCACTGATGCGACGGCAACAGGTGGAACTCTCCGGCGGTGAGATTGGTAGCGTAAGAATGTGTGACCCTTTTCCTATTGCCATGCCCCCAAAAAGTGAAATGATGATTTGGTGCCGGGCAGCTATTGGTCTGAGAGGTAGAGATTACCAGGCAATGGTAGAACCAGTTTACTCAGACAGTAGGCCCACCATCTTGACAGCACGGGGGGTGGTTAATGTACGCCATGGGAGGGTGCCCGTTCGCATAATCAATATCGGGAAGAGGGAAGTGTACCTGCCCCGGTATGCCACGCTAGCCAAATTATATACCATTAACCAAAATGCTATACAATCTGTGGAACCCTTGCCTCCATCTCACCCGGAGGAAGGTAACGGCTCTAAGAAAACAAAGGAGGACTGGTGTCAGCAACTACATTTGGGTACTGACTCCACTCCCTCACATCAGAAACAGGGAGTCTATCGGGTGGTTCAAGAGTACGAGAGAGTGTTTAGTAAACACCCGTTAGACTTCGGGCGAGTCAAGGGGGTAGAACACCACATCCCCACGGGAGACCATCCTCCCATAAAAGAGAGGTATCGACCCGTACCCCCTGCACACTACCAACACGCCAAGGGGATGCTTAGAGACACGAAGGAGGCTGGGGTGATCAGGGATAGCTGTAGCCCCTGGGCAGCTCCACTAGTCTTAGTCAGAAAAAAGGACAACACCATGAGGATGTGTGTAGATTACCGGAAAATCAACCGTATCACACACAAGGATGCGTACCCCTTACCAAGGATAGAGGAGTCATTGGCTGCTTTAAGATCTGCTAACTTCTTCTCTACCTTGGATCTCACTAGCGGGTACTGGCAGGTTCCTGTAGCAGAGGCGGACCGGGAGAAGACCGCATTCACCACCCCGATGGGACTTAGCGAGTTCACCTGCATGCCGTTCGGACTCTGCAACGCACCAGGAACCTTCCAACGACTAATGGAGTGTTGTCTGGGCCACAGAAACTTCGAGACGGTCCTGTTGTACCTGGACGATGTCATCGTATATTCCAAGACGTATGAGGACCACCTGAAACACCTGGCGGAAGTGTTCGAAGCTCTGGCAAGTTACGGCCTAAAGGTGAAACCCTCCAAGTGTCACCTCCTGAAACCAAAGGTGCAGTACCTGGGACACGTGGTGAGCGCTGACGGAGTGGCTCCCGACCCTGATAAGATCACCGCAATTAAGGAATGGCCAAGCCCCTCCAGCGTAAAAGAAGTGCGGCAGTTCCTCGGGTTGGTAGGCTACTACCGAAGGTTTATTCCCGGTTTCACCAAAAAGGCAGCACCTATGCAGGACCTCCTGATAGGCCAGTCCCGGAAGGCCAAGAACCAGAAGCCGCTCTTCAAATGGGAGGAGCTGGAAGAAGAGTCCTTCCGCCAGCTGAAGATGGCCCTCACGGGGGACGAAATCCTGGCGTACCCGGATTATAGCCAGCCCTTTATCCTCTACACCGACGCCAGTAACATCGGGCTAGGAGCCGTACTGTCCCAGATCCAGCAGGGGAAGGAACGAGTAATCGCCTACGCCAGCCGAAAGCTGCGACCCACCGAAAGGAATCCCGAGAATTACAGCTCATTTAAGCTAGAGTTCCTGGCCGTAGTATGGGCAGTCACCGAGCGCTTTAAGCATTACCTCGCTTCTTCCCGGTTCACCGTGTACACGGATAACAACCCGTTGACACACCTGGACACGGCAAGACTCGGTGCCCTGGAGCAGAGGTGGATGGCCCGTCTGTCCAACTACGAGTTCACAATCAAATACCGGGCCGGACGCTCCAATACCAACGCGGACGCCCTGTCCAGGATGCCCAACCTGCCGGACGAAGGAGAAGATCCGGAGGGACTGGAAGAAGTTGAACTCCCTGCGTTCCACCGTCATGGGACTATCCAGTACTCCCACCGGGTAAGGAGTAAGCAGGCTGCTACGTTGAACCCCTTACCTCACTACAACTGGGCGGAAACGCAAGACAGCGACCCTGCCGTCCGACTGGTGAAGGAGATGCTGACTCGCCCGGAGGCTTGCCTTGAACCAGACGCCCCGGAGGAAGCCAAACAACTATGGGCAGAGAGGAGTCGACTGTTCCTTTACAAGGGGAAGTTGTGCCGCAGAATGGTTAACTCCCGGACGCATGAACTACTCTGGCAAGTAGTGGTGCCACGAAGAGACGCAGCCATGGTGATGGAGGCATACCACGACGGAGCTGGACACTTCGGGTGGAAGAAGCTGGAGTTCCTGCTGCGCGAGCGATTCCACTGGGTAGGCATGAGGGGAACCATTGAGAAGTGGTGCAGAGACTGTGGCCCGTGCAACCTAAGAAGGAAGGATCGTGCCAGCCAGAAGACTCCCCTGCAGTCCATCGTCACCCGGCAGCCGTTGGAACTGGTAGCCTTGGATCATGTAAAACTGACCCCAAGCAGAAGTGGCTACGTCTACGCACTAACCATCGTGGATCACTACTCCCGGTTCTTGGTTGTCGTCCCCGTCAAGGACTTAACAGCTCGAACAGCAGCGAGAGCCTTCCAGCAGCATTTCTGCCGTCCACACGGGTACCCGGACCAAGTGTTGACAGACCAGGGACCTGCCTTTGAAGCGGAGGTCTTCCAAGAATTCTGCACTCTGTATGGCTGCCGGAAGATAAGGACGACACCCTATCATCCGCAAACTAATGGACTTTGTGAGAAAATGAACCAGGTGGTAATGAATCTTCTGAAAACGTTGCCCCTGGAAGAACGCAGTCTGTGGCCTGAGAAGCTGCCCGATCTGGTGGACCTATACAACCACATCCCGGTAGGTTCCACCAACTGTACCCCGGCTTACCTAATGAGGGCGAGACCTGGTAAGTTACCTGTTGACCTGGAAATGGGAGTCCTGACACCCGAGGACACTTCACCAGAAACAGACTGGGACACAGAGAGGCAGCAGCAGTACCGGAGAGTACAGGAGAGCGTGGAGCGAAGTCTCTGTCAGGCTAGGGAAAGACAAGAGAAAACTTACAACCAGTATGCTCCCGCTGTTCCCCTGGTACCCGGAGAGCAGGTCTTGAAGAGGAAGAGACGGCTCCACAAGTTGGACGACCAGTGGGAGAAGGACCCGTACACCGTACTGCCCTCAAGCCACGAGAACCCGAAGGTTTGTACCATCAGTAAAGACGGAGGGGAAACTACAGCCATTGTATCCCGGGACCACCTGAAGAAGTGTCCCGAACAACTGAGGAACCCTGAAGAGGAACAAGAAGACCATCGACCCGTAGAGGAAAGGGAAGATATGGTTAGTACTGTGCTCGGGGACTTCCCTCGGTCTTGGACTCAAGTCAATGGTGCAGTTGTGGTACCCGTACTCACCTTCCTCCAACCAGCTTCCCAAGCACCTACGGAGCAACAGGTAGAGCTGGAAGAACAGCCGGTCCAGGAGGCAGAAGACCCCACACCCGCAGACCAGGAGGATCAACCCTCTGCTTGCAGTGAGCCTGCCATATCCCTAGTGAGCCAAAGAGCCGGTAGACAGCTGCCCAGTTTACCCTTGACAGCTCCTACACCCTGTAGTTCAGGGCTAGGCAGTCAGCTCCGTAGGTCCACTAGGTCCACTAGAGGCCAGTTACCCGCACGGTGGAGGATTTGAAGTGTATAAATTGTTCTATTTATGTTTACCTGTGTATTGTTGCTTGTGTATAATTTTGTGTTTCTAGTTATTTGTAGGAGTCCTTGGTGGATTTACCGGGAATCCTTGTACATAGTTGGAGCGTAACCCAGGATGGACTAAAGACTGTTAAGGACTCGGGGCAGGACAAACCCCTACCTGGTTACGTCTCCCTGTTTTGGTGAAATGGACACCTTGCTTTTCTTCAAAGACTACACCCGGTTACGGACATGCCGTAACCATCTTTATATGTTTTTCTTATTGTATTATTATTGTTTTTACCTTGTTATGTTTTTCTAAAATATGTTTAGTCCCGGAGTACTAAATTTCACTAGGGGGGAATGTGACACCCCAGGGGTCTGGTTGCCACAGTGATAGAGATATTACGTCTGAGAGCAGGTGGGAGGTCCTTTGGTCAGGGATCCTGTGCATGCCACACCTCCTGCCCAGTCTTGGGAGGGGAAGAACTTCCCCTGTATAAACCCTGGGCTGAGGCAGGGTGAGTCAGTCAAGGAGAGTAGAGACAAGAAACAGCAGAAGCAATACTACTACGAGTCAGGGGCTGGCAGCTGCAGAGCTCGCCCTGACTGAGAAGCTTTCTTACCGGACCCGGCGTCCGAGGCTGTGGGGACTAACTCTTACCCAGCAGCAGAAGCCGACCGGCAGGGGATTTCAGGTCCTCAGGCCCAGAAACCCGAAGGCACGGTCACACGCGTGGGACCAGCACCGCCATCGTGGAGCGGAAGCCATTAGAAGGCCCCGAGTCACCGGCCATACGGGTGAGCACCAAACGGTACACTCAGGGACGTGGGCTACTTATATCCGCTTCTAGCAAGGTAGCCAGAAGAGTACAGTCAGTTTGGGAGGCCTACAACTCCGCCTGGCCAGGGGAGATCCCATCTGCTCAGGGACTGACCAGGCCCCGTTCACTAGCAAGTACTCCGGGAGGGTCTATCGTTGTTACCAGTAAAGACCCTGAATTACACCGCACCGTCTCTGAGTGGTTCCTGCTACCCCCATCATCCACATCTGCTGCCCTGAGGCCATACCCCTCCCGTTGGGGGTTATACCATCTACGCTGCACCATCCATCCACCGGCCTCAGCGGACTGTCCTGCAGCGGCAGCTCCATAGCTGCATTCAATGGGTGGCGTAGTCATCCTGCATCTACCGCTGTTACATCGCCGCTCAGTTTGACTCCCTGGGCACGGACCGGGTCACCGCCACGAGACTACAACCCTCAAGAGATCCGGCTCCGGGTAAGCTCCCGCGTGCGCAACGCAGCGCGACACAGGCCCAGGGGCGCGTCATGTGACAGCTGTCAATCATAAAAACCCGATATGATTCTGGTATCGCTGTAATCACATCCACCCGAAGAATAAAGTCGTCTAATCACTTATACCGCACGAGGAACGGCGTAAAAAATAAACTCTAGGGTTAGGGTTGCGCTAGGGTTAGGGTTGTGTTAGGTTTAGGGTTGGGCTAGGGATTTTTTTCAAAAGTAAAAAAAAAAAAAAGATGACGATATGGCGACTAGTGTTGCGCGCAAGTGCTTGCTACTTGAGTTTGCATCGGGTGCTCAGGAATGCACTGAGTATCGCGGGTGCTCGAGTGACATGCTCGAGTCTCTGCTCCATATACTTCGTGGCCAAAAAAACCTCACGGGGATTGTCTGCCATGCACGAGCGATCCCCGCATGTTGGGTGTCTAATAACCATGAAACATGCGAGCGGGGACTCGAGCATGTCACTCGAGCACACGCGATACATGGTGCATATCCGAATACCCGATGCAAACTCAATTAGCGAGCACTTGCGCTCAAGACTAATGACAACTTATTCAACATGATGACCTAATGTTATCAAATTCTGTGTCGTACCTCTGGATTCAAAATGTTCACTATACCCCTTGATAAAATCCTTGAGGGGTGTAGTTTCCAAAATGGGGTCACTTGTGGGGGGGTTTCCACTGTTTAGGCACATCAGGGACTCTTCAAACGCGACATGGCGTCTGCTCTCAATTCCAGCCAATTTTGCGTTCAAAAAGTCACACAATGCTCCTTCCCTTCTGAACTCTGCCGGGCGCCCAAACACTATATTTTCCCCACATATGGAGTATTGGCGTACTCAAGAGAAATTGCACAAAAGTTTTTGGGGTCCATTTTCTCCTCCTACCCTTGTGAAAATAAAAAAATTGGGGCAAAACATTATTTTTGTGGAAAAAGTTAGATTTTTTTATTTTCACGGCTCCATGTTATAAACTTCTGCAAAGCTCTTGGGGGTTCAGGGTGCTCACCACACATCTAGATAAGTTCTCTGAGGGGTCTAGTTTCCAAAATGGTGTCACTTGTGGTTTTTTTTCCACTGTTTAGGCACATCAGGGGCACATCCGCTAACTATTCAAGTAAATTTTACATTCAAAAAGTCAAATGGCGCTCCTTCCCTTCCGAACCCTGCCGTGCGCCCAAACAGTGGTTTTCCCAACATATGGGGTATCTGCTTGCTCAGGAGAAATTGCACAACAAACTTCATGGTGCAATTTCTCCTATTACCCTCAAGAAAATGCAAAATTGGAGGCTGAAAATCATTTTTGTTGCAAAAATGTGAAAATTTTATTTTTACGGCTCAATGTTCTAAACTTCTGTGAAGCACCTGGGGGTTCAAGGTGCTCACCACACATCTAGATAAGTTCCTTGAGGGGTCTAGTTTCCAAAATTGTGTCACTTGTGGGGGGTTTCCACTGTTTAGGCACATCAGGGGCTCTCCAAACGCAACATGGCGTCCGCTAATTATTCAAGCAAATTTTACATTCAAAAGTCAAATAGCGCTCCTTCTCTTCCGAGCTCTGTCGTGCGCCCAAACAGTGGTTTTCCCCCACATATGGGGTATTGGCATGCTCAGGAGGAATTGCACAACAAACTGCATGGTGCAATTTCTCCTGTTACCCTCATGAAAATGCAAAATTGGAGGCTGAAAAACATTTTTGTGGCAAAAATGTGAAAATTGTATTTTTACGGCTCAATGTTCTAAACTTCTGTGAAGCACCTGGGGGTTCAATGTGCTCACCACACATCTAGATAAGTTCCCTGAGGGGTCTAGTTTCCAAAATGGTGTCACTTTTGGGGGGTTTCCACTGCTTAGGCACATCAGGGGCACATCCGCTAAGTATTCAAGTAAATTTTACATTCAAAAAGTCAAATGGCGCTCCTTCCCTTCCGAACCCTGCCGTGTGCCCAAACAGTGGTTTTCCCCAACATATGGGGTATCTGCTTACTCAGGAGAAATTGCAAAACAAACCGCCTAGTGCAATTTCTCCTGTTACCCTTATGAAAATGCAAAATTAGGGGCTGAAAAACATTTTTGTGGGAAAAATGTGAAAATTTTATTTTACGGCTCAATGTTCTAAACTTCTGTGAAGCACCTGGGGGTTCAACGTGCTCACCACACATCTAGATAAGTTCCCTGAGGGGTCTAGTTTCCAAAATGGTGTCACTTGTGGGGGGTTTCCACTGTTTAGGCACATCAGGGGCTCTCCAAACGCAACATGGCGTCCGCTAATTATTCAAGCAAATTTTACATTCAAAAAGTCAAATGGCGCTACTTCTCTTCCGAGGTCTTCCGTGCGTCCTAACAGTGTTTTTTCCCCACATATGGGGTATCTGCATGCTCAGGAGAAATTGCACAACAAATTTTGGGGTCCATTTTTTCCTGTTACCCCTGAGAAAATAAAAAAAATTGGGTCTAAATTAACATTTTTGTGAAAAAAGTTAAATGTTAATTTTTTTCTTCCACATTCTCAAAATTCCTGTGAAGCACCTGAAGGGTTAATAAAGTTCTTGACTGTGGTTTTGAGCACCTTGAGGGGTGCAGTTTTTAGAATGGTATCACTTTTGGGTATTTTCTCTCATAAAGACCCCTCAAAGTGACTTCAAATGTGATGTGGTCCCTAAAAAAATGGTTTTGGAAATTTTGCTGGAAAAATGAGAAATCGCTGGTCAACTTTTAACCCTTATAGCTCCCTAATAAAAAAAAATTTTGGTTCCAAAATTGTGCTGATATAAAGTAGACATGTGGAAAATGTTATTTATTAACTATTTTGTGTGACATATCTCTCTGATTTAAGGGCATAAAAATTCAAATTTTGAAAATTGCAAAATTTTCAAAATTTTCGCCAAATTTCCATTTTTTTCACAAATAAACGCAAGTGATATCGAAGAAATTTTAACACTATCATGAAGTACAATATGTCACGAAAAAACAGTCTCAGAATCAGGGGGATCCGTTGAAGCGTTCCAGAGTAATTACCTCATAAAGTGACAGTGGTCAGAATTGTAAAAATTGGCCCGGTCATTAACGTTCAAACCACCCTCGGGGGTAAAAGGGTTAAAGGGCTTGATCACTACTTTAATATTGATGGCCTGTTCTTAGGATAGGTCATCAATGTCTGATCAGTGGAAGGGTGACTCCTAGCACTCCTGTTGATCAGCTGCTCCCAGTGTCGTCGGCATTCTGAACTGCTCAGTTACAAAGCCACACAGTTCTGTTGCCAGAATAGTGACTGCAGCCGCATGCTGAACATCCACCCTCTATTCATTTAAATAGGTGGCGGATGTGCAGTACCTAACCATGGGCACTATACAGTTGACGAAGTTGTGATTTTCAACTCCGTAACTGAGCAGCTGATCAGCGGGGGTGCCAGATGACGCACCCCCGCCGATCCGACATAGATGACCTCTCCTAAGACTAGGCCATAAATGGTTAAGTTTAAGAACTTTCGGCGCCAAGTAGATCACTCACGTAAGCAGCTGGTGCACATGTTTTGATTCCAGATGCATACTTGTTACCAGAAGCCCCTTGCAGATTGAAGATGTCAAAAGACAATGTTACATTTGCGGTTATCAAAGAAAAGAAGATGCCTGAGGGATGTGAGCAGAGGACTGGACTTGGAGCTGTGCTGGAGGGAATAGTGAGTGGCAAGGTGAGTATTTTCTATTCACCCTACATTTATTATGCTCTAGGGTTTGGAAAGACTCTAGAGCATTATGAGGCATATTCAATAATTCAATGCAAATCAAAATTCTTTGCCAAATTCAAGCTGAACTTGCATTTTGGCAGATTTGCTCATCAACAGAGATGTCTTATTTCAATCATCTGTAAACAATCACAGGTCTCAGCCATCAGGTGACAGAAGAACAAAACTTTATTGCTTTGTGTCCCAGCAGGGACTACCTAAGTGTCTCTGTGTGAGTTTCTCTTCTTTTACTATGAGTGTAGAACTTTTTTTCATCTTGAAATGTTTTTGCTACATCAGACAATTGCTACAGCACTTTGGGGCACAATGTTGAGAACCAGATTTGCACATTGACTAAAATAGGTAATTGCACTGCACAATATATGACATTTTTAGCTTTTATGCAGTAATTGGTAGGTACAGGATGTCTGGCACTATATGGGAGCTTGGGCCTCATATTTGCCTGCGCCCACTGCAACATTTAGTATCTTATAGGATTTGAGTACATTTTTAGATCAGGTTTACGAAGTGACACAATAATAAAAGATGTTAAAAGAATAAACAAAAAAAGTAAAAGTTTATGTTTTTACAGATAAAAGTAACTTCTTAAAAATTGTTGTTTCTGATGACCTCCTTATAGCCAGTCAACTGACCCCATTAATAAAGAAACGATCCACACTAAAACCTATGATGCCATTGTTGTATATTACAATGCTGTGTTAGGAAAATAAAAGTAAGGACTTTTTTTATACTAAAAGTCCTCCTCATCCCTTGGTTAATTTAAAAGGTTTATTTCTTGAAATGAATCCTCTTCATCAAACCTGCGATCCTTGAAAATCTTTGCAACCTGCCTGTGTGGATAATGAATTGATTTGTAATGTAAATTACATAGAGCACCCCTCCCATTCAGCATTTGTGTGTGAGTGTGTTTAATCTAGAACGTTTAAGTCTCAAAATGAGCTTCTCCATCAAAAGTCTCAATTCCATTTACATTTCTTGCATACGAGTCAATTTGTGTCTGACCCAGCTTATAAATCACTGCCAACCACTGCTGGATCTGTAAAAGTCGGCACTTTTCCCCCTTCCCTCTTCTTCCCTTCCCCCATAGCCATGCAAACACTGAAAAGCTAATTTCAACCTCCATTTGAACACATTAAAAATAAATAAATAAAGATATAAGGGAATGTGTGACATGGTGACCAATGGCAGCCACGCTTACCGCAATTCTTCTTTTAACCTCTTCCTCACCAATCACCTTCATGCCACATTAACTTGTGAAATTCCACAACATATCAATGAATTCTTACATTATTGAGGATATTCTGATGTTTTTAAGATATTAGAAAGCTTCGATCGCTATCTACAAGAATAATTTCACATTATATCTTTCAACAGAGCACAAATAGTGTGATCCAATGTCAGACGCAAACAACAGAGGGCACCAGTGCAAAAAGTATAATGGACCCTTGTTTTCCAATTGCTAATTTGACAGCAGATTTTTGCTGCTTAACCATTAGGACTGATGGTGCCTCTGTGAGGTGCAAGAAGGACCTTCCTTGGCAGTTTTTGGGCACTGTATTACTGATTTGTGTCATTATTCATTTCATTAGGCCCTATAGTAATATTGTACATAGCAACATGCATATTATTATTATTATTATTATTATTAATTATTATAGCGCCATTTATTCCATGGCGCTTTACATGTGAAAAAGGGGGTATAATACAAGAACAATTTCAATAATCTTGAACACAATGTGACAGCGACTGGTACAGGCGGAGCGAGGACCCTGCCCGCGAGGGCTCACAATCTACGTAATTAGCAAAAATAGTGTTTGTGCATAATATTTCTTCTTGCAGCTAATTGTAGGCTCTTTTAAGGAAAACTGCATATATTTAGTGCAAGGCCAAATGAGGCAGTGAATGACTACCTTTACACTTCTATGAGTGAGCAACACGTTGGCTCAGTGGTTAGCACTGTTGCTTTGGATTCTGGGTATACATTCCACCAAGGAGAACATCTGCAAGGAGTTTGTATGTTCTGCCTGAGTACCTTCAGGTACTCCAATTTCCTCCAACACTCCAAACATAGAGAATTTAGTTTGTGAGCCCCAATAAAGACAGATGATTATGTCACAGCACGTTCCGTGACTTTCCACAAGCATCTGCAGAACCCTCCCAGGTTCCATCAAAGCTGGAAGGTCAGGCCAAATTGAAAGGCTCTGGGATTTCAAAGTGTGCAGCGGCGATCAAGAGATTCATCACAGGCCGTACAGGTAATGGTGAGGGGTCGGTGAGGTGAGTATAAGTGTTTTTGTTATTTTTTACATTTTATGTTTATTCTGATCTGTGGTCAAGAGGGAACTCAGAGCATAATAAGAGACATTGAATTAGTGGATAGAGATGAGCCAATCCTAACTTAGAAGTTCGGGGGACGAACCGGATAGTTAGTGTCCAGTGCTAAACACCAAACACGGACCATCCCCAGGAGTTCGTTACAATATTCTGAGTTCCAGGTGAAGTCTGAGAGAGAGACAATATTTACCTGCTCCAAAGTTTGGGTACCCATTGTTTTCAAATTCGGGTAAAGTTCTGGTACCCGAACCGAACTTTGGACTAAAGTTCAGGTTGGGTACCAGAACCCAAACTTCCACGATTCCGCTCATCCCTACAAGTGGAGAAGAACTTCTTCCCGAATCGAATTTCCTGGGAAAAATGCACAATAAAGTGACATCTCTAGTCTATATGAGTAAATCATATATAGTTTACCATATTTTATTTTTGGACATTTAATCTTACAGGTCTAAGAAAAAAAAAAAATCCATGTGAAGAATATTAACATCTCTATGTATAAGCAGCCCCATGTAGCCTTAGGTTTTCCACAAAGCATTGTACATCCATATGATACCAAAGACATTTTGATAGGAAATTTAGATTGTGATTCCTAATGGGGACAGTGATGATGATGTCTGTAAAGCGCTCTGGAATATGATGGTGCTGTATAAATAAGCATAATAAATAAATTCCAGTTCAGTACCTAAGATTTTTATCTTGTAATTATTTGAGACAAAATGTGTCCTTTTATAGAATATGGTTCGGCACGGAGGCACCACTCGCATGCCACTTTTTAATACCGAACCACATGGTCTTTGTGTGTTATTACACCTACTCAGTAAAGCTTCAGGCACGAGGTGCAATGTGCTTCTTGTCTCACTCACTTTTATCATAGAACATTGATAAAATAGTCAAAATTACTTTCTTCATGTAACTGTAAGTGAGGAAAATAAGAAAACTAGACGTAGACATCCTGCAACACTCCAGACTAGAAGCAGCAAAAATCTGGCATCGTCCACATTCTTCTGATTCAGAAACGAATAATAATAATAGTAATCATAATCATAATAATAAAAATTTCCATGTGCTCAGCAAGTCTAAAACTGCTTCCACTGTATGGGATTGTAAGAGCCAAGATTTCAAGGACTGACTAAAATGACCCTATTTAGGAGTCTTTATCGCATTTGATTTTATTGAAACAGAATTAACTTTTTATTAAGATTAAATGTGAGTGACATTGTATGGGAAGGAGCCAGATATGAAGCTGGCAGTTGCTGTAGAGTAGATTTCCATAAAGCCTTTCCAGCACAGATCAGTCATGATTTGCAGAAATATACTCTGTGAATACTCTGCCCATATGCAGGGCCCAATAATGGCCCCGATTATTTTTAATTAGGTCACTTAGATCTCTAATAACAAACAAAGCTGTAGGTTGTTTTCTAAAGATATTTTCTATCTCCATTTTATGTGACTTTATACTAATATTGAAGGCAAGCTACGCTGAAAAATTATATCTGCTGTAAATTCTGTTTTGTGTGGATGATTAAAGCAAGTGTACTCAGGTGTCCCATAAATGAGTACTGATCATGGAAGCTGTAATGCCTCTGTGTGCCAGTGTGTAGCACCGTTCTGCCTACAGGTATCAGAAATGTGCATTATGGGGAAAAAAAGAATAACCATTAGTTGGTACTTAGTGTTTTTAAGCATTTTTTTCTTCCCTTCAAAAAATATAATTTCCATACGTGTTTTTATTTATTCTTGTATGCATTTTTCATGCCATTTTTTACTAAAGAAATTAATATTTGTTATCACTAAAAAACCCGCGCCTGGAAAATGGTACATTTGGGACCAGAGACTAGAGATGAGCAGATTAGGTAAAATTACATTTTTTCTGTTTGCGTGGATTTTGCCAGATTATTCAAAACAAATTTAATGTCTCCTATTATGCTCTCTGGGGTCTTTCCAGACCCCCGAGAGCATAATACACTCAAAATGTAAAAATTAAACATAAACCCACTGCTCCCTGCCCACTGCCCAGTTCTTCATGACACTCTATACTTCTGGTCCAGAGCATGCGCAGTGAACTTCAGGGGCCTGCTCATGGCTGGAAGACACAAAAATGGGATGTACCATATTTAAAGATATATGCATTTGTTTATATGATGCAATTTTTTATAACAAAATCCTCAAACTTGCATGTAAATGAACTGTAATAGTATACATATATTTATATATATCTATTTATATATATACAGTATATACAGTATATAGTTGTACAGTAGTGACACAATTTTTTGTTTTTCACTCCTTGCTGCTTCAGTGTCTTTAGATTTATTTGCCAGATATTTCTATGATTACTGAAGTATAATTATCAGCATTTCATAAGTTTTTATACTTTCATTCACAAATCCATCAAGTTTATGTAAAATTTCAATATTTACAGTGTTGACCCTTTTTTAAAGACTTTTGTAATTTGTTCTGGCAGCTGGACATCAGTTTCTGGGCCAGGTCCTTAACTGATGACAACTCTTTCTTGTCTAACAAGTGCTTGAAAGTTATCACAATTTTTGTGTTTTTGTTTGTCCACCTGTTTTTTGAGGATTGAGTTTCTCAATGGGATTGAGATCTGAGGATTTTCCAGGCCATGGTCCCAATATTTAATGTTATGTTCACCGAGCCACTTAGTTATCACTTTTGCCTTGGGACATGGTCTCCATCATACTGGATAAATATGCGGTATTTATTGTAAATATTGTGTTACTTCTAGAGATGAGTGAATCTTTTAAAATTAAAATTCGCCAGCTTTGCTGAATATTATCAAATTACTTGATCTGCAGCAAATAATCTCAATACTTAAAGCTTCTAATTGCCTGCAAAAGACATGTATAACTCTCTGAGGTCTCCTAGTAATGCATTGAACCCTTTTTGAGCTCTTTAGGACAAACATAAAATTAGAACAGAAGGGAATTAAACTGGCCTCCTTGTTTCCAAAGCATGAAGAATAACCAAAAAATGATGCTATTAGGTGCTGTACTGAAATATATTACAAATCAATTAATTCACAGTCACACTGACTGTGAAGGGCCAGCACCTCCCTATCACTCATATCTATTATTAATCACAGAATGAGACTACTACTCCAATTTCCTATGTTTAGCACTGTAGTAGCACATCATAATCAGATTTAGGCATTTATAACCCCCTGTTCCTAATGTGCACTCCTAACCTCCTATCACTAGGATGTAAAAAAATAAAATGGCCATTGTTTTCACTGCCTTCATATTTTATAGTGCGTTCATATAATGAGAAAAAAAGTTTAAAGCCTCACCGTGTTGTTTAATATCAGGACCGTTCAGAATATAGCATTGCTGCTCCAAGGAGAACGACTGACCCATGGTAAAATATGAAGAAAAATTCAGCATGAGTATACTCAGTGATCAAGAGCAGTTCATGCCTGAAACGCGTCTGGACCTTATCTTGCCTTCCACCATGAATTTTAATTCTATGTTTTGAAATAAAGATTTGAAGATTTTATTCAGTTGCCGACACTTGGAATTTTTCTTCATATTTTATAGTCTCTGTGATAGTTCCCCCTAATTGGCTACGCTAGACCATGTGATATGATAGCTACAACGCATTATGGGGAAGCGCACTTCACCATGCCAGACATCATGCGCTTGACTGATGCAGTCCTCAGCAGCATGTGGAATGGTGGGCATGTTTTTTGTGATCCTTTTTATTTTTTATTATGCTATGCTTATATTGCGCCTTCATATTCCACAGCGCTTTACAGACATCATCATCACTGTCCCCATAGGGGCTCACAATCTGAACTATGTATATATATAGCTAGAGAGAGAGAGAGAGTAAGTGCCGTGTTTTCATATAAATAAGTATAGCAGTAAATTGTATTTTATAATTTTAGCTAATTACTTAGCTAATTTTGCTGATTTCAGAAATTGACATTTTAAAATGCAGTGGCATCTCCAGCTATCAATGTTATGCAAATTAAATTTATATATATATATATATATATATATATATATATATATATATATATATATATATATATATATGGAAGTGCAAGTCCAGTAACTGAATTATTTCTCTCTTTGCAAGATAAAATCAATAATCCAATAAGAAAACCTACTAAACAAGTTTTTGCCCTCTGGTGGAAATCCTCTTATCTGCTTGGCAAGAAGTTTAATGTCATTGAAATGACTTTAGATAAACACAATTTAACCCACAATGGCTCTTCCAGGGGTGAAATCTGTAGGAGAAAATTAGGAAACAGACTACCCATTTTAAAGCTGTTGCGCATATATCAGGAAGACTTCATAATGGGGTTGCTTCACAGGGAATCAATTTCATCCAATACATAACAAAAGAACCCCAACCTGCCTAATTGGGACATTAATTATCCTTACAGAGCTGACACTTTGCATGCAAGCGATGGGACAGTTTTCAAACTACGCAAGCTATTCCATCTTTCTTTTTGAAATCTCTCATTTTATTCTTGACACGAGACAAATGTTCTCCATGTAAAGTAAAATCGTCCGGCCTCAGCTTTTTATTTTCACATTTCATTCTTAAAAGTTGGAAAATGTGTTATAAGAACAATACTTTGTAGGCAGTCCTGTACTTTTTAATATAAAATTCCTCCAATTGGCTGAAATCACACATGAAGTTTTTTATGTTGTTTATTTTTGGAGCAAGAATAGATAAAAAAAGAGAAGAAACGGACTGATATAATACTTTTAGATTGACTTCTCTTCTCGTTTGAGTCAAAGCCTGCATGAAAAACCACACATGTTATTCAGGATTCAACTAGCAAAGTAAAGTTTTGTATTTTTAATGTTTAGGAGATTCTCTAATGACTATATATTCTAAAAATAGTATAATATCATACATTATTTTCTTGGCATTTCTTAAAAGTAGAGTAGAAATACAGTCAGATGCGCAGATTTTTTTTTTGTCCTGAATTTTTTCTTTAAAAATGTTTAGCATATATGTGAATTTGTTCAAAGGAAAATACAACAAATATATTAAAATGCTTATTAGCACCCAAAAGGGACAAAAGTGGCATGTTGTATATCACAGCTTTACATTCCCATCACCAGTCAACTAGAATACAGTATAATATAAAAATTGAAAAAAATAGATATTTTGGCAAGAATTACATTTTGAAGGCAAAAATAAGTAAATAAGTGAACCAAAAAATGGCTACCTTCATACACAATTTGGCCTGAAATGGAGCATGTAAAATTATGTTGTTATATTGTTTTTTTTCTGACATTTTTTCAGTATTTATTTTAACATTACTGTTATGTTTAGGACCTACTGTTTCAGGTTGAGTTGTTCAGTTAGGTTTTAACACTACAAGACATGTGATTCAGATTATGTGATGCCAATATTCCTCTTAAGGCTATGTGCCCACGATGCAGAAATGAAGCAGAAAATTTCTGCTTCGTTCTTGCATCTCCTTGCCCGGAAAAACGCGTGCGGAATTTGACATGTGTTTTTCGCGCGTTTTGCCATGCATTTTCTAATGCATTGTAGATGGCAATTCCGCATGCGTAAACGCACAAATAAAGGACATGCTGCGGATTTTTGAGCGCATCAAAAACTCTGCAGAAAAAAACGCAGCATGGACATTGAAAGTGCGGAATTTCATTGGGGACCATGGGGGAAGGATTACCAAGCGTTTACGCTGCATAAACGCTTGAAAAATGCATCGTGGGCACGGACCCTTACATACATTTTTGTAATGTTAAAAAGATAACAAAAAACACATTAAAGACTCATTGAGATGTCTGCTTTTCATGTACACATATCTATTGTAGTCTATGGAGCTGTCCAGATGTCCGTGTTCTTTTGTGGCTCAACTTGTTCACAAAAAAAAAAACAGACGTGTGTCCGTTTTTGATATGAGTTTGATCTCCTTGCTCCATTTTTGATTTCTGACAAGTTCATCAATTTGTACCTTTAAGTTTTTGTTTAGCTTTCAGATTTTACACCAGTTTGGCTGTACCAGGTGTATTAGATTAGATTGATTCATCAAATGTGATTTTCTCTTTTGAAAGTTGCAAACATTTTGCACAAATGTACTCCAGCCCCTTCCGGAGTGATTTTATGTACGCCAGTTATTTTGACGCAATTTATGCAACTTTTTACTTAGTTTCAAAACGGGTCCAAGACAAAAAAAAAAAGCATTTTTGGCTTTGCGCAAAAGTTCATGAAGCATATGTGCCACACAAAATATTACAAGGATAATAACAAGACAAAAAGTAAAAGTCACTAAAAAAAACCCGCAAATGATGAGTCGGGGACTTAGTGCAAGCTTCAACTTTGAAAGAAAAAAAAAAGCACAAATGCACAAAAAAATGTAAGTAAAGTGAAAAAAATGTATGTAATGATTTTTATATTTCCCTATTGACTTCTAGCAAACATCTAGAAAAAAACTCACCTGTGGTGCATGAGAAAATCTGATATTTTTACCATCAAATCCAAACATTTTAATCTACCAAAAGTAAGCCTATTGGGTGTTCTATACCATATGTTTGGTCAATGTATGTTTAGATCCTGCAGCTCCAGCTTGGTCAATAAGAGCAATCGACTGTGGTTTTATAACTTTATAGAAATAAAAGCATACTATGTGTTTTCTTTAGTTGTGAATGACAGACACATACAACTGTATATACGTACAGTATATGTCCAGTGGGACCACTTTAAACACTAGTTAAACTCTTAGACACTAAACAAAAAACATAAGGAAAAATAATAAAAAAAAATTAATAAATCCCTTCCATGCCCATCCGCCTTCAATTTTTTTTCTAGTGATCAATACTTATCAGTCGATCAAAACAGAATCAGTAACATTGCTGAGGTTGCTTCAAAGCTGAATCATTAAATGCAGAATTTGAAAATTCAAAAAAAAACCCTCAGAAATCTACAAAATATTTCTTACATTTTACACTGGGTTAAAAAATGTTAACCTCCAAAAGTAAAGAAGTTTGACAGCAAAAAAAATTGCCTGTGTTTCAAATGCTATTTTTATTAACATTTCATGCCTTTTAAATTTAATCTCTATTTTTTAATGAATTGGTCGTTAGAAAGTTAGAGTCTAGCATACCCTACAGATTGCCAAAGACTAAAGTGATTTCTTTGTATCAAAATAGCTGCATATGTGGATGATGGACTACTCCTACTATAATACCATGTACAGCATTCCAAAAGTGTTGTAATAATACAGAGGTTAACAGCAAAAGTAACAATGAGAGTGTGTTCATGTGACAGTATTGATACATTCCACCTATAGATTTTTCATGCATGACATTAAAAGCAAGAAATATAGTATATTTTAGAAGTAAATTTTAAAATAAGATTTTTATTTTGTTTTTATTTAATTTCGATTTATGATCATCTATAGTAAATGACAGTAGAATCATTCATAAGCCAAAATTGCAAAACTTATTGTTGACTTTTGAGCGGTGTAGAGTCATTGACCCAAGATGCAGGTGACAGTCTCAAAGCAACAACTGCTGAATTGTAGAGTAGCACTGGCTCCTACTCAAACTTCTTTACCCTCTCCTGTCCTTCACGATTTCCTAGTGCCTGCAGTCCCCCTGGCCACTGCTGAGGGTTTAATAAAAAGTGAAACCAACAGTTTATGTGAGCACAGCAGGGTGATGAAACAGCTTAGAGGGGGGCTTTTGTCAGGCAATGATGAGACAATGTATCCATATGGAGAACAGAAGGAAGGCTGAATTCCATGTAAGCCAGGCCCTGTGTTCTGAATGAGCAGTACAGTCAGCGCTTCAGGGCAAAGGCTCTTTTAACATAACAACTGAGCAAAAGAAGGTTGAGGGAGGGGGGGGCATGTTCTCATTACAAACCCAGATTCCATGAATCATCTGTAGCGTCTCCCAGATACTAAACTCAAGCAAATAAGCTCTCTAGATGTAGGATACCCAGCTATCCTGGCTAATAACTTACCCAGCGGAGCTTTTGTCCCTATTCCATTTCAATCTGAAAAGCCTGCCCCTGGGTCTCTTCTGTAAAGACCCAATAAAATCAAAACAAATTTCCTTTGGGGAAATAGTCCTTTGTACTGTGTCCATAGCTATCAAAATTACATGGGATTCAAAATTTACTACCCTTAAAGTCTTCCCAAGGGTAAGAATCAATAACTTAAAAAAAAAAAAAAAAAAAAAAAAGAATTAGAATTGGGATTTTATCTTCAACTTACTTAGAAGACATTAAATTTTGGCCAGAAATTGCAACCTCTGCCAGTCCAAAAAGTTTTCTTTGAAAACTAACCTAGCCCATTTTCAATTTTTACAGCTGTGTTAGGACTCATGCATATGGCGGGGTTGTGTGCATAAAGCCTGTATGGCAGAGCGCAGAGGCCATCTGGCTCCCTAGTATGGAGCTGCAAGATCTCCGTTCACTACCACGCTGTCTCAGAAAGCAGGATTTTGAGGGGAAAATGCCTTCATAAATGCAGTTCTACAGAACATACATTTTTTCAGTTGGATTTATTTGGAATGCAAAAGAGAAAAATATTATATTTCATTAGATTCCTATGGAGCTACAGTAATGAACAATACACTTCCATAGGCACCATTTTTTTCTCCATACAGTTTGAAGGCTGCACAGAGCAATAATATGCACGTACTAGATATGACTCGCCCCCTGGGCCGTGGGGCACGCGGATCCGGGCGATAGGGGAACGATGCGGGTAGTAGTAGTGGCGGCCCGGTCCCGCGGCTCAGGGTGGTCAGGCCATTGGTAGTCTGCTATGCGCTCCAAATAATGTCCGACTACGCCACCCGTGGATTGCGGTTATTAGGAACCGCCGCTGCAAGGCAGTCCGCTGGGGCTGATGATGGGTGCAGCTGAGGTGATGTGACTCCCCACGGGAAGAGTGCAGCCCCAGGGCAGTGTAGTGGATGGTGGGAGTGATGGTAGTGCGAGTCCCGGTGCTAATAGTGCTGGAGGCGCGAAGGAGCACACAGACAACAAGCTACAGTCCAGGGTCTTTACTCACAGTTCGTTTGTTCCAGGTCACTTCGGCCAGCAGTGACCGCCCGAGCCGTGCTGCGTTCACCAGGTGAGGGGCTCGGTCAACTCCCAGGCAGTTCAGGAGCATGGCACAGGACCTCCTTTTATCCTTTCTCTGGCCTGCCTCACCAGTGACCCACTTTTGTCCAGCTGCCGCGGACCTGTGCGGTTAAACGTGGGCCCCGTCCTCCGCTGTCCTATATGGTGCCTTCCTAGCAGGTTTGATGAGGTGTCGCACCAATATATGATCACGACGACCGGTCTTTGGCTGAGGGTTGTTTCTCCTCCACCAACTTGGGATCCGGTACCCTTAATCTGCCTGACCCTGCACCCTGGATTCTCATGGGTTCTTAGGGTCCCTTCCACCTTCTTGTTCCTGAGCCCTTCTGTTTCTCTGTCTCTCCTTCTTTGCAGTTCCTTTCTGTTCCTGTTCCTTTCTCTTGGAGCTGAGATGAGCCAGAATCTCAGCTCCCCTTCACCTCCTCCTCGGCCTCTTCTCCAGGCCCACTTCTCCTTCTCCTCTCAGGCCCCGGCCTCTTCCCTAGGCCTGCCTCTGGAGCAGCACTCAGCCTGAGCTGCTGCTCCCTGTCTTCTCCTCTCCACAGAACGAACCTAGATCTAAGATGGTGCCCACCTTTTATACCTCCCTCTAGCCATGAGCCCAGGTGACCAGCAACCAATGAGCTCCTTCCTACGCTCAGGAACCGCCCCCTATCTGCCCCTACAGCACTGGGTGTTCCACCCCTCCCTCCCCACTCCAGCAGGGACATGGTCGGTCGTGCCTGCACTTATGTCTAGTGGGAGCACCGTTGAGCTGTCCCTCGGAAATGGGGTGTGTGTGCTGTATGCAGCTAACTGAGCCCTGGTCCATACTCCATCCTTACCCGGGAGTGGAATATCACACCTCTGGACTGAGGTGCAATACCCCTGTAGCGGCCGAACCCTCGGGGCGCTACAGATACATAAACTGTAAATCTGTGTGCATACTTTTGGTGTATATGACTTGAAAGTAAACTTATCTATGTTCCCTAAACCTGATTGCAAACATAAAGTGGGAAAGACAACTTTAAGTTAGCAGCAAACTAAATGAAGAAAATATAAAAAATACAAGATGATTGGAGATTCCTGCCAAAAATAGTATATATTTATTATATAATGTGATATATACTGATAATTGTGTTGGACTGAGCTATTTTCCAAGGGCCCACCAGTGACATTGATTCTGGGGGCCCACTGTTTAGCTACATGGAATATTTAATGACTCTTTTTCAGAAATTTTTTTATGCTTTTTTATAATAATAAACTGGGTAGTTTGTTAAATTAATGCAGAGATGCCATTTTGCCTGTACATGTTGCATTAAACGTAGTTTGCCAATTACTGCTCATGTAGGTGAATAAGGGTCTCATTCCTCCATAGGGGCCCACCGGGGAATTCACCTGTCCCCCTGTTGGCCAGTCCGAGCCTGTATATAAGCACAACAGGATAATAGTTTATGCAATAGTCAGGAATCCAAACTAGACTGTTTATCATGCAGCAATATCCTCATATAACTAGCACTGCACTTTCTGTGACTCGAAAGGCTCATTTACTTGTATTGAATTCACATACAAACTTTGCACTGTAGAAGTCAGACTCATTCTTTACCATTATCTGGTTTGCACAAGAAAAAAGCTGATTGTTCATTAGATAAAAGTGTAAAGTGTAAAAGTCTATATTTTTTGCTTCTAGCTAGTGATAAATCCCTTCCATGACCTTGTTTTCAAAGTTTTCTAATACATTGATGAAATTGTGAAATGTAAATATTTTTTGAGACTACAAGACATAATTGCAATAGAAGTAAATAAAGCTGTTATGCAAAGCTAGATATATCAGCAGGCCCACTTACACAAGTTTTATTTAATAAGTGAAGACCTAGAGGAAAAACTTGTGTAAGGAGATAGACAAGTGAGAAAAAGCACACAGTTAATGCCTAACAGAGTGTCTGCAAATGAACACTGCCATTTGCTGGTCAAAGATGATAGAGAGAGTGAAAGCAGAAAGAATTGCATTAGTACGACCTCAAGAAAGGCATGTTCCCTCAGGGAAGAGATTGGAAGAGACACCAAATCAGGTGATAGTTGTGGTGCAGTTAGTAATTATAAAAGGCCCAGGAAGGAAGTGAAGGGGAGGAGTTGGCACCATTACGAGAGACCAAATCCATGTAAAGGATTCTAGAGACCAGATTCGAGTAAAGGAGTCGAGAGACCAGATCAGAGTAAAGGAGTTGAGAGACCAGATCCGAATAAAGGAGTCAAAAGACCAGATCACAGAAAAAGACCAGAGAGCACAGATTTGAGTGAAGAAGTCAAGAGACCAGATCCGAGTAAAGGACCCGAGAGAAGAGATCCGAGTGAAGAAACCGAGAGACCAGATCCGAGTAAAAAAACTGATAGACCAGATCCGAGTAAAGATCCGAGAGAGACCAGAGCCGAGAAAGCTGAGTTGAGTGAGCAGAAAAGGGGCAGAGAGAGAGACAATTAGGCCGCAGCGGAGGGACATTTGTATCAGCCGTCGGCTCCAGTTTAGACGAATGGTTCAAAGTGGGGACCTGGGCAGTGCTTCAGGGAACG
Organism: Phyllobates terribilis; assembly: GCF_046119375.1. Classification (NCBI taxonomy): domain Eukaryota; kingdom Metazoa; phylum Chordata; class Amphibia; order Anura; family Dendrobatidae; genus Phyllobates; species Phyllobates terribilis. The sequence continues at coordinate 530,108,971 of NW_027362765.1, forward strand.
AAGGCGGCCAGCATGATAAGTGTACTGAGTAACACACCAATCTGGGACTTGCAGGCTAGCGGGTAGTATCGTTGACCCCCGTTAGGGCCTGTGTGATGTTTTGTGTTGCCTAGAGAGTGACGACGGTGACGGGCCCAGTAGTGACAGTGACTCCCTTTAGGTTGTGGTATTAGGACAAAGATATCACTGACAATAATAGTTATTTATTGGTATTAATAAAATAATAGTGTGTCAATAGCGTTATGTCAATATCCTGTTCATCTGAATTACTGTATTCTTCTTGTAACATAACTTGTTTCATTTTCACCGTTTGCAATATCCAGTGATATGGTGCTGAAGGTACCACTTTGATTGTATTAACAGAACAAATAGTTGTTGGTTTAAGTACCACTGTCTCCTCATTGTCTGCGCTGTTGCATCCGCGTTTCTGTTAACACATGAATAAAATATCTTTGATAACCAGGAAAGTTTTTTTGTATCACACTCTTTACATACAGTATGTTTAACAGAACATGTATAGCTGTGCAAAAAAACATGGATCAAGGAAATGTCCACTTTGCAAGATGCCTACTAATATTGTGTGTCTCCAAAGATCAACTGTTTAGAAGCTACCATGATCAGCTGTTCTCATGAGGGAACTAAGTTCTAAATGCTTCTTTTTCCTGTTGTGAAAAAGAGAAAACAAAACATTAACTTCTCTTGTTGAAATCAATGGGTGTCCATATGGACATCTGATGAGAACTGAGAGCAGAAATAAACATAGCTCTAGGGATAGAAAAAGATCCTAGTCAGGGAAAATGTCTGTATTACTTTAAAAGCCATGGAGAAGCAAGTGGTCTAAAGCAGGCAATCCCTTAAATTGCAATCCCAGAAGTGAAGAAATAAAATCAGTTGACCTAACTCCCAAAGTATGGCCATGTGGCTTACATGTAAATCTTCCTCCTTTTATTCTTTATTGAATGACTCTAAAGGAAGGTTCCCATGATAACTCCCATATAGAAAGCAATATAAATCAATGGCTATCATATTTTTATCTTCTTTCCACATCTAAGAAATTGACAATAAATATGCATGCTTCAAATATAAATTGTGTAGAAACTCCAAAATATATATATTTTTTCTCTATTTACGTGAACCTGACAACCATTTCATGCTGCCCAAACCACTGGCAGCACAAATCAGAGACTGGCTTTATTATAACAGCCAAGTATTTTCCAATCTGGAACATTCACACATTTCGAGGACAATTCATCAAGAACAGCGTTGCTCATACTTGTTTTGATGAAGAGATGTGTTGGAGTCAGACGCTCCTGACTCATGAAGAGGCACACACCTCTTCATGAATCAGGAACGTCGGACGAGTTGAGTATACATCTGTGTGCACCTAGCCCAAAATCCTACTCCAGTCATAGCTGGAGTAAGATCTGTGGCCACGTGAATACCAACGCGCATCATGAATTTGATTAATTCCAACTCAACTTCACCCACTTTGTCTGAGCTGAGTGCAAATGGTATAAGGGCGCCAAAAGTTGCAAAATTTTAGCCCAGCCTCAAGTTCCACCGAAATTGTGACTTTTCAAAGCTTTTTGCACCACAATACTGGAATAAACACTTTAATAAATTGGGCACGATATGTTTTTATACTATATTCAGTAATGATGTACCAAAGAAGTAGTCCAATAGGCAGGTTCCTGGCAGCTTCTTCACACAGACTGACAGGTCCCCCCTTATGTATGTGTATACATTTTTATTTTTGTTTCTAACTAAGGTGTAACCAGTCTTGGGCTGGACTACTGTTGCCCCACATCATAAACTGAACTTCATGGGGCTGGTTGTTGCTGGGGCACATCATTAAGTCTTTGGGGGAGCTTAAAGTGGATGTGGCACTAGAATTGAAAACTCGAACTTTATACATTGTTAGGACGTGTGCAGGTGGCCGTAGATTCGCTCATCCGAGAGAATCGGTCCAGTTATGCAAATGACATTGATCAAAATGTGATCAGAGTTTGAGCAGAGTGTGATCATAGTACGATCCAATTCTCTTGGATGAGGAAAAAAACGGAGAAAAAAAATTCTATGTCTTCTCCATTCTGTCAGTCCTCAGAAATCAGACTGCAGTTAGATGACATCCGAGTGCAGTCCAATGGTTTCCACGGACCCTTTGACTTGCATGGTCGAGTGCGATCCGAATATTGGATCAAACTGGGACATGCAGCTATTTTTTCTGAAAAAATTGGACATGTGCATGGCCACATAACAAAACATGACGATGTTTTGTCGGATCGCACTCGGACCAAAAATACGCTAGTGTGTACCTGCCCTTAAATAGATCTATTCGACCTTATTTAACTGATCAGTTCATTTTGAAAATACTTTTAAAATGGCCGTATAATCCTTTTGGAAAGTTTTCTGCCTCCTATGAAAATGAGCATTTTATGAGTCCAGCTCTATCTTTCTGCTTACAGCAAGTCTATGGCCATGAAGAGATTTTAACTTTGGATTTATCATGAAGAGACTTGTTTGCTTGCTTTGCAATTTGTTTTTCTGTCCTTATTGTTTTGTAGCATATTCATTGTCCACAGGCATACTTCGGAATAGTGATTTTGTGGCCATATCTGTTCAGATTGTGTCCTCTGTTCATATATCACAGTCTGACCATCCCCTGACCACCCTTTCCTATTGACATATGGGTGATTAACTGCTAAGGTCAAACATGTAGTCTATTTTGGAAAATATGGCCTCACCATTATAGTATCTAAGAACACGTTAATTACACACTGATGATTATTGATCATACCACAAAACATACACTTTGTAATGCACATTATAGTATCTAACTGATTCATGTTCTAAAGACAATAACAATTAAGGAACAGTAATAATTATTATAATGCCCAGAAAAAGTGCATAAATGTCCTTCTACACAATAATGCACCATACAAGACAATGTATCTCACCAGGTATTACCAGCTGTTGTAATCGTATTAATTGTAAATTGACATTCTCGAATTTAGGAAACGAGTTTATATCAAAGAAACCTCTATATCTAGATTTAGGAATTAGCATTTATAAAGTATTTTTTTAACTGCATCAATCTCTTTGTGTATTTTTTTGTATGTTTTTTCTATTAAAATCAAGAAGTAGAAAAGCAAAACTGATTAAAGAATATAAGTACTGCCAATGTTTTACATGAAGCGCATCACATCAATTTCAAAAGAATAGTTAAAGGAGAATTGGATTATTAGGGCTCACACCCATATGCGTTAATAAAACCGATGTTGCTCCTGAAAAGTCGAACGAGTGTCATGCGAGTACAATGCGATTTTTCTCACCTAGCGTCCGAATTACATCCGAGTGATATGAGAATGCAATCTGTATGTAATGCGAATTTAACATTCATTTTTACAAGTAATTCTGAATGTCTTTCAAATTAAATATTCTTAAAAACATAGATAGATTGAAATATGTGAGTGAAATACAGTATATAATCAGTGTTTTGCGTGTGTAGATTATTGTACATGTATTTAAGTAATAAATAAATAAATGAAAAAAATGGCGTCGGGTCCCCCACAATTTTTATTAACCAGCTGGGGGAAAGCTGACAGTTGGGGGTTGATATTTATAGCCTGGGAAGTGGTTAATACACATGGAGCTTCCCAGGCTATTAATATCAGCTCACAGCTGTATACTTAGCCTTTACTGGTTATTAAAATGGGAGACGTGGGGTCCCCTTATAATTAATATATTGCTGAATGGTTGTATGATGTGACCAATCTGCCTGGTGTCTAGCAGAGACACTGAGATGCGCGTGATAGCACAGCATCAGTGACTCACAGTGACGTGAGAAAGGTGAGTGGAGTTCATAGCCAATAAACTCCATTCTCCTCAGCTTCGCACCTTCATGCACATATAATCAGCTTAGGAGGGATGATCCTACTGATGACAGATTCCCTTTAATGTAAAAAAGTTTTATCTATTTTGCCCAACTTTGTACAAATTGTTTAACTTTTTTTTTCTACCTCATTTACTCTAATTTAATCTTTTGTTTAATGCTTTGGAATACTTAGTATAGTATGGGAAAATATATTGACTTTCAGCAGTTTACCAGATCAGAATCTGAGTTATCTCTAATCCCAGTAATTAGGACTCATTGAAAGCTGTATGATGCAGCCAACACCTGCAAATGATAATGCAGACAAAGCTTCTGTGCTCACACCAGCCCAAAACATACTACTACTTTTTCTAACTACAAAATATTTAATATTTGATAACGTACAAGTAGAAAGTGCATTTAGCTAAGGAAACAATTATGTACTAAATAGTTTTTGTAATTAGTATGTATTAATGTGCAGTATAAGGGTTCAGGAACATAACCGTATTGTGATTTGAGTTACACGGTAATAAGAAACCTGTAGACCTTCATTGGGTCACACATTGTTCCACTGTTGGCCATATGTGCTTTATTTAGAGGCGTACAGAGGTTTAATCTATGATGTACATTTTAGAAACAGGTCTTCAAGAGATGTATGAAATAAGCTGAGCCCGTTTTATGTGCGACGTATGTTTGCTGTGAGACATAGCCGGCATCTTACTGTAAGCGCCAATTGCTGCTGTTAGCCATTTAGTTGCCATTATTGGTGGGCTTGCAATATAAATAAGTATGAGGAATAAAACCATGATAACTTCCAAGTCCCCTAACTGGACTAAAAAAAACTAGATAAAAATGAAAAAAAAATGCACAGTGTATCTATGTAATTATGTTGAGAATATTTAAATCACTCCCATTCAAAAATAAAGAAATGAAAAAATTAAAAAAAAATATTCATATAGTTGTATCTGAAAAAGTCTGAACTATCAATAGATAAAGTTGTTTATTTTGCATGTTAAACATCAAAAGTTGCCCCACTTCCCTATAAAATACATTAAAAAGCAATCAAAATGTCATATGTATTCCAAAATAACTTCAATTAAAATCAGCTCAGTAATACAAAAACAAACCCTCACCCAGCTCCATTGACGGAAAAATAAAAAAGTTCATGGACTCAGAATATGGTAAAACAAATGAAAGTTTCAGAATTTTTCTTAACCATTTATATATAAAAATGCCATAAAGTTTGGTATCTCTGTAATTGTTGTAATCTGTAATAATGTCTGGTTATTTTTACTGCACAATAAAAAAACAAAACATTGTCAAAATTGCATTTTTTTCACCTTTATAACCATGTGGCGTTTATTTCTCACTTCTCTATACGTTATATAGTAGCATGAATAGTGTCATTCAAAACTACAATTTGTATATGGAAAAATATGAAAGTTATGGCTCTTGAAACAAGAGGAGAAAAAAAACAAAAGTGCAAAAATAAAAAAATGTTCCGGTCCTTACAGGATTAATTTCTCAAATTCATACACACTTTATTGGATGCTGTATTTATGAACTATTTTCTCTTACAAACATTTCTCCTTGGGGAGAATTTTTTTCTAAAATTATACATTGTGGAGACACGTTCTGCATTGCACAGCCATATGGCTCTGTGTGCCCCTGTACTGGCTCTGTGCACATGACTCTCTTTTGCAGGAAGCCTAATTCTAAAAAAATGTATTAAATTGTCAGTCACACAATGCAAACATCAAGCCAAACTAAAAGAATGACTAGTATTGTTGTCATTTACTCAAACTTGTTCAAAGGAACAGATGAGTTTAATTATTAGTTATAATCTTGTCAATAATTATCATCCCATCTGTGTGTTATAAATGGCCACATCTCCAAATCTGCATCATTATCTTTTAAGGACACCAATGGGTGCATTAAAATACGGAAAGAGGCATTGATCTCATGTACAGAGAAAAAGAAATGTCTTCTCTGATCAAGATACATGCTCCTGCTTGTCCTTTCCAATTTTTTTACAGATTTACAAAAACTAAAAAAAACAACTAATTTTGCTCACATTTACATGATTATAAATATCAAATTGTTGTTGATTGATTTGAAATGGATTATGCAGAATTAACGACACACAATAAGAGTTCAATATTAATCCACTGAAAACAGCTAAAAGAAACCTGACGCGTTTCTGGTGCAGACATAGCGTCCTTAGTCATAGGTAATATCCTGTGACTAAAAGCGCTATGTTTGCGCCAGAAACGCATCAGGTTTATTTAAGCTGTTTTTAAGATGGACTAATAAAGGTTTTTTGATTTTACCTGGTTGGTGTGCTAGATACTGTTGCTCCATTTCTACTACCATAGCTGTGTGCACAGCTGGATCGTCACCCTCTGGTTATCCATGTTTTTTTTTTCTCCCTGAGCCTTGGCCACATTTGTTTGGATCATTATTACATGCGTGGAGTCTCCCTACCTTCTCTCCTCCGTTAAACATTGAAAAATTGAAAAAACATCAGATTTAGTGTGGTGCTTTGTGCAATGTTGTGGTTCAATGCTGTGTATCAGGCATTTGTGTGGATTTTAATTTTAACACGTATCACCTAGCTAAAAATTGCTGCAAACCAAGCACATCCTTTCATTACAACAGTATTCCCTGATAGCAGTGGCCTCTCTCAGCAAGAGAATGAACTTTTTCGCATTTTAAATAAATGGTATAAAGGATAGTGTTGAGCCACCCCCGTAGTGTTCGAGTTCGGTTCGGTTCGTCGAACACCCGTATGTTCGCCGAACTATTCGTCCAACTGTTCGTCGAACACCTTCGAACACCATTAAAACCAATGGCAGGCAAACAAAAACACATAGAAACACATAGAAAACACATAGAAAACACTTCAAATGTGTCCAAAAGCTGACAAACTGCTCAGAAGACACAACTAACACATGGAAAAGTGACAAGTACATATAGTCATGCGAAAAGAAAAGAGGTGGAGGAGTAAAAGGAGGGGGAGACACAGATATAGGCATGTCATGCCCTTCTAAAATCAAGAAAGGTTGGAGTAAAAATCTAAAATCAGCCTACCAACACCCAGATGTCGTGACAAGAAAATTAAAAAAAGAAATATCTTTAGGTAGAATGGCGGTTCCATTCAGAACACTTTCCTTACAAGACGTAGTGGTATCCCCATTGGGAGTTGTGCCAAAAACGGAACCCAATACATTCGGACTAATCCACCATTTGTCATATCCAAGGGGCAGGTCAGTAAACGACAACATCGACGCGGAACCAAGTACAGTAGTATATACTGTACATCCTTTGACAAGGCAATCAGGCGGATCAAGAAGTTGGGAAGGGTCACCCTAATGGCCAAAACAGACATTGATGCGGCGTTCCGGTTACTTACTACCTGTGCCTCCGAATAGTGTCCACCTATTGGGCTGCTTCTGGGAAGGAGCATACTATATAGATAGCTGTTTGCCCATTGGGTGGTCCAGATCCTGCTCACTATTTGAGGCACTTAGTTGCTTCCTCGAATGGGTTGTAATGGACATTTCTAAGGGGGCACATATTATCCATTACCTCGACAACTTCTTATGCCTGGGCCCAAAAGATTCGCCTCAGTGTGAATTCACGCGGTAGTCCTCCTGTGAGAAGGAGAGAGCTGGAGGGAGAGGGGACACCACAGAGCCGAGGGGTTAGATGGAGAACGGAAGAAGGAAAGAGGGCGAGGGAGGTAAGGGAGTACAGTGTTAGGCCGACCTGAGCTCCCCCACATTCCTGCTGGGTGGGGAACAGCCCTGGGAAGAAAAGCCACTTGCGCATCCCTTTGAGGTTACGGGCGCGAGCAGGCAGAGGGACTACGCTGGAGTGTGAAGCCGACACGGCAAGTCCGTTCCTGTCCGTGCGACCTTCGTGTTGCCGGGTTTGTGCCAGAGCCGCGGTGGACCCTGACGGCCAGCCCCCCTCTCCCAATACTGGTGCCTGTCCGCTGGTGGGTCGAGCCCCCCCGCGGTGGGGGGCAGTAACATCTGCAGAAGAAAGACGATCTTCCAGTCAAACTAAGATGTCTACTTCTTTTCGTGGACAATGTGATACGATCCCTTTCTTACGGACACGCCCATCGCTACAAATTCCAGATGAGGCACAAAATCATCAGGTGCTTCAACGGATATCAAGTGCTCCTTCAAGTGGGCTCTCCTCCACCTCAACTTCAACATCACAAATACTCCAGTCCTCAGAGGTGTCACTCCAATCGCACTTGCTTCCTCAAAGCTCCCAAGTCTCCAGCTGCCCGTCTGAGTATGGGGTAACACAGATGGTTGAGTCTGCAGAGCTGTTTATGACGCGCCCCTGGGCCTGTGTCGCGCTGCGTTGCGCACGCGGGAGCTTACCCGGAGCCAGATCTCTTGAGGGTTGTAGTCTCGTGGCGGAGATCCGGTCCGTGCCCAGGGAGTCAGACTAAGTGGCGCTGTATTAGCGGTAGATGTTGGACGACTACGCCACCCGTTGAGTACAGCTAAGGAGCTGCTGCTGCAGGGCAGACCGCTGAGGCCGGTGGTAGGATTGTGCAGCGTGATAGTATAACCCCCAACGGGAGGGGTATGGCCTCAGGGCAGCCGACGTGGATGATGGGAGTAGCAGGAACCACTCGGAGACTGTACGGTGTAGTTCAGGGTCTTTACTGGTGACAACGATAGACCCTCCCGGAGTACTGGCTAGCGATTGGGGCCTGGTCAGTCCTTGAGCAGATGGGATCTCCCCTGGCCAGGCGGAGTTGTAGGCCTCCCAAACTAACGATACTCTTCTGGCTACCTTGCTAGAAGCGGGTATAAGTAGCCCACGTCCCTGAGTGTACCGTGTGGTGCTCACCCGTATGGCCGGTGACTCGGGGCCTTCTAGTAGCTTCCGCTCCACGACGGCGGTGCTGGTCCCACGCGTGTGACCGTGCCTTCGGGTTTCTGGGCCAGAGGACCTGCAATCCCCTGCCGGTCGGTTTCTGCTGCTGGATAGGAGTTAGTCCCCACAGCCTCGGACTCCGGGTCCGGTGATAACTTCTCAGTCAGGGCGAGCTCTGCAGCTGCCAGCCCCTGACTCCTTGTAGCACTGCTCCCACAGAGCTCCTGATGTTCTTTTCCTATATCTGCTTCTCTTCTCTGTCTCTACTTCTTCTCTACTCACTAACCCTGCCTCAGCCCTAGGTTTATATAGGGGAAGTTCTTTCCCTCCCAGGACTGGGCAGGATGTGTGGCATGCACAGGATCCCTGACCAAGAGACCTCCCACCTGCTCTCAGACATAACATTGCCGTTACTGTGGAAACCAGACCCCTGGGGTGCCACATTCCCCCCTAGTGAAATTTAGTACTCCGGGACTAAACATATTTTTAGAAAAACATAACAAGATAATAACAATAATAATAGAATAAGAAAAACACATAAAGATGGTTACGGCGTGTCCGCAACCGGGCGCAGTCTTTGAAGAAAAGCAAGGTGTCCATTTCACCAAAACAGGGAGACGTAACCAGGTAGGGGTCTGTCCTGCCCCGAGTCCTTAACAGTCTTTAGTCCGTCCTGGGTTACGCTCCAACTATACACAAAGGATTCCCGGTAAATCCACCAAGGACTCCTATAAATAACTAGAAACACATAATTATACACAAGCAACAAGAAAAACAGGTAACCACAAATAAAACAATTTATACACTTCAAATCCTCCAACGTGCGGGTAACTGGCCTCTAGTGGCCCTAGTGGACCTACGGAGCTGACTGTCTAGCCCTGAACTACAGGGTGTAGGAGCTGTCAAGGGTAAACTGGGCAGCTGTCTACCGGCTCTTTGACTCACTAGGGGTACGGCAGGCTCACTATAAGCAGAGGGTTGATCCTCCTGTTCTGCTTGTGTGGAATCTTCTGCCTCCTGGACCGGCTGCTCTTCCAGCTCTACCTGTTGCTCCGTAGGCACTTGGGATGCTGGTTGGAGGAACGTGAGGACGGGTACCACAACTGCACCATTGACTTGAGTCCAGGACCGAGGGAAGTCTCCGAGCACAGTACTAACCATATCTTCCCTTTCCTCTACGGGTTGATGGTCTTCCTGTTCCTCTTCAGGGTTCCGTAGCTGTTCAGGACACTTCTTCAGGTGATCCCGGGATACAATGGCTATGGTTTCCCCTCCGTCTTTACTGATGGTACAGACTTTCGGGTTCTCGTGGCTTGAGGGCAGTACGGTGTAAGGGTCCTTCTCCCACTGGTCGTCCAACTTGTGGAGCCGTCTTTTCCTCTTCAAGACCTGCTCTCCGGGTACCAGGGGAACAGCGGGAGCATACTGGTTGTAAGTTTTCTCTTGTCTTTCCCTAGCCTGACAGAGACTTCGCTCCACGCTCTCCTGTACTTTCCGGTACTGCTGCTGCCTCTCTGTGTCCCAGTCTGCTTCTTGTGAAGTGTCCTCGGGTGTCAGGACTCCCATTTCCAGGTCAACAGGTAACTTACCAGGTCTCGCCCTCATTAGGTAAGCCGGGGTACAGTTGGTGGAACCTACCGGGATGTGGTTGTATAGGTCCACTAGATCGGGCAGCTTCTCAGGCCACAGACTGCGTTCTTCCAGGGGCAACGTTTTCAGGAGATCCATTACCACCTGGTTCATTTTCTCACAAAGTCCATTAGTTTGCGGATGATAGGGTGTCGTCCTTATCTTCCGGCAGCCATACAGATTGCAGAATTCCTGGAAGACCTCCGCTTCAAAGGCAGGTCCCTGGTCCGTCAGCACTTGGTCCGGGTACCCGTGTGGACGGCAGAAGTGCTGCTGGAAGGCTCTAGCTGCTGTTTGAGCCGTTAAGTCCTTAACGGGGACGACAACCAAGAACCGGGAGTAATGATCCACAATGGTTAACGCGTAGACGTAGCCACTTCTGCTTGGGGTCAGTTTTACATGATCCAAGGCTACCAGTTCCAACGGCTGCCGGGTGACGATGGACTGCAGGGGAGTCTTCTGGCTGGTACGGTCCTTCCTTCTTAGGTTGCACGGGCCACAGTCTCTGCACCACCTCTCGATGGTTCCTCTCATGCCTACCCAGTGGAACCGCCCGCGCAGCAGGAACTCCAGCTTCTTCCATCCGAAGTGTCCAGCCCCGTCGTGGTATGCTTCTATCACCATGGCTGCGTCTCTCCGTGGCACCACTACTTGCCAGATTAGTTCATGCATCCGGGAGTTAACCATTCTGCGGCACAACTTCCCCTTGTAAAGGAACAGTCGACTCTTCTCAGCCCACAGTTGCTTGGCTTCCTCCGGAGCGTCTGGGTCAAGGCGAGCCTCTGGCCGAGTCAGCATCTCCTTCACCAGCCGGACGGCAGGGTCACTGTCTTGCGTTTCCTCCCAGTTGTAGTGAGGCAAGGGGTTAAACGTAGCGGCTTGCTTACTCCTTACCCGATGGGAATACTGGATAGTCCCATGACGGTGGAACGCGGGGAGTTCGACTTCTTCCAGTCCCTCTGGAACTTCTCCTACGTCCGGTAGGTTTGGCATCCTGGACAGGGCGTCCGCGTTGGTATTGGAGCGTCCTGCCCGGTATTTGATTGTGAACTCGTAGTTGGACAGACGGGCCATCCATCTCTGCTCTAGGGCACCGAGTCTTGCCGTGTCCAGGTGTGTCAACGGGTTGTTATCCGTGTACACGGTGAACCGGGAAGAAGCGAGGTAGTGCTTAAAGCGTTCGGTGACTGCCCACACCACTGCCAGGAACTCTAGCTTAAATGAGCTGTAATTCTCAGGGTTTCTTTCGGTGGGTCGCAGTTTTCGGCTGGCGTAAGCGATTACTCGTTCTTTCCCCTGCTGGATCTGGGATAGCACGGCTCCTAGCCCGATGTTACTTGCGTCGGTGTAGAGGATAACGGGCTGGCTGTAATCAGGGTACGCCAGGATTTCATCCCCCGTGAGGGCCATCTTCAGCTGGCGGAAGGACTCTTCTTCTAACTTCTCCCATCTGAAGGGTGGCTTCTGGTTCTTGGCCTTCCGGGACTGGCCTATCAGGAGGTCCTGCATAGGAGCTGCCTTTTTGGTGAAACCGGGGATGAATCTGCGGTAATAGCCTACCAACCCGAGGAACTGCCGCACTTCCTTTACACTGGAGGGACTTGGCCATTCCTTAATTGCGGTGATCTTATCAGGGTCGGGAGTAGTGTTGAGCCACCCCCGTAGTGTTCGAGTTCGGTTCGGTTCGTCGAACACCCGTGTGTTCGCCGAACTGTTCGTCGAACTGTTCGTCGAACACCTTCGAACACCGTTAAAACCAATGGCAGGCAAACAAAAACACATAGAAACACATAGAAAACACCTTCAAAGGTGTCCAAAAGCTGACAAACTGCTCAGAAGACATAACTAACACATGGAAAAGTGACAAGTACATATAGTCATGCGAAAATAAAAGAGGTGGAGGAGTAAAAGGAGGGGGAGACACAGATATAGGCATGTCATGCCCTTCTAAAATCCAAAAAGTGAGAAGCCGACACGGCCAGTCCGCTCCTGCCCGTGCCACCTCCGTGTCGCCGGGTTTGTGCCAGAGCCGCGGTGAACCCTGACGGCCAGCCCCCCTCTCCCAATACTGGTGCCTGTCCGCTGGTGGGTCGAGCGAGCCCCCCTGTGGTGGAGGCAGCTCTAAGCTTTTTAATTTAAATTGTCTCTCTAATTTGAATGAATACACTTTAAATCCATTTACAAGGATCTATTGGAGGGCAAGTCTCATGCCAGCAGCCGCGGTAATTCCAGCTCCAGTAGCGTCCACTAAAGCTGCTGCAGTTAAAAAGCTTTTATAAGGATCGAGCTCAGCTGTCCACCGCAAGGCATCCTACTGCCAGTCCCAGCCCCTATGCCTTGGGGTGCCTCCTGATGCTCTTCACTAAGTATCCCATGGTCCCGAAGCATTTCCTTTGAAAAAATTAAGTGTCTAAACTACAGGTGGTGCAGCTTGCTTAACAGCCGGGATAATCCGCTCACTAGCAGACACTGCTACTAGGCACAAAGTATTTCCTGGGCTAGATGCAGTTAAAAATTTGTAATTAGATACTCTCGTTGGATGCTGAGAAAGCATTCCATAGAGTCTCCTGGCACGCCATATATGATTCTCTTAAAAAGCTTGGGGTAGGGGTCTAGGGGACCCTTTTATAGCCAAAATCACGGCCCTGTATCGCAATACGTCACCTAGGCTGAAGATAAATGGAACTGTAGCACCCTGAGGGCTCGGTTGCTACAGACGTATTGCACCTCACCCAGAGGTGTGATATCTCACTTTCAGGTAAGGATGGAGTGTGGATCAGGACCCGACACCTGCATGCATTACACCACATTGCCGTGGGGCAGGGCGACCAATATGCCCCTGAGATGGGCACGACAGTCCCTGTCCCTGGCTGGAGTGGGGGGAGGGAACACTGAGGAAAGGGAACCCTGTAGTGCAGGAGCAGGGAGGAAGCAGTTCCTGGGTGCATTGAGAAGGGAGTATAAAAGGTGGGCACCATCTTAGTTCAGTGCAGAGAAGTCTGAGCAGAAGTGGCAGGGAGCAGGGGCTCTGCATGAGCTCTGCTCCGGAGGCGGGCCTAGTAGCAGAGGCCCAGGCCTGGAAGAGGGAGAAGGAAGGAAGAGGAGCGGAGAAGGCTCCAGGAACGAGGAATGAAGGGATCCCAGGGGTGCGGACGGGCGAGTCGCCACCGCACGCCCGAATCCACCTGCGTGGAGGGGTCAGGCCAAAGGGGGAGACCGGTCCCCGAACTAGTGGAGGCAGGAAACGACCCTCAGCTAGAAACCGGAGGCTCTGACATTTTATGTGGCGCAGCCCCTCGCTACACCCGCTAGGAAGGCACCACATAGGGTCAGGGAAACTGGCGCCAAGTTTACCAAGAGGAGGCCCGAGGCAGCCGGACAGAAGTGTTGGTAAAAAAGGCCAGACAAAGGACACACAAAGGGGGTCCTGTGAAGTGCTCCAAAGTTATCTGGGAGTTGTCTGAGCCCCTCACCTGGTGAGCACAGTACGACGTGGGCAGCCGTTACCTGCAGACGTGGTCTGGATAATAAGTACTGTGAGTAAAGGCCCTGAACTGCATCACTGACTCCGTGTCGTTACTGCTGCTGCCCTGCACCATCACCCCCATCCTCCGCATACACTGCCCTGAGGCTATACTCCTCCCGTGGGGAGTTATGCTACGCTCTGCTGCACCCACAACACCAGCCTCAGTGGTCTGCCCTGTAGCGGCGGTTCACTCTGACCGCAATCCACGGGTGGCGTAGTCGGACATTTAAACATGAAAACCACATAAATAGTTCCGCCACTGGTTTGACCGCCCTGAGCCACGGAACTGGGTCGCCGCCACGAAGACTACAACCACCAGCATCCACCAAAAAGGGTCCGGCTCCGGGTGTCCCAAGGCCCAGGGGGTGCGTCAGAACATTTTCATCACCTTTCACAATCACCAATGGGACAAGGCAGTGATGTCCTCTGTCCCCTCTCTTATACATCCTAGTGACGGAGCACCTGCTCTCATCAATTCGCCATAACCCCAATATTAGGTGGATTGAGGTGGGAGGCACCGAGTACAAGTGCTCTCTATTTGCTGATGATGTCCTAGTATATATCACTCAATCACATATATCCATCCATGTTGTTATGGCTGAAATAGATCACTTTGTTACATGGTAAAATTTTAAAATCAATGCAGCGAAGTCTGAGGCCCTCGATATCTCCCTCCCCAAATCCATATAGGATTCCATCCAGTCCAACTTTCCCTTTGCCTGGCCCTCACAGGGTATCAAATACTTAGGAATTCCTATTCATAGAGACCTCTCCCATCTATGTTATCTTAATTTTGGGCCCTTTATTGAACAACTCCATACAGACCACGGTTGGCAAGTTAGAACTGTAAGATTCACTACGTGAACCACTGGTGTTTTGTGGAAAAGCACATGTACACTGCGTTCCAAATTATTATACAAAAAGTGTTTAGGAGTGATAAGGGAAGAATTTGTTTGTTTGTCAGTTAAACTCATTGATGGTGATGTGTGTCAGGGCTCTTTATATCACTGTAAGCAATTGCAGACACCTGTGCTAATTAGTTTGGCAGGTGTGTCCAATGAAAGGCAAGACTACTTAAGAAGGCTCTCTCACATTATTAAGCAGCCTACATTTTCTGCCAAAATGGGAAAGAAAAAGGATGTGGAGTGTTTAGGTCAAGGCATGACTACAATCAACATTGTGCGATGATCAGGATGAAGTGTCTTGGCAATCAAGAAGTATGTAGCTGATTCACAGTACACACGTGTGCGTGCTGATAAGGGCAAATTGAGGACTCTTTCCTACAGGCAATTACGTCAGGTTGAAAGAGCAGCGGCAAAAAAGCCTTGTCATAGCAGCAGACAAGTTTTTGAAGCTGCTTGTGCCTCCAACGTCCCCCGAACAACAAGATGCAGGGTCCTTCAGAGGTTTGCAGCTGTGCATACGCCATCCTGTCGACCTCCTCTATCCACTTCACACAAGCAGAAACGGCTCCAGTGGGCCAAACATTACATGAAGACTGATTTCAAAACTGTTTTGTTCACGGATGAGTGCCGTGCAGCGCTCGATGGTCCAGATGGATGGAGTGGAGGATGGCTGGTTGATGGACACCCCACGCAAACACGGCTACAGCGCCAACAAGGAGGAGGTGGAGTAATGTTTTGGGCTGGAACCATGGGGAGAGAGATTGTCGGCCCCTTTAGGATCCCTGAAGGCGCTAAAGATGAACTCCATAATGTATGTGGATTTTCTAAAACAGCACTTCCTGCCATGGTTCAAGAAGAAGAACCGTGTATTTCACAGCAAGATCATTTTTCTGCATGATAATGCACCATCTCATGCTGCACATAAAACATCTGCATCTCTGGCTGATATGGGCATAAAAGGGGACAAACTTATGGTGTGACCCCCATGCTCCCCTGACCTCTACCCCATTTAGAACCTTTGGAGCATCATTAAAAGGAGTGTCTATGATGGCAGGAGGCAGTTCACATCTAAGCAACAGCTCTGGGAGGGTATTCTGTCCTCATGCAAAACAATTGAAGCAGAAACCATCCAAAACCTGACAAATTCAATGGACGAGAGAGTTCAGAAGCTCCTTTCGAACAAGGGGTCCTATGTGAAAATGTAACATCACCTAGAATAAAGTTTTGAGTTGAAAACTGTTTGATTTCAGTTTCTAACAACCTGCTAATGCTTATAATTTCAAAAATGACCATTTTTTTGGTCTTTATTAAAATGAAAAGGTTGATCGAAAAGTTTGGGGGATCTAAGAGTGTGGCAACCCAGTAGTCATGATTACTTCGAATTCTGACAATATGAGGGTCATGCTGCAGGTAGTGCAGCAAGAAGGCACTTATGTGCCTTGCGCATCTCGGAGCCCCAAAATTATTTTCCGGGCTAGATGCAGCTAAAAATCATTTTTAATTTTAAATCTGGTGAAGCTTTAGTATAGATGGCCTAATAGGATCAGTGCTGCACACTGCTACAAAGCCCAAATTATTTTCCAGTCAAGATACAGATAAACATGATTAGTAATTTGAAAGCTTAAAACGGTTGGTAGGGTGATTTTAACCAATCATCAAGCTTTTACTCTCCCCAGGATGACACAGGGGTAGAAAAGTCGTTTCGGATCCATGATTTGTTCATCTTTATGAACGTGAGTCTGTCTACATTATCAGTGGAGAGCCGCGTGCGCTTATCTGTCAGCACACCACCAGCAGCGCTGAACACACGTTCAGACAGAACGCTGGCTGCGGGGCATGACAAGATCTCCAAGGCGTAAGTGGCTAGCTCCGGCCATTTATCCAGATTGGAAGCCCAAAAAGAGCAAGGGTCCAGTGACACAGTCGTGGCTTCAATGTTTACTTGGAGATACTCCTGTACCATCGTCTCTAGGCGTTGACTATGTGTCAGACTTCTTGTCTCCTGTGGCCTTGCAAAGGATGGGCTAAAAAAGTGGTGAAATGATTCCGCAAAATTGATGTTACCAGCAGATACTGTGGTTCTGTTACGGTTTGAGTGCTGAACACTTGACGGTCCCACGGTTGGCAAGTTGGAACTGTGAGATTCACTACGTGCACCACTGGTATTTTGTGGAAAAGCACATGTAAGATTCTGCAACAGTCTCTGCTGATACTCCTGCATGCGTGCATCCCTTTCTATGGCAGGAATAATTTCTGCAAATTTACTTTTGTACCGGGGATCTAACAGTGTGGCAACCCAGTAGTCAGGATTATTTCTAATTCTCACAATTCGAGGGTCATGTTGCAGGTAGTGCGGCAAGAAGGCACTCATGTGTGTTGCGCATCCAGGAGCACCAAGTCCCTGTTGTGTTGGTGGCGAGGTAACAATCATGCTTCCTTCCTCTGTCCTCTCCCCCCAACCTCGCACAACAGAAATGTGATCAAGGTCTCCCTCATCTGATGAGTCTTCCATCAGTTCGTCCTCCACTTCTTCCTGGGCTCCTGCACCTTCCTCACTAGTTTGGCTGCTACCATGCGCCCTGGTAAAACCATCTCCCCCACCCTCACATGCCTGCCGCCTTGGTGCTGCCGACCGTCTGGACCTTGCAGATGTTAGCCCTTCCGCATACAACTCCTCCTCCTCTACTTCCTCCACCTCCTCTTGTGCCACCACCTGACTCCGAATTCTGTTTAACATGTGCTCCAGCATGTAAATCACCGGAATAGTCATGCTGATAATGGCATCGTCAGCACTAAACATCTTCGTCGCCATTTCAAAACTGTGCAGAAGGGTGCATAGGTCCCTGATCTGAGACCACTCCTCCAGCGTGATTTGCCCCACCTCTGAATCTCGTTGGCCCAGGCTATACGTCAGAACGTATTGCACCAGGGCTTGTCGGTGCTGCCACAGTCGCTGCAACATGTGCAGAGTTGAATTCCACCGGGTAGGCACATCGCATTTTAGCCGGTGAAGTGGCAGGCCCAACGACTTCTGTAGAGATGTAAGTCGCTGAGCTGCGGGATGCGAACGGCGGAAGTGAGCACACAGCGACCGTGCCCTCTGCAGAAGGCCATCTAGTCTGGGATAGTGGGCTAAAAATTGCTGGACAACCAGGTTCAACACGTGAGCCATACAAGGCACGTGTGTGACATTGCCCCGGCGAAGGGCCGCACCCAGGTTTGCAGCATTGTCGCACACGGCCTTCCCTGGTTTCAGGTCCAGTGGAGACAACCATTCATGAAATTGGTTCTCCAGAGCTGACCACAACTCCTCAGCTGTGTGACTCACATTTCCCAGACATTTCAATGTAAAAACCGCCTGATGACGTTGAGCCCTACTGCCAGCATAGTAAGGAGGTGTGCAGGATCCCTTCTGCGCAGTTAGAAAGCTTGTGGCATGACCAGACAGGCTTTGGGTGCAGGTGGAAGACCGAGAGGAGGTTGAGGAGGCAGAAGCAGTGGAGGAACTATGACATAAAGAGGATTGACGCACAACTCGTGGGGACGGCAAGACTTGGACAGCAGCCCCTTGTCCTGCTGTCACCATAGTTACCCAGTGCCCAGTCAGCGACATGTAACGCCCCTGTCCATGCCTACTCGTCCAAGTGTCTGTGGTGAAATGCACCCTGTCACACACAGAGTTTCTCAAAGAAGCGGTGATGTTGTGTGCGACATGCTGGTGGAGCGCAGGCACACCTTTCTTTGAGAAGTAGTGCCGACTGGGCATCTGGTACTGGGGCACTGCGACGGACATAAGGTCTCGAAAATCCTCTGTGTCCACCAGGCGGAAAGGCAGCATTTCTGTAGCCAAGAGCTTGCAGATGGTGAAATTCAACCTCTTAGCTTTCTCATGGCTAGGAGGAAATGGTCTTTTACTTGTCCACATCTGAGGGACCGAGGGCTGGCTATTGTGCTTAGACGGGGTTGATAAGGGTGTCCCCGGCAAACTGCCGGTCTGTGAGGAAGATGCAGGCGGACATGTTAGGTTGCCTTGATCCAAAGGTGGTGCTATCGATGTCGGACAGCGCTCAACACCAGCTGGTGTTACCACCTCCAAAGAAAATGATGACCTGCCAATCACGCTGGCTGTTGCGGGTAAAGAGGTGGCAGGTCTGCGCCCCAAAACAGGTGTGACTGCTGTCCCCCCAGTCACAGAGGATGAAGAGGCCGCGGATGCACAAGATATGGCAGACGGTGATTGGCCCGGCCGGCTAGGCCGCATTGTAGCACACTGAGCTTCCCACTGCAACTTATGCTTCAAGTCCATGTGCCGGTTCATGCATGAAGTACTCAAACTATGTATTTTTTGGCCTCTACTTAGCTTTTGCTGACAAATGTTACAGATAACACGAGTTGGGTCATCTTTATCGATCTGAAAAAATGCCCAGGCTATGCAAGGCTTAGCACCCATGCGACCTGAAGAGCCACCACGACTTGTGGTGAGAGGCAGAGTTGTGTTTGAGGATGCAGTTGTTGACGTGCTTCCAGTACTACGTCTCTGTCCAGGAAGGCGCAACCTGACCTCGTCGTCACTAGCATCTTCCTCCACCTCCTCTGCTGACCTCATCTCTTGGCTGACTGTGGGTTGACAGTAAGTGGGATCTCCGACCTCATCATCATCACCCTGTGCGTTATCACACCCGTCGTCCTCAGAGCCAACCTGTTCCTGCCCTGACAAAAAACTAAAGTTGTCGCTCCAATCAGGTATTTGAGTCTTATCATCGTCTTCCTCATTGTCTCCACCAACAGGAGTTACAGTTTGGGAATGAGGGTCTACATTATGGTCAGAACCTTCTGCGTCTGGTCCTGGATCCGACTCATAAAGATTCTGGGCATCAGTGCAGATCATTTCCTCGTCTGGATTCACAGAAGCGCTGGAGTCGACCTCTGATTCCCAGGCTATAGTATGAGTAAACAGCTCTGCAGACTCAACCATCTGTTCTACCTCATATTCAGACGGGCAGCTGGAGATTTGGGAGCTGTGAGGAAGCAAGTGCGATTTGGGTGACACCTTTGAGGACTGGAGTATTTGTGATGTTGAAGTTGATGTGGAGGAGAGCCCACTTAAAGGAGCACTTGATATCCGTTGAAGCACCTGCTGTTTTTGTGCCTCATCTGGAATTTGTAGCAATTGGCGTGGCCGTAAGAAAGGGATCTTATCACATTGTCCGCTAAAAGAAGTAGACATTTTAGTTTGGCTGGAAGATGGTCTTTCTTCTGCAGATGTTACTGTTGCTTTAACACCTACCCCACGGACACAACCTTTTTTCCCCTTCCCAACACGCCTATTCCCCTTTCCACCAGCAGCAGGCCTTTTTCCACTCATTTTGGTGGTTAACTAATTCACAACTCTGGAGTTGTTTGCACAAAAAAACAATGGATGGTAACCGAGCAGAGCTGAGTGGCCAAACTGTGGTATTAGGCCAAAACTATTGGCTGGGTTAGATGCAGAAAAAAATTATTTTGAATTTGCAACCTGATGGAGGTCAGTATAGATGGACTAATACAAATAGTCCCACACACTGCTAGAAGCCCAAATATTTTTTCAGAGCTAGATGCAGAAAAAAATTATTTTTAATTTGCAACCTGATGGAGGTCAGTATAGATGGACTAATAGACCAAGTCCCACACACTGCTAGAAGCCCAAATATTTTTTCAGAGCTAGATGCAGAAAAAAATTATTTTTAATTTGCAACCTGATGGAGGTCAGTATAGATGGACTAATAGACCAAGTCCCACACACTGCTAGAATCCCAAATATTTTTTCAGAGCTAGATGCAGAAAAAAATTATTTTTAATTTGCAACCTGATGGAGGTCAGTATAGATGGACTAATAGAACAAGTCCCACACACTGCTAGAAGCCCAAATATTTTTTCAGAGCTAAATGAAGAAAAAAATTATTTTTAATTTGCAACCTGATGGAGGTCAGTATAGATGGACTAATAGACCAAGTCCCACACACTGCTAGAAGCCCAAATATTTTTTCAGAGCTAGATGCAGAAAAAAATTATTTTTAATTTGCAACCTGATGGAGGTCAGTATAGATGGACTAATAGACCAAGTCCCACACACTGCTAGAAGCCCAAATATTTTTTCAGAGCTAGATGCAGAAAAAAATTATTTTTAATTTGCAACCTGATGGAGGTCAGTATAGATGGACTAATAGAATGATGCTATCCCCAAAAGATTTTACTTCACTAGGTGCAGTAAAAAAATTGGTATTCTATACACAGGTGTTATATCTTGCAACACAGATAGGCTACTCCACTGACTAACACACTATGCAATAGGCCAAAAAGGATTAGCTTTGCTAGATTCAGCCAAATGCTGTGAAAAAAACTTGCACAGCACTGGCACAGACCTGCCTGGCAAAAACTGATAGGAACTCATGTAACCTAGTCCTGAAAAGGACTCCAATTACAATTAGTCTTTACTCCCACAACCTATCTATTTAAGAGCACAGACCTCCCTGATAAAAGTCGTAGGAAATGCTGTAACCTAGTGCTTAAAAGGACTGCAATCACAACTATTCCCTACTCCCAAGCTATCTGTATATTTGTGCGAAAATTGGCTTGAAATTAACAAGGTATAGCGCACACAGCAACAGCGGTGCCGTCTAACACGCAGCTGCAGCAGTGAGAAAATGGTGGCGACGGGGAAAATGGCTTGGTCTTATAGGGCAAGGACATGTGACATACACTGTCAATGACACATGCCCTTGCTTGTGTGAAAAAAAGCACTTCGCTCCGTGTGTGCGCTGCTGATAGGCTGACAGATTGCACCTCCCCACTGCAAATGCGGGAAAGAGAAAAAAAAATGGAGATCTTCATTGTTCCTGCAGAGATCCATCCCCTGCCCCTCCCCCCACCCCGCTGTACACTCAAACTGCGTATTAACATTAATTTTCATCATTACTGAGAAAAAATCCAGTTATGATTTTGGTGCACGAACAGTTATCGAACATAACCTCGAACAGCCGAATTTTTCTCAAATTGTTCGTGTTCGCCGAACGGCTCGAACACCGCCCAAAACAGCTCGAATTTGAGATTGGCGGACAGTTCGAGTAGAACAACGCTCATCTCTAGTCGGGAGCCACTCCATCAGCGCTCACCACGTGTCCCAGGTACTGCACCTTTGGTTTCAGGAGGTGACACTTGGAGGGTTTCACCTTTAGGTCGTAGCTTGCCAGAGCTTCGAACACTTCCGCCAGGTGTTTCAGGTGGTCCTCATACGTCTTGGAATATACGATGACATCGTCCAGGTACAGCAGGACCGTCTCGAAGTTTCTGTGGCCCAGACAGCACTCCATTAATCGTTGGAAGGTTCCTGGTGCATTGCAGAGTCCGAACGGCATGCAGGTAAACTCGCTAAGTCCCATCGGGGTGGTGAATGCGGTCTTCTCCCGGTCCGCCTCTGCTACAGGAACCTGCCAGTACCCACTAGTGAGATCCAAGGTAGAGAAGAAGTTAGCAGATCTTAAAGCAGCCAAAGACTCCTCTATCCTTGGTAAGGGGTACGCATCCTTGTGTGTGATACGGTTGATTTTCCGGTAATCTACACACATCCTCATGGTGTTGTCTTTCTTTTTGACTAAGACTAGTGGAGCTGCCCAGGGGCTACAGCTATCCCTGATCACCCCAGCCTCCTTCATGTCTCTAAGCATCCCCTTGGCGTGTTGGTAGTGTGCAGGGGGTACGGGTCGATACCTCTCTTTTATGGGAGGATGGTCTCCCGTGGGGATGTGGTGTTCTACCCCCTTGACACGCCCAAAGTCTACCGGGTGTTTACTAAACACTCTCTCGTACTCTTGAACCACCCGATAGACTCCCTGTTTCTGGTGTGAGGGAGTGGAGTCAGTACCCAAATGTAGTTGCTGACACCAGTCCTCCATTGTTTTCTGAGAGCCGTTACCTTCCTCCGGGGAAGATGGAGGCAAGGGTTCTACGGACTGTATGGAATCTTGATTGATGGTATACAATTTGGCTAGCGTGGCATACCAGGGCAGGTACACTTCCCTCTTCCCGATATTTATTATGCGAACGGGCACCCTCCCATGGCGTACATTGACCACCCCCCGTGCTGTCAAAATGGTGGGCCTACTGTCTGAGTAAACTGGTTCTACCATTGCCTGGTAATCTCTACCTCTCAGACCAATAGCTGCCCGGCACCAAATCATCATTTCACTTTTCGGGGGCATGGCAATAGGGAAAGGGTTACACATTCGCACGCTACCAATCTCACCACCGGAGAGTTCTAGCTGTTGCCGTCGCATCAGTGCCCGGATCTCTTTCTGGAGCACTCGCTGCTGGCCGGAGCTGGCGTTCTTGGCAACCTGCTGTAAAAGGAAAATCACCTCTGCAAGACAATTTTCAATTACATTAGTTCCTAGAGTTATCTTTGGGTGACTCTCGTGTTTGTCAATGTCTACAATGATCAGTCCCTGTGCTGCCAGTTCGACTCTACCGATTTTAATGGTCACCTCTTTAAATCCAATCTGTGGCACGGGCTGACCATTGCTGGCGATGATACTCAAGTCGTCGTCAGGGTAGCGGGTGATATCCGAGTCATTCCAGTACTGCTTGAAGAGCACGTACGGGATGGTGGTGACCTGTGACCCGGTGTCCAGTAGGGCACTCATAGGAATGCCATCCAGTACCACGGGTAAGACTGGACGTCCTCCCACATATTTGTCGCGCCAGTTTGATGGGCCTGGTGATCTTTTTCCTGGGGGTTGGCCCTCTACCCCAGGTTGTGCCAGTTTAAAGGACAGTACCTTGCCATATGTCCGGGTTGATTGCAGCGGCGGCAGATGGGTCGTCCGTCCTCGTTGTATCGGTCGCTGGGTCTTCCTCTGGCCGGTGGGGTCCTCCTTGGTCGACGCCACGGGATGTCCTCCGGTCCGGATGCCAGCTGGATCTTCCCTGGAGTGGAAACCTGTAAAGACTGCACAGTTCGGGTTAGCGCAGCAACGCTTTTAGCTAGCTCTTGGACCTGATGGTGCAGGTCTGGAGCCGGGTCATTGTTCAAAGCCTGCGCATCAGCTCCCACAGGCCCTGCCGACAAGGGCGCCGCCTCCTGGTGGTAAGTGGTAGTGGGGCGTCTGGGGGTCACAACGCCACCTGGTGCCGGTTCTCGAAGCACCCGGATGGCTCTGTCCTTGAACTGTGCAAATCCCAGATGAGGGTCCTGTAAGGCCATTGCCCGCAACTGGGTTCGGTGGGCATTGCAATATAAACCCTCTATAAATTGTTCAGTCAACAGCCTGTCCTCGTCTCCCACGCCGTCAGGGTCGGTCTGCTTAATGGCTCTCAGGGCCTCTTGTAGGTTCAGGGCATAGTACCTTATACTCTCATGTGCCCGCTGTTTGCACCCGTAGAATCTAAGCTTGATCTCGGCTGAGGTGCGGGTATCAAAGGTGTCCCTCAGCCGGGTTAGTATCCCTGCGACAGTCCTCCCCCCAGGTAGCCAGGACTTTACCTCCCTTTGGGCTGCCCCGGTTAATTGGGCCACCAGGATGCTCACTTTTTGCTCCTCTGTGAGGGGGTACACCTGGAAGAGGCTATCCAGCTTTTCTCTAAAGTCATGCAGGGTATGTGACTCCCCTGAGTACTGGGGTAGCCAGGCTGCCCCGGGATATAGGGCATGGTGAAAGGCATGACCGCAACAGCGGTGGCGCTGGCGGGGGTTGAAGCGGTGAAGCTCGCCTCCATATCCGGCATCCTTCTCCCCCCTAGTGGACCGTGGCCTACCTTGCGATGATCCTCTTCCGTAGGCCGTGGCTCCGCAGTGAATCGTCAGGGTTGAGGACCTTCCGTCGCGCTCCTGTGACGTCGGTGTCTGCTGGGCTCCTTCCAGGACCTTACGCAACGTCCGGACGTGAGGCGGGGCTTCAGTTCTCGCGCGCTTTCGGAGTCCACGCGCCTCTACTTCCCGCGCGGCGTCCTCAAGATGGCGTCCAATGGCGGGAAAACTCCACGTATGGCGGGAAGAAGGCTGAAGATGGCGCCGGATGGCGGGAAAACTCCACCGATGGCGGGAAGGAAGCGGAAGATGGCGCCGGATGGCGGGAATCTTCACCACAGGTAAGTTTGAACAGTCTTTTTCAGGCACGCAGTACCCGGAGGGTTGTAGTCTCGTGGCGGTGATCCGGTCCGTGCCCAGGGAGTCAGACTAAGTGGCGCTGTATTAGCGGTAGATGTTGGACGACTACGCCACACGTTGACTACAGCTAAGCTGCTGCTGCTGCACGGCAGACCGCTGAGGCCGGTGGTAGGATTGTGCAGCATGATAGTATAACCCCCAACGGGAGGGGTATGGCCTCAGGGCAGCCGACGTGGATGATGGGAGTAGCAGGAACCACTCGGAGACGGTACGGTGTAGTTCAGGGTCTTTACTGGTGACAACGATAGACCCTCCCGGAGTACTGGCTAGCGATTGGGGCCTGGTCAGTCCTTGAGCAGATGGGATCTCCCCTGACCAGGCGGAGTTGTAGGCCTCCCAAACTAACGATACTCTTCTGGCTACCTTGCTAGAAGCGGGTATAAGTAGCCCACGTCCCTGAGTGTACCGTGTGGTGCTCACCCGTATGGCCGGTGACTCGGGGCCTTCTAGTAGCTTCCGCTCCACGACGGCGGTGCTGGTCCCACGCGTGTGACCGTGCCTTCGGGTTTCTGGGCCAGAGGACCTGCAATCCCCTGCCGGTCGGTTTCTGCTGCTGGATAGGAGTTAGTCCCCACAGCCTCGGACTCCGGGTCCGGTGATAACTTCTCAGTCAGGGCGAGCTCTGCAGCTGCCAGCCCCTGACTCCTTGTAGCACTGCTCCCACAGAGCTCCAGATGTTCTTTTCCTATATCTGCTTCTCTTCTCTGTCTCTACTTCTTCTCTACTCACTAACCCTGCCTCAGCCCTAGGTTTATATAGGGGAAGTTCTTCCCCTCCCAGGACTGGGCAGGAGGTGTGGCATGCACAGGATCCCTGACCAAGAGACCTCCCACCTGCTCTCAGACATAACATTGCCGTTACTGTGGAAACCAGACCCCTGGGGTGCCACATTTACTCATACTATAGCCTGGGAAACGGAGGTCTGCTCCAGAGCTTCTGTTAATCCAGACGAGGAAATGATCTGCACTGATGCCCAGAATCTTTATGAGTCGTATCCAGGACCAGATGAAGAAGGTTGTGAGCATAATGTAGACCCTCGTTCCCAAACTGTATCTCCTGTTGGTGGAGACAATGATGAAGACGATGATGAGACTCAAATACCTGATTGGAGCGACAGCTTGACTTTTCGGTCAGGGCAGGAAGAGGTTGGCTCTGAGGACGACGGGTGTGAGAACACACAGGGTGATGATGACGAGGTTGGAGATCCCACTTACTGTCAACCACAGTCAGCCAGTCGATGAGGTCAGCAGAGGAGGTGGAGGAGGATGTGACTAGCCCAGGGGATGGGGATGACTCGGTACCCGGTCCTTTGCCTGGCCTTGGGGATGTCGCGGTGGTCGGCTCCCGGGCCCGTACCATGGGGTCTCTCTTTAAAAGGGTGGATAATTGTTAATTTTATAAGAGTTCGTGACGCCACCTGTGGTATCTGGTGAGAAGCACCAGTGCTGCAACAGTCCACTGAGGCCGGTGATAAGACAGCTCGATGGTATAGCTCCCCACAGGTGGAGCTAGGCCTCAGAAAAGCGTATGCAGGGGGAATGCAGGACAGGCGAGACCCAGCTGGGTCAGAGCAAGAACGGGAACGGACACGGAGGTCATTTCAGTACCTTTTACTGGTGGAAATTCAGGCACATCCCGGAGCACTGTAGGGTGAAGGGTGCATATCAGGATCCTCCCCAATGAGTGGGTGTAGGGCCTCCTGTTTCTTGCCTCTGCGTAGTAAGTTTCTGACCTGCCTGGAGCTAGGTCTAACTTTGTCTCTGTCCTGCGCAGGCTGACCTTGTGGTAGGGCCTTGTCTTGGAGTTCACGCTCCCAGTATGCGGGGCCTAAGAGTCTCCTGGCTCTGTTACGTATCAGCACCTTAGCGATCCTGGGACTTGTAGTTCTCCAGGGATTCCAGTTATGCCTTACTGGGTCATAGAGATCCCGGTAAGCTTGGATACGGTGTCCGGTAAGTGCTTCGGGGTGAGCTGGTTAAGCTCCTCTGCCCCCTATGTACTAACACTCCACTCGCCTTCGGCCTACTCGGCCCTCACTAGGCTATGCACTCTAACGGCAGCTTGCCGCGCTTCACCGATCATATGGCACCAGCACACCTTAAGCTCTAACTGGGCTCCCTGAATCTAGCTAACAGGAGCCTCGTGCTCCACTGCTGAACTATTAACTGAGTTCTCTAGACTAGAGTGAGCTACACTGCAGACTGACCTCTCTTAGGCTTCTCTACTGCAGGAACTCTTCAGAGTAACTGAACTGCCTAGCTCCACCTTCCCTATTTATATCCCTAACGGGCTCCCTCTGCTGGTCTGAGGTGGAAGGTGGAGATGTGTGAATGTTTATGGGGGCCTCTTGTGGAGGATTCCATCAATGCACTCTTCTAGGATCTGTGATACCAAGCACAGCTGGGCGTCACAGATGCTATTAACGACGAAGTTAGGTTGCGCCTTCCTGGACAGAGACGGAGTACTGGAAGCATGTCAACAACTGCATCCTCAACCACAACTCTGCCTCTGACCACAAGTCGTGGTGGCTCTTCAGGTTGCATGGGCACTAAACCTTGCATAGCCTGGGCATTTTTTCAGATCGATAAGGATGACCCAACTCGTGTTATCTGTAATATTTGTCACCAAAAGCTAAGTAGAAGCCAAAAAATCCATAGTTTGAGTACTTCATGCATGAACCGTCACATGGATATGAAGCATAAGTTGCAGTGGGAAGCTCACTGTGCTACAATGCGGCCTAGCGGGCCGGGCCAACCACCGTCTGCCCCATCTTGTGCATCCGCGGCCTCTTCATCCTCTGTGACTGTGGGGACAGCAGTCACACATGTTTTTGGATGCAGACCTGCCACCTCTTTACCCTCAACAGCCAGTGTGATTGGCAGGTCATCATTTCATTTGGAAGTGGAACACCAGCTGGTGTTGAGCGCTCTCCGACATCGAGAGCACCACCTTTGGATCAAGGCAACCTAACTTTTCCGCCTGCATCTTCCTCACAGACCGGCAGTTTGGCAGGGAAACCCTACTCAACCCCGTCTAAGCACAACAGCCGGCCCTCGGTCCCTCAGATGTGGACAAGTAAAAGACCATTTCCTCCTAGCCATGACAAAGCTAAGAGGTTGAATTTCACCATCTGCAAGCTGTTGGCTACAGAAATGCTGCCTTTAAGCCTGGTGGACACAGAGGATTTTCGAGACCTTATGTCCGTTGCAGTGCCCCTGTACCAGATGCCCAGTCGGCACTACTTCTCAAAGAAAGGTGTGCCTGCGCTCCACCAGCATTTCGCACACAACATCACCGCTTCTTTGAGAAACTCTGTGTGTGACAGGGTGCATTTCACCACAGACACTTGGAGGAGTAGGCATGGACAGGGTCGGGCACTGGGTAACTATGGTGGCAGCAGGAAAAGGGGCTGCTGTCCAAGTCTTGCTGTCCCCACGAGTTGTGCGTCAATCCTCTTTATCTCGAAGTTCCTCCACTGCTTCTGCCTCCTCAACCTCCTCTTGGTCCTCCACCTGCACCCAAAGCCTGTCTGGTAATGCCACCTGCTTTCTAACTGCGCAGAAGGAATCCTGCACACCTCCTTACTATGCTGGCAGCAGGGCTCAACGGCATCAGGCGGTGTTTACTTTGAAATGTCTGGGAAATGTGAGTCACACAGCTGAGGAGTTGTGGTCAGCTCTGGAGACCCAGTTTCATGAATGGTTGTCTCCACTGGACCTGTAACCAGGGAAGGCTGTGTCCGACAATGCTGTAAACCTGGGTGCGGCCCTTCGCCGGGGCAATGTCACACACGTGCCTTGTATGGCTCACGTGTTGAACCTGGTTGTCCAGCAATTTTTAGCCCACTATCCCGGACTAGATGGCCTTCTGCAGAGGGCACGGTCACTGTGTGCTCACTTACGCCGTTCGCATCCCGCGGCTCAACGACTTACATCTCTACAGAAGTCGTTGGGCCTGCCAGTTCACCGGCTGAAATGCGATGTGCCGACATGCTGGAATTCAACTCTGCACATGGTGCAGCGACTGTGGCAGCACCGACAAGCCCTGGTGCAATACGTTCTGACGTATAGCCTGGGCCAACGAGATCCAGAGGTGGGGCAAATCACGCTGCAGGAGTGGTCTCAGATCAGGGACCTATGAAGTTGACGCGCCCCCTGTGCCGTGGGGTACCCAGAGCTGGGCCGGTAGACCCTGGGGGTTGTAGTCACTGTGGCGGTGACCCGGTCCGTGACCCAGGGCGGTCAATCCAAGGGTAATTTGTATATATGGGTTTTATAATGTCCGACAATTCCACCTGTGGAGTGCGGCCAAAGGGGCTGCCGCTGCGGAACAGTCCTCTGAAGCTGGTGGTTTTGCAGCAATGGTATTATTACTCCCCACAGGAAGAGTGTAGCTTCAGGGCAGTGTGGGTGGATGATGGTGGTTGTAGTGCAGGAAGTCAGTAATGAACACAGAGTCCGTGTGATGCAGTCCCAAGATCTTTACTCAATGTTGTTGCAGTCCAGATTACAGGTACCAGAGCAATCTCCCCGGTCGTGCTGTGCGTACTCAGTGAGGGGCTCAGTCCACCCCCAGATAGCTCCGGAGTACTTAGCAGGACCCCCTTCTGTGTGTCCTTTCTCTGGCCTTCTCCCTGCACCTCACACCCAGTGACACTTCTATCCGGTATCCTCGGGCCTTGGCGGGCGACGTGTGTTCCGTCCCCTGGGTCCTATGTGGCTACCTTCTTAGTGAGACTGGTGTGTCTTTGGCCTGCAGTACATGAAATTCTGCAGCCTCCGGTTTCTAGTGGAGCCTTGCTGTTTCTCCGCTAGTTGAGGGACCGGTTCCCCTTATCTGGCCTGACCCCTCTACCTCCTGGTAGCAGTGGGCGTATGGGTGGCCTTCTGCACGGCCCATACCCCTAGGGTCCCTTAGGTTCCTGGAGCCTTCCTGCTCCCACTCCTCTCTTCTCTCCTTCAGTCCTGGGCCTCCCAAGCTAGGCCCGCCTCCGGAGCAGAGCTCATGCAGAGCCTCTGCTCCTGTCACTTCTCCTCCTCTGACTGGCTTGCTCTTTCTAAGATGGCTTCCTATTTATACTCTCCCTGTCATGTGCTCCCCTAAGCTGCTTTCTCCACCCACACCCACTACATAGGACCCTCCCGCCAGCTAAGGACCTGGGACTGTGCTCTCCCTTAGGAGCAATCTCGCCCTACCCCCACTGCGGGTATGTGTTGGATGCAGGTGTTAGGGTCCCGAGCCATATTCCTTCCTTACCTGAGGGTGAGATACCACACCTCTGGGTGAGATGCAGTTCCTCTGTGGCGACTGAACCCTCAGGGGCGCCACACACCCTTCTGCACAGTTTTGAAATGGCGACGAAGATGTTTAGTGCTGACGATGATGCCATTATCAGCATGACTATTCCGGTGATCTACATGCTGGAGCACACGTTAAACAGAATTCAGAGTCAGGTGGTGGGACAAGAGGACGTGGAGGAAGTAGAGGAGGAGTCATATGCGGAAGGGATAACATCTCCAAGGTCCAGATGGTCGGCAGCACCAAGGCGGCAGGCATGGGAGGGTGGGGGAGAGGGATTAACCACGGCGCATGGTAGCAGCCAAACTGTTGAGGAAGGTGCAGGTGCTGAGGAAGAAGTGGAGGATGAACTGGCGATGGGCATGTAAGACTCATCAGATGAGGGAGACCTTGATCACATTTCTGTTGTGCGAGGTTGGGGGGAGAGGGCAGAGGAAGGAAGCATGATTCTTACCTCGCTACCAACACAACAAGGACTTGGTCCTCCTGGATGAGTGCCTTCTTGTTGCACTACCTGCAACATGACCCTCGGATTGTCAGAATTCGAAGTAATCCCGACTACTGGGTTGCCACACTCTTAGATCCCCGGTACAAAAGTAAATTTGCCGAAATAATTCCTGCCATAGAAAGGGATTCACGCATGCAGGAGTATCAGCAGAGGCTGTTGCAGAATCTTACATGTGCTTTTCCACAAAACACCAGTGGTGCACGTAGTGAATCTCACAGTTCTAACTTTCCAACCGTGGGACTGTCGAGTCTTCATCACTCAAACCGTAACAGTAACACAGTATCTGCTGGTAACAGCAATTTTGTGGAATCGTTTCACCACTTTTTTAGACCATTCTTTGCAAGGCCACAGGAGACAAGAAGTCTGACACATAGTCAACGCCTAGAGAGGATGGTACAGGAGTATCTCCAAGTGAACATCGAAGCCATGACTGTGTCACTGGATCCTTGCTCATTTTGGGATTCCAATCTGGAAAAATGTCCGGAGCTTGCCACTCACGCCTTGGAGATCTTGTCATGCCCTGCAGCCAGCGTTCTCTCTGAACGTGTGTTCAGCGCTGCTGGTGGTGTGCTGACAGATAAGCGCACGCGGCTGTCCACTGAGAATGTAGACAGACTCACGTTCAAAAAGATGAAAAAATCATGGATCCGCAAGGACTTTTCTACCCCTGGGTCATCCTGGAGAAACTAAAAGCTTGAGGATTTGGTAAAATCACCTCACCAACCGTTTTAAGCAACTCTGGGGCAATTGATGCCACTTAAGTGGTGTCTGTGCCACAATTTTTGGAAAAAATGGAGACTCTTTTTGGAGTCCCCTTGATGTGTTTTACGTGACGTTGGCATCGTCAATTCCAGGTGGGTTGGGTCGCTCCCCCCCCCCCCCCTTTTAACTGTAAGAAACGACATACAGTACAGACCAAAAGTTTGGACACACCTTCTCATTTAAAGATTTTTCTGTATTTTCATGACTAAGAAAATTGTACATTCACACTGAAGGCATCTAAACTATGAATTAACACGTGGAATTATATACTTAACAAAAAAGTGTGAAACAATTGAAAATATGTCTTATATTCTAGGTTCTTCAAAGTAGCCACCTTTTGCTTTGAGGACTGCATTGAACACTCTTGGCATTCTCTTGATGAGCTTCAAGAGGTAGTCATTGGAAATGGTCTTCCAACAATCTTGAAGGAGTTCCCAGAGATGCTTAGCACTTGTTGGCCCTTTTGCCTTCACTCTGTGGTCCAGCTCACCCCAAACCATCTCGATTGGGTTCAGGTCTGGTGACTGTGGAGGCCAGGTCATCTGGCGTAGCACCCCATCACTCTCGTTCTTCGTCAAATAGCCCTTACACAGCCTGGAGGTGTGTTTGGGGTCATTGTCCTGTTGAAAAATAAATGATGGTCCAACTAAACGCAAACCGGATGGAATAGCATGCCGCTGCAAGATGCTCTGGTAGCCATGCTGGTTCAGTATGCCTTCAATTTTGAATAAATCCCCAACAGTGTCAGAAGCAAAGCACCCCCACACCATCACACCTCCTCCTCCATGCTTCAAGGTGGAAACCAGGCATGTAGAGTCCATCCGTTCACCTTTTCTGCGTAGCACAAAGACACGGTGGTTGGAACCAAAGATCTCAAATTTGGACTCATGAGACTAAAGCACAGATTTCCACTGGTCTAATGTCCATTCCTTGTGTTCTTTAGCCCAAACAGCTTGTTGCCTGTCCTTAGCAGTGGTTTCCTAGCAGCTATTTTACCATGAAGGTCTGCTGCACAAAGTCTCCTCTTAACAGTTGTTGTAGAGATGTGTCTGCTGCTAGAACTCTGTGTGGCATTGACCTGGTCTCTAATCTGAGCTGCTGTTAACCTGCGATTTCTGAGGCTGGTGACTCGGATAAGCTTATCCTCAGAAGCAGAGGTGACTCTTGGTCTTCCTTTCCTGGGGCGGTCCTCATGTGAGCCAGTTTCTTTGTAGCGCTTGATGGTTTTTGCAACTGCACTTGGGGACACTTTCAAAGTTTTCCCAATTTTTCGCACTGACTGACCTTCATTTCTTAAAGTAATGATGGCCACTCGTTTTTCTTTACTTAGCTGCTTTTTTCTTGCCATAATACACATTCAAACAGTCTATTCAGTAGGACTATCAGCCGTTTATCCACCAGACTTCTGCACAACACAACTGATGGTCC
This sequence comes from Phyllobates terribilis, assembly GCF_046119375.1. Taxonomy (NCBI): domain Eukaryota; kingdom Metazoa; phylum Chordata; class Amphibia; order Anura; family Dendrobatidae; genus Phyllobates; species Phyllobates terribilis. The sequence goes on from NW_027362765.1 coordinate 530,142,004, forward strand.
CAACCCCATTTGTGAGGCAAGCAAGAAATCCCACTTGTTAAACCTGACAGGGCACACCTGTGAAGTGAAAACCATTTCCGGTGACTACCTCTTGAAGCTCATCAAGAGAATGCCAAGTGTTTGCAAAGCAGTCTCAAAGCAAAAGGTGGCGTGTGCATTACATATTCTATGCTATACAGGCTTCATCCACAGTAAAAAACAACTTTCTTCTGTTACTAACGTGAAACAGCAGGCTACATCCCAGTTTGAAATAGTTTGGAGGATATCTCCTATATTATACAGGCGTCATCCACAGTAAAAAAAAAAACTTTCTTCTGTTACTAATATGAAACAGCAGGGGACATTTCAGTTTGAAACACTTTGGAGCATATCTCCTATGTTATGCAGGCGTCATTCACAGTAAAAAAAAATACTTTCTTCTGTTACAAACGTGATACAGCAGGGGACATCTCAGTTTGAAATAGTTTGGAGCATGTCTCCTATGTTATACAGGCCTCCTCCACAGTAAAAAAAAATACTTTGTTCTGTTACTAACTTGATGCAGCAGGGGACATCTCAGTTTGAAATACTTTGGAGCATATCTCCTATGTTATACAGGTGGCATCCACAGTAAAAAAAATACTTTGTTCTGTTTCTAACGTGATACAACAATATATACAGCATATCTTACCTTGTCATTTAGTCCCGCTGAAATTCAGCTGTGTGCAGAACTGGTGCAGAGTAAAAAAATCTAATTTTGTTTGCTAATAGCGTGCTTATACCACACTATCTGAGCAACATGAGTGGGAAAAAGAGAGGTCTAGGTGGAAGGGGGAATAGGCTTGGTGTTCAAGGTATACGTGGGGAAGGTGGTAATGTTAGTGAAAGCACTAGTGAACCAACACTGTCACGTCCTATCCAAAGACAACTGACAACTTCTGTTACTGGACAGGCTACTCCACTCCATTTCTTTGGCAGCCATACAGTGATACGCCTTGTTGATAAGGGCCAGAAAGAGCAGGTGCTTCAGTGGATGGCAAGCGCTGCATCAAGTGGCCTCTCCTCTATTTCCTCCACCTCAACATCACACACAGTACAGTCCACAGAGGTGGCACCCAAATTACTCTTGCTTCCCCCCGCTTCATAACTGTCCAACTGCCCAACTGACTATAGGGAACCACAGATGGGTGAGTCTGCAGAACTGTTCACACATTATATATCATGGGCATCAGAAGTGTACTACAAACATTCACAGAGTCAAGAAGAGGAAAGCATTTGCACCGATGCCCAAAATTTTTTTCGGTTGGATTTGGGGCAGGATGAAGTAGGATCCATGCAGGTTCCTGTCCCTAATCACCAGATGTTAACTACCGGGCGGGGTGGTGATCCTGATGAGACTCAGATACCTGAGGTACATGCGGACTGTACTGTGCTGTCAGGGCAACAAGAGGAAAATGGTCACTCTCAGGGCGAGGAATTGGATAACACATTGGATGATGATGAGGTTTAAGATCCTACCTGGTGTGAACCCAGAGTAACGCAGCCGAGTAGCTCATCTGAGGAGGTGGAGTAAGAAGATGAGGAGGTTATGTTTTGCCCAACGGCGCAGACACAGAGTGATGCAAACATGAGGGGCACTGCATCCTTAACCACAACTGTCGCTGTGGCCAGCAGCGGTCACGGGTCTGCAGCTCGCAGGGGCGGCAAGGGTTGCATTGCCTGGGCCTTTTTTGACACCGCAAAGAATGAGCCAGCTAACATTATCTGCAAACTCTGCAAGAAAAAAACTCAGTAGAGGGAAAAAGTACAATAATTTGACTACTACATGCATGAACCTTCACATGCGCAATCAACATGCGTTACGCTGGCAATCTCACTGCGATAAAATGCAGACCAGTGGACCTCAACAACCATCAGCTGCCAAGTATTGTCACGCAGGTCTCTGACCGCAGAACCTCCGGTTGTATACCTGCTCCAGTCAGGCTGAGTGAGAGCCCATCAGCTGTAAGGGATGCGGACATGCCTGCTGTGTTTGTTTCAACAAGCACACCACATTTTATCAATCCACCAAAACATCTCCACCTGCACCTCACTTACGGTCCAGCAGTTTTTCCGGTTCACCTTACTGCGCCCTCTCTCAGCACAGCAGCCAGCCCTCGGTCCCGCTGTTGTGGTCACGAAAAGATTGTTTCATCCTACCGTGGAAACCTTGAAAAGGAAGCTGAAGACCCACCTCTTCTGACAAGCGTACAATCTGCGGTAACCCTCGTTCCAGGATACAGCTGCACGACCAGCTGTACCCTGACCTACTGTATTCTCACCCATCCCTTGTAGACTGTTTATGTGCCCTCGCGGGCAGGGTCCTCTCTCCTCTTGTACCAGTCGGTGACCCCTTTTCACATGTAAAGCGCCATGGAATAAATGTCGCTATAATAATAAATAATAATAATTATAGTACTTCATATGTATATTTTTGCAAAGATAACTATTGTTTGATCTAAGAGAGACATTATTGGGATGCAGGGTTACAGATCTAAATAGTACTGGGGTGGTCTGTGAGGCTTACGGCATCTGACATGCTCCCTTTTAATATAGTACCTTTGCACCCAAGACCATGAAAAATTATATGACAAAATACTGATGGCAATATCATAAAACTGCCCAACATGTCTTGGTGTTGGAAGCCCTAGAGAGGGAAATGAGAAGTGGAAGAACATAGATTGAGGAGAACCTTAAGCAATAGCTGAATTTTGCTCTCCCTTTGTTCCAGGCCAGATAAAATTACTTCCGCTACAAATCTTTCTTTGGTACATCAGTTCCTAAAACATATAAGTTTACTGAAGCTCCTAATTTTTGGAATTTATTTTCAGCACCTCATTAATTCAGGATCAGGCAATTCCTCACCAATAAATAGTACAAATTTTTATTACCATGTTAATCCTGGTTGAGATGGCTGTGCTAAAAGTCAGGCCAGTCATATCTGTAAATTGCAAATGGCTGATGTGAGTAGCTCTATATGTGGCTCCTTGTGCTCGTCCACATAGTGGACAAGTGCAGGAGCTGGCTACTATTTACATGCACTAGTCTGTTCTATAAATTGGATCAAAATAGTGCATGCTGGGATTTTTTCTATGCAGACCTTTGGTCTATGTGTAATATCTACCATGTGCACTGGCACACTGACTATAACAGCTCCATGTGCTCTCTTGAATCAGTCCTTATATGATGAGAAAATTACATTATTACAAATACAAACGATTTCATAAGAAGGTTGTTAACAGTTAAAACCTGTAATGATTTGTGAATTCAGCAGGCTTGGCTTCCTATATGGGTTTGCTCATGCTTTCTTTTATGGTCTAAGCAAGAAATTGGAATTTCTCTTAACCCTTATGAAGTATTTGCTCATCTGTGTCTGTGGAGATCAATATTATTTACTCTTATGAGTTTCTAATTTGCTCTAATACAGTTACAGCTAGATATAGCAAGAAGTAGAGCGGCTGGTATGAAACAAGGCATTTCGGGAGTTATACATTTAAGTGGTTTAGGCGCTCAGGGGTTAAGCACTTGTCACTAGGTTTAACATGGCATTTGGACTTAACTTAATGAGATGCACATTCCACCCAAGAGCCCTTTTAGTTTACAGCAATACTCAAGATAAGCGAATATTTTAATGCTGACACAGAAGTGATGGCAATTCTATTATGCCTGGGGACTTTCTGTCCATATATATTGTAGCACAACAGTAATAATCAAGGGATCATGACAGCACTCGCCATCTCTACACAATGATATATAACCAATAAGGTGACCAAGGAAATATGCCTTCCATTGTGAGGGCTCGGATACTCCACTGGCTGAATAAGTTAAGCTTATGAAATGGATTCTCGGTCTTACAAGGCCATTTTATTGTTAATGAAAACTGGAAGCAGTATATGATATGCAGGATCTTTTCAGTGTCAAGATGGATAAAGACATCTTCCAAAATGTGACTATGGAATTAGGTATTAATTCATGCTGGTTTGAGGGCACGAGACTCGAAAATCAAATAGAGACACAATCCTATAGATGGCTTTTAATAAGACACCCTGTGAATACAGTGTAAAATAATGCATTTACGTAGCAATACAGAGAAAAGAGAACAAGGTAAGTGTTTAACCAAGTAAACTCAATTCTTTATAGATGGCATGCTAAAATATCCGACAGACTGGTAATTTGGCAAGAACTACAAGTTTTGTAATGTTAAATGACAAAATCACAAACAGCAGAAAACACAAACAATCGAATGGAAAGACGGAATGTTTATCCAAGCATACAAACATTCTATTCCGTTCCAAACCCCAATTTACTAGAGGTTTCAGTATTGAAGGTATCCTACAGCTATATAAAACTTGCCAGTTCATTTGATTTGTTTGATTTTTTTTTCTCTCATGTAAACCTATGAGATTGAAAAAATAGAAAAACCATAAGTGTCAGAATACCGACTGCGAGAAAAGAAAATGTGATTTCAGTAAAGTGTTATCAGAGATTTTTTGTGCATCTTTAAGAGAGCCATGTACACTTTTCAATATTGAAATTGCAACACCAAGAAGGAAAAGTTGCGGAATTATGAAACTTACGGGACCGATGGACATGCTAATGATAGGCAAATGAAGAAAAAATAAAAATAAAATTTTAAAACCATCTCAATTTATTCAGTATCGAGTAACTAGCACCACTCACAGAAATACACACACTTACATACCTTGGCTGCTATCAATAAGGTTATTAATGGTTGTCGGAGGAATGTTCTACCACACTGAAAGTATTTGCTAATGCAAATCATCAAGATCCATTGCTGGCAGCTGACTTTGCATTTGCTGACCAATGATGGTCCACATGTGCTTGATGGGAAGCAAGCTGTGAGCAGATGTAGGTAATTATAGCACATTTAGGCTTTGCAACATGGGGCCTGGCGTTATCATGTTGAAAAACAACTCCTGGGACACTGTAGAGAAATGGCTGTACCTCTGGTTGCATGATCAAATCAATATAACATTAAGCTGTCAGTGTACCTGGAATGAAGACTAAAAGGGTACAGCTTCAATACATAATGCCACCCCACACCATAATGTCAGGAGTAGGACCAGTGGGACCTTCCCTCATGAAGGGCTCATCATGGCATAGCTAACGTGGTCTCCAGACAAATCTCTCGCTATCAATGTATTCATGACAAAAGCAGGACTCATTGCTGAAGAAAATAGAACTCCATTTTAGCCTCCATTGCCATTTTGCTTGCACCATGATAGACTTTGAGAGCGGTGTCATGAGGTTAGTGGAATACCTTCACGATGGAACCTCACACCAGTCCTACTTCTGGGATTATGATGTGGGGTGGCATAATTTATGGTATCCAGACACCTCTAGTTTTCATTTCAGGTACACTAATAACTCCGCGTTACATTGATTTGGTCGTGGAAACAGTGGTACGGAAATTTCTCCAAAGTGTCCTAGAAGCAATTTTACTACACGACAATGCATGTTACTTACTGTATGTTACTTCAAACAGTCTGCATGGCCAAAAGGTGGTACCATGTACTGCAGAATCTCTGCAGTTGTCTTCCATCGAGCACATATCCAGGACATCATTGGTTTGCAATTGCAAAGTGAGCCACCAGCAGCAGATCTGGATGATTTGTGCCCAAAAGTGCATTCGGCATGGCAGAACACTCATCAGACACTCATCAGACAATCATTATTAACCTCAGTGACAACATGCCAAAGTGTTTAGGTGCGAGTATTTCTGAATGTAGTACTCATAATTGATTCTCAATAAATTGAGATTTTTTGAAAATTATTATTTTTTTCATGGTTTACATATCGTTAACATGTCAACCAATCCAGTGATTTTTATAATTCTCTTAATTTTCCGTCTTGGTGTTGCAATTTCAATGTTGAATATGAGTAGTGTAGCTTTAAGAGGCTGATTTATTCAGTCGATGGACTGAGGTATGTTATCTTTCTCTAGTGGTTGGATCAGACACTTTGCCACCACATAAGATTGTTAAAATCTGTTACACTTTAGTCCAAAAATATAAGCCATATCTACCATTGCTACCTGAATTGTTTAAAAGGAAGAGCTCACCTAGCGCCAAAGATCATTGTGCAACCAAGACTCAATGTAAAAAAAATCTATATATCATAATTTTTATTTCGAAAGAAAATGATTTTTTTGTCACCATTTTATTATACAAAATGGATTGTCTGGCAGCAAACTACATATACTCACCATGCAAATTTTTTTTTTTTCAGTCTATGTGCATGATTTGATGATCATCCGCTGATTGTAGCTCTAGTTTATCTCACAAAACTTTGTAGATTTGGTTATGAATAGTATTAGTTTACTGATCATAAATCAGTCTTTGACTCAAGGTAACTAAGGCTGGCCATACACATTAAATGACTGTTGGTCGAACAATCAATTGTTCGACCAACAGCCATTTCAGCCGACACTCCCACACTCCCATTCACAAGAACGCTCCTGTGTCGTCTATAAGAAAGCCGTCTGCTGTCACGTGGCCGGGGGGCTTATCTCAGGGAAAGAGTGTGTCGAGAGTCTGAAATTAGAGGAATATATCACCGCACCACCACTGGAGAGAGGTGCTCGAGTAGGGGCCTAACCCGTAATGTAGTAAATAACCTCGGCACTCAAAATATATGAATAAATGTGAAAATTTATTATAATCATAGTCCAATCCAAAAGAGCAGCAGATGTTTCGGCCAATCAGTGGCCTTCATCAATACAATCTATAAGTACAAATGGACACCATAGATTATAATATGAAAATGCGAAATAAAGCAAAAAGTAGAGTTACATATTGATCATACGCCGGCATTGAGAACATCTATAACATAGCATAATAACAATGGGGAAGCCTCAAAAATGACACATACCAGATGTGGATTGGAGTAAGTCCAGAGGAAATAGGCAAAAAGAGTCTCTAGACGTAGAGGTCAGTCCTGTAAGAGGATGTGTGTCAGGGAGTCAGTTACAGGGCTCACAGTAATAGTTAGGGGTGCCGTATACAGTCCTATTAGGGAGTACCTGTGTGTCCTGGAAGTGGTCCTGTGATACCAACGCGGAGTCCACCGCTAGTTGTGGGAGGAGAGACCTTGTGGGTTTATAATTGCCGCTATTTATAAGCCTGAGGTGGGGGGGGGAAGAGAAGCGTGCTAGACGTCGCTAATGAGGTGGTGAGTATAGGTGGAACGCACCCAGCAATGCTGCTGTATGTGCGTGCGTTCCACGGAGAACCGGAAGTGACGTTTCCGGAAGTGACGTCACCGGATACACGCAAACCGGAAGTCAAGTGCGTTCCACACATGAGAGCTTGCGTTCCACCAGGGGAAAGAACGCAAAGGGGAGCTTGGGGAACAGATTATAAAAAGGAAGGCAGATCACTAAACAAGGTGCATCGTGCTTGAGCAGACCTATGTCCAGGTGGCAAGATGAGTCATATGGAGAAGACATCAGTAGTGCATCAGAGGTGACATCAGGGTGCATCGTGCTTGAGCAGTCCTATATCCAGGTAGCAAGATGGGTCATATGGAGGTGACATCAGTAGAGTTACAGTGAAAATTGCTTATCTGAAATATCAATACACAGTTATTAGAAGGATATCAATGATATGTCATTAGAATATCCCATAGAATGAATGTTATATCTCATCACAATGTTTCAAATAAAGGACAATAGGTCGTAGTCCCTATTGAGACCCCTGGGAGCAAGGGACTGTAACTCGTGTATCCAAAAAGCCTCCCTTTGTTTGAGAAGGCGTATACGATCCCCACCCCTGCGTGGTGTTAAAACCTGTTCTAATATTTGGAATTTAAGTTGTGAAATTTGATGACCTGCTGAATGGAAATGAAATGGAATGGGCAATAACAGGTTCTTACAGCGAATGGTAGATTTATGTTTAGAGATATGATCTCTAATGGGTTGCGTGGTCTCCCCAACGTAAACGAGGCCGCAAGGACATTTAATTAGATAGACCACGAATGACGTGTCACATGTGTAGTAGTCCTTGACCTTATACCGCTTCCCAGATAATGGGTGGTGAACAGTATCGCCACGTAATACGTTGTTACATTGTCTACATTGTAGACAGGGAAAAGTACCATTTCTGGGGTTTTGGAGAAACCTCTGTCTTGGACCTAAGCACTGGCTCCCTATGTCTGCCCGTATCAGGCTATCTCTCAGATTTGAGGATCGTTTGAAACACGGTAAAAATGGTGTCTGAAAAGAGGGGATGTCTGGATAGCCTGTGCTCAAAATACCCCAGTGTCTTCTGATGGCTTTATGGATCATGTATGCATATGGGTGATAAGTATGTACAAAGGGGATACGATCTCTCATAGGCGGATTGGGACGCCTAGGTTTTTGATGTTTAGAGTCCCAAATGGATGTAGGATATCCCCTTTGGATAAATTTATCCTGCATCTCCTGTAGTCTTGTCTGTCTGAGATTTTCATAAGTGACAATTCTTTCAACCCTTTTGAATTGAGACTGGGGGATAGAGCGTTTCATAGCCATGGGATGATTGCTAGTGAAGTGCAATAAGCTGTTGCGATCAGTGGATTTAGAGAACAAATCAGTAGTGAGGTTGCCATATTGGTCTTTCATGACTTTAGTGTCCAAGAAGCTCACATGGTCCGGGTCATGGGTCAATGTGAAGTTGAGATTGGGCCAGGCTGTATTGATGTCCGAAAAAAATGTCATGAGGGAGTCTTGTGGGCCCACCCATATGCAAAAGATGTCATCTATATACCTTTTCCAGACGATAGAAAATTGTTGAAATAAAGCATGGGGATAGATGACATCTTGCTCGAAAGCAGCCATGTAGCAATTTGCATATGGGGGAGCCACATTGGACCCCATTGCGGTCCCCCTAACTTGGAGGTAATAGGTATCTTGAAATAAAAAGAAGTTCTCCGTGAGAACTATGCGTAGAAGGTCAAGGCAAAGACTGGAAACCCTGCAATTGGTGTGAGAGGATTCTAGTAACCGTTGGACCGCAGTGATTCCATGTTCATGTGGTATTGAGGTGTAAAGGTCTTTAACGTCCAGAGATACCAGTATTGCGTTGGATGGAACCTGTCCTGTGTCACGTAGGCTCTGTAGGAAAGCCCCTGTGTCAAGAAGGTAAGACGGACTGCGTTGGGTTAACGGTGTGAGGACTTTCTCTAAGAAAATTGAGAGGGGGGAGAGTAATGAGTCCGTTGAAGCTACTATAGGCCTGCCCGGGGGATGTTGAAGATTCTTGTGTATTTTGGGCAGGATATAGAAAACTGGAGTAATGGGAATTTTTTTTATCAAAAATGTGCTAGTCTTGGAGTCAATAACTCCCGCCTTCTGGTAATTCTCCACGGTTGTTTGAATTAATGTGGTTAAATGTGATGTAGGGTCACATGGCAGCGGACGGTAAGTAGTGGTGTCACCCAACTGGCGTTCTATCTCACTGACATAATCGGTTTTGTTCATGATAACAATTGCACCGCCCTTGTCGGCTGGTTTGATAATTAATGATTTATTATCCCGGAGATCCCTAAGAGCTTGCTGGTCTAGCGGTGTAAGATTATGTTGGAAATGGAGTCTACCCCTTTCAGAGTCGGTACGGAGTTGTTTAAAAGACCTATCAATGAAACCAATAAAGGTTTCAAGCGCATGAGTGCCTTGTGGTGGTCTGTAGTGACTCTTATTACGCAAGCCAAATTCCTCGGCCGTAATAAGGGCCTGGTTGTCAGCTGGAATCTGATCTGAAATCAATACGGACTTGGAAAAGTGGGCTTTTAATCGTAATGTACGATAAAAGCGTTGCAATTCCATGTCCAATTTGAGTGTACCACAACTGTCTGTATTGCAGAAAGGTCTGTCATTTTGTCCAACTGGTAAATATAACACATTCAAACTGAACATGGAATTGCAACGCTTTTATCGTACATTACGATTAAAAGCCCACTTTTCCAAGTCCGTATTGATTTCAGATCAGATTCCAGCTGACAACCAGGCCCTTATTACGGCCGAGGAATTTGGCTTGCGTAATAAGAGTCACTACAGACCACCACAAGGCACTCATGCGCTTGAAACCTTTATTGGTTTCATTGATAGGTCTTTTAAACAACTCCGTACCGACTCTGAAAGGGGTAGACTCCATTTCCAACATAATCTTACACCGCTAGACCAGCAAGCTCTTAGGGATCTCCGGGATAATAAATCATTAATTATCAAACCAGCCGACAAGGGCGGTGCAATTGTTATCATGAACAAAACCGATTATGTCAGTGAAATAGAACGCCAGTTGGGTGACACCACTACTTACCGTCCGCTGCCATGTGACCCTACATCACATTTAACCACATTAATTCAAACAACCGTGGAGAATTATCAGAAGGCGGGAGTTATTGACTCCAAGACTAGCACATTTTTGATAAAAAAATTTCCCATTACTCCAGTTTTCTATATCCTGCCCAAAATACACAAGAATCTTCAACATCCCCCGGGCAGGCCTATAGTAGCTTCAACGGACTCATTACTCTCCCCCCTCTCAATTTTCTTAGAGAAAGTCCTCACACCGTTAACCCAACGCAGTCCGTCTTACCTTCTTGACACAGGGGCTTTCCTACAGAGCCTACGTGACACAGGACAGGTTCCATCCAACGCAATACTGGTATCTCTGGACGTTAAAGACCTTTACACCTCAATACCACATGAACATGGAATCACTGCGGTCCAACGGTTACTAGAATCCTCTCACACCAATTGCAGGGTTTCCAGTCTTTGCCTTGACCTTCTACACATAGTTCTCACGGAGAACTTCTTTTTATTTCAAGATACCTATTACCTCCAAGTTAGGGGGACCGCAATGGGGTCCAATGTAGCCCCCCCATATGCAAATTGCTACATGGCTGCTTTCGAGCAAGATGTCATCTATCCCCATGCTTTATTTCAACAATTTTCTATCGTCTGGAAAAGGTATATAGATGACATCTTTTGCATATGGGTGGGCCCACAAGACTCCCTCATGACATTTTTTTCGGACATCAATACAGCCTGGCCCAATCTCAACTTCACATTGACCCATGACCCGGACCATGTGAGCTTCTTGGACACTAAAGTCATGAAAGACCAATATGGCAACCTCACTACTGATTTGTTCTCTAAATCCACTGATCGCAACAGCTTATTGCACTTCACTAGCAATCATCCCATGGCTATGAAACGCTCTATCCCCCAGTCTCAATTCAAAAGGGTTGAAAGAATTGTCACTTATGAAAATCTCAGACAGACAAGACTACAGGAGATGCAGGATAAATTTATCCAAAGGGGATATCCTACATCCATTTGGGACTCTAAACATCAAAAACCTAGGCGTCCCAATCCGCCTATGAGAGATCGTATCCCCTTTGTACATACTTATCACCCATATGCATACATGATCCATAAAGCCATCAGAAGACACTGGGGTATTTTGAGCACAGACTATCCAGACATCCCCTCTTTTCAGACACCATTTTTACCGTGTTTCAAACGATCCTCAAATCTGAGAGATAGCCTGATACGGGCAGACATAGGGAGCCAGTGCTTAGGTCCAAGACAGAGGTTTCTCCAAAACCCCAGAAATGGTACTTTTCCCTGTCTACAATGTAGACAATGTAACAACGTATTACGTGGCGATACTGTTCACCACCCATTATCTGGGAAGCGGTATAAGGTCAAGGACTACTACACATGTGACACGTCATTCGTGGTCTATCTAATTAAATGTCCTTGCGGCCTCGTTTACGTTGGGGAGACCATGCAACCCATTAGAGATCGTATCTCTAAACATAAATCTACCATTCGCTGTAAGAACCTGTTATTGCCCATTCCATTTCATTTCCATTCAGCAGGTCATCAAATTTCACAACTTAAATTCCAAATATTAGAACAGGTTTTAACACCACGCAGGGGTGGGGATCGTATACGCCTTCTCAAACAAAGGGAGGCTTTTTGGATATACGAGTTACAGTCCCTTGCTCCCAGGGGTCTCAATAGGGACTACGACCTATTGTCCTTTATTTGAAACATTGTGATGAGATATAACATTCATTCTATGGGATATTCTAATGACATATCATTGATATCCTTCTAATAACTGTGTATTGATATTTCAGATAAGCAATTTTCACTGTAACTCTACTGATGTCACCTCCATATGACCCATCTTGCTACCTGGACATAGGACTGCTCAAGCACGATGCACCCTGATGTCACCTCTGATGCACTACTGATGTCTTCTCCATATGACTCATCTTGCCACCTGGACATAGGTCTGCTCAAGCACGATGCACCTTGTTTAGTGATCTGCCTTCCTTTTCATAATCTGTTCCCCAAGCTCCCCTTTGCGTTCTTTCCCCTGGTGGAACGCAAGCTCTCATGTGTGGAACGCACTTGACTTCCGGTTTGCGTGTATCCGGTGACGTCACTTCCGGAAACGTCACTTCCGGTTCTCCGTGGAACGCACGCACATACAGCAGCATTGCTGGGTGCGTTCCACCTATACTCACCACCTCATTAGCGACGTCTAGCACGCTTCTCTTCCCCCCCCCCACCTCAGGCTTATAAATAGCGGCAATTATAAACCCACAAGGTCTCTCCTCCCACAACTAGCGGTGGACTCCGCGTTGGTATCACAGGACCACTTCCAGGACACACAGGTACTCCCTAATAGGACTGTATATGGCACCCCTAACTATTACTGTGAGCCCTGTAACTGACTCCCTGACACACATCCTCTTACAGGACTAACCTCTACGTCTAGAGACTCTTTTTGCCTATTTCCTCTGGACTTACTCCAATCCACATCTGGTATGTGTCATTTTTGAGGCTTCCCCATTGTTATTATGCTATGTTATAGATGTTCTCAATGCCGGCGTATGATCAATATGTAACTCTACTTTTTGCTTTATTTCGCATTTTCATATTATAATCTATGGTGTCCATTTGTACTTATAGATTGTATTGATGAAGGCCACTGATTGGCCGAAACGTCTGCTGCTCTTTTGGATTGGACTATGATTATAATAAATTTTCACATTTATTCATATATTTTGAGTGCCGAGAGTCTGAAGTTACACATGTGCATCTGCCTGCTCTCCCATCCATCAGTAGGCCAGCACCCCTATAAACAATATACCATTGGCTGAAACTGTTGATATTGGCGGGTTCAGCTGACTTTAGTCTAATGTGTATGGGAGCCATAACTAATAGTTCAGTTCAGGCTGCTTTAACAGGGTCACGATAGGGGTCTGTGTGTATATTTAGAGCCAAGAATAGGATTAGATTCTATCTTGTATGACTGGGGTAGAGCAAATAGGGTTACTAAATTAAGAATTTAATGTGCCTCCATTGATATTAGAAACTAAATCTATGTACTTTACAATGGCTCAGTGGTTAGCATTAGTGTTGAGCCACCCCCGTAGTGTTCGAGTTCGGTTCGGTTCGTCGAACACCCGTGTGTTCGCCGAACTGTTCGTCGAACCGTTCGTCGAACACCTTCGAACACCGTTAAAACCAATGGCAGGCAAACAAAAACACATAGAAACACATAGAAAACACCTTCAAAGGTGTCCAAAAGCTGACAAACTGCTCAGAAGACACAACTAACACATGGAAAAGTGACAAGTACATATAGTCATGCGAAAAGAAAAGAGGTGGAGGAGTAAAAGGAGGGGGAGACACAGATATAGGCATGTCATGCCCTTCTAAAATCCAAAAAGTGAGAAGCCGAGACGGCCAGTCCGCTCCTGCCCGTGCCACCTCCGTGTCGCCGGGTTTGTGCCAGGGCCGCGGTGAACCCTGACGGCCAGCCCCCCTCTCCCAATACTGGTGCCTGTCCGCTGGTGGGTCGAGAGAGCCCCCCTGTGGTGGAGGCAGCTCTAAGCTTTTTAATTTAAATTGTCCCTCTAATTTGAATGAATACACTTTAAATCCATTTACAAGGATCTATTGGAGGGCAAGTCTCATGCCAGCAGCCGCGTAATTCCAGCTCCAGTAGCGTCCACTAAAGCTGCTGCAGTTAAAAATCTTTTATAAGGATCGAGCTCGGCTGTCCACCGCAAGGCATCCTAGTGCCAGTCCCAGCCCCTATGCCTTGGGGTGCCTCCTGATGCTCTTCACTAAGTATCCCGTGGTCCCGAAGCATTTTCTTTGAAAAAATTAAGTGTCCAAACTACAGGTGGTGTAGCTTGCTTAACAGCCGGGATAATCCGCTGACTAGCAGACACTGCTACTAGGCACAAAGTATTTCCTGGGCTAGATGCAGTTAAAAATTTGTAAGTAGATACTCTCGTTGGATGCTGAGAAAGCATTCCATAGAGTCTCCTGGCACGCCATATATGATTCTCTTAAAAAGCTTGGGGTAGGGGTCTAGGGGACCCTTTTATAGCCAAAATCACGGCCCTGTATCACAATACGTCACCTAGGCTGAAGATAAATGGAACTGTAGCACCGAGGGCTCGGTTGCTACAGACGTATTGCACCTCACCCAGAGGTGTGATATCTCACTCTCAGATAAGGATGGAGTGTGGATCAGGACCCGACACCTGCATGCATTACACCACATTGCCGTGGGGCAGGGCGACCAATATGCCCCTGAGATGGGCACGACAGTCCCTGTCCCTGGCTGGAGTGGGGGGAGGGAACACTGAGGAAGGGGAACCCTGCAGTGCAGGAGCAGGGAGGAAGCAGTTCCTGGGTGCATTGAGAAGGGAGTATAAAAGGTGGGCACCATCTTAGTTCAGTGCAGAGAAGTCTGAGCAGAAGTGGCAGGGAGCAGGGGCTCTGCATGAGCTCTGCTCCGGAGGCGGGCCTAGTAACAGAGGCCCAGGCCTGCAAGAGGGAGAAGGAAGGAAGAGGAGCGGAGAAGGCTCCAGGAACGAGGAATGAAGGGATCCCAGGGGTGCGGACGGGCGAGTCGCCACCGCACGCCCGAATCCACCTGCGTGGAGGGGTCAGGCCAAAGGGGGAGACCGGTCCCCGAACTAGTGGAGGCAGGAAACGACCCTCAGCTAGAAACCGGAGGCTCTGACATTTTATGTGGCGCAGCCCCTTGCTCCACCCGCTAGGAAGGCACCACATAGGGTCAGGGAAACTGGCGCCAAGTTTACCAAGAGGAGGCCCGAGGCAGCCGGACAGAAGTGTTGGTAAGAAAGGCCAGACAAAGGACACACAAAGGGGGTCCTGTGAAGCGCTCCAAAGTTATCTGGGAGTTGTCTGAGCCCCTCACCTGGTGAGCACAGTACGACGTGGGCAGCCGTTACCTGCAGACGTGGTCTGGATAATAAGAACTGTGAGTAAAGGCCCTGAACTGCATCACTGACTCCGTGTCGTTACTGCTGCTGCCCTGCACCATCACCCCCATCCTCCGCATACACTGCCCTGAGGCTATACTCCTCCCGTGGGGAGTTATGCTACGCTCTGCTGCACCCACAACACCAGCCTTAGCGGTCTGCCCTGTAGCGGCGGTTAACTCTGACCGCAATCCACGGGTGGCGTAGTCGGACATTTAAACATCAAAACCACATAAATAGTTCCGCCACTGGTTTGACCGCCCTGAGCCACGGAACCGGATCGCCGCCACGAAGACTACAACCACCAGCATCCACCAAAAAGGGTCCGGCTCCGGGTGTCCCAAGGCCCAGGGGGCGCGTCAGAACATTTTCATCACCTTTCACAATCACCAATGGGACAAGGCAGGGATGTTCTCTGTCCCCTCTCTTATACATCCTAGTGACGGAGCACCTGCTCTCATCAATTCGCCATAACCCCAATATTAGGTGGATTGAGGTGGGAGGCACCGAGTACAAGTGCTCTCTATTTGCTGATGATGTCCTAGTATATATCACTCAATCACATATATCCATCCATGCTGTTATGGCTGAAATAGATCACTTTGTTACATGGTCAAATTTTAAAATCAATGCAGCGAAGTCTGAGGCCCTCGATGTCTCCCTCCCCAAATCCATATAGGATTCCATCCAGTCCAACTTTCCCTTTGCCTGGCCCTCACAGGGTATCAAATACTTAGGAATTCCTATTCATAGAGACCTCTCCCATCTATGTTATCTTAATTTTGGGCCCTTTATTGAACAACTCCATACAGACCACGGTTGGCAAGTTAGAACTGTAAGATTCACTACGTGAACCACTGGTGTTTTGTGGAAAAGCACATGTACACTGTGTTCCAAATTATTATGCAAAAAGTGTTTAGGAGTGATAAGGGAAGAATTTGTTTGTTTGTCAGTTAAACTCATTGATGGTGATGTGTGTCAGGGCTCTTTATATCACTGTAAGCAATTGCAGACACCAGTGCTAATTAGTTTGTCAGGTGTGTCCAATGAAAGGCAAGACTACTTAAGAAGGCTCTCTCACATTATTCAGCAGCCTACATTTTCTGCCAAAATGGGAAAGAAAAAGGATGTGTCGGCTGCTGAGAAGCAACAAATTGTGGAGTGTTTAGGTCAAGGCATGACTACAATCAACATTGTGCGATGATCAGGATGAAGTGTCTTGGCAATCAAGAAGTATGTAGCTGATTCACAGTACACACGTGTGCGTGCTGATAAGGGCAAATTGAGGACTCTTTCCTACAGGCAATTACGTCAGGTTGAAAGAGCAGCGGCAAAAAAGCCTTGTCATAGCAGCAGACAAGTTTTTGAAGCTGCTTGTGCCTCCAACGTCCCCCGAACAACAAGATGCAGGGTCCTTCAGAGGTTTGCAGCTGTGCATACGCCATCCTGTCGACCTCCTCTATCCACTTCACACAAGCAGAAACGGCTCCAGTTGGCCAAACATTACATGAAGACTGATTTCAAAACTGTTTTGTTCACGGATGAGTGCCGTGCAGCGCTCGATGGTCCAGATGGATGGAGTGGAGGATGGCTGGTTGATGGACACCCCACGCAAACACGGCTACAGCGCCAACAAGGAGGAGGTGGAGTAATGTTTTGGGCTGGAATCATGGGGAGAGAGATTGTCGGCCCCTTTAGGATCCCTGAAGGCGCTAAAGATGAACTCCATAATGTATGTGGATTTTCTCAAACAGCACTTCCTGCCATGGTTCAAGAAGAAGAACCGTGTATTTCACAGCAAGATCATTTTTCTGCATGATAATGCACCATCTCATGCTGCACATAAAACATCTGCATCTCTGGCTGATATGGGCATAAAAGGGGACAAACTTATGGTGTGACCCCCATGCTCCCCTGACCTCTACCCCATTCAGAACCTTTGGAGCATCATTAAAAGGAGTGTCTATGATGGCGGGAGGCAGTTCACATCTAAGCAACAGCTCTGGGAGGGTATTCTGTCCTCATGCAAAACAATTGAAGCAGAAACCATCCAAAACCTGACAAATTCAATGGACGAGAGAGTTCAGAAGCTCCTTTCGAACAAGGGGTCCTATGTGAAAATGTAACATCACCTAGAATAAAGTTTTGAGTTGAAAACTGTTTGATTTCAGTTTCTAACAACCTGCTAATGCTTATAATTTCAAAAATGACCATTTTTTTGGTCTTTATTGAAATGAAAAGGTTGATCGAAAAGTTTGGGGGATCTAAGAGTGTGGCAACCCAGTAGTCATGATTACTTCGAATTCTGACAATATGAGGGTCATGCTGCAGGTAGTGCAGCAAGAAGGCACTTATGTGTCTTGCGCATCTCGGAGCCCCAAAATTATTTTCCGGGCTAGATGCAGCTAAAAATTATTTTTAATTTTAAATCTGGTGGAGCTTATTATAGATGGCCTAATAGGATCAGTGCTGCACACTGCTACAAAGCCCAAATTATTTTCCAGTCAAGATACAGATAAACATGATTAGTAATTTGAAAGCTTAAAACGGTTGGTAGGGTGATTTTAAACAATCATCAAGCTTTTACTCTCCCCAGGATGACACAGGGGTAGAAAAGTCGTTTCGGATCCATGATTTGTTCATCTTTATGAACGTGAGTCTGTCTACATTATCAGTGGAGAGCCGCGTGCGCTTATCTGTCAGCACACCACCAGCAGCGCTGAACACACGTTCAGACAGAACGCTGGCTGCGGGGCATGACAAGATCTCCAAGGCGTAAATGGCTAGCTCCGGCCATTTATCCAGATTGGAAGCCCAAAAAGAGCAAGGGTCCAGTGACACAGTCGTGGCTTCAATGTTTACTTGGAGATACTCCTGTACCATCGTCTCTAGGCGTTGACTATGTGTCAGACTTCTTGTCTCCTGTGGCCTTGCAAAGGATGGGCTAAAAAAGTGGTGAAATGATTCCGCAAAATTGATGTTACCACCAGATACTGTGGTTCTGTTACGGTTTGAGTGCTGAACACTTGACGGTCCCACGGTTGGCAAGTTGGAACTGTGAGATTCACTACGTGCACCACTGGTATTTTGTGGAAAAGCACATGTAAGATTCTGCAACAGTCTCTGCTGATACTCCTGCATGCGTGCATCCCTTTCTATGGCAGGAATAATTTCTGCAAATTTTCTTTTGTACCGGGGATCTAACAGTGTGGCAACCCAGTAGTCAGGATTATTTCTAATTCTCACAATTCGAGGGTCATGTTGCAGGTAGTGCAGCAAGAAGGCACTCATGTGTGTTGCGCATCCAGGAGCACCAAGTCCCTGTTGTGTTGGTGGCGAGGTAACAATCATGCTTCCTTCCTCTGTCCTCTCCCCCCAACCTCGCACAACAGAAATGTGATCAAGGTCTCCCTCATCTGATGAGTCTTCCATCAGTTCGTCCTCTACTACTTCCTGGGCTCCTGCACCTTCCTCACTAGTTTGGCTGCTACCATGCGCCCTGGTAAAACCATCTCCCCCACCCTCACATGCCTGCCGCCTTGGTGCTGCCGACCGTCTGGACCTTGCAGATGTTAGCCCTTCCGCATACAACTCCTCCTCCTCTACTTCCTCCACCTCCTCTTGTGCCACCACCTGACTCCGAATTCTGTTTAACATGTGCTCCAGCATGTAAATCACCGGAATAGTCATGCTGATAATGGCATCGTCAGCACTAAACATCTTCGTCGCCATTTCAAAACTGTGCAGAAGGGTGCATAGGTCCCTGATCTGAGACCACTCCTCCAGCGTGATTTGCCCCACCTCTGAATCTCGTTGGCCCAGGCTATACGTCAGAACGTATTGCACCAGGGCTTGTCGGTGCTGCCACAGTCGCTGCAACATGTGCAGAGTTGAATTCC
Organism: Phyllobates terribilis; assembly: GCF_046119375.1. NCBI lineage: Eukaryota > Metazoa > Chordata > Amphibia > Anura > Dendrobatidae > Phyllobates > Phyllobates terribilis. The sequence goes on from NW_027362765.1 coordinate 530,161,248, forward strand.
ACCGGGTAGGCACATCGCATTTTAGCCGGTGAAGTGGCAGGCCCAACGACTTCTGTAGAGATGTAAGTCGCTGAGCTGCGGGATGCGAACGGCGGAAGTGAGCACACAGCGACCGTGCCCTCTGCAGAAGGCCATCTAGTCTGGGATAGTGGGCTAAAAATTGCTGGACAACCAGGTTCAACACGTGAGCCATACAAGGCACGTGTGTGACATTGCCCCGGCGAAGGGCCGCACCCAGGTTTGCAGCATTGTCGCACACGGCCTTCCCTGGTTTCAGGTCCAGTGGAGACAACCATTCATGAAATTGGTTCTCCAGAGCTGACCACAACTCCTCAGCTGTGTGACTCACATTTCCCAGACATTTCAATGTAAAAACCGCCTGATGACGTTGAGCCCTACTGCCAGCATAGTAAGGAGGTGTGCAGGATCCCTTCTGCGCAGTTAGAAAGCTTGTGGCATGACCAGACAGGCTTTGGGTGCAGGTGGAAGACCGAGAGGAGGTTGAGGAGGCAGAAGCAGTGGAGGAAAAATGACATAAAGCGGATTGACGCACAACTCGTGGGGACGGCAAGACTTGGACAGCAGCCCCTTGTCCTGCTGTCACCATAGTTACCCAGTGCCCAGTCAGCGACATGTAACGCCCCTGTCCATGCCTACTCGTCCAAGTGTCTGTGGTGAAATGCACCCTGTCACACACAGAGTTTCTCAAAGAAGCGGTGATGTTGTGTGCGACATGCTGGTGGAGCGCAGGCACACCTTTCTTTGAGAAGTAGTGCCGACTGGGCATCTGGTACTGGGGCACTGCGACGGACATAAGGTCTCGAAAATCCTTTGTGTCCACCAGGCGGAAAGGCAGCATTTCTGTAGCCAAGAGCTTGCAGATGGTGAAATTCAACCTCTTAGCTTTCTCATGGCTAGGAGGAAATGGTCTTTTACTTGTCCACATCTGAGGGACCGAGGGCTGGCTATTGTGCTTAGACGGGGTTGATAAGGGTGTCCCCGGCAAACTGCCGGTCTGTGAGGAAGATGCAGGCGGACATGTTAGGTTGCCTTGATCCAAAGGTGGTGCTATCGATGTCGGACAGCGCTCAAGACCAGCTGGTGTTACCACCTCCAAAGAAAATGATGACCTGCCAATCACGCTGGCTGTTGCGGGTAAAGAGGTGGCAGGTCTGCGCCCCAAAACAGGTGTGACTGCTGTCCCCCCAGTCACAGAGGATGAAGAGGCCGCGGATGCACAAGATATGGCAGACGGTGGTTGGCCCGGCCGGCTAGACCGCATTGTAGCACACTGAGCTTCCCACTGCAACTTATGCTTCATGTCCATGTGCCGGTTCATGCATGAAGTACTCAAACTATGTATTTTTTGGCCTCTACTTAGCTTTTGCTGACAAATGTTACAGATAACACGAGTTGGGTCATCTTTATCGATCTGAAAAAATGCCCAGGCTATGCAAGGCTTAGCACCCATGCGACCTGAAGAGCCACCACGACTTGTGGTGAGAGGCAGAGTTGTGTTTGAGGATGCAGTTGTTGACGTGCTTCCAGTACTACGTCTCTGTCCAGGAAGGCGCAACCTGACCTCGTCGTCACTAGCATCTTCCTCCACCTCCTCTGCTGACCTCATCTCTTGGCTGACTGTGGGTTGACAGTAAGTGGGATCTCCGACCTCATCATCATCACCCTGTGCGTTATCACACCCGTCGTCCTCAGAGCCAACCTGTTCCTGCCCTGACAAAAAACTAAAGTTGTCGCTCCAATCAGGTATTTGAGTCTTATCATCGTCTTCCTCATTGTCTCCACCAACAGGAGTTACAGTTTGGGAATGAGGGTCTACATTATGGTCAGAACCTTCTGCGTCTGGTCCTGGATCCGACTCATAAAGATTCTGGGCATCAGTGTAGATCATTTCCTCGTCTGGATTCACAGAAGCGCTGGAGTCGACCTCTGATTCCCAGGCTATAGTATGAGTAAACAGCTCTGCAGACTCAACCATCTGTTCTACCTCATACTCAGACGGGCAGCTGGAGATTTGGGAGCTGTGAGGAAGCAAGTGCGATTTGGGTGACACCTTTGAGGACTGGAGTATTTGTGATGTTGAAGTTGATGTGGAGGAGAGCCCACTTAAAGGAGCACTTGATATCCGTTGAAGCACCTGCTGTTTTTGTGCCTCATCTGGAATTTGTAGCGATTGGCGTGGCCGTAAGAAAGGGATCTTATCACATTGTCCGCTAAAAGAAGTAGACATTTTAGTTTGGCTGGAAGATGGTCTTTCTTCTGCACCTACCCCAGGGACACAACCTTTTTTCCCCTTCCCAACACGCCTATTCCCCTTTCCACCAGCAGCAGGCCTTTTTCCACTCATTTTGGTGGTTAACTAATTCACAACTCTGGAGTTGTTTGCACAAAAAAACAATGGATGGTAACCGAGCAGAGCTGAGTGGCCAAACTGTGGTATTAGGCCAAAACTATTGGCTGGGTTAGATGCAGAAAAAAATTATTTTTAATTTGCAACCTGATGGAGGTCAGTATAGATGGACTAATAGACCAAGTCCCACACACCGCTAGAAGCCCAAATATTTTTTCAGAGCTAGATGCAGAAATTTTTTTTATTCAATTTGCAACCTGATGGAGGTCAGTATAGATGGACTAATAGACCAAGTCCCACACACTGCTAGAAGCCCAAATATTTTTTCAGAGCTAGATGCAGAAAAAAATTATTTTTAATTTGCAACCTGATGGAGGTCAGTATAGATGGACTAATAGACCAAGTCCCACACACCGCTAGAAGCCCAAATATTTTTTCAGAGCTAAATGAAGAAAAAAATTATTTTTAATTTGCAACCTGATGGAGGTCAGTATAGATGGACTAATAGACCAAGTCCCACACACTGCTAGAAGCCCAAATATTTTTTCAGAGCTAGATGCAGAAAAAAATTATTTTTAATTTGCAACCTGATGGAGGTCAGTATAGATGGACTAATAGACCAAGTCCCACACACTGCTAGAAGCCCAAATATTTTTTCAGAGCTAGATGCAGAAAAAAATTATTTTTAATTTGCAAACTGATGGAGGTCAGTATAGATGGACTAATAGACCAAGTCCCACACACCGCTAGAAGCCCAAATATTTTTTCAGAGCTAGATGCAGAAAAAAATTATATTCAATTTGCAACCTGCTGGACGTCAGTATAGAAGGACTAATAGAACAAGTCCCACACACTGCTAGAAGCCCAAATATTTTTTCAGAGCTAAATGAAGAAAAAAATTATTTTTAATTTGCAACCTGATGGAGGTCAGTATAGATGGACTAATAGACCAAGTCCCACACACTGCTAGAAGCCCAAATATTTTTTCAGAGCTAGATGCAGAAAAAAATTATTTTTAATTTGCAACCTGATGGAGGTCAGTATAGATGGACTAATAGACCAAGTCCCACACACCGCTAGAAGCCCAAATATTTTTTCAGAGCTAGATGCAGAAAATTTTTTTATTCAATTTGCAACCTGATGGAGATCAGTATAGATGGACTAATAGACCAAGTCCCACACACTGCTAGAAGCCCAAATATTTTTTCAGAGCTAGATGCAGAAAAAAATTATTTTTAATTTGCAACCTGATGGAGGTCAGTATAGATGGACTAATAGACCAAGTCCCACACACTGCTAGAAGCCCAAATATTTTTTCAGAGCTAGATGCAGAAAAAAATTATTTTTAATTTGCAACCTGATGGAGGTCAGTATAGATGGACTAATAGAACAAGTCCCACACGCTGCTAGAAGCCCAAATATTTTTTCAGAGATAAATGAAGAAAAAAATTATTTTTAATTTGCAACCTGATGGAGGTCAGTATAGATGGACTAATAGACCAAGTCCCACACACTGCTAGAAGCCCAAATATTTTTTCAGAGCTAGATGCAGAAAAAAAATATTTTTAATTTGCAACCTGATGGAGGTCAGTATAGATGGACTAATAGACCAAGTCCCACACACCGCTAGAAGCCCAAATATTTTTTCAGAGCTAGATGCAGAAAAAAATTATATTCAATTTGCAACCTGCTGGAGGTCAGTATAGAAGGACTAATAGAACAAGTCCCACACACTGCTAGAAGCCCAAATATTTTTTCAGAGCTAAATGAAGAAAAAAATTATTTTTAATTTGCAACCTGATGGAGGTCAGTATAGATGGACTAATAGACCAAGTCCCACACACTGCTAGAAGCCCAAATATTTTTTCAGAGCTAGATGCAGAAAAAAATTATATTCAGTTTGCAACCTGATGGAGGTCAGTATAGATGGACTAATAGAATGATGCTATGCCCAAAAGATTTTACTTCACTAGGTGCAGTAAAAAAATTGGTATTCTATACACAGGTGGTATATCTTGCAACACAGATAGGCTACTCCACTGACTAACACACTCTGCAATAGGCCAAAAAGGATTAGCTTTGCTAGATTCAGCCAAATGCTGTTAAAAAAACTTGCACAGCACTGGCACAGACCTGCCTGGCAAAAACTGATAGGAACTGATGTAACCTAGTCCTGAAAAGGACTCCAATTACAATTAGTCTTTACTCCCACAATCTATCTATTTAAGAGCACAGACCTGCCTGATAAAAGTCGTAGGAAATGCTGTAACCTAGTCCTTAAAAGGACTGCAATCACAACTATTCCCTACTCCCAAGCTATCTGTATATTTGTGCGAAAATTGGCTTGAAATTAACAAGGTATAGCGCACACAGCAACAGCGGTGCCGTCTAACACGCAGCTGCAGCAGTGAGAAAATGGTGGCGACGGGGAAAATGGCTTGGTCTTATAGGGCAAGGACATGTGACATACACTGCCAATCACACATGCCCTTGCTTGTGTGAAAAAAAGCACTTCGCTCCGTGTGTGCGCTGCTGATAGGCTGACAGATTGCACCTCCCCACTGCAAATGCGGGAAAGAGAAAAAAAAATGGAGATCTTCATTGTTCCTGCAGAGATCCATCCCCTGCCCCTCCCCCCGCCCCGCTGTACACTCAAACTGCGTATTAACATTAATTTTCATCATTACTGAGAAAAAATCCAGTTATGATTTTGGTGCACGAACAGTTATCGAACATAACCTCGAACAGCCGAATTTTTCTCAAATTGTTCGTGTTCGCCGACCGGCTCGAACACCGCCCAAAACAGCTCGAATTTGAGATTGGCGAACAGTTCGAGTAGAACAACGCTCATCTCTAGTTAGCATCAGAGGTGATCAAATCTTTTGAAATTTGAATTCGCCAGCTTTGGTAATTTTTTTCCCTATTTCTTTAGCTAAGCTGTGAGCTGTGATATTTTTTCACTAAACAGGGTCATCCCAAAATGGTTGCTGAGCTGCATTCCCTGCCACCGCTTTTATATGGCCTATGATCGGCTGTGTTATACTGTGTGATGTGCTACAGTATATGATGAGACAGCTGCAAAGCATTATTGGGAAGACCCTCTGGCCTCGCCTGAGGTCATGTCAGCACTCGCTGGCTGATGCATCAGCTGTATTGTGTAAAACAGTGGTAGCCATTTTTGGAGGATTTGTGCAAATCAAATCACAAGTTGTTCAAATTTGCCTAATCTAGTGAATTTCCAAAAAATCAACTCAATTTTGATTCTCAGCAGATTAATTTGCTCATCTCTAATTAGCACTGTTCATTTGCAGTGCTGGAGTCTTGGGTTTAAGTCCCAGCAAGGAATTTGTATATGTTCACATTGTTTATATGGTTTCTTAGAAGCACTCTGGTTTCCTCCCATGAACCAAAGACATACTTATCGGAAAAGTAGATTATGAGCCCCATTGGGGATAGTGACAGAAATATCTGGAAAGGGCTATGGAATGTGTTGGCATTATATAAACAAGTATGGTAAATAAATATAAATACCACATGAATAGGCCTAATGTGTTTAATGCAAGAAGCATGGGGATTACTTGAGGCAATATAGAGATGAGAAATTCATTTTGAGTGCAATTGAATTCTACCAGAATTTCATAAAAATCTGTTTTTGCAAAAATGCTAATTTTTGATAATTTGCTTCTGCTTAAAATCAGTTTCTGGGTGCCATTTTTCTGAATCATAATAGGCATTAAAAGGGTAAAAAAGTAAAAAAATCTTTACACTCACCTCATCACTCACATCTCCGCTACCTCCACTACTCACCACCACCTTTGGAGTATTCTGCGTAGGTTTGTGAGAGAAAACGATGAACATTGTAATATTGTGAAGCTGTTGACCTACTGATCAGCTGCGCAGAACCCTTGCAGGCACCATGGCACCAGAAGTCTGGATCACTTCGAGAGGACCGAAGATTCCAATGTGAGCGGTGGCAGATCAGAAGACACAGTGAGGGCTGTAGGGTTGATGGTGAGCCTCTAAGGGGCCAAATTGGTGAGCGGAGGGAGAGTATAATGATTTTCTTTATATTTTACATCTTAAGTTTTTTATGCTTTGAGGTCTGGATTAACCCCGGAGTATAAGGAACATTAAATATGCAGACTAACTTCTCCACAAATAAAATATCATGGGTAAAACCGCACGAATGGACCATACAAAAGTTACTAATGCAAGGCACAAGGGTTTACTAATTTAAAGGGGATTCTGAAAAAATGGGTCAAATATTGGAAAATAACATTGCTCATCTTTTCAATCCCCTCCGATCCACTTCAAATGTTCTAACAGTTCCTGAATAGTGAGTGGTATAATGGCTTAGTGCTAATTGTTGATGTCAGTAATACAGCTAAGAAGTGAGTTCTTTATTTTAGAATATTGTCATCGTATGTTACCTCTCCTTAAGAAACCAGACACCACTGTTACTGTAAACCACATTAGTAACCCTATGTACTAATACAACCTCATGTGCCATACATTATGAATATTATATTATTTTTAATCTTGCTTTTTAAATTCCTAAACTCAGCACAGAGTATGGCGGAGACAGAGATGGGCACAAGATGGGAATGCATCAGTATCAGTATTATAGTTGGTTACTTGCCGCTACATTACAGCATACCATTGTGACTGTGCCGCCATCTACTTCTAACTTGCCTTCCCCCTCTCTTTTACGCGTCCTTCCTCTGTTGCAGCCTAAAGCACCATTACTGCTGTTGCAGCAGATGAGGTAGGCCATTACTTCTTCACTGCCCATTCTGCCAGCTGGCTGTCCTCTGGGCTGAGCGCCATCAGCTACCCCTGGTGACAGAAAAGTCTTTCTAAAAACCTTTCTTGTAACAATCATGCTCCAAATTTAGAGAATGTATTCAATATTTTACCCCATAATAGCTGTTGGACTTTCTTTAACAGGATAGACCATTGCAAAATTTATTTAAGAAGTCTATGTCATTGGGCATTTGGATGACGTTCATAGCTTTTGTGAACATGCTTGAAATTTGAGTACTTCAAATTTTTACCAATAAAATGCTGTTAAAAACATACTTTTTCAACCGAAAGTATTTATCTGGCTCTAATGCATCACATCTCAAAAATTATTTTGAAAAACAGGTTGTCCAGACATATAATATTGATGACCTATCCTTAAAATAGTTCATTAATATCGGACTGGTGAGGGTTCAACACACAGCACCCACACTTATTGGCCTTTAATAGCCTGGTAGCGTCTGATGTGTAGGGGCTACTGCCGATAGAATAGGAGATGATCTGCATTTCTTGGTGATGGCTGTTACACATTAAACAGAGCTGTGCTAATCAGATGTTTAAATCCGGCCACTAATAACAGCTAATTGCTAGGGGCACTAGGTGTCGGACTCCCATGCTTCCCATATTGATGAGCTATCCTACTAGAAGTATGGACAGTCGCTTTAATTTTTAGACTGGAACCTGGAACCTGGAAAGTGGATCAAACAATTAAAGGGGAGAATAAAGTTACTAGTTTATGATTTATTGTCTTCTGGACATCATGGTAAATAATATCTAGTGTCACTTGTGCATCTTTTTCATTAGCTCTCCCTTTTTAGTAATTGAGTCTAAAGGGTCAACTTGTGTCTGAATAGATCTAAAGGCTGAACCAATTCTAACCAATCAGATTTAAAAGAGTATGTCAGGTGACATAGTCAACAAATCAGCTGCTATATCCTATTTTCTAAGAAGACAAGTCATGGAGAGGGTCCTTAATGAGAATTTATTGGCTGATATTTTGGTCTGATACATAGATAAAATACAGGACAGCTGTAATTTACTGACAGATAATCACTTAGGAAAGATTATATTTACATGATGAGTCTAGAATGATTGCTACAGCATTTTAGTGACAGATGATATATATTTTTTAAACTCTTTTTACTGAAAAATTCCACAGGATAATGGTTACACACAGATACTGTCATAATATAAGGTCAGGGTAATCCAAACATTAACCATTCTCAGTTTAATACAATTTACATCACATTCTCAATAATCAGAGTAAAGAGTTAGAAGAAAACAAATAGTTTGAAACATAAGCTTCATTGTGGAGCACTGCACTCTTTACTAAACTGGCCCATTCCCTATCAGAATTCAGTATATATATCAATTACAGTTGCAATAGAGGTACACTCTTACAGCCCATATATATTATATGTCATTTCCCGTGCACTCAAAAGGGCATATATCAGAACTCAAAACGTGAGATTAGCGAAGTCATGGCACCAGGGGACAAGTGTGTTAAGGGTGAATCACACCATCTTTCCCATATCCTTTGGAATTTCTAGGGACATCCCCTTTTTCTATATACTATATTTTCATACGCTATTGTATCATTCACTAGTTTTTTCCATTGGTTGATAGTAGGAGATTTCCCTCCCATCCATCTTAGTGCTATTGCTTTCCTGGCCATAAATATAATCTCTCGAAGCAATATCCGATCATAGTGTGTCCACATTTCCTTGTCCACAATACCCAAGACACAAAACTCTACATTCAATTGGCATCCCAACTATCCGTTCTAGTGTAGTTATCACTTCACCCCAATATCTTCGTATTATCCCACAATTCCAAATAAGATGCCTGAAGTCCACTCCTGATTCCCCTGATTCATCAGATGCCATTCTACCAAATCTATGCATTCTCACTGGGGTCAGGTAAGATTGATGTAGTATATATAATTGAATTAATTTATTATTGGCGGCTGGTGACACCACCATATGCGCCTCCAGCGCATCATTCCACTGATCATCAGTTATAGAAGGGATTAATTGCCGCCATTTACTCTCAACAACAAGTTAGGTAGAAGTGATTTTAGAATTCAGTAGAAAGGTATATAGAGAAGATACCACGCCTGTGGATCCTTGAGTTTTTAGTACTTCTGTTAATGGGTATTTAGATATTCGCCTCCTAGGATATGGGAATTAATGTGTTATGGCATGCCTCATTTGTAGATATCTGTTGAAATTCCTATGAGGGATTCCAGACTTTATATGAATTTGATCAAATCACAAGAAAATTTTGTTTTCAAACATATGATTAAGTGTTGTTATTCCGTGTTGCTTCCAGAAGATTGTGTCCTGTAGGTTTTTAAGCTGCGGAAATTCAGGGTTATCCCACATTTCGGTTTCTCCCATTTGATAAGTAAATCTCACGAAACACCTACTCTCACGCCACACCTGTATTGCTAGGCTATGTGCAAATTATAAGCCCTGTGGTGGTCTGTAAGAGCCTTCTAATATAGCCCATGGTGTATTCCCATTTAATAAATGTAAAAGATGCACTTCTCCATTAGTGAGTTTATCACTACTTATCCAGCACTTCAAATATCGTATCTGACCAGCTTAATAATAGAGAAATAGGTCGGGCACCGTGCTACCCCCTAGATCCTTGGGTCTCTGCAGAGATCTAATACGTAGTTTGGGCCTTGCTGAGCCCCAAATAAATGTCGCCATGCTGCCCTGCAGTTTCCAAAATAATTCCTTGGAGATTTTAATGGATGAATGTTCTAATACATACAAACAGTTTGGAAGGATAATCATTTTGATTTGGTTGATTCTTCCCGCCACAGACAATGGAAGTTGGGACCAGCTTTCAAATTTTTTCCTCATCATATCCTTTATGGGGTACACAATGTCACTCAGGTCCATAACTGGGTTTTGAATAATTATAATGCCTAGATATTTGAATTTTTGTACTACCTGTAGTCCAAAAAAAAATGGTTCGGTCATGTTATCTATAAGTGGCATAACCACAGATTTGCTCCAATTGATTTTAAGGCCTGATAATTCCCCAAAGCAATTAATAAGGTCAATTGCTCTTGGAAGGGATTGTTCTATTTAGTTTAGAAAGAGGATCAGGTTGTCTGCATATAACCCCACTTCATCTATTCTAGAGTTTATACTAATGCCCTCCACCAGGTGGTCCTGCCTAACTTTAAGGGCAATAGGCTCTATCGCTAGAGCAAAGAGCATCGGAGATAAGGGGCAACCCTGTCTAGTTCTTCTACCCAGGTTAAAGTATTCCGATAGTATTCCATTTACTAGAATGTTAGCTCTTGGCATATAGTAGATCAATTTAATCCAGCTACAAAATTTATCAGAAAACCCAAATTTCAGGAGCACACACTGTAGGAACGTCCACTCCAAGTAATTAAAGGCTTTCGTCGTATCTAAAGAAGCTAAAGCCCAGGGTTCCTGATATTTATAGCCTATCTGTGTTAACACTTGAACTCTTCTAATATTAGATGAATTCGATCTTCCCAGCATAAAGCCAGATTGATTCTCGTGTATAATGTTTAATATTACTGTTTTTAATCTATTGGCTATGAGTTTCGTAAGTATTTTGTTATCTGTATTCAATAGGGAAATAGGGCGATAAGAACTACATTCCTCAATTGGTTTATCTGGCTTGAGGATCAATACTATAGTAGCATCATAGAAGGATTGGGGAAGTGAGCTCCCAAAAGTGCTTCAGAAAAGGTTTGCAACAGAACTGGAGCAATTAGGTCTATGTATCTTTTATACAATTCTATGGGTATGCCATCGGGTCCCGATGCCTTCCCATTAGATAGAGACATGGCTGCTTCCCTTATTTCTTCTAAAGTGATATCTCCATCCAGGAACATCTGATGTTCACAAGAGAGTTTAAGGAATTCTATTTGATTTAGGTATTCATCCATTTCCTCTATAGTGTGATTTGATTGGGAGTTATAAAGTTCTCTATAGTATTCTTCAAATCTGCTTGCAATCTGATCTGATTTAAGCAGCAGGCTACCTTCCCTTGTGTTAATGGCCAGTATTGATGGGGACATCTGATTTTGTTGGACTATGTATGCTAAAAATTTACTCGACTGGTTACCCAGCTCAAAGTAAGTTTGTTTTGAAAAGAAAAGTTTCCTCTGCGCTTTTTCCTGCAAATGGGTCAGGTACTCCCTCCCTTTCCCAAGCCAATTATGTAACAAATCATCTGAGGGATTGTTAATATATTTAGCTTCTAATAGTTTGCATTCTTCCGCAAGCTTCTGCTCCCCAATAGACGATTCCCTTTTAATGTATGAAATTGTTGATTTAACGCATCCCCTTATATATGCTTTAAGTGTGTCCTATACTATCAATCTGTCAGGGAAGTCCCCATGATCTGCTATAAATACTTCCACTTGATCTGGTATCCTATCATGTTCTCCTATAAGGGACAACCAAAACGGATGTATGCGAAACCTCTTGGGTCTATTAGGATCCCCCAAATGAAGGGATGCTATCAGTGGAGCATGATCCGATACCGTTCTAGGGTAATATTCAATTTTACTTAAATCCGAAAATGCAGTACTGTTTCCAAATATATGATCAATTCTAGATAAACATCGAACAGCAGGTGTGTAGCAGGAAAATTCTCTCTTGAGTGGGTGCTGCTGCCTCTACAAATCAATCCAACCAACCTCCGTTATGAAAGTATGTAAAGCAGTGGTGTCTTGACTATCAGACCTAGTGTTTGCAGGGCTCATTTTATCCAAGTGTGTATTAAGAATCATATTAAAGTCTCCCATACATAACATTTTAGCATTTGGGTACTGTGATACAAAAATCACTGCCTGTTGGAGTACATCCATTTTGGCTGGTGGTGGATTGTATATGTTGAGTATTACATATGGTACCATATTTATAAATGCGTATATGAAAATAAATCTACCCTCTGAGTCTCTTTTGACAGTTTGAATGGGCCATCTCACTGACTTATGCACAATGGTAACTACACCTCTAGAATAGTGACATGATATTTAAGAGAAATTTTTCATTGAAAAGATTTTTTAACTACTCGAATATTTAACCCCTTGCCAATTTGTATTTTCCCTCCTCTTCTTTCAAGAACCACAATTTTAAATTTTCTGCCAACACAGTTGCATGAGAATTATTTTTTTGGCTGATGAGTTGTAGTTTGAATTATACTATCCATTTTTACCATACAACAAAACTTCCAAATCAGATGAAAGGTGAAAAAAAGAGAATCTTGCCACTGTTTAGGGGATTTGGTTTTACAGCGCTTACTCTGTAGTAATGATTACCTGGAAACATAATTTTCATGGTTAGTATAAATGTATATATATATATGGCGCGCCCCTGGGCCTGTGTCGCGCTGCGTTGCGCACGCGGGAGCTTACCCGGAGCCGGATCTCTTGAGGGTTGTAGTCTCGTGGCGGTGATCCGGTCCGTGCCCAGGGAGTCAGACTAAGTGGCGCTGTATCAGCGGTAGATGTTGAACGACTACGCCACCCGTTGAGTACAGCTAAGGAGCTGCTGCTGCAGGGCAGACCGCTGAGGCCGGTGGTAGGATTGTGCAGCGTGATAGTATAACCCCCAACGGGAGGGGTATGGCCTCAGGGCAGCCGACGTGGATGATGGGGGTAGCAGGAACCACTCGGAGACGGTACGGTGTAGTTCAGGGTCTTTACTGATGACAAAGATAGACCCTCCTGGAGTACTGGCTAGCGATTGGGGCCTGGTCAGTCCTTGAGCAGATGGGATCTCCCCTGGCCAGGCGGAGTTGTAGGCCTCCCAAACTAACGATACTCTTCTGGCTACCTTGCTAGAGGCGGGTATAAGTAGCCCACGTCCCTGAGTGTACCGTGTGGTGCTCACCCATATGGCCGGTGACTCGGGGCCTTCTAGTAGCTTTCGCTCCACGACGGCGGTGCTGGTCCCACGCGTGTGACCGTGCCTTCGGGTTTCTGGGCCAGAGGACCTGCAATCCCCTGCCGGTCGGTTTCTGCTGCTGGGTAAGGATTAGTCCCCACAGCCTCGGACTCCGGGTCCGGTGATAACTTCTCAGTCAGGGCGAGCTCTGCAGCTGCCAGCCCCTGACTCCTTGTAGCACTGCTCCCACAGAGCTCCTGTTGTTTCTTCCTATGCTGCTTCTCTTCTCTACTTCTTCTCTACTCACTAACCCTGCCTCAGCCCTAGGTTTATATAGGGGAAGTTCTTCCCCTCCCAGGACTGGGCAGGAGGTGTGGCATGCATAGGATCCCTGACCAAGAGACCTCCCACCTGCTCTCAGACGTAATATCTCTATCACTGTGGCAACCAGACCCCTGGGGTGTCACATTCCCCCCTAGTGAAATTTAGTACTCCGGGACTAAACATATTTTTAGAAAAACATAACAAGGTATAAACAATAATAATACAATAAGAAAAACACATAAAGATGGTTACGGCGTGTCCGCAACCGGGTGCAGTTTTGAAGAAAACAAAGGTGTCCATTTCACCAAAACAGGGAGACGTAACCAGGTAGGGGTCTGTCCTGCCCCGAGTCCTTATCAGTCTTTTAGTCCATCCTGGGTTACGCTCCAACTAATTGTACAAGGATTCCCGGTAAATCCACCAAGGACTCCTAAAAATAACTAGAAACACATAATTATTTACAAGCAACAAGAAAAACAGGTAACCACAAATAAAACAATTTATACATTTCAAATCCTCCAACGTGCGGGTAACTGGCCTCTAGTGGCCCTAGTGGACCTACGGAGCTGACTGTCTAGCCCTGAACTACAGGGTGTAGGAGCTGTCAAGGGTAAACTGGGCAGCTGTCTACCGGCTCTTTGGCTCACTAGGGGTACGGCAGGCTCACTATAAGCAGAGGGTTGATCCTCCTGTTCAGCTTGTGTGGAGTCTTCTGCCTCCTGGACCGGCTGTTCTTCCAGCTCTACCTGTTGCTCCGTAGGTGCTTGGGATGCTGGTTGGAGGAAGGTGAGTACGGGTACCACAACTGCGCCATTGACTTGAGTCCAAGACCGAGGGAAGTCTCCGAGCACAGTACTAACCATGTCTTCCCTTTCCTCTACGGGTCGAGGGTCTTCTTGTTCCTCTTCAGGGTTCCGTAGCTGTTCGGGACACTTCTTCAGGTGATCCCGGGATACAATGGTTGTGGTTTCCTCTCCGTCTTTACTGATGGTACAGACCTTTGGGTTGTCGTGGCTTGAGGGCAGTACGATGTACGGGTCCTTCTCCCACTGGTCGTCCAACTTGTGGAGCCGCCTTTTCCTCTTCAAGACCTGCTCTCCGGGTACCAGGGGAACAGCGGGAGCATACTGGTTGTAAGTTTTCTCTTGTCTTTCCCTAGCTTGACAGAGACTTCGCTCCACGCTCTCCTGTACTTTCCAGTACTGCTGCTGCCTCTCTGTGTCCCAGTCTGCTTCTGGTGAAGTGTCCTCGGGTGTCAGGACTCCCATCTCCAGGTCAACAGGTAGCTTACCAGGCCTTGCCCTCATCAGGTAAGCCGGGGTACAGTTGGTGGAACCTACCGGGATGTGGTTGTATAGGTCCACCAGATCGGGCAGCTTCTCAGGCCACAGACTGCGTTCTTCCAGGGGCAACGTTTTCAGAAGATCCATTACCACCTGGTTCATTTTCTCACAAAGTCCATTAGTTTGCGGATGATAGGGTGTCGTCCTTATCTTCCCGCAGCCATACAGATTGCAGAATTCCTGGAAGACCTCCGCTTCAAAGGCAGGTCCCTGGTCCGTCAGCACTTGGTCCGGGTACCCGTGTGGACGGCAGAAGTGCTGCTGGAAGGCTCTAGCTGCTGTTCGAGCTGTTAAGTTCTTGACGGGGACGAAAACCAAGAACCGGGAGTAGTGATCCACGATGGTTAGTGCGTAAACGTAGCCACTTCTGCTTGGGGTCAGTTTTACATGATCCAAGGCTACCAGTTCCAACGGCTGCCGGGTGACGATGGACTGCAGGGGAGTCTTCTGGCTGGCACGGTCCTTCCTTCTTAGGTTGCACGGGCCACAGTCTCTGCACCACCTCTCGATGGTTCCCCTCATGCCTACCCAGTGGAACCGCCCGCGCAGCAGGAACTCCAGCTTCTTCCATCCGAAGTGTCCAGCCCCGTCGTGGTATGCCTCCATCACCATGGCTGCGTCTCTCCGTGGCACCACTACTTGCCAGATTAGTTCATGCATCCGGGAGTTAACCATTCTGCGGCACAACTTCCCCTTGTAAAGGAACAATCGACTCTTCTCAGCCCACAGTTGCTTGGCTTCCTCCGGAGCTTCTGGGTCAAGGCGAGCCTCTGGCCGAGTCAGCATCTCCTTCACCAGTCGGACGGCAGGGTCACTGTCTTGCGTTTCCTCCCAGTTGTAGTGAGGCAAGGGGTTAAACGTAGCGGCTTGCTTACTCCTTACCCGATGGGAATACTGGATAGTCCCATGACGGTGGAACGTGGGGAGTTCAACTTCTTCCAGTCCCTCTGGATCTTCTTCTACGTCCGGTAGGTTTGGCATCCTGGACAGGGCGTCCGCGTTGGTATTGGAGCGTCCTGCCCGGTATTTGATTGTGAACTCGTAGTTGGACAGACGGGCCATCCATCTCTGCTCTAGGGCACCGAGTCTTGCCGTGTCCAGGTGTGTCAACGGGTTGTTATCCGTGTACACGGTGAACTGGGAAGAAGCGAGGTAGTGCTTAAAGCGTTCGGTGACTGCCCACACCACTGCCAGGAACTCTAGCTTAAATGAGCTGTAATTCTCAGGGTTTCTCTCGGTGGGTCGCAGTTTTCGGCTGGCGTAAGCGATTACTCGTTCTTTCCCCTGCTGGATCTGGGACAGCACGGCTCCTAGCCCGATGTTACTTGCGTCGGTGTAGAGGATAAAGGGCTGGCTGTAATCAGGGTACGCCAGGATTTCATCCCCCGTGAGGGCCAGCTTCAGCTGGCGGAAGGACTCTTCTTCTAACTTCTCCCATCTGAAGGGTGGCTTCTGGTTCTTGGCCTTCCGGGACTGGCCTATCAGGAGGTCCTGCATAGGAGCTGCCTTTTTGGTGAAACCGGGGATGAATCTGCGGTAATAGCCTACCAACCCGAGGAACTGCCGCACTTCCTTTACACTGGAGGGACTTGGCCATTCCTTAATTGCGGTGATCTTATCAGGGACGGGAGCCACTCCATCAGCGCTCACCACGTGTCCCAGGTACTGCACCTTTGGTTTCAGGAGGTGACACTTGGAGGGTTTCACCTTTAGGCCGTAGCTTGCCAGAGCTTCGAACACTTCCGCCAGGTGTTTCAGGTGGTCCTCATACGTCTTGGAATATACGATGACATCGTCCAGGTACAACAAGACCGTCTCGAAGTTTCTGTGACCCAGACAGCACTCCATTAATCGTTGGAAGGTCCCTGGTGCGTTGCAGAGTCCGAACGGCATGCAGGTAAACTCGCTAAGTCCCATCGGGGTGGTGAATGCGGTCTTCTCCCGGTCCGCCTCTGCTACAGGAACCTGCCAGTACCCACTAGTGAGATCCAAGGTAGAGAAGAAGTTAGCAGATCTTAAAGCAGCCAAAGACTCCTCTATCCTTGGTAAGGGGTACGCATCCTTGTGTGTGATACGGTTGATTTTCCGGTAATCTACACACATCCTCATGGTGTTGTCTTTCTTTTTGACTAAGACTAGTGGAGCTGCCCAGGGGCCACAGCTATCCCTGATCACCCCAGCTTCCTTCATGTCTCTAAGCATCCCCTTGGCGTGTTGGTAGTGTGCAGGGGGTACGGGTCGATACCTCTCTTTTATGGGAGGATGGTCTCCCGTGGGGATGTGGTGTTCTACCCCCTTGACTCGCCCGAAGTCTAACGGGTGGTTACTAAACACTCTCTCGTACTCTTGAACCACCCGATAGACTCCCTGTTTCTGGTGTGAGGGAGTGGAGTCAGTACCCAAATGTAGTTGCTGACACCAGTCCTCCATTGTTTTCTTAGAGCCGTTACCTTCCTCCGGGGAAGATGGAGGCAAGGGTTCTACGGACTGTATGGAATCTTGATTGATGGTATACAATTTGGCTAGCGTGGCATACCGGGGCAGGTACACTTCCCTCTTCCCGATATTTATTATGCGAACGGACACCCTCCCATGGCGTACATTGACCACCCCCCGTGCTGTCAAAATGGTGGGCCTACTGTCTGAGTAAACTGGTTCTACCATTGCCTGGTAATCTCTACCTCTCAGACCAATAGCTGCCCGGCACCAAATCATCATTTCACTTTTCGGGGGCATGGCAATAGGGAAAGGGTCACACATTCGCACGCTACCAATCTCACCACCGGAGAGTTCTAGCTGTTGCCGTCGCATCAGTGCCCGGATCTCTTTCTGGAGCACTCGCTGCTGGCCGGAGCTGGCGTTCTTGGCAACCTGCTGTAAAAGGAAAATCACCTCTGCAAGACAATTTTCAATTACATTAGTTCCTAGAGTTATCTTTGGGTGACTCTCGTGTTTGTCAATGTCTACAATGATCAGTCCCTGTGCTGCCAATTCGACTCTACCGATTTTAATGGTCACCTCTTTAAATCCAATCTGTGGCACGGGCTGACCATTGCTGGCGATGATACTCAAGTCGCCGTCAGGGTAGCGGGTGATATCCGAGTCATTCCAGTACTGCTTGAAGAGCACGTACGGGATGGTGGTGACCTGTGACCCGGTGTCCAGTAGGGCACTCATAGGAATGCCATCCAGTACCACGGGTAAGACTGGACGTCCTCCCACATATTTGTCGCGCCAGTTCAATGGGCCTGGTGATCTTTTTCCTGGGGGTTGGCCCTCTACCCCAGGTTGTGCCAGTTTAAAGGACAGTACCTTGCCATATGTCCGGGTTGATTGCAGCGGCGGCAGATGGGTCGTCCGTCCTCGTTGTATCGGTCGCTGGGTCTTCCTCTGGCCGGTGGGGTCCTCCTTGGTCGACGCCACGGGATGTCCTCCGGTCCGGATGCCAGCTGGATCTTCCCTGGAGTGGAAACCTGTAAAGACTGCACAGTTCGGGTTAGCGCAGCAACGCTTTTAGCTAGCTCTTGGACCTGATGGTGCAGGTCTGGAGCCGGGTCATTGTTCAAAGCCTGCGCATCAGCTCCCACAGGCCCTGCCGACAAGGGCGCCGCCTCCTGGTGGTAAGTGGTAGTGGGGCGTCTGTGGGTCACAACGCCACCTGGTGCCGGTTCTCGAAGCACCCGGATGGCTCTGTCCTTGAACTGTGCAAATCCCAGATGAGGGTCCTGTAAGGCCATTGCCCGCAACTGGGTTCGGTGGGCATTGCAATATAAACCCTCTATAAATTGTTCAGTCAACAGCCTGTCCTCGTCTCCCACGCCGTCAGGGTCGGTCTGCTTAATGGCTCTCAGGGCCTCTTGTAGGTTCAGGGCATAGTCCCTTATACTCTCATGTGCCCGCTGTTTGTACCCGTAGAATCTAAGCTTGATCTCGGCTGAGGTGCGGGTATCAAAGGTATCCCTCAGCCGGGTTAGTATCCCTGCGACAGTCCTCCCCCCAGGTGGCCAGGACTTTACCTCCCTTTGGGCTGCCCCGGTTAATTGGGCCACCAGGATGCTCACTTTTTGCTCCTCTGTGAGGGGGTACACCTGGAAGAGGCTATCCAGCTTTTCTCTAAAGTCATGCAGGGTATGTGACTCCCCTGAGTACTGGGGTAGCCAGGCTGCCCCCGGGATATAGGGCATGGTGAAAGGCATGACCGCAACAGCGGTGGCGCTGGCGGGGGTTGAAGCGGTGAAGCTCTCCTCCGTATCCGACATCCTTCTCCCCCCTAGTGGACCGTGGCCTACCTTGCGATGATCCTCTTCCGTAGGCCGCAGCTCCGCAGTGGATCGTCAGGGTTGAGGACCTTCCGTCGCGCTCCTGTGACGTAGGCGTCTGCTGGGCTCCTTCCAGGACCTTACGCAACGTCCGGACGTGAGGCGGGGCTTCAGTTCTCGCGCGCTTTCGGAGTCCACGCCCCACTTCTCCCCGCGCGGCGTCCTCAAGATGCCGTCCAATGGCGGGAAAACTCCACGTGTGGCGGGAAAAAGGCTGAAGATGGCGCCGGATGGCGGGAAAACTCCACCGATGGCGGGAAGGAAGCGGAAGATGGCGCCGGATGGCGGGAATCTTCACCACAGGTAAGTTTGAACAGTCTTTTTCAGGCACGCAGTACCCGGTGGTTGCGGGCACGAGATCCTGCCGACTACGCCAAAAGTTGACGCGCCCCTGGGCCTGTGTTGCGCTGCGTTGCGCACGCGGGAGCTTACCCGGAGCCGGATCTCTTGAGGGTTGTAGTCTCGTGGCGGTGATCCGGTCCGTGCCCAGGGAGTCAGACTAAGTGGCGCTGTATCAGCGGTAGATGTTGAACGACTACGCCACCCGTTGAGTACAGCTAAGGAGCTGCTGCTGCAAGGCAGACCGCTGAGGCCGGTGGTAGGATTGTGCAGCGTGATAGTATAACCCCCAACGGGAGGGGTATGGCCTCAGGGCAGCCGACGTGGATCATGGGGGTAGCAGGAACCACTCGGAGACGGTACGGTGTAGTTCAGGGTCTTTACTGATGACAAAGATAGACCCTCCCGGAGTACTGGCTAGCGATTGGGGCCTGGTCAGTCCTTGAGCAGATGGGATCTCCCCTGGCCAGGCGGAGTTGTAGGCCTCCCAAACTAACGATACTCTTCTGGCTACCTTGCTAGAGGCGGGTATAAGTAGCCCACGTCCGTGAGTGTACCGTGTGGTGCTCACCCGTATGGCCGGTGACTCGGGGCCTTCTAGTAGCTTTCGCTCCACGACGGCGGTGCTGGTCCCACGCGTGTGACCGTGCCTTCTGGTTTCTGGGCCAGAGGACCTGCAATCCCCTGCCGGTCGGTTTCTGCTGCTGGGTAAGGATTAGTCCCCACAGCCTCGGACTCCGGGTCCGGTGATAACTTCTCAGTCAGGGCGAGCTCTGCAGCTGCCAGCCCCTGACTCCTTGTAGCACTGCTCCCACAGAGCTCCTGTTGTTTCTTCCTATGCTGCTTCTCTTCTCTACTTCTTCTCTACTCACTAACCCTGCCTCAGCCCTAGGTTTATATAGGGGAAGTTCTTCCCCTCCCAGGACTGGGCAGGAGGTGTGGCATGCATAGGATGCCTGACCAAGAGACCTCCCACCTGCTCTCAGACGTAATATCTCTATCACTGTGGCAACCAGACCCCTGGGGTGTCACATATATATATATATATATATATATATATATACATATATATATATATATATATATATATATACTGAGGGAACTCAGATATATATCCTGAGCTCCCTTCTTACATGGGCACCAAAATACTGTTGTTCCTATATGTAATTTTGCATTAAGGAGTTAATGTTCTATAATACACATTTTATATTAAAGGAAAATTCTCAATTTTATATGACATTCTAAAAAATATATGGCTCACAAGACAGCTCATACAGAACCATGGACTGGAATATGGACAGGTCTGCAGTACAAACATGTATTGCAGTCTGTGTGGATCCTAGTTGTGCCCGTGGCTAAGCTGTTATTACTTCTAGTTGCTTTCATCCCATAATAACTGCAATCACAGTTGACTTTGGCAGATCTACTAGAGTCAGATCAGAAATGTGAAAAACAAAACTCAAGAAAAAAAACTAAATGAGCATATACCCTATATTAACTAAATAAATCCAGTGGCTTGCAAAATTATTCACCCAACTTGGCATTTTTTTGTGTTTTGCTATCTCACAACCAGGAATTTCAGTTTTTTTGAGAGTTTGCATCAGTTTGTGTAAAGAACATGCCTACAACTGTGAATATTTGGTTTTCTTTTTATTGTGAAGCAAACAACAAGTAGGACAAAATAACTGAAAAATTCAGTGTGTATAAATATTCAACCCCTAAAGTCTATACTTTGTAGAGCCTCCTTTTGCAGCAATTACAGCTGCAAGTCGCTTTGGATAAGTCTCTATGAACTTCCACATCTTGCCACTGGGATTTTTGCGCATTCCTCAAGGCAAAACTGCTCCAGCTCCTTCAAATTAGATGGTTTCCTCTGGTGAACAGCAATCTTCAAGTCTGACCACAGATTCTCAATTGGATTATGGTCTGGACTTTAACTAGGCCACTCCATAACATTTACATGCTTCCCCTTAAACCACCACTCGTGATGGTTAGCAGTATGCTTTGGGTCATTGTCTTGTTGGAAGGTGAACCCCCATCCCAGTCTCAAATCACTGACATACTGAAACAGGTTTTGCTGAAGAATATCCTTGTATTTCGCACCATCCATCTCACCGTGGACTCGGACCATTTCCCCTGTCCCTGTTTCCTGAACACCTGAGGATGGTGCTCTTGAGCTGATGAGCTGTGTTGATTTGGCGCAAGACATAGTGTTTACTTTGGTGGCCAAAATTCAATTTTGCTCTCATCTGACCACAGCACCTTCCTCCATACAGTTGGGGAATCTCTCACATGTCTTTTTGGCAAATCCATATTACTACCTATGGAAAGTGCATTGCTGTGTGCTTGATTTTATGTAGCCACTTGCAATGAGTCCGCCCTAAACTGTAAATTTAGATGGGTGGGTCTACATAGTTTTGACCATATGACGTGTATTATGGGCTACCATTTGGTCAAACGTATCATGTCTAGGTGTTAGAATGAAAGCAAAAATTTTAGCTTGGTTTTATCTAATGGTATGAAATAGGCATTTTAAACCCACCACTTTCTTACCCCATCCCCCCGAATATTAGTTCCCTTTTTTTGTATTCTGTTTGGGTAGCATGATTTTACCAAGAATGTTGCCATATTAGCAGGTGCCCTGAGAGAATGCCTTGTGTTCTATGCATGGATTATGCACTTAACTATATATAAGGGATATGTTGCTATTAGGTATGTTGAGCACATGGCAAGCTTGAAGAAAACGCTGCCTAGAGAAATCATTTTAATACCTGCTTTAAAGCCTAAATTATGAAATGGGTTTGGTGTACATATATATGAGTGCCTGCATTTCTGTATTTAATGCTTCAATAAACAATAGCTTTTTCTTTTATTATTCATCATTTTCAGCCTGAAAGAAAAAGTTGGTTCTTTATGCCCTTCCCCGATTCAAACCTATCAGTTTTAGAAAATACTGCGCTAAATAAATCGCTGTTGATATTGCAGTATCCATTGCACTGAATATTCCCCTAGACACGCCAGAGCAATTTCTCCTTTTGTCCTGTTCACAGAACAATCTCGGTGAAATACGGCAGCAGACCTTTCCTTGAGTACTGTACTAAACATCATCCACATCAGAGGCTTAAACATTCCTCTGAACACTACATTAAGCACACACCACATTTAAATATCACAAATAGAATACAGGCCGTCTTTTCTACACTACATTACATGCCCGACGGCCATATTAGATTCCGAGAGCGCCTCTTCTTTTATCCACCTCTGATAAAAAAGACATTTACACGAAAGCTTCTTTTACAAGGAAACACCTGATACCACAATAAAAGGTAATGATTGTTTTTAATCTGGTCCACATTGAACTTATTTAGCATTAGAATTAGTTCTAGGCTAAGGTGAAAATTAATTGAAAGCAGCAACTTCCGATGAGTTTCAAACTGGTTGAAAATGAGTATCCTTACATTGAGGAGGTGGCAGGCGGTAATTAATGTAATAGGAGTTAATGAACTGGAAGGTTCTCAATCTACCTGGTTGGAAACTCATTTTGCTGAGAAGTTGGAGATCACTTTGTAACACATTGTGAGAACATTTAACAGAGAACTCTTCACATTTATATTCAGATCTTTCTTATGTAAATAACCCAATATGTAATTCCTCTTGAAAGTATTTAATTAGTGAACAAATGATCAAGTTAACGTGTACCTCCATTATTCAGAAAACAATTATAGTGCAAGAGCGTGCATAATAATCATATTGCAAGTTATTTGCATTTTCAAATTTGCTTTTGAATAGCACAACACACAATGGAGCATATCTATGAAAAATGTATCTGTTTGTAAAGTTTTAAACTTAGACTTGTAATCTTAGTTTAAGACATATTTATTAGAGATGAGCAAATATATTCAAGTGGATTTGAATTCTACTTGAATCTTACAAAAATCTACATTTGCCAAAATGTAATTTTTTCGTAAGTAGCTTCCGTGTGGATTCAGCAAAAATGGCAATCGTAAGGGGCCACCAACATGTTTAAAAAAAGAAAAAACAATTATACTCACTTTACTGCTCACTACTCCAGCCCCTCCTCTCCTCACCATCACCCGTCCATTTCTCGTTGCATTTTCTGATCGCCACAGAGGGCGCAAGGGCGCGGTATACGTAGTGACTAGTGATGAGCGAGCATGCTCGTTACTTGAGATTTACGAGCATGCTTGGGTATTTTCCACGTATCTTCAGAGTGCTCGGGTGTTATGTTTGAGTCAATCGCCTGTTTATTAGGCATTTCTCATATGTATTAAAGTTGTCTAACAGTCGCAAATCATGCACACAGATTGACTAAAACATAATACCCGAGCACGCTGAAGATACTCGGCGAGCACCTGAGCATGCTCGCCGAAAGGGTTAACAGAACATACTCGCTCATCACTAGTAGTGACATCATGACCTTTTCGCACACTTGCACAAAACCCTCCCGGAATTTCAGTGTTTGCAGCGGTGATATGAAGATGTGGCGATGACCAGATGGTTGATGGTGAGAAGCAGAGGTGCTGGAGAGGTGAACGGTGAGGTGAGAATAAGAATTTATTTTATATTTTTACATCCTAACTTTATTATCCTCTGGAGTTCACATCAAATCTCTTGAAATTCGCAGTTACATGCAAATTCAAACAATCTGCAATAAGATTCGCCTAGCACCATTTCACACACATGCTGAGTGAGTGGGATAATTGTGTCTGGCATGGTAGCGTGGGCTTCACCATAATGCCCTGCAGCAATTCGATCACATGGTGTAGCACAGCTAATCAGAGGGGCTATCACAGACAGTATAAAACATAGGGGCCAGAGAAAAAATGCCATTTTATGCCTGTACTGCGTAGGGATAGGCGCTCAGAGCACACAGGATAGGGGAAGAGAAAGGTCTAATGTGATTCTGGTGTATTATTTCAGTGCTGATGTACTAGATTGAAATTTGAAGTAACAGGCTTAGTCTGTGAATAGAAATCCAAGATTCAAGTGATAAACTGAATTGTTGCATCATCTCATCATCAACGCTCAGTGTGTGACTGTGAGTTAATAAATCTGTGATATACAGCAACAACAGCACATTAATAGCTGTTTTTTTTTTCACAGAGAGATGGCAAGTTTGACTAGTTGCACTTAACAATCATAGGTGCCACAATTATGCTGCTAGCTGTGGACACAAATTACTTTCTATGTATGTAAAGACCTCTTTATTGAGGGTCAAGCTTTTTTTGTCAAGTGTGGGAGAATTTTAAACCAAAAATTGGTTAAGTTTGTTAACAAAATTAAGAAACAAATTAAACATAATACTTTTCTCATAAATACATGCAAAATACAGACATGGCATAGGCAACGGATATGGAAGTATGATAGATAAAAGCTTAATATCATGGATAAGAATGTGGTTGTTGCTAGCAGTAGCTCTAACACAACTAGTAGTGCTAGCAGCAACTATCCAGGCAATAGTAGTGCCAAATGCAAGTCACATATGGCCTCCTTTGCAAACTTTGGCAATGATAGCAGGATGATATAGCCTCTGACAGCAACACCATCAGCTGGAGTCAGCGTTCTGCTCAGTCAACCACCATAACGGTTAATGTTGTGCATAGCAAAGTTTCCAATCCATCCCTGATACCTGTTTCTATTCTGCCTTTAGTCCTTTAATCCACAGCACCCTGAGGGCTAAGGAACATACTATACCAGACAAACTTCTTTCAGTTGATATTTTGGAAGACATGAATGGTCACCCATTGTTCTTAGAAGACATGGTGAGAGAGGAGATGGACAACATATTTCTAATACCAAACTATATTGCAGGCTCTGTGAGACGAGGTTTTAGGAACTCTATCCATGGTAGTAGCACTCTGTGCCAGGGCAAACCTTGGGGTGGGAATCAGGCTGGTGGGAAAGGAGCACAGTCAGATGAATCAAGGATGATGAAGATGATTCTGTGTTGGACAAATCCTGGGAACCAGACATGGGTGATGAGGAGTTGAGGTAATCAAAAGAGGAGGTTGCTGGCATCAATGATATACAAAGCAGGTGACGTGCATCAAAAACATTCCCTGGAACCAAATCAGCTTTTCCTACAGTGAGCTCTGGATCAGGTAATGCCACACATGCTGTTGGTGGAGGAGTCTTTACAGCGCCTCAAAGGTCTGGTCTTGGAGGTAGCAAATTGCATGTGCTAGCTTCTTGTGTGTGGGAATTCTTTTCTACATTGACAAGAGGACCAATTTATTGCATTTTGCAAGCTCTGCTGTTGAAACATAAGCTGGGTACATCCTGGCACAGAAACTGCATCACTTCATCAGCAAATGATATGGCATTACCCGTTCATGTAGAGAAAGCAGTTTGACCATCAAGATGAACGAGACTCAAGCTGTTCTCTTTCCTCTCCTCCTGCTCATTTTTCTGGTAACCAGTGCGCAGTAATGTCTTCTTGTTGTCATCAGCCCTATCATCCTCCTCACCTATTGCTTTCTATACACTTCCTTCTCTACCTCCATTGCATCATCAGTTCTCATTTTCTGTGCCCAAGAAACATGCATTCATTTCTCATTTTGGGTGAAATTAAATATTATTTTGTCTCAGTTGAATTTTACAGTTAGCACCCTGATCAGGATTGTAGAAAGGGCAACATTATAGAAAATTATTCAACCAAACTTCTGTAAATTTCATAAATGAAATAAAAAAATAATCAATGTTTTCCAAAATTGTTCAGACACTTTTGGAGCTGTGAAACTGGCATAATAGCAGGAAAATCTGTGTTTCCTAATTGGTGTAGCTTTTGAACAGTAAACGGTTGCCGCTCCGTGCAAAATCAACAATTCCATGTATGTGAGACCCCTGCACTAGGCAGGTCAGAAAAAGAAAAATTGCCAGGAAGGGCAAAATTGTTGAAAATTATCCAACCAAACATCTTTAAACTTCATAAGTGAAATTTAAAAATAAATATAGCAATTTTTTTCAAAATTGTTAAGAAATTTTTGGGACCGTGGAAGATTAGCAGGAAAATCTGTGTTTCCTAATCATTGTAGTCTTTGAACAGCAAATGTCTGACCAGGAAAACTCTTTCCACTACCTGCAAAGTCAACATTTTCACATGTATGCAGCCAATGTGCAGAGCAGGTCATAAAGGGAAAATTACCACAAAGCACCAAATTGTTTAACTTTTCAAAATCAACTTATTTGAATTCCATAAGCAAAATTTTCTTTAAAAAAAAAATTAACAATTTTGCAAATATCTGATGCAGCACCAATTATTATATGACATAATGGACCAGATAGTTTATCTTCTGATGAAAAAACTGATGCACATCAGGAAACAAAGTTGCATCACATGAACAGTCATGTTCAGTTGTACCTAGATAGTGACTTTTCTCAAACAGATACCCTGATCTCTAAACCCATCCCATGGATTTCTGTGTCAGCAAATTAGACTAGTTCCAAGATCTGGCTCAGTTTCCTATGGGCATACTATAATGCCCAGCCTCAGTGTAATGTCAAAGAGGGTATCAGCATGGTTGGTGGATTTTTCAAGCTAAAGCAGACCAGGGTACCTGCTATAATCGTGAAAAACCTAATGTTTGTTAAAATGAATCAGGCATTGATAAGTGCAGGTTTGCATCACCGTAAGCTGTTGTCAGTGATTAAATCAGCTGTGCCATCTGTCTGCATACCTGCCTGTTGACTGTCATCTAAACCGTTCTGCTGCCACCTTTGCCAATAGAT
Organism: Phyllobates terribilis; assembly: GCF_046119375.1. Lineage (NCBI taxonomy): Eukaryota > Metazoa > Chordata > Amphibia > Anura > Dendrobatidae > Phyllobates > Phyllobates terribilis. The sequence continues at coordinate 530,188,381 of NW_027362765.1, forward strand.
CCCAGTCTGCCAGACATCTCCTCCATGTAACAATGCCATCAATACTGTAGTACTGTTGCTGCTGGGGCTGTCATTGCTGGCCCTAAACCTCCAAGCATTTTATGGTCTAGCCCATCATAACTGTCTATTATGCTTCTTCTGCCATAGCCATGCCAGCCACATACCTCCTGGCTGCCGACTTTGTTTCATAGTGCTTGACTGTACTACTGATTTTGGGAAATGTTCTTTCACGTTTTTGTACTCTCAAGAAACAGCTCTGAAAATGTGCTAATTTTTTAAAAGGCTGGATGACAACTAGTCAGATCTTCTTCATGTTCAAAACAGTGCCACTCTTTTGTCTACAGAAGGCTTGATAAAAAGTCTAACCAGTTGCGGAGCACAAAAAATGTATAATTTTTTTCACTTTTGGTTGAGAAGCAATTACTTCTTCACATTCAGAACTGTACAGAACACTGTGTCTCCCTATTAAAGGGATCATTTTTGGACAGTTTATAAAAAACATATTGTTTATTCATTTAGCAAAGTGCAAAGCTCTTTATACCTCCTAAACAGGTATAATTGTTGCAACCAATCATCTGAAAATGCCATGGCTGCACTGCCTGTATATAAATAACAGCAAGACATGCATCTGCCAAAAAAAAGGAATAATTTTTAGACAATTTATACAATTTAGGTAGTCTAAAAAGTCTGATACTGCAGTGTGTTTTGAAATATGCTGTTGGTTACCTCTGGCTACCATCCATTTTCTCTAACCAGATATGTCATTTGAATATTAAAAAGGCTATGTTTGCATTACAAAGCTCAAAACATGTTCAACTGGCTCCAAGGGGAGTTTACAGTGTTCTTTTATACATATTTTCCAAGCAAGCTATATAAATTTGATATTACCTTAACTGGAACACACAGAATAAATGTATTGTGTTATTTAAACCACACAGTGAATGCAGTAAAAATAAAACCTGAAAAACAATCAAGGAATGTTTTTTTTCCCATCCCATTAAAAATTAATAAGGACTATAATGTATAATATAGCTTTTAACTTAAAATAACAACATTAACAAATGCAATTCAATCTGCGAAAAGCAAACACATGTATGGCTATGACAGGATGATAAAAAAGTTCTGCATTTTCATAGACAGATATATATATATATGTATATATACATATATATATTTATTTAAATGCTCAATATGCTTCATTACAAAACTATGCTACCTGCTTAGCAGATAAAGAACTACTCATCGAACCTATGAAGATTCAAAGCTCTTGTAAGTACAACTTTATACAGAACTCGTAAGAAATCCCACAGTCGGTCTGAGATGTTTTGTCGAAAACAGACAGCAAGTGCTACCCATATAATTTGGTTAGAAAGCAATGTTTGTATTCTACAGGTGTGTCATTCTGTCGTTGTTAGAATCACAGTGCACAAAAGACAGCAGTGGATTCATCTCTGAGCGAGTGCTTAAGAGCCAGTGACTCGTCTCTGCTGCTGACAAACAACTAGGAGTCAACCTGTGGTTCTGCTTTCTCCCCAATCCCTCTTGAGTTTTTTTTTTCCTTTTTTATACATTTTTTTAACTAGCAATTTGATGTTTGATCATTTGAGGCAATGAGGCGGAGGGTAATTTACGTTATCAGAGAGGAATAAGGGGTGTTCGGAACCCAGATGTAAGACCCATTCCATCGCTAAAAAGCCATTGTAATGTAATGAGGCTCCAGTCAAGTGCAGATAGTAATGGAGAGGAACATTTTACATTCATCTACCTACCTGAGCCTTCACAGACTCAGGCAATAACTTTAACATAGGGGGGGGAGACATATCCAAATTGCTGGGCCATCTCTGTATCATTGTCACAGAATTCTTCAGGCAAGAGTGGAAAAAAAGCAAACAGTGGACATCTGAATTATTATCACTAATACAATGTCAGCAGGACAAAAGTGTAAGCTTTTCAGCTAAGAAAAATAAAAAAAGACTTACAAGAAAAAACTGAGCAGAACGTTAGAATTAGCAGTATAAACAGACAAGCAGGTGTAATTACGGCATATGATGTTGTATGATGATTTTCAGAGCTGAAACTGTTTATAATCCAAGCCAGTAATTAAGTGCAATGCAAGGATATAATCTAATGTACCATCTGCTGGGAAGTGCTGCGTATATCAAGATGATCCACCTTGAATGCCACAAACCATCTAACAGTTCAAGACAATTTTTCTTAATGAGATTCACAGATATTATAGATTAAAGTTGGCATTCATAGATTACATAAAAGGTTGCTGTCGACAAAGTGCATCTATTTTTTTGCAACTATCGAGAGTGAATATTGATTTGTATTATCATAATATAATAATATAAATATGTATTGCCCAATTTCCTGTATATTATTTGTGAAATTCTGAGCTGTAGCCAGACCTTTCTTTACGAGAAGATAAATTTTGCATCCTTAGGCCTCCTTCACATGTCCGTATAAGGCTGGGTGCCCACAATGCGTTTTTCATGCGTTTCCGCGGCGGAATTTCCGCCGCGGAAACGCATCAAAAACGCATGGTAATCTGCACCCCATGGTCCCCAATGGCATTCCGCAATGTCAATGCACATGCTGCGGATTTTTCCGCAGCGTTTCTGCAGCGCAAATAAATCCGCAGCATGTTCATTAATTTTGAGGAAGCGCAGCAGAAGCGCAGCGGAAGCGCCGCCATTGACTTGCATTGAGACGCATAGAATCCGTGTCTGTACATTTGTACAAGCGGATTATATGCGTTTCAATGTGCGGATGGTACCCAGTTCTGGAGGAGAGGAGACTCTCATCCAGACCTGGGTACCATTGTACCTGTGAAAAAAAGAATAAAATAATAAATAAAGTTTATATTCACCTGTCCGGCGGCCCCTGCAGCGCTTACCTTCCAGGACCTGAGATGACGTCGCGGTCATGTGACCGCAGGCTGTCTCGCGAGATGCCGGCAACCCGGAAGAAGCCAGGACGAGCGCGACAGCTCACACGGCGGGGGATCTGGGGTAAGTATAGCTTTAATTTTTTATTTTTACGGTCACACTATATAAATCAATGCCTTTTGCATGGATTTATATAGTGTGACCTAGTTGTCAAGCACTTTCCAAGTCAGGGGCGGACACAGACTGTAGTGGGCCCCTGTGCAAGAAATTTTTTGGGGCCCCCCCTGTCCTTCATAAGGCAACAAAGTTATGTAAATATAACCCCCCCATGTGCATCTCTCACCCCCCCATGTGCAGCTCTCATCCCCCCATGTGCAGCTCACCCCCCCGTGCATCTCTAATCCCCCCCGTGCATCTCTCACCCCCCCGTGCATCTCTCATCCCCCCATGTGCATCTCTCATCCCCCCCGTGCATCTCTCATCCCCCCGTGTGCATCTCTCATCCCCCCGTGTGCATCTCTCATCCCCCCATGTGCATCTCTCATCCCCCCCATGTGCATCTCTCATCCCCCCCATGTGCATCTCTCATCCCCCCCGTGTGCATCTCTCATCCCCCCGTGTGCATCTCTCATCCCCCCCATGTGCATCTCTCATCCCCCCGTGTGCATCTCTCATCCCCCCCATGTGCATCTCTCATCCCCCTCGTGTGCATCTCTCATCCCCCCGTGTGCATCTCTCATCCCCCCCATGTGCATCTCTCATCCCCCCCATGTGCATCTCTCATCCCCCCCGTGTGCATCTCTCATTCCCCCCATGTGCATCTCTCATCCCCCTCGTGTGCATCTCTCATCCCCCCCGTGTGCATCTCTCATCCCCCCCATGTGCATCTCTCATCCCCCCCATGAGCATCTCTCATCCCCCCATGTGCATCTCTCATCCCACCCATGTGCATCTCTCATCCCCCCCATGTGCATCTCTCATCCCCCCCATGTGCATCTCTCATCCCCCCCATGTGCATCTCTCACCCCCCCATGTGCATCTCTCATCCCCCCATGTGCATCTCTCATCCCCCCCATGTGCATCTCTCATCCCCCCCATGTGCATCTCTCATCCCCCCCCATGTGCATCCCTCATCCCCCTGTGCATCTCTCACCCCCCCTGTGCATCTCTGATCCCCCCCACTCCTAGTTAATTAATTGTATTTAAAAAAAATAAAACTTGTTATACTTACCCCCATGCGATCCCTGCAGAATCCTGGCGCTCGTCCACGTCGCTGCCACCAGGTTCTCCTGACGTTCGGCCATGTGACAGCGCCACATACATAGCCATCAGCTTTTGTTTTGGCCAAAAGATTTTTAAAGCCGCCACCACGATAAGGTAGACTCTTCTGGCCGGGCCCTACTCTATCCTATTAAAATTTTCTTAAAATATCCAATACTCTTTTTAGATATATTTTTATTTAGTTTTCTTTAAGGGAATGTGTCATATACATTTTTTTTTTAAATGACCAATAATACCACATACAGGGAATACCGCCACACCATGACCAGACCACATATTACCACAACATAGTGACCGAATAATACCACATAGAAGGGAGAAAAACTGCCACACCATGACCAGACCACATATTACCACCACATTACTAATATTACCATAAGTGTCATTATACACGGGAGCTCTATACATGGTATGTATAATGTAAGTGTCCAGGTAATCTAGTGATCACCAGTGACATTATACACAGGAGCTCTGTATATAGTGTCAGTGTACAGGTAAAACAGTGATCACCAGTGACATTAAACACAGGAGCTCTGTATATAGTGTACAGGTAATACAGTGATCACCAGTGACATTATACACAGGAGCCCGGTACATAGTATATAGTGTAAGTTGTACATGTAATACACTGACTCACTGGTGACATCTCTAGGTGAAGTCCTTCAGCTACGCTTTTCTCCTTCATTCAGCACAGACCGCCATCACGTCTTCCAGCCAGGACTCGTCTCTGCATAAAATAACACAGTTATCTAGAGCACATTCCCCAACTTCTACATTACGCAGCTGAATACAGACGTGCATCCACCATCAATATATGGTTAGTTATTATGCAACCTACCATTCCAAATATAAATTGTAATCCACCACGGTGCCCCCATTAACTGTAAATAGGCACTTAATATATAATTTAATTAGAACCTCTACTCTTTCCGCCAATTTGTTAACAGTTACACTCCTGCATCCGCAACGCCCACTACTCTATACTTCCTGCTCCCCTCATTCATTATTTACATGCACCCCCTGTCCCAATTCATTATATCATGTCCGTGCTCTCCCCACCCGATCATCATTTATCATTTACTCTCCCCCACCCCACATTCATTATGTGCAGCTCATTATCCCCCTACTCCCAATTCCCCCATGTGCAGCTCATTTTCTCCCAATTCCCCCATGTGCAGCTCTCATCCCCCCCATGTGCACATCTCTCACCACCCCCCCATGTGCACATCTCTCATCCCCCTCCCCCACATGTGCCCCTCTCTCATCCCCCTCCCCCACATGTGCACCTCTCTCATCCCCCTCCACCACATGTGCACCTCTCTCATCCCCCTCCCCCACATGTGCACCTCTCTCACCCCCCTGCCCCACATGTGCACCTCTCTCATCCCCCTCCCCCACATGTGCGCCTCTCTCATCCCCCTCCCCCACATGTGCACCTCTCTCATCCCCCTCCACCACATGTGCACCTCTCTCATCCCCCTCCCCCACATGTGCACCTCTCTCATCCCCCTCCCCCACATGTACACCTCTCTCATCCCCCTCCCCCACATGTGCGCCTCTCTCATCCCCCTCACCCACATGTGCACCTCTCTCATCCCCCTCCACCACATGTGTACCTCTCTCATCCCCCTCCCCCACATGTGCACCTCTCTCATCCCCCTCCCCACATGTGCACCTCTCTCATCCCCCTCCCCCACATGTGCACCTCTCTCATCCCCCTCCACCACATGTGCACCTCTCTCATCCCCCTCCCCCACATGTGCATCTCCCATTCAACCCCCCCCATGTGCATCTCCCATTCCCCCCACTCCTAGTTAATTGTATTTAAAAAAAAATAAAACTTGTTATACTTACCCCCATGCGATCCCTGCAGAATCCTGGCGCTCGTCCAAATCGCTGACACCAGGTTCTCTTGACTTACGGTCATGTGACGGCGCCATCACATGACCGGAAGTCAGGGGAATCATGAAGGCGCTGCTGCAGGAGCGCAGCGCAGCGCTGAGATGTCCCGCACCCGGCGCTTAGCATGGGGCCGGGGGCCCCATGAGGAGAGAGACGCACAAGAGGGGGGCCCCTACCGGCCGGGCCCCATACTGGAGTCAGGGCAGTCATGCCCTGATGGCGGCCCTGCTGGAGGCTGGAGGGGCCCCCTCTCCCTCGGGACCCCCGTTCAATGAACCGGCTGCACGGGTGGTAGTTCCGCCTCTGTTCCAAGTGATGCTATCGCCTGGAAAGTGCTTGTCAGTCCGCATGTGTTAACGCATGTGGGTACGCATGTGAATCCGCATGTATTCCGCATGTATTCTGCAGGAAAAACGCATGCACAATCTGCATGCGTTTTTTCTGCCAGGGAGATGCAGAAATGCTGCAGAAATTTTCTGCTTCATTTCTGCATCGTGGGCACATAGCCTTACACACACGTGAAAAAAATCAATGTCGGTGTCATCAGTGTTTTCCATCCATGTGTCATCCGTGTGTCCATTTTTACCATCAGTGTGTCATCAGTGTTTTCCCGGTATGAATAAAGAAATAAATAAACTGCAAAGCTTCTCTTATACTTTGTAATGTTAAACACAGACAGCACATGGATTATACATGGATGCCGTGTACGGATTTTTCACGGACCCATAGATTTGTCATCCATGTTGCCAGTAAAAAATGAACATGTCTCCTCGTGGTATGCACAAACAAGTGGTCTGTGTAAAAACACGGATATGTGCATAGCACCATAGGTCATAATGGTATCTGTGAAAAAAACGAATAACGAAACAAATGAAGAAGGCTTTCGGCCTAGAGCTAAATAAACTAGTCAGGGCAGAGTGGAGGGTAGGTTAGGCACTCAGGACATGCCCCTCCAACCACCCTTGGATGAATGATCCAAAAAGTCTCAATAATTTTTGTAAATCTGACATGGCCAAAAATTAGTAAGTTTTTTTCTGCTAGAAAAGTGGACCACAGTCTTTGATAAGTTTTTGCCCATGTCTTTGAGGAAATGTCAGCTAGGATTTTCACTTGGGGCTCGAAAGATGGTGTCATGGTACATTGTAAAGCATCTAAACTACTTAAATACGACTCCACAGTTAGGACCACACTTTTATTAGTATTACTTTGCAGTTCTATTAACTTGTGATCCACATTTCCTTCTCAGTGAACCCATATTTCTTTATTTTATGATTTTTAGACCCTTCGTTTGAAGGTTATCTTCTCCAAACCATTTTCATACTCGTATGTGTTATCAGGTCACGTGGACATAATAGAAGAGATTCTCTGCTCAGTCACCCCCATTAGTCGGAGGAGACAAACACTTCTGCTCTGGCCATCTCAGCACTACATTTTATTAGGCTAGAGTCACACCAGTGAATTTTCTCTAAGCTGAGAAAATCGGTCCTATAATCCTAATTGCACTCTGATCAAATTCTGAACAGAGTTTGATCAGAGTATGATCATAGTGTGATCCAATTTACTCAGATGAGGAGAAAAGGGGGAAAAATGTCTGCATCTTCTCCATTCTGCCAGTCTGTGAAAAGCAGACTGCACTCAGATGTCATCCAAGTGCTGTCTGATGTTTTCCATGGACTCATTGACTCGCATGGCCGAGTGCGATCCGAATATCAGATGCAAATCATACATGCTGTGATTCCTTGGACAGACTCAGTCTGAGGAAAAAAATCGGACATATACATGGCCCCATAGAATAACATTGGTCCGAGTGCAATCCAATGTTTTGTCGGATCGCAGTTGGATCGAAACCACAGTCGTCTACCTGAACACTTACGGGGGGAATTTTAGGTGTGATCTGCATCTTCTTTAGTGATAACAGAAGACCCCCTTGTTTTTTTATTGTCTTTAACAGAAGGCACACTTATATATTGCCCATTTTATGGGAATAGTCTCATGGCTGATAATGTGACAGGCACAAAGTTATTAATGATATATTCAGAATAAATATATTTTACTGATGTTTGACCAAATTACTGTGAGAATAGTCACTGGTAAATCTGTGTTTTGTATGTCACAGAAGAGAATTGTGGGTAATATTGGATGTGGCAAACCTGACTGAACATTACCAGCCCCTGGAGAATCCATTGTACAGCTGGCTGCTGTGATGTGAGAAGAGAGGAAACAGATTTACTGCTTTAAAACCACCAAATTTTCATGAGGTTTATTGCTGGTGAGTGTACTGCTATTTCCCAAACTGAAATCATAAAGTCGTGATCGTAGTGAACAAGAAACATAGTTTTGTACAAGAAAATATAAGACCTTGTTCACATTTGGCTCTTCTTTAAAAATAAGACCCAGAATTGCCAGATAAGAGCCACAGACCCTAATCACTTCCTATTGGAACTACATTGGAAAAAATAGACACTGCCCCTGTTCACATGGCTTAAAATGGACCGGCTCTTCTGGAACGTCTGTTTTATTAAATATTTGTATTCCCCATCAAATAACAATTATAGAACATCTTGTCTAATGTGTTGTTCCTCTGCTTGTCCTTCTAGGAAGATGCAACTAAATTGACAACTGGGCACTGAAATTTGCCTAGTCAGTATACTGTGTCAGAATATGTAGTGACTGGTTCCTCTGACAAGGGGAATGGTGATGCTCAGTTTAAAATTTATTCATACACTTCCAAGAACTGTAACAGAGGAACAACACTGTGTAGGCTTGAAGAAAAGATGCTTCTGAATTGATATTTCATTGAAAATACAAATATTTACTAAAATAGATATTTATGAGCACTGGCAAGATGAGCTGATTTTTTTTTCTCTATTCAAAAAAGCAACAAAGTGATGCAAATATTTTGAAAATTTTCATCAAAATCTTTTGTCATGATTTAGAAATACACATTAACCATCAGAGAAATCATTCACCTAAGTCCCATTAAAAATACTTAGGGCCCTATTCATCACTTTCGTTTTAGAGTTGTGGCCTTCATTGATATTTTTGCGCCAAATTCATCAAAATCAGGGCATGAATTTTGCACAAAGCCCAAAATTGTCCTTTTCTTTGCCTTTAACCTATGTTTGTGACTTTTTAGTGCAAAAAGTTGCACATTTTGCAAAATTCCTCAAAAAATGTTGCAGGTCCCAAAAGGAAATGTTTTTTCTTAAAATAGTTTGGAAGTTTTATATTGTTGGCCTATCCTTAGGATAGGTCATCAATATTTGATCAGTGGGGTGTGATACCCGGCATCCTTACGGATAAGCTGTTCCCATGTTCCCTATGCTGGTGGCAGCCAGATGTGCTGAACAGCACTGTCAACTGTATTATTGCCATGGCTGGATACTGCATATCTACCCCCTATTCAAATAAATAGGGGCAGAAGTGCAGTACCCGGTCATGGCCATCATACAGTTGAGCGGCCACTACACGGTTGAGCTCTTTAGTGCCGCTCCTCAACTGAGCACATCCGACGGCCACTGGCATCGGGAACATCTGATCGGCAGAGGTACCAAGTGTCGCAGCTCCACAGATTGATGGCTTATCTTAAGTATAGAACACCGATATAAAAGTTCTGGACAAACCCTTTAAGAAGAGCACCAACCTGGTATAGATACTTAAAAGCGATGCAATACTGCCAGAAATATAAAGTATGCATTTGTCATTTCCCAGGGAGCACCTCCTGACCTATAAGTCTCCCAAAGCCAGGTTGGTTGGCGATTTCCTTAAGGAGAAACTTTACCCCTTGGACATTTTGTCGAAAACTTATTTTCCAGCCAGCCAGTCTTACACAAAGCACTGATGAAGGGCAAGAACCCCTGTAGCAGCTATCTGCAATTAAAGGTCTTTTCCCTTTGGAGAAGATTCTGGTTTTGCTTTATAGCCTAAGTCAATGCTCTTGAAGGGTTGATATTGTCTTCTAGGATTGCTACCTCCTATTGGTGGCACTAAAGCTCCTGCTCTTATATGTAAATTATAATAATTTATTTTCGTTTTACAATCTGTAAAGTAAGCTTTTTCAGGAACACCAAAAATGGGTTGTGTTTATTTATCCAAAATGAATGTATGGTTCCTATACAGTACTGATCTTCATGTTCTTACCAATGAAGCTTCGCTGGAATAAGCACAGCCTTACACTTTTAAGTAACGGAAGAAAATGACTGATACTGTTTAAGGATCCTTATTAATGGAGCACTGAGCAAAGGATTGACTTACCGCTGCAGCTAAGAGGTAATGGAACTAAGGTGCATCAATTTCAGTTGGCAGCAAATCGTAACTATCTCCTGACCACATAAAGCTAAACAGATCCTTGTTTTGTATCTACTACATCCACAGTATTCTCGCTTAGGCTCGGGATCTTTTACAAATACAACACCAAGAATATTCGTTGACATTATCATTGTACAATGGCTCCCCCTCCTCTGCAAACTCTTCACCCTGTTAGAAGGTGACATTTGCTATTAACCTTATATTGGACCATTTTGTAAATCAATGTCACTTACATTTAATAACAAGTGTAATCAAAGGAATTATGCAAATTTAATTTGATGCTTCTTGAATTATGCAAATCTGCTCCAAATATAATGAGTTCTGACATGTGCCCGGTTGGAAAATGTTTCATTACCTCTTTGGTTATTGCCCTAATTATTATTTTTTGTTCTCAATTATTATTTGTTTGCTGGAACCTATAGGCTGACAAGTTTTAATTTTAATCCATCCCACCATACTTGTACCTTAAGGCATTTTTGTATTACTAAGCAATAGAATACAATAAAAATATTAATGCTTTCTGCAGGTATGATGATAAGGATTATTTTTACTGAGGGTCCCAGCAACTCTATTCCAGGGATAATCAGGACATTACTGATGTACTTGTAAGGAAGTGGAGGTGTTGCCCACCCCTCCTTGAAGATACGGTGTTGGTATTAAATGCATTGCATAGTTTTAAATGTGATTCTGTCTATTTAGTAATTTGCATGCATTTAGTTGGGTACAGATAGAGTTGATGGTTGGGACTAGCCCAAAATAGGAGGAGTTATAGGGGCACTCGCTGAGCCAGATTTCCTGTTATGAGTCAGATAGGGCCCAGAAACCAGTAGTGTAAGACCTAAGGTCTGATTGTTTGCATACTTACATGCTAAAGTATGTTGCGTGTGAAGAGGGAGGATATCAGATAATACATTTTAAGGACCAAGGAGACGTGAAGAGATATTTCACAGATTGGAACCCAGGTCAGGGAGGCCATTGAAATGGTACGGAACTTTGCCCAGGGGGAACAGAAGGTCCACTTAAAGTGGATTGAAAGCAGAGGGAACTGTATCAGAAGGACGCTAGTGAACAATTGTCTACATTGAAAGGAAGTAGCACTTTGTAGCACTATAGCCTGCAAATGTGAAATATGAAATTTGAATTGCATTACTGCTCTAGAAAATAAAAAAAATTGAGAATACTTCAATTGGCCAATTTTCAAGCACAGTGTAGGAAAGACAAAGTGCAACACGAAGGGATGAGGGGAAGGGAGCCCAGACACTAGGGAAAGGGGGAGTGGTGATCTCTTAGGCTGATCTAATATCCCCCTGTCTCCCTTATTGTCCCTATATTCATTCCTCACCAATCGCCGAACAGGAAACCTAAGCCCTGTATATCCCTGGAGCTAGGCCCTGGATAGGCAAGGAGGGATGAGCACTGATCAGTCCTTACTGTAAACTAAAGACAACTAGGGAGACAAACACGGGGGGGGGGGGGAATTAGCTTGAGCAGACTTCAAAGAGATTACACCAAACATCCTCCAGAGCACCAAAAGAGGAAGTAAGACGACTGCAATAGCTCCAAGCCTTCGCAAGGAAACCAGCCCCTCCCTGCAGCAAACTGAAATTATTTAAACACCCAAGCCAGGGTGTCAATCAGAGCAGGAGGGAGGTAGCCGCTAGGTCCTAAAGTAAGACAGATTTAAGAAGGCATCAGAAATACCAAACGAAGTGACCTTCTGCAAACAGCTGCAGAATGACTGTCTGCTACATCTGACACACCCGTGACACCAATTCATGTGTACCGCCAGCGACGATAACGCGATTCTTGTTGCTTGGAACCGATCTAATATGAATCCTCTCTTAGGCTGAAGCCTACATTCATATGGGAAGGTAGGATACTGCTGTAATTAAAACTGCCTGAGGTGGTTTGAATTGGAATACTGCTCTAGAAAATAGAAAAAATTGCCAGCAACGAGAATCGCCTTATCGTGGCTGCGGGGTACACATGAATTGGCCAATTTATGCGCTAAATATTCTCAATTTTCCTATTTTCTAGAGCAGTAATGCAATTCAAATTTCATATTTCATGGAGATGGCTACTCTTAGTAAGCACCTGTACATACCTGATTTCTGTTTGGAAGTGACAGTCAGTGTTTTGATATTTGTATACATTGAAAGGAAGATATGGTCACAATATTGGGACATGAATTCTCCTTTGGATAATAGTGGACTTGCAAGGTACTAGTGAGGCGTCATACAGACATACCCCGATCAGCGGGGTCCTCATTAGTCAGTTAATTACTTGGAGAATAGCTGTGAGGGGCTACATACTGTAAGAGATTTCTGGAGTGTCATGAGATGCAGTATTGATAAGTGCAAGGAAAGAGAAGTGTCATTAAATGTAACCGAGAAGGGCCCATGCTTGCTTAATGCAAGTGAAACAGTCGTGAAGCATTGTACCTATTATCTGATGTACATAGTTCTTAACATGTTACTGTTCAGTAAAAATAAATTTATTGTTGGACTTTGGTCTCCCTCATTCATTTCCGTAACATCTGGTCCTGGCCTGCCAAGTACAATGGCTGCATGTGGTCTGCAAAGGCGTAGCGCAGAGGTAACAAGAGCACACACACCTAGCCAGGACCCCCATTTTCACGTAGCATGGTGGGGCATGGAAGACAAGTACCTCGCCCACTGCCACCATCCGGCACCAAATTACACTTACTCTCACTTAATTTAATCATATTGACCAAAAGTCCTTCTTAGCTGAAACTAGGGTCGAATTATAATGAGGGCAATCTGGGCTACAGTGGGGTGCTCAGGGGGGCCCATGGTTAGATTGCCCTCATTATAATATCTTATACGGTGCTTAACACTGGGAAGGGAGCTTTACTGTAAATTCAGGCAGCTACAGGAAGTACATAAACCCATTCTTGGCTTCCTGCCTCTGTCGCCTTCTTGTCTATGACACAGCCGACACGATGATGTCATCTCGCTGGTTGCATCATTTAGCATGTACACACAGCCCCAAGTGGAAGACAGCAGAGCTGTAGGGGATCTCCTTGAAAAGTAAGTATTTATTTTTGCCTTGAATGATTAAAAGGTTAGAGGGGAAATTACATTATAAAGAGTTGAGTGTGGGGGTTGGGAGAGAGAACATTACATTCTAATGAATTGAAAGTGGTGAGAGGGAGAGAAGACATCACATTATAATGAATTGAGGGTTGGGGTTGGGAGAGAGGACATGACATTTTCATGGTTTGGGGTGGGGTAGGAGAGAGGACATGACAATGAGTTGGGGGTGGGGGTGGGAGAGGATATGACATAATAAATTGGGGGTGAAGATGGGAGTAAAGACATGACAATGAATTGGAAGGCATGTAAATGAAAAGAATTGAGGGAGTGGGAGGAGGTTGCGGACACACGAGAGTGACTGGTAATGAACTCACAGAAAGTACAATAGCTAAATAATTTCTATTTTTATTGGAAGGGGGAAAATGGCTAATTACAATAAATGTAAGGCACAGTGCTGGCTTATTAATTTATAATTTGAATGGCTATTTGCACAATGATTAATTATATATTAACCTCTTACCAACATCCACTTTTCCTATAAGCCGGTAACGGGTGTATGGAGCAGGCTACCCGGGTGAATTTGTCCAATACCCAGCAGGCAATGACGGTGTGTTACAGCCAGAACCTGCCTCTAACAGTGGAGTGGAGCATTAACAGCTCGCTGGCATGAAGGCGCATCATTCTATGCGCCTATTGGTGCTTCGACAAAGTTATCGCAGGGCGCCGATGAATTGCTATTATAGCTAGTGGTCATTTGAAGACCTCTGTGCCTGTCATTGGAGCTACCTTGAAAACCTGCCTGTGGCCATGCTTCAAAGAAACCGTGATTTTTACTATATATAGTAATATTATGGTATTGCTGTATATAGTACAAGTGATCAGACCATAACAGGTTCAAGTCTGCTAAGAGGATTAATAAATACAGTGAAAATTAAAAAACAAACAAGATATTAAAAAATTCTAAAATATATAAAAAAAACATAAGTTCAAATCCCCTCCCTTTTCCCAATTAAAAACAAAAGAAATAATAAAAAACAAATATAAAAAACAGGGATTGAAGCTTGAAGAGGACAATTTGCATATTCCAGGTGCCTTCTGGGAAAAGCAAAGAGTCTCCTTCAGCTAGAAGATCGTTGGGTACAGCTGGGACCAGCTGCTTGGAAAGCATCGCCAAACCAGGGGTTGATGCTTGAAGAGGGCAATTTGCATGTTCCAGGTGCCTTCTGGGGAAAGCGAAGAGTATCCTTCAGCTAGAAGATCGTTGGGTACAGCCGGGACCAGCTGCTTGGAAAGCATCGCCAAACCAGGGATTGAAGCTTGAAGAGGACAATTTGCATGTTCCAGGTGCCTTCTGGGAAAAGCAAAGAATCTCCTTCAGCTAGAAGATCGTTGGGTACAGCCGGGACCAGCTGCTTGGAAAGCATCGCCAAACCAGGGATTGATGCTTGAAGAGGACAATTTGCATATTCCAGGTGCCTTCTGGGAAAAGCGAAGAGTCTCCTTCAGCTAGAAGATCGTAGGGTACAGCCGGGACCAGCTGCTTGGAAAGCATCGCCAAACCAGGGATTGAAGCTTGAAGAGGACAATTTGCATATTCCAGGTGCCTTCTGGGAAAAGCGAAGAGTCTCCTTCAGCTAGAAGATCGTTGGGTACAGCTGGGACCAGCTGCTTGGAAAGCATCGCCAAACCAGGGATTGATGCTTGATGAGGACAATTTGCATATTCCAGGTGCCTTCTGGGAAAAGCGAAGAGTCTCCTTCAGCTAGAAGATCGTTGGGTACAGCCGGGACCAGCTGCTTGGAAAGCATCGCCAAACCAGGGATTGAAGCTTGAAGAGGACAATTTGCATATTCCAGGTGCCTTCTGGGAAAAGCGAAGAGTCTCCTTCAGCTAGAAGATCGTTGGGTACAGCCGGGACCAGCTGCTTGGAAAGCATCGCCAAACCAGGGATTGAAGCTTGAAGAGGACAATTTGCATATTCCAGGTGCCTTCTGGGAAAAGCAAAGAGTTTCCTTCAGCTAGAAGATCGTTGGGTACAGCCGGGACCAGCTGCTTGGAAAGCATCGCCAAACCAGCGATTGAAGGGGACAATTTGCATATTCCAGGTGCCTTCTGGGAAAAGCGAAGAGTCTCCTTCAGCTAGAAGATCGTTGGGTACAGCCGGGACCAGCTGCTTGGAAAGCATCGCCAAACAAGGGATTGAAGCTTGAAGAGGACAATTTGCATATTCCAGGTGCCTTCTGGGAAAAGCGAAGAGTCTCTTTCTGCTAGAAGATCGTTGGGTACAGCCGGGACCAGCTGTTTGGAAAGCATCGCCAAACCAGGGATTGAAGCTTGAAGAGGACAACTTGCATATTCCAGGTGCCTTCTGGGAAAAGCGAAGAGTCTCCTTCAGCTAGAAGATCGTTGGGTACAGCCGGGACCAGCTGCTTGGAAAGCATCACCAAACCAGGGATTGAAGCTTGAGGAGGACAATTTGCATATTCCAGGTGCCTTCTGGGAAAAGCGAAGAGTCTCCTTCAGCTAGAAGATCGTTTGGTACAGCCGGGACCAGCTGCTTGGAAAGCATCGCCAAACCAGGGATTGAAGCTTGAAGAGGACAATTTGCTTATTCCAGGTGCCTTCTGGGAAAAGCGAAGAGTCTCCTTCAGCTAGAAGATCGTTGGGTACAGCCGGGACCAGCTGCTTGGAAAGCATCGCCAAACCAGGGATTGATGCTTGAAGAGGGCAATTTGCATATTCCAGGTGCCTTCTGGGAAAAGCAAAGAGTCTCCTTCAGCTAGAAGATCGTTGGGTACAGCCGGGACCAGCTGCTTGGAAAGCATCGCCAAACCAGGGATTGAAGCTTGAAGAGGACAATTTGCATATTCCAGATACCTTCTGGGAAAAGCAAAGAATCTCCTTCAGCTAGAAGATCGTTGGGTACAGCCAGGACCAGCTGCTTGGAAAGCATCGCCAAACCAGGGATTGATGCTTGAAGAGGACAATTTGCATATTCCAGGTGCCTTCTGGGAAAAGCAAAGAGTCTCCTTCAGCTAGAAGATCGTTGGGTACAGCCGGGACCAGCTGCTTGGAAAGCATCGCCAAACCAGGGATTGAAGCTTGAAGAGGACAATTTGCATATTCCAGGTGTCTTCTGGGAAAAGCGAAGAGTCTCCTTCAGCTAGAAGATCGTTGGGTACAGCCGGGACCAGCTGCTTGGAAAGCATCGCCAAACCAGGGATTGAAGCTTGAAGAGGACAATTTGCATATTCCAGGAGCCTTCTGGGAAAAGCAAAGAGTCTCCTTCAGCTAGAAGATCGTTGGGTACAGCCGGGACCAGCTGCTTGGAAAGCATCACCAAACCAGGGATTGAAGCTTGAAGAGGACAATTTGCATATTCCAGGTGCCTTCTGGGAAAAGCGAATAGTCTCCTTCAGCTAGAAGATCGTTGGGTACAGCCGGGACTAGAGATGAGCGGTGTTCGACTAGAACTGTTCGCCAATCTCAAATTCGAGCTGTTTTGGGCGGTGTTCGAGTTGTTCGACGAACCCGAACGATTTGCAAAAAATTCGGCTGTTCGAGGTTATGTTCGATAACTGTTCGTGCACCAAAAGCGTGTCCTGCATGTCTGGCGCTATTTAGAGCACCAATCATGCAGGGATTGTCTGCCACTCACTGTAATGCCACAGCCATGGTGGTTGTGGCATTACAGTGATTGCCCAAATCGATGGGAACAGTGCCCACAGTGAAACATTAAAAGCCGGCAATTCAGCAGCGGCATACACCTGTACCCGACAATTTAGAACCGAAAGAATAGAGCTTCACACATAGATTAGATAGATATAAACATGTCAGACACATATATACGAAGTACAGTGAAAGTGCTGCTTACTGTACTTGTCATTTAGCGTAAAGGATTTATCAAAAAAAATAATAGTGTTTTCAGGCACCGTCTCTTTAAAAAAGCCGGCCGGCAATTCAGCAGCGGTACCCGACAATTTAGAATAGAAGGAATAGAGAATCACACATAGATTAGATAGATAGAAACATGTCAGTCACATATATAAGAAGTGCAGTGACAGTGTTGATTACTGTACTTGTCATTTAGTGTAAAGGATTTATTTAAAAAAATAATAGTGTTTTCATGCACTGTCTCTTTAAAAAAGCCGGCCGGCAATTCAGCAGCGGTACCCGACAATTTATAACAGACAGAATAGAGCTTCACACATAGATTAGATAGATAGAAACATGTCAGTCACATATATATGAAGTACAGTGATAGTGTTGGTTACTGTACTTGTCATTTAGTATTAAAATAAAGGATTTATTATTAAAAAAATTGGCGTGGGGTTCCCCTTAATTTTAGGCTCTAGCGGAGGTTAAGCAGACGGCTGGGGCAGATGTTTGAAGCCTGGGAAGGGGGTAATACCCACGGAGCTTCCCAGGCTACTAATATCAGCCCCCAGCTGAATACATAGCCTTTACTAGCTATTAAAATGGGGGACCCCCCAAAAAAAATGACGTGGGGTCCCCCCTAATTTAATAGCTAGCAAAGGCTAGGCAGACAGCTGGGGGCTGATATTAATAGCCCAGGAAGGGAGCCATGAATATTGGCCCCCTCCCAGGCTAGAAACACCAGCCGTCAGCCGCCCCAGAAATGGCGCATTCATAGGATGCGCCAATTCTGGCACTTAGCCTCGCTCTTCCACGCTGCCCTGGTGCGGTGGCAGGGGGTAATAGGGTTGGGGTTGATGTCAGCTTATAATGCCAGCTGACATCAAGCCCAGGTTAGTAATGGAGAGGCGTCTATAAGACACCCCCATTACTAACCCCATAGTCAAAGTTAAAAAAAAACACAAACACCCAGAATAAAGTCCTTTAATTGAAATAAAGACACAATCCTTTATTGTTCTAAATTAAACTATACTTACCATCACGCCCATTCCAGCTGAAGCCAACGATCTCCTGCAATAAAAGAAAAATAATAAAGCAACCTCATCCTTACCTTTCCATGGTTCCCACAACAGCTTCAGCTCTGCTACATCGAGATGACAGGCTGGACCGCAGCAGAACGCTGCCATCCAGCCTCTCATCCCGCAGACACTGAGAAGCACAGGCTTGCTTGCGCTGCTCAGCGTCTCTCTGTGACGACATCCAGATGAGCCGAGTTCATGTCCAATGAACTCATCTCACCTCATGCACGTCACTGACAGCGTGGGAAAATTCTCAAGCTGAAGCGGTGAGTGCAGGAGAATTCTCCCACGCTGTCAGTGACGTGCATAAGGTGAGCTCATGTCCAATGAACTCAGCTCACCTGCTGCACGTCACTGACAGCGTGGGAGAATTCTCCTGCACTCAGCGCTTCAGCGTGAGAATTCTCCCGCTGAAGCGCTGAGTGCAGGAGAATTTTCCCACGCTGTCAGTGACGTGCATAAGGTGAGCTCATGTCCAATGAACTCAGCTCACCTCCTGCACGTCACTGACAGCGTGGGAGAATTCTCCTGCACTCAGCGCTTCAGTGTGAGAATTCTCCCACGCTGAAGCGCTGAGTGCAGGAGAATTTTCCCACGCTGTCAGTGACGTGCATGAGGTGAGCCGAGTTCATTGGACATGAACTCGGCTCATCTGGATGCCCTCACAGAGAGACACTGTGGAGCGCAAGCAAGCCTGCGCTTCTCAGTGTCTGCGGGATGACAGGCTGGATGGCAGCGTTCTGCTGCGGTCCAGCCTGTCATCTCGATGTAGCAGAGCTGAAGCTGTCATGGGAACCATGGAAAGGTAAGGATGATGTTGCTTTATTATTTTTCTTTTATTTCAGGAGATCGTTGGCTTCAGCTGGAATGGGCGTGATGGTAAGTATGGTTTAATTTAGAACAATAAAGAATTGTGTGTTTATTTCAATTAAAGGACTTTTTTCTGGGTGTTGTGTTTTTTTTAAATACTTTACTAGAAATTCATGGTGGTCATGTCTAATATTGGCGTGACCCCATGAATTTCGGGCTTAGGGCCAGCTGATAATGCCAAGCTGGCCCTAACCCCTTTATTACCCAGTGAGCCACCGCATCAGGGCCCTGGATGAGTTGGGTACAGCGCCAGAAGATGGCGCTTCTATGAACGCGCCATTTTCCGGGGTGGCTGCGGACTGCAATTTGCAGCGGGGGTGGCCCAGAAAGCTTGGGCCTCCCTGCGCTGCGGATTCCAGCCCCCAGCTGCCTAGTTGTACCTGGCTGGACACAAAAACAGGGCGAAGCCCCACGTCAATTTTCTTTAAATTATTTCATGAAATAATTAAGAAAAAAAGGGCTTCCCTATATTGTTGTGTCCGGCCAGGTACAAATAGGCAGCTGGTGGTTGGGGGCAGCCCGTTCCTGCCTGCTGTACCTGGCTGGACACAAATATAGTGCGAAGCCCCACATCAATTTTTTTTTAATTATTTCCTGAATTTCCTGAAATAATTTAAAAAAATTGAAGTGGGGCTTCGCACTATATTTGTGTCCAGCCAGGTACAGCAGGCAGGAACGGGCTGCCCCCATCCACCAGCTGCCTATTTGTACCTGGCCGGACACAACAATATAGGGAAGCCCTTTTTTTCTTAATTATTTCATGAATTTCATGAAATAATTAAAAAAAATTGAAGTGGGGCTTCGCACTATATTTGTGTCCAGCCAGGTACAGCAGGCAGGAACGGGCTGCCCCCAACCACCAGCTGCCTATTTGTACCTGGCCGGACACAACAATATAGGGAAGGCCTTTTTTTCTTAATTATTTCATGAATTTCATGAAATAATTAAAAAAAAAGTACGTGGGGCTTCGCCCTATTTTTGTGTCCAGCCAGGTACAACTAGGCAGCTGGGGGCTGGAATCTGCAGCGCAGGGAGGCCCAAGCTTTCTGGGCCCCTCCCCGCTACAAATTGCAGTCCGCAGCCACCCCGGAAAATGGCGCGTTCATAGAAGCGCCATCTTCTGGCGCTGTACCCAACTCATCCAGGGCCCTGGTGCGATGGCTCACAGGGTAATAAAGGGGTTAGGGCCAGCTTGGTATTATCAGCTGGCCCCAAGCCCAAAATTCATGGGGTCACGCCAGTATTAGACATGACCGCCATGAATTTCTAGTAAAGTATTTAAAAAAAACACAACACCCAGAATAAAGTCCTTTAATTGAAATAAAGACACAATTCTTTATTGTTCTAAATTAAACCATACTTACCATCACACCCATTCCAGCTGAAGCCAACGATCTCCTGCAATAAAAGAAAAATAATAAACCAACCTCATCCTTACCTTTCCATGGTTCCCACGACAGCTTCAGCTCTGCTACATCGAGATGACTGGCTGGACCGCAGCAGAACGCTGCCATCCAGTCTGTCATCCCGCAGACACTGAGAAGCGCAGGCATGCTTGCGCTCCTCACTGTCTCGCTGTGACGGCATCCAGATGAGCCGCTGTCATGTCCAATGAACTCGGCTCACCTCATGCACGTCACTGACAGCGTGGGAAAATTCTCACGCTGAAGTGCTGAGTGCAGGAGAATTCTCCCACGCTGTCAGTGATGTGCATGAGGTGAGCTCATGTCCAATGAACTCAGCTCACCTCCTGCACGTCACTGACAGCGTGGGAAAATTCTCCTGCAATCAGCGCTTCAGCGTGAGAATTTTCCCACGCTGTCAGTGACGTGCATGAGGTAAGCCGAGTTCATTGGACATGAACTCGGCTCATCTGGATGTCGTCACAGAGAGACGCTGAGCAGCGCAAGCATGCCTGCGCTTCTCAGTGTCTGCGGGATGACAGGCTGGATGGCAGCGTTCTGCTGCGGTCCAGCCTGTCATCTCGATGTAGCAGAGCTGAAGCTGTCGTGGGAACCATGGAAAGGTAAGGATGAGGTTGCTTTATTATTTTTCTTTTATTGCAGGAGATCGTTGGCTTCAGCTGGAATGGGCGTGATGGTAAGTATGGTTTAATTTAGAACAATAAAGGATTGTGTCTTTATTTCAATTAAAGGACTTTATTCTGTGTGTTTGTGTTTTTTTTAACTTTGCCTATGGGGTTAGTAATGGGGGTGTCTTATAGACGCCTCTCCATTACTAACCTGGGCTTGATGTCAGCTGGCATTATAAGCTGACATCAACCCCAACCCTATTACCCCCTGCCACCGCACCAGGGCAGCGTGGAAGAGCGAGGCTAAGTGCCAGAATTGGCGCATCCTATGAATGCGCCATTTCTGGGGCGGCTGACGGCTGGTGTTTCTAGCCTGGGAGGGGGCCAATATTCATGGCTCCCTTCCTGGGCTATTAATATCAGCCCCCAGCTGTCTGCCTAGCCTTTGCTAGCTATTAAATTAGGGGGGACCCCACGTCATTTTTTTTGGGGGGTCCCCCATTTTAATAGCTAGTAAAGGCTATGTATTCAGCTGGGGGCTGATATTAGTAGCCTGGGAAGCTCCGTGGGTATTACCCCCTTCCCAGGCTTCAAACATCTGCCCCAGCCGTCTGCTTAACCTCCGCTAAAGCCTAAAATTAAGGGGAACCCCACGCCAATTTTTTTAATAATAAATCCTTTATTTTAATACTAAATGACAAGTACAGTAACCAACACTATCACTGTACTTCATATATATGTGACTGACATGTTTCTATCTATCTAATCTATGTGTGATGCTCTATCTTTCTGTTCTAAATTGTCGGGTACCGCTGCTGAATTGCCGGCCGGCTTTTTTAAAGAGACAGTGCATGAAAACACTATTATTTTTTTAAATAAATCCTTTACACTAAATGACAAGTACAGTAAGCAACACTATCACTGTACTTATTATATATGTGACTGACATGTTTCTATCTATCTAATCTATGTGTGAAGCTCTATTCTTTCTGTTCTAAATTGTCGGGTACAGATGCTGAATTGCCGGCCGGCTTTTTTAAAGAGACGGTGCATGAAAACACTATTATTTTTTTTGATAAATCCTTTACACTAAATGACAAGTACAGTAAGCAACACTGTCACTGTGCTTCTTATATGTGTGACTGACATGTTTCTATCTATCTAATCTATGTGTGATGCTCTATTCCTTCTTGTCTAAATTGTCGGGTACCGGTGTATGCCGCTGCTGAATTTGCCGGCCGGCTTTTTTAAAGAGAGTGTCTTCTGAGCAGTTTGTCAGCTTTTGGACACCTTTGCAGGTGTTTTCTATGTGTTTCTATGTGTTTTTGTTTGCCTGCCATTGGTTTTAACGGTGTTCGACGGTGTTCTAAGGTGTTCGACGAACAGTTCGACGAACAGTTCCTCGAACATCCCGGTGTTCGACGAACCGAACCGAACCCGAACACTACGGGGGTGGCTCAACACTAGCCGGGACCAGCTGGTTGGAAAGCATCGCCAAACCGCGTGCCTGACGGCGCTTGAATTTGTTTAATTTGTTTATCCTAGGGTATCACAAGAAAGAAGACAGACATCAAGTCAGCAGGGACAAGGAGCAGCATGGCAGATGTAGCAACCTACATGGTGAGCTGCAACATGTGCTACATGTTCACAGATCGACCAGAAGCTGAAACCAACTTCACCTGCCAGAAATGTAGACTACTGACTCTTTTAGAAGAAAATGTGCGGGGACTGGAAGAAAGAATTGCGACATTAAAACTCATCAAGGAAAATGAAGACTTCCTGGACAGAACAGAAGTGTCACTACTGGTCACGGAAAGTGAAGGAAGCGTCAGAGAACCTCCAGAGGCAGACAAGTGGAGGCAAGTGACCAAAAGAAGCAAGAAGACCATGGAGACACCATCAACCACACAACTGAGAAACAGATTCCAAGGACTTGTGGAGGACGAAGATGGCACACCTAAGGATGAGGAACTACCAGCAAGCAAAAAAGAAAAGAGCACCCAGAAACACCCAGAAGCGACAAGAAAAAGGACAGCCAAGAAGGGAAGAAGAGTGGTGGTGGTGGGAGACTCACTACTGAGAGGAACAGAAGCAGCTATCTGCAGACCGGACAAAACCGCAAGAGAAGTATGCTGCCTCCCAGGGGCGACGATCAAGGATGTTACCGATAGGATACCGAAGCTCATCAGTTCCAAGGATGTCCACCCATTTCTTCTGATACATGTTGGCACCAATGACACGGCAAAGAAGGACCTACCGACAATCTGCAAGGACTTTGAAGCATTGGGGAAGAAAGTAAAAGAACTGGATGCGCAGTTAGTTTTTTCTTCTATCCTTCCAGTAGACGGGCATGGCCTCAGGAGATGGAACAGGATCCTTGATGTGAACAACTGGCTGAGACGATGGTGCAGACAACAAGGATTTGGATTCCTGGACCACGGTGTGAATTACCTATCTGACGGACTCCTTGCCAGAGACGTACTACACCTCAACAAACCCGGGAAACACACATTCGCCAGGAGACTCGCAACACTCATCAGGAGGGCGTTAAACTAGAAGAAGAGGGGATGGGAAGAAAAACACCGGACACGAACATGAAACCAGAGAACATACTAATGAAAGATATGAAGTGCGACAAATAAGGTCCAAGACAAGATACTTGGAAGGGAGGTAAGAAAATTTCTAATACAATCCACAGGGAGAAGATTGGAACAAAACAAAATTGTGTAAACTGCATGCTAGCAAATGCCAGGAATCTGACAAACAAGATGGATGAACTGGAAGCAGAAATATCTACAGGTAACTATGACATAGTGGGAATAACCGAGACATGGTTAGATGAAAGCTATGACTGGGCAGTTAACTTACAGGGTTACAGTCTGTTTAGAAGGGATCGAAGAAATCGGAAAGGGGGTGGAGTCTTTCTATATGTAAAGACGTGTCTAAAGCCTACAATACGGGAAGATGTATGGGAGGGAAATGAGGAGGTCGAGTCCTTATGGGTGGAGATACATGGGGCAAAAAACAATAATAAAATTATCATAGGAGTCTGTTATAAACCACCAAATATAGCAGAAGCCACGGAAAGTCTATTAATGAGACAAATAGACGAAGTAGCAAAAAATAATGAGGTGATTATTATGGGGGACTTCAACTACCCCAATATAGACTGGGAAACCGAAAGCTGTAGATCTCAGAAATGAAACAGGTTTCTGTCAATTATCAAAGACAATTATTTGTCACAACTTGTGCAGGAGCCAACTAGAGGGACGGCCCTTTTAGACTTAATATTAACTAACAGGCCAGACAGAATAACTGAGGTGCAGGTCGGGGGGCACCAAGGAAATAGTGACCACAACATTATACAATTCCACATGTGCTTCAGTAGGGTGCCCAGCAAGGGAGTCACAAAAACACTGAACTTCAGGAGGGCAAAGTTTGATCAGCTAAGAGATGCCCTTCACCTTATAGACTGGGATAGTATCTTTAGTAATAGGAGCACGGATAGAAAATGGGAAATTTTCAAAACAGTCCTACATAGTCACTGTAGAAGGTACATACCTTATGGGAATAAAAGGGCTAGGAATAGGAGGAAGCCAATGTGGCTAAATAAGGAAGTCAAGAGGGCAATGAAAAACAAAAAAAGGGCTTTCGGTAAATTTAAACAAGAAGGCAGCGAGGAAGCGCTAATATCTTATAGGGAAAAAAACAAAATCTGTAAGAAACAAATAAGAATAGCAAAAGAGGAGACTGAGAGACTAATTGCCAAGGAAAGTAAAACGAATCCCAAACTGTTCTTTAACTATATAAACAGTAAAAGGATTAAGACTGATGGAGTTGGCCCATTGAAATATAACCTGGGTAAAATCATAGAGGGTGATGAGGGTAAAGCAAACCTACTCAATAGCTTCTTCTCCACTGTTTTCACAAAAGAAAACAATTTATCGGAGGAAATGCAGAGTGATAAAGTAAACCCTCCGCTAAATATCACCCACCTAACCCAGGAGGAAGTTCAGAAACGCCTAAATAATATCAAAATAGACAAGTCACCAGGCCCAGATGGCATACACCCCCGGGTACTAAAAGAATTAAGTAATGTGATAGACAGGCCGCTGTATCTTATATTCAAGCACTCTTTATGGACAGGGACTGTCCCACTAGACTGGCACCAAGCAAATGTGGTACCAATATTCAAAAAGGGGTCTAAAAGTGACCCTGGGAACTATAGACCAGTCAGCTTAACGTCTGTTGTGGGTAAATTGTTTGAAGGATTTCTTAGGGATGCTATTGTAGAATATCTTAATGATAGTAACTGTCTAACTCCATATCAACATGGATTCATGAGAGATCGCTCCTGCCAAACAAACCTGATGGCCTTCTACGAGGAGGTGAGCTCACAGCTGGACCGGGGAGAGTCAGTGGATGTTGTATACCTTGACTTCTCCAAAGCGTTTGATACCGTGCCACACAAAAGGTTAGTATATAAAATGAGAATGCTTGGTCTGGGGGATAATGTGTGCAAGTGGGTAAATAGCTGGCTGAGTGATAGGAAGTAGAGGGTGGTTATCAATGGAGTAAGCTCAGGGGGTGTCAGGGTTACTAACGGGGTGCCTCAAGGGTCTGTCTTGGGCCCTATATTATTTAATATATTTATTAATGATCTAGTGGAAGGGTTGCATAGTAAAATAGCAATATTTGCAGATGATACTAAACTTTGTAAAGTAGTTAATACAGATGAGGATAGGGCACAGCTGCAGGAGGATTTAGATAAATTGGGGAGTTGGGCCAAAAAATGGCAAATGGGGTTCAATGCCGATAAATGTAAGGTCATGCACATGGGAAAGAAAAACAGCAGTCACCCATACATATTAAATGGGAAACCGTTGGAGAAATCTGACATGGAGAAGGACCTGGGCGTCTTGGTTAATAGCAAATTAAATTGGAGTGCCCAGTGTCAGGCAGCAGCTGCGAAGGTAAATAGAGTCATGGCATGCATCAGAAGGGGAATAGGGGCATATGATGAGAACATTGTTCTTCCTCTGTATAAAGCGCTGGTAAGGCCGCACTTAGAATATTGTGCACAGTTCTGGGCTCCGGTGCTCAGGAAAGACATATTGGAGCTAGAGAGGGTACAAAGGAGGGCGACTAAGGTAATAAAGGGAATGGAGGGACTAGAATACCCAGAGAGGTTGTCAAAATTAGGCCTATTTACATTGGAAAAGAGAAGGCTTAGGGGAGACCTCATAAACATGTATAAATACATCAGTCTCTCCCATGACCTGTTTATACCAAGGATGGTGACAAAGACGAGGGGGCACACTATGCGTCTGGAGGAAAGGAGGTTCCTGCACCAGCATAGAAGGGGATTCCTTACGGTCAGAGCCGTGAGACTCTGGAACTCTCTGGAAGAGGAAGTGGTGATGTCCAACTCAATGAGTTCAAGAGAGGCCTGGACGCCTTTCTTGAGAACAATAAAATTATGTCTTATGCTTAGTGATAGTTAATTAATCCAGGGATTTAATCTGACTGCCAGATTGGTGTCGGTAAGTGAATTTTTCCTTAATGATGTAAATTGGCCTATACCGCATGTTTTTTTTTTGCCTTCCCCTGGATCAACGCTGCGGAATAGCTGCAGTGCACAAGAAATAGGCTGAACTGGATGGACGCTTGTCTTTTTTCGGCCTTATAAACTATGTAACTATGTAACTAAAAAATGATTACCTAAACACTGTAACAGAAAAAACATGTAATAAGCCAAAATTGCATTTTTTAGTCGCTGCAATACCATGAAAAATGCTGTAAGAAGCGATCAAAATGTCATATCTATCCAAAAATGGTATCAATAAAACATCATATTGTCATGCAAAAGAAAAACCCTCAACTAGCTCTATCAGCTGAAAATGAAAACGTTACAGGTCTCAGAAAATGGCGACACAATAAAAATGTTTTTTTTTTTTTTTTTTAAATTTCTGATTTTTTTTACCACTAAAATAATAAAAAAATTGGGCAATTTTGATATTGCAGAAATCATACTTATGAGGAGAATCATATTGGTAGGTCACTTTTACTACACAATGTACACTGTAAAAAACATTTCCCACAAAACAATTCCAGAATTGCATTTTGTTCCGCAATTTCACCACATTTGGAATATTTTTCCCATTTTCCAGGACACTGTGTGGTGAAATGGATGGTATCATCCAAAATTACAAATCATCCTGCAAAAAACAATATATACAGTACACACAGTCATGGCCGAAAGTGTTGGCACCCTTGAAATTGTTCCAGAAAATTAAGTATTTCTCCCAGAAAATTATTGCAATTACACATTTTGTTATACAGTACAGACCAAAAGTTTGGACACAGCAACTCATTTAAAGATTTTTATGTATTTTCATGACTTTGAAAATTGTACATTCACACTGAAGGCATCAAAACTATGAATTAACACATGTGGAATTATATACTTAACAAAAAAGTGTGAAACAACTGAAAATATGTCTTATATTCTAGGTTCTTCAAAGTAGCCACCTTTTGCTTTGATGACTGCTTTGCACACTCTTGGCATTCTCTTGATGAGCTTGAGGAGGTAGTCACCGGAAATGGTTTTCACTTCACAAGTGTGCCCTGTCAGGTTTAATAAGTGGGATTTCTTGCCTTATAAATGGGGTTGGGACCATCAGTTGTGTTGTGCAGAAGTCTGGTGGATACACAGCTGATAGAATTTGTATTATGGCAAGAAAAAAGCAGCTAAGTAAAGAAAAACGAGTGGCCATCATTACTTTAAGAAATAAAGGTCAGTCAGTCCGAAAAATTGGGCAAACTTTGAAAGTGTCCCCAAGTGCAGTTGCAAAAACCATCAAGCGCTACAAAGAAACTGGCTCACATGAGGACCGCCCCAGGAAAGGAAGACCAAGAGTCACCTCTGCTTCTGAGGATAAGTTTATCCGAGTCACCAGCGAACGATTTGCAAAAAATTCGGCTGTTCGAGGTTATGTTTGATAACTGTTTGTGCACCAAAAGCGTAACTGGATTTTTTCACAGTAATACTGTTAATCAATGTTAATAGACAGTTTCAGTGTAGAGTGGGCGGGGGGAGGGGCAGGGGATGGATCTCTGCAGAAATAATGCCGATCTCCATTTTTTTTTCTTTCCCGCATTTACAGTGGGGCGGTGCAGTCTGTCAGCCTATCAGCAGCGCACACACGCAGCAAAGTGCTTTTTTTTCACACAAGGAAGGGCATGTGTCATTGGCTGTGTATATCACATGTCCTTGCCCTATAAGACCCAGCCATTTTCCCCGTCGCCATCATTTTCTCACTGATGCAGCTGAGTGTTAGACGGCACCGCTGCTGCTGTGGGCGCTATACAGTATAACTGTGTGAATTGCGAGCGAATTGCCAGTTACATAGAGAGATAGGATTAGGGAGTAGGGACTAGTTGTAATTGCAGCCCTTTTGAGGGCTAGGTTACAGCAGTTCATAGCACTTTTTGCCAGGCAGGTCTGTACCAGTGCTGTGCAAGTGTTTTTCTCAGCATTTGTGAAATGTAGCTTAGCCAATCCTTTTGGGCCTGTAGCAGTGTCTGTTAGTCATTGGAGTAGCCTATCTGTGTTGCAAGCTACACCACCTGTGTATCTAATACCAATTTTTTACTGCATCTAAGCCAGCCAATCCTTTTGGGCCTGTAGTAGTGTCTGGTAGTCAGTGGAGTAGCCCACCTGAAGCAAGCTACACCACCTGTGTATCTAATAACATTTTTTTACTGCATCTAACCCAGTAAATCCTTTTGGGCATAGTAGCAGTGTCTTGTAGTCAGCGGAGTAGCCCACCTGTGAAGGAAGCTACACCGCCTGTGTATCTAATTCTAATTTTTTACTGCATCTAACCCAGGAAATCTTTTTGGGCCTAGTAGCAGTGTCTGGTAGTCAGCGGAGTAGCCCACCTGTGAAGGAAGCTACACCGCCTGTGTATCTAATTCTAATTTTTTACTGCATCTAACCCAGGAAATCTTTTTGGGCCTAGTAGCAGTGTCTGGTAGTCAGCGGAGTAGCCCACCTGTGAAGGAAGCTACACCGCCTGTGCATCTAATTCTAATTTTTTACTGCATCTAACCCAGGAAATCCTTTTGGGCCTAGTAGCAGTGACTGGTAGTCAGTGGAGTAGCCCATCTGAAGCAAGCTACACCACCTGTGTATCTAATAACAATTTTTTACTGCATCTAACCCAGTAAATCCTTTTGGGCATAGGAGCAGTGTCTCGTAGTCAGCGGAGTAGCCCACCTGTGAAGGAAGCTACACCGCCTGTGTATCTAATTCTAATTTTTTACTGCATCTAACCCACAAAATATTTTTGGGCCTAGTAGCAGTGTCTGGTAGTCAGCGGAGTAGCCCACCTGTGAAGGAAGCTACACCGCCTGTGTATCTAATTCAAATTTTTTACTGCATCTAACCCAGGAAATCCTTTTGGGCCTAGTAGCAGTGTCTGGTAGTCAGTGGAGTAGCCCATCTGAAGCAAGCTACACCACTTGTGTATCTAATAACAATTTTTTACTGCATCTAACCCAGTAAATCCTTTTGGGCATAGTAGCAGTGTCTCGTAGTCAGCGGAGTAGCCCACCTGTGAAGGAAGCTACACCGCCTGTGTATCTAATTCTAATTTTTTACTGCATCTAACCCAGGAAATATTTTTGGGCTAGTAGCAGTGTCTTTTATTCAGCGGAGTAGCCCACCTGTGAAGGAAGCTACACCGCCTGTGTATCTAATTCTAATTTTTTACTGCATCTAACCCAGGAAATCCTTTTGGGCCTAGTAGCAGTGTCTGTTATTCAGCGGAGTAGCCCACCTGTGAAGGAAGCTACACCGCCTGTGTATCTAATTCTAATTTTTTACTGCATCTAACCCAGGAAATCCTTTTGGACCTAGTAGCAGTGTCTCGTAGTCATTGGAATAGCCCAGCTGTGAAGCAAGCTACACCACCTGTGTATCTAATGAAATTGTTTTACTGCATCTAACCCAGCCAATCCTTTTGGGCTAGTACCACACTTTGGCCACTCAGCTCTGCTCGGTTTCCATCCATCGTTTTTTGTGAAAACAACTTCAGAGTTGCCAATTAGTTACCCACCAAAATGAGTGGCAAAAGGCCTGCTGCTGGTGGAAAGGGGAATAGGCGTGTTGGAAAGGGAAAAAAAGGTTGTGTCCGTGGGGTAGGTGGTAAAGCAACAGTAGCATCTGCAGAAGAAAGACCATCTTCCAGCCAAACTAAGATGTCTACTTCTTTTCGTGGACAATGTGATATGATCCCTTTGTTACGGACACGCCCATCTCTACAAATTCCAGATGAGGCACAAAAACAGCAGGTGCTTCAACGGATATCAAGTTCTCCTTCAAGTGGGCTCTCCTCCACCTCAAATACTCCATTCCTCAGAGGTGTCACCCCAATTGCACTTGCTTCCTCACAGCTCCCAAGTCTCCAGCTGCCCATCTGAGTATGGGGTAACACAGATGGTAGAGTCTGCAGAGCTGTTTACTCATAGCCTGGGAATTAGAGGTCTGCTCCAGAGCTTCTGTGTATCCAGACGAGGAAATGATCTGCACTGATGCCCAGACTGTTTATGAGTCGGATCCAGGCCCAGACGAAGAAGGTTCTGAGCATAATGTAGACCCTTGTTCCCAAACTGTAACTCCTGTTGGTGGAGACAATGAGGAAGATGATGATGAGACTCAGATACCTGATTGGAGCGACAACTTGACTTTTCGGTCAGGGCAGGAAGAGGTTGGCTCTGAGGACGACGGGTGTGAGAACACACAGGGTGATGATGACGAGGTTGGAGATCCCACTTACTGTCAAGACACAGTCAGCCAGTCGATGAGGACAGCAGAGAAGGTGGAGGAGGATGCTAGTGATAACAAGGTTAGGTTGCGCCTTCCTGGACAGAGACGGAGTACTGGAAGCACGTCAACAACTGCATCCTCAACCACAACTCTGCCTCTGACCACAAGTCGTGGTGGCTCTTCTGGTCGCATGGGCTCTAAGTCTTGCATAGCCTGGGCATTTTTTGAGATCGCAAAGGATGACCCAACTCATGTTATCTGTAACATTTGTCACCAAAAGCTAAGTAGAGGCCAAAAAATCCATAGTTTGAGAACCGTCACATGGATATGAAGCATAAGTTGCAGTGGGAAGCTCACTGTGCTACAATGCGACCTAGCAGGCCGGGCCAACCACTGTCTGCCCCATCTTGTGCATCCGCGGCCTCTTCATCCTCTGTGACTAGGGGGACAGCAGTCACACATGTTTTTGAACCCAGACCTGCCACCTCTTTACCTGCAACAGCCAGTGTGATTGGCAGGTCATCAGTTCATTTGGAAGTGGAAACACCTACTGGTGTTGAGCACTCTCCGACATCGAGAGCACCACATTTGGATCAAGGCAATATAACATGTCCGCCTGCATCTTCCTCACAGACCGGCAGTTTGCCGGGGACACCCTACTCAACCCTGTCTAAGCACAACAGCCAGCACTCGGTCCCTCAGATGTGGACAAGTAAAAGACCATTTCCTCCTAGCCATGACAAAGCTAAGAGGTTGAATTTCACCATCTGCAAGCTGTTGGCTACAGAAATGCTGCCTTTCCGCCTGGTGGACACAGAGGATTTTCGAGACCTTATGTCCGTCGCAGTGCCCCAGTACCAGATGCCCAGTCGCCACTACTTCTCAAAGAAAGGTGTGTCTGCGCTCCACCAGAATGTCGCACACAACATCACTGCTTCTTTGAGAAACTTTGTGTGTGACAGGGTGAATTTCACCACAGACACTTGGACGAGTAGGCATGGACAGGGGCGTTACATGTCGCTGACTGGGCACTGGGTAACTATGGTGACAGCAGGACAAGGGGCTGCTGTCCAAGTCTTGCCGTCCCCATGAGTTGTGCGGTAATCCTCTTTATCTAGAAGTTCCTCCACTGCTTCAGCCTCCTCAACCTC
Source organism: Phyllobates terribilis (assembly GCF_046119375.1). Lineage (NCBI taxonomy): Eukaryota > Metazoa > Chordata > Amphibia > Anura > Dendrobatidae > Phyllobates > Phyllobates terribilis. Next base: position 530,220,659 of record NW_027362765.1, read on the forward strand.
CTCTCGGTCCTCTACCTGCACCCAAAGCCTGTCTGGTAATGCCACACGCGTTCTAACTGCGCAGAAGGAATCCTGCACACCTCCTTACTATGCTAGCAGCAGGGCTCAACGGCATCAGGCAGTGTTTACTTTGAAATGTCTTGGAAATGTGAGTCACACAGCTGAGGATTTGTGGTCAGCTCTGGAGACCAAGTTTCATGAATGGTTGTCTCCACTGAACCTGCAGCCAGGGAAGGCAGTGTGCGACAATGCTGCAAACCTGGGTGCGGCCCTTCGCCGGGGCAATGTCACACACGTGCCTTGTATGGCTCACGTGTTGAACCTGGTTGTCCAGCAATTTTTAGCCCACTATCCTGGACTAGATGGCTTTCTGCAGAGGGCACGGTCGCTGTGTGCTCACTTTCGCCTTTCGCATCCTGCAGCTCAATGACTTACATCTCTACAGAAGTCGTTGGGCCTGCCAGTTCACTGTGGCAGTACCAACGAGCCCTGGTGCAATACGTTATGACGTATAGCCTGGGCCAACAAGATCCAGAGGTGGGGCAAATCACGCTGCAGGAATGGTCTCAGCTCAGGGACCTATGCACCCTTCTGCACAGTTTTGAAATAGCGACGAAGATGTTTAGTGCTGACGATGCCATTATCAGCATGACTATTCCAGTCATTTACATGCTGAAGCACACTTTAAACAGTATTCGGAGTCAGGTGGTGGGACAAGAGGAGGGGGAGGAAGTACAGGAGGAGTCGTATGTGGAAAGGATAACATCTCCAAGATCCAGACAGTCTGCAGCACCAAGGCGGCAGGCATGGGAGGGTGGAGGAGAGGGAATAATGAGGGCTCATGGTAGCAGCCAAACTGTTGAGGAAGGTGCAGGAGCCGTGGAAGAAGTGGAGGACGAACTGGCGATGGGCATGGAAGACTCATCATATGAGGGAGACCTTGATCACATTTCTGTTGTGCGAGGTTGGGGGAGAGGGCAGAGGAATGAAGCATGATTCTTACCTCGCCACCAACACAACAAGGACTTGGTCCTCCTGGATGCGCAAGACACGAGTGCCTTCTTGCTACACTAACTCACTAACTGCAACATGACTCTCGGATTGTCAGAATTCGAAGTAATCCCGACTACTGGGTTGCCACACTCTTAGATCCCCGGTACAAAAGTAAATTTGCCGATATAATTCCTGCCATAGAAAGGGATTCACGCATGCAGGAGTATCAGCAGAGGCTGTTACAGAATCTTACATCTGCTTTTCCACAAAACACCAGTGGTGCACGTAGTGAATCTTACAGTTCTACCTTGCCAACCATGGGACTGTCGAGTCTTCATCACTCAAACCGTAACAGTAACACCGAATCTGCTGATAATAGCAATTTTTTAGAATCATTTCACCAATTTTTTAGACCCTCCTTTGCAAGGCCACAGGAGACAAGAAGTCTGATACATAGTCAACGCCTAGAGAGGATGGTACAGGAGTATCTCCAAGTGAACATCGAAGCCATGACTGTGTCACTGGACCCTTGGTCATTTTGGGCTTCCAATCTGGAAAAATGGCCTGAGCTCGCCACTCACGCCTTGGAGATCTTGTCGTGCCCCGCAGCCAGCGTTCTCTCTGAATGTGTGTTCAGTGCTGCTGGTGGTGTGCAGACAGATAAGCGCACGCGGTTGTCCACTGAGAATGTAGACAGACTTACGTTCATACAGATGAACAAATCATGGATCCTCAAGGACTTTTCTACCCCTGTGTCATCCTGGGGAGACTAAAAGCTTGAGGATTTTGGAAAATCACCTCACCAACCATTTTAAGCAACTCTGGGGCAATTGATGCCACTTAAGTGGTGTCTGTGCCACAATTTTTGGAAATCATGGAGACTCTTTTTGGAGTCCCCTTGCTGTGTTTTACATGACGGTGGCATCGTCAATTCCAGGTGGGTCAGGTCGCTCCCCCCCCTTTTAACCGTAAGAAACTACATACACTGTGGCTTGGGGTAATGCAGATGGTTGAGTCTGCAGAGCTGTTTACTCATACTATAGCCTGGGAATCAGAGGTCGGCTCCAAAGCTTCAGTGTCTGCTAGTCAGCGTAGTAACCCAGCTGTGAAGCAAGCTACACCGTCTGTGTATCTAATAACAATTTTTTACTGCATCTAACCCAGCCAATCATTTTGGGCTAGTAGCAGTGTCTCGTAGTCAGCGGAGTAGCCCATCTGAAGCAAGCTACACCACCTGTGTATCTAATAATTTTTTACTGCATCTAACCCAGGAAATCCTTTTGGGCTAGTAGCAGTATCTCGTAGTCAGCGGAGTAGCCTATCTGAAGCAAGCTACACAACCTGTGTATCTAATAACAATTTTAACTGCATCTAGCCCAGGCAACACTTTGGGCCTAGTAGCAGTGTCTGATAGTCAGCGGAGTAGCCCAGCTGTTAAGCAAGCTCTACCACCTGTAGATCTAATTACAAATTTTTAACTGCATCTAACCCAGGCAATACTTTGGGCCTACTAGCAGTGTCTGCTAGTCAGTGGAGTAGCCCAGCTGTTTTGCAAGCTACACCGCCTGTAGATCTAATTACAAATTTTTAACTGCATCTAGCCCAGGCAATACTTTGGGCCTAGTAGCAGTGTCTGAAAGTCAGCGGAGTAGCCCAGCTGTTAAGCAAGCTACACCTCCTGTAGACCTAATTACAAATTTTTAACTGCATCTAGCCCAGGCAATACTTTGAGCCTAGTAGCAGTGTCTGCTAGTCAGCGGAGTAGCCCAGCTGTTAAGCAAGCTACACCGCCTGTAGATCTAATTACAAATTTTTAACTGCATCTAGCCCAGGCAATACTTTGGGCCTAGTAGCAGTGTCTGATAGTCAGCAGTGTAGCCCAGCTGTTAAGCAAGCTACACCGCCTGTAGATCTAATTACAAATTTTTAACTGCATCTAACCCAGGCAATACTTTGGGCCTACTAGCAGTGTCTGCTAGTCAGTGGATTAGCCCAGCTGTTTTGCAAGCTACACCGCCTGTAGATCTAATTACAAATTTTTAACTGCATCTAGCCCAGGCAATACTTTGGGCCTAGTAGCAGTGTCTGATAGTCAGCAGAGTAGCCCAGCTGTTAAGCAAGCTACACCTCCTGTAGACCTAATTACAAATTTTTAACTGCATCTAGCCCAGGCAATACTTTGAGCCTAGTAGCAGTGTCTGCTAGTCAGCGGAGTAGCCCAGTTGTTAAGCAAGCTACACCGCCTGTAGATCTAATTACAAATTTTTAACTGCATCTAGCCCAGGCAATATTTTGGACCTAGTAGCAGTGTCTGCTAGTCAGCGGAGTGGCCCAGCTGTTAAGCAAGCTACACCACCTGTGCTTTGGACACTTAATTTTTTCAAAGGAAAAGCTTCGGGCCCATGGGACACTCAGTCAAGAGCATCGGGGAGGCACTCCAAGGCAAGGGGGCTGGGACTGGCGGTAGCACGCCTTGCGGCGGACCGCCAAGCTCGATCCTTATAAAAGCTTTTTAACTGCAGCAGCTTTAGTGGACGCTACTGGAGCTGGAACTCTATTTTATTATAAATGTAAAAACACAAACTAGTAAAAGTAACGAAAACAATTTCCAGCAATATAACCAATACATAAACAATGTATATACAAGGGACCCCACCTGCCTGACATACAACCACAGCCTATCCAAACATACCTCAAACTTCCTCCAGACTTACACCTGATTCTGCTGTAACAGAAACCAGAGATGCAGAAGCAAAATACATATAACAAAATATAAACCACATAAACCATATGAAATAACACACAACACTTAAATCATGAGTAACACATAATAACACATAATAACACATACACTACCTAAACTCTCACTATACCCCCAACCCGAACCGGCTTCTAAGTTCCGGAAAAGTCCTTCCGGACTTAGGGCGAAACCCGACAGTTTTGGGCCCGGGCCAGTCCAAGTTCATGCCTAACCCCCCTCAAAACCCACACCCCACCTAACTAACCCCCAAAGTAAAAGAACAATAAGACAACAATAATAATAACAACAACAAGAACAATGACAAAAATACCATCCGCACCAGTTCGGTGCTTGTAAACCCTTTTCATGATACCATTCTCAAAACAAAAAGCTACGGTGAGAACTTTGCCCACCACCAGGAGGCTTGGAGCAATCCAGAACTAAGGCACCTGGAAGGAGAAACCCCTCCAGAGACGGGAGGCCCCCGATGCACCCAGCCTTTCATACTCCAAGGAGCGCACCTTCACCAGGTCACCAAGGATGTTACTACATACCTCACCCACTGGGAGGATTTTACTGCCCGTCGACACTAAACACTGTGCATTCCATGTGAAAAACCTAACCACTAGGCTAACTAGAAAAAGAGTGCACTGGTCCCGTCCACCAAGGTCTCTGAACGCCCCATAGGTCCACTCAGCGTAGGAGAGGCCCGCCAGCCTAGGCCAGCCAATGGAAGCGGCCACCCTGTTGCATACCTCTGCATTAAAGGGACACTGAAACAGGAAGTGCTCCATGCTCTCAAGCGTGTCAGCACAACTCTCACGAGGACAATTCCTATCCTCGGAGTTCCTGTACTTCAAGTTTTCCCTCTCATACATCTTACCCTGAAAGCAGCGCTAAGTCAAGTCCCAATACTTCGCGGGGATCCGTTTTGAATTTAAAAGACGCAACCCCACCTCCAGATCCCGACTTGGGCAGTCCCTGAGGGCCAGTGGCTTTTGAAAATGGGTCGATAAGATCCTCTCCTCGAGAAGTTTCCTCGTGAGAGTCCTCACCTCCCACAATCCCAAACCCCACCGGCGAATTACTTTCAAAACCGGGGTAACATAAGTCGGGAGATGCCCGTGCGGTGTGCGAAGATCCTTCACACGCCCTCCTGTCTCCCATTCCTGGAAGAAGGACTGCAGCCATCCCCTACAGGAGAATACCCACAGAGGAGCCCTCTCTTTCCAGAGGTTTGATACATTTAGCTTAAGAAAGGTGCAAACCAAGAACACCACGGGGTTGACCATATTCAACCCCCCTAGTCTCCTCGTATGGTAAATAACCTCCCGCTTGACTAGGTTCAGCCTGTTTCCCCATAACAGTTGGGAAAACAGGCTGTAGACCTGCATTCAGAGAGGCTCTGGCAAAATACAAACGCTGCCTAGATACATTAACAATGATGGGAGCAGGAAACCTTTGCACAAGCTCACCCTTTCCCTCAGGGTCAAAGACCAACCCTTCCACTGGTCCACTCTCTGGGCGGCAGTTTTAAGTCTACCTTCCCAGTTTTTGGTTGGGTAATCACCCTGGCCAAATTCAATGCCTAGGATCTTGGCATACTCTTGGGGCTCTGGGAGGGTGTCCGGGAGATCAAACCTGGGATCTCCTCCCCCCAGCCAGAGACTCCCACACTTGCTCCAATTGACCATGGACCAGAGGCCCTGGAGTAGCCCTCCACCTCAGACATCACTGCCCGCACCTCCTCTTCCGAGGAGACAAAAACAGAGACATCATCAGCATAGGCCACTACCTTCAGGGCGGCCTCCCGTTCGCTCGCCTGGTCCATCCTCACCCCCGCTATTGGTCCACGATCCACCCTCCTTATGAAGGGATCAATCGCGAACACATACAGCAGGGGACTGAGAGGACATCCCTGATGAACGCCAGAGCCCACCACAAAGGCCTGTTCAATCCAACCGTTCACAAGTGGGAAACTCTCCGCCCCTCTGTACAATGTCTTCAGCCAGTCCATGAACCTCCCTGGCAGACCATACCTCAGAAGAGCGGACCATAGGTACTCGTGATCAACCCGTTCAAAGGCTTTGGCCTGATCCAAGGACAGCAGATACCCCTTCCAGAGGCCAGCCCTACCCTGCTCCACAGCCTACCGGACACCGAGAACCGCACTAAAAGTGCTACGGCCAGGAACACAGCAGTGCTGGGACTCCGAAAGGAGCCGTGGCGCAAACTTCACCAACCTGTTAAAGAGTACTTTAGCCAAAACCTTCCTGTCCACATTGAGAAGCGCTATGGGCCTCCACTTCTCAATGTGTGACGGATCCTTCCCCTAAGAAAGAAGGATCAAAGCTGACCTCCTCATTGATCTCGGAAGAGTGCCCGAGGAGAGACACTCATTAAAAATCTGAGTCAATAAGGGGACCAAAAGGTCCTTAAAGGTCTTGTAGAACTCCGAAGTTAAGCTGCCCGGACCTGGTGATTTTTTTAGCTGGAGCCTGTCAATCGCCAGTCTAACTTCCTCTTCTTTGATCTCATCCACCAAGACATCGAGCGAGGGGTCTACCCCTGATTCAGGAATGGCCTCAGCCAGGAAAGCCGACGTCTCATCTCGATCCAGCTCCTTCCTCCCCAAGAGATGTGAGTAAAAGGATCTGACGACCTCCAAGATCCCTGACCTGGACCTGGTCAGGGATCCTGTACTTCCCGAAGTCCCTCTCAAAAACCAAAGATGTGTGCCTATCATACTGACATCTCTTGAGTAAGGCTTTCACCCTGGTGATGTCCTCACGGTCACCCCCAGTTGAGACAAGTTCCTCGAGTTTCCTCCTCAGGCCCCAATACAGGAGATCCCTGTTCAGGCTTCTGAGGTTTGAAAGCAGGGGAAGAATCTCGCCACCCGATGTTTGAAGATCTCCCACCACTCTGACTTAGTGTTACCAAGGCCCAGCAGTGGTACCTGACTTTGAAAGAAATCCTCAAAGGATTGTCTTACAGCTGCTTCCTTCAGGAGTGACGAATTCAGCTTCCAAAAACCTCTTCCCATCCGAGGAGTGGTGAAGAGACTGCCTCCTCCTGCAAATAAAACCTGTCTATTCTAGACCTTCTCTGACTACCTCTGAAATAAGTGTAACCCGCGTGGCCTGTGGTGTTCTGGATGTGGACATCCACTGGGCGAGCCTCACTAACTATGCTATTCAAGACGACTCTGTCGCAAGCCAACCGGTCTCTGGAACCTCCTCTGTCTTGGGGCCTCGAGACATTGTTGAAGTCCCCTCCAAAGACCACCTGTCGGCTACAAAACAAAAAGGGTTTAATACTCATAAAGAGACACTTGCGGTCCCACTTAGTCTGGGGACCATAGATGTTTATGAGCCGAAGCTCTTGTCCCTTTATGAACACATCCAAGATCAAGAACCTCCCCATTTCCAACTCAATAACCCGTCGGCATACTACATCTGCGGTCTTGTAAAGGACCGCCACCCCGCTATACGGCTCAGCCGCAAGAGACCAATAGGAAGGCCCATGTACCCACTCCCTCTTAGCTTTTTAAAGGGATGTGAGATCGGCCAACCTGGTCTCCTGCAAAAACAAAATGTCAGCGTCAAGCTGGCCGAGAAAATGAAAGGCCGTAAACCTAGCCGCATCAGACTTTATGCTGGCAATATTATTGGTCGCCAGCGTCAACGGGGTGAGTGCCGCCATCATGAGTGATCAGGTTGGACAGCGACCTTCTTCCCACCCCCCTTACCCTTTACATGTGTTACATTTTCCTCCTCAGAGGACGATATAGCACTTTTCAGGCACACCGACACATCCATACCTGCTGTTCCAGACACAACTTTAACGGGCACAACTGCTTCAGGCGCACCCTTGCCCTTGTCAGGAGGCCCTGGGTCAACCCCCCCACCAGAGGCCCGGTTTCCCCGACCCCCGATGCTGAGGACCTGGCGCCCCCTTTAGAGCCTACATCCTTGTCCGCAACCCCCAGCACCAGACCTCCCCTCCCCCCCCATCCGAAGACAAGGGAAACTCGCTTAGGGCCTGGTACTGGTTGGAGAGCTCCACCGGAGGAAGGGAGGAAGAGCCTTCCTTTGGCACCTGGCTCCGGGTGGCCTTCTCCTTCGAGTTACCCTTCTTCCTCACCCTTTTCTTCTCCCTCTTCTTTTGCTGTTGCCACGCTTCATTCCCCCCCTCATCCACACCTTCGCTGGATGAGGATAAGGGATCGGTGGCCCCATCCTCCCTGACCATCCTACTGACCTCTTCGTCTATCTCACTGTCCGGGACCTCAGCTGCAAGCTCCCCCAAACTAGGGACCAGAGGCAGGGACATAACCCCTTGGTACCTCTCCACCACTCTCCTCGGACGCTGCTCTTTCCCTCCCGCCTCAGGCGGAGGTCTGCTCCTCACCGGTCCCTTACTTCCTACGCCGCCACTAGTCTCTTCACCGGCTGGTCTGGTCCTCGCCTCCTCTCTACCAGCACCTCCCGGATTCAGGCCAACATTGGCATAGGAGCGTGGACAGCGACTAAACGGGTGTCCCAAGACACCACACAGGTTACACCGAATGTCCCTACAGGTTGCGGCCAGATGACCCACCCCTCCACACACTGCGCACTTCACCACCTTGCACCCCGCGCTGAAGTGAGAGGGGCTGCCGCACCTGTGGCACAACTTCGGCTGCACCTGGTAAAAGATCAGGATTCGGTCCCTTCCCAAGAATGTTGAAGTCGGAATGTGGGTAGCCGAGTAACCCGAGACCTTCAGTTTTAACATAAAGGTCCAGGCCCCTGAATAGATGCCAATGCTTCTCCAGATTCTTTTTGGGAATCTGGACCACCTCCCCATACCTGCTCAGCCAGGTCATGATATCCATCTCAGAAAGTGACTCGTTACTGGTGAGCACGGTCACTTTCTTCACTGAGTTTTGGTGAGAGATAGCCTGGACTATAAACCCTCGCCATTCAGGGCAAATCCGAGCCAGCTCATAGTGAGACCAGAAGAGCTCTAGGCCCTCCGATCTCACAAAGCTGACGTCGAAAAAGGTGGCACCATAGGGATGAATCAGGGCATAGATGTCATCAGCCCTGAAGCCCATCCCCAGGAAAAGCTCCACCACCTTGTCCCTAGAGGGGCACGCTTCATTGCCTTCCCAACGGAGACGGACCACATTCCTACGGACGCCACACTGCCCAGCTGTCGGCAGAGACCACCTAACGTTCTCTGCCTCTAAGTCTCGGAAGGCGGACAGACCATGTCGGTCTATCCAGAACGATAAATCTACCTCCCTACCCTCCACTGTAATGGACTGCTCTCCCCTCTTCAGGCCGTCCAGGAGACAACATTGCAAGTAACCCTGCCCAGCGTCCCCTGACAAGGACCCTCCACTACCCGCGGCGGCCGCCGTAAAGGTGCGGACATGCAAACCGCCCTTTAACGAGGCCGCCAACGAACCGGGATTCCTTGGCCTCACACTTGGCCCCTCATTCACACTCACACTCTGCCTGCCAGCCTCACCTACCGCCCCTGCACCATTACCATCACCACCAGCCATACCACTCACCACTTCCATACCTGCATCCTCACCTACATCCTCACCTCCTTCATGTACCCCATTCATCCCCACCTCATGCACCCCATCCATGCCAGCCAGAACAGGTGGGGTACTAACTGCTTTACCCAAGGTCACGGCATCACTGGGGGGGTTTTCAGGACACTCACCACATCCGCAGTGGTGTCCTTACTCCCCTTCTCCCCCTCTGCCACCTTGGACCCTCCAATATTCATGCGCTGGGTATCACAGGGGCCGGGATTTTGGGCGCCAGGTTTTACCAACCTCACAGGTGCAGACACCCCGGCCGGTTTACCCCCAGCACCCTTGTCCCCAGCATGCGGCCCCTCAACCCTCTGGCCAGATATGGAAGCAGTGGCTCTCTCCTCCCCCACCATCCTCCGGACCTCAGCCAAGATCTCTGAAAAAGCCTCTCTGGCTCCACTGCCACAACCCCCACCTCCCTCTGCCTGAGACCCAGAGGCCATGGGAGACAGAGATGGGAACTCCACCACACTGAATATGTCTGGCGCCACCACCAGCGATGACCCTTTGCCATCCCTACTGTCTACCGTAGGGATCGCCACACCATCACCACTCGCCTTACATTTGCCTTTACTCTCCCCACCGGACCTGCGCCGTGGACCAACTTCATGATCCGGGCGCCCTTGACCGGCGGGGGTTACACAGGAGACAGCAGCAGCATCAGTATCATCATTAAACACGTAACGCATACTCACCGTCTCCTGTGCCTTCTTCTTGCGCCCCTTCTTCTCCTTTCCGGGTCCCGGATCTTCGTCCCCGAAACAAAAATGCTGGAGGTTCACCGGGGACTCCAGTAATCGAATGGCTACCATGAGCCCCCCGGACCCCGAAGATGCCTCCATGTCCTCCTCCTCTAATGTGCTGGAGGCAGGCAGCGCCACCTGCTCAGGACGCAGACTGGAAGATTTAGGAGGCTCCCCGGTAACGCAGGCAGGCTGCTCGACCGGGGCTACTGCCACCTCCTGGGACACTGTTCCTGGATCCGCCTCTGTCTTCCCTGCTGTCTTTCCTGCTGTCTTCCCTGCTGCCTCCCTCCCAGCCGCAGGTTTCTTCTTGGCAACTCCAGGTGGTGCGGTGGGCAGGACGAGGGGCGGGGCACCAGCGCAAGGCTTGCTGAGCCTTGTGGTACTATAAGTATTGCTAGCTGATTTTACTTTCATGTCCCTCCTGCCTCCCTCCTTCCCTCCGCCCATAGACTGTACAGAGGCAGTGCCGAGAGCTGTGGTGGGTGGGACTAGGGGCGGAACGGCAGACCGGGGGCCACTGGGCTCTGCAGTTCCACGTGTGTCTCTCATGGTGGCCACACCGAGTGCCGAGGTGGGCGGGGCAAGGGGCGGGCCGCCGGACGGGGACCGCTGGGCTCTGCAGTTCCTCCTGCGGCTCTCACAGCTGCCACGCTGAGCAGAGAGGTGGGAGGGGAAAGGGGCGGAGCCCCGGACCTCGATCCCCCGGCCTCTGTGCCCGCACCCACACTATCCTCTGCTCTCACTAACAGCGCGCCTCTTCCTCCACCCCGCACCTTCTCCTCCTCCATGGCTGGGGTAACCCCTGGGGCAGCACCCAGCGCTGTGTTGGGCGGGACACGGGGCGGGGCTCCAGACAAACGTTCCTTTCCAGGCTCCTGGCTCCCATGCATAGTCCTGGGTGTGCCTTCACTGGCCGGCAGGCCCCCTTCATACGCCCCCCTTCCTTGCTGTGTGGTTAACCCCTCCTGGCCTGAGAACCGCCGATCATTAGAGAACTTCTCAAGAAAGGGACCCGCAGCCCTCTCTATTTCCGCCTGCCTCTGCTCCACCTCGGCAATCCTATCCTTGACCATCTGGATTTGCGTGGCGATCGCCGGGCGCTTCCCCTGGGCTGCTGCATTATATAGCGCCTTGGCCTGCCGCAGCTCCAGCAGGAGTTTCGCCAGTGCCACCTTCCCCTTCTCGTGGCACCGCAGCATCTCCACCACCCGCTGGGAGAAAGCCTCCGCCGACTCGTCTGGGCCCCTCTCGGCCCATGGGGCACTCCCGTTGCCTACCTTGGGCTTGCCAATCTCCTTGTTAGCCGATGCCGGCATGCTCACCGTAGCCGCTTCATGCTGGGACAGCCTCCCATACCTCTTCACAGAGTCCTCCGATGGATCCATATTCAGTCCTCTGACCCCACCCGGCTCAGACCGGGAGGGCCGGAGTCCGGGGATGCCCCCCGACACCCCTGCCTCGGTCCTGGGAAAACGAAGAGGCAAGGGTCGGGCTTAGAGAAAAAAAAATCCTAGTTGGAGCTTACCAGGAGCTCCTCCACACAGCTCTCACTCAGCTAGGACCACAGGCCACACCTCCTCCACTTCCTGCTACCGCGGCTGCTGGCATCAGACTTGCCCTCCAATAGATCCTTGTAAAAGGATTTAAAGTGTACTCATTCAAATTACAGAGCCAATTTAAATTACAGAGCTTAGACCTGCCTCCACCGTGGGGGGTCTCGTCCCACCAGCGGACAGGCACCAGTATTGGGAGAGGGGGGCTGGCCGTCAGGGTCCACCTTGGCTCTGGCACAAACCCGGCGTCACGGAGGTTGCACGGGCAGGAATTGCTTGGCCGTGTCGGCTTCGCACTCCAGCGTAGTCCCTCTGCCCGCTCGCGCCCGTAACTTCAAAGGTATGCGCAAGTGGCTTTTCTTCCCAGGGCTGTTCCCCGCCCAGCAGGAACGTGGGGGAGCTCAGGTCGGCCTTTCACCGTACTCCCTTACCTCCCTCACCCTCTTTCCTTCTTCTGTTCTCCATCTAACCCCTCGGCTCTGTGGTGTCCGCTTTCCCTCCAGCTTCCTCCTTCTCACAGGTGGACTACCGCGTGTATTCACACTGTGGCAAATCTTTTGGGCCCAGGCATAATAAGTCGTCGAGGTAATGGATAATATGTGCCCCCTTAGAAATGTCCATGACGACCCATTTGAGGAAGCAACTAAACGCCTCAAAAAGTGAGCAGGATATGGAGCACCCCATGGGCAATCAGCGATCTATATAGTATGCTCCTTCCCAGAAGCAGCCCAATAGGCGGACACTATTCGGAGGCACAGGTAGTAAGTAACCGGAACGCCCCGTCAATGTCTGTTTTGGCCATTAGGGTGCCCCTTCCCAACTTATTGACCCACCTGATTGCCTTATCTAAGGAGGTACAGTATATACTACTGTACTTGGTTCCGCGTCGATGTTTACTGACCTGCCCCTTGGATATGACAAATGGTGGATTAGTCCGAATGTATTGGGTTCCGCTTTTGGCACGAATCCCAACGGGGATACCACTACGTCTTGTAAGGAAAGTGTTCTGAATGGAACCGCCATTCTACCTAAAGATATTTCTTTTTTTAATTTTCTTGTCACGACATCTGGGTGTTGGTAGGCTGATTTTAGATTTTTACTCCAGCCTTTCTTGATTTTAGAAGGGCATGACATGCCTATATCTGTGTCTCCTCCTCCTTTTACTCCTCCACCTCTTTTCTTTTCGCATGACTATATGTACTTATCACTTTTCCATGTGTTAGTTGTGTCTTCTGAGCAGTTTGTCAGCTTTTGGACACCTTTGAAGGTGTTTTCTATGTGTTTCTATGTGTTTTTGTTTGCCTGCCATTGGTTTTAACGGTGTTCGACGGTGTTCGACGAACCGTTTAGCGAACCGTTCGGCGAACATGCCGGTGTTCGACGAACCGAACCCGAACACTACGGGGGTGGTTCAACACTAATCCTCTCTTGCCATGTATAGCGCTGTCACTTATTACACAGCATTCCATATATTTATGTATAGCACTATCCCTTACTACATAGCATAATCTCTTATTATGTATAGAGCTGTCCTATATTACATAGCATTCCCTCTTGTTATGTATAGTGCTGTCATGTACTATGTAGCATCCACTATTATAATGTATAGCGCAGTCCCTTATTATATAGCTTCTTCTTTTGTAATATATAGCACTGTACAAAAGGGAACCAATTTGGCTAGGCATGCTACATTCACCACTCTTTCTGTCTCCCTATGTTTGCAAATCTGCCACAGAGCAACTGTGTGTTCATCATGTGATCACAAGATTAAAAATTGAATAGTCACACATTATGTGTGACCATTATTTTTTTTGTCTATGTTCACAATTAATTGCTTTTTCATCTTCTGGTTTATTTTTTTCACAATTATTTGCTTTTTCACCTAGAGATTGCATACACAATTTTAAATTCTTAATAATTTTTTTGTTTGCATTATGATGATAAACTATTCATATGTTGTTCTGTTGTTCTATTGTGTGTCCAGGGTTTGATACTCACCAGTGGGTGGGATATATAATTTCCTTGAATCACGGCTTCCTTAGTTGCTTTATGTATTTCTGTGTATGATAGCCTGAGGAAGAAATCAGATCGATTTTGAAACACATTGCTGTCTTTTACTAAATGTTGTTGTGTTTCATCACCTTCTCATCCTTGTCTTTTTTCCCATATTTTTATTGCCTTGGAATTGTTTTAATGAGCCGTTTTGCTGGTTTTAATGGGTGGAGCAGCAGTCTATATGAGGAATACCACTTTACTACTACGCTCATCAGAGTTGTGCCTGACCTGCACAGCTCCACCCAGGGAGGAGATGCCTTTGTCCCATCCCCTGATGATGCTGCCCATGCGGTGAAACATGTTGGGGGGGACGTGTGCTATAATATTGCTTGTCCTATTCTGCTACACAAGTGATGGCACCCTGTGCCACCAGAGCCACAGCAAGGCACAGGAGCGCCGCTATACCCCTCTATACCAGCAATGAATGACACAATCCCTTCTGGGACCCACACCCTGCCTATGCATAGACTCCATATGACCGCATGATCCACGTGGCCCTGTGATGCTCGAAAGCCCTACCCTGGGAGATGGGGACTCGGAGCCGGGTCCTGTTGTTGTCGATGGGGTGCAGCCGTGGCCCGGACCCGCTCCGTGCCCAGGGCCGTCGCACTAAAAAGGATGGTATGGGCTTATCCGGGTTGAGTGGCTGATTCCGACTACGCCACCTGTGGGACCTGGTGAAGGCCACCAGCGCTGCTGCAGTCCTCTGAGGCATGGTTGTATGGCGGCCATAGTTATTACTACTCCCCACAGGCAGAGCAAGGCTTCAGGGCAGAGACACAGGACGAGGGGGTAGTAGTAGAGGAGTACGGGCGCCGCGTCGTGCGGTGTGGCGCAGAATAAACAGTCCGGAGGCCATAGGGGTGAACTTCCAAGGCTTTACACACATTAGAGATGGCAGAAGGAAGGCGACTCCCTGCTCCCCGCGGAGTTCTGCGGTCACCAGAGACGGGGGTCCAACAACCTCCGAGTAAGTCCAGCGTTCAATCGGGACCCTACACCAGAGTGTTCCTGAACTACAGACCTAATCCTTTCCTGTCCGTGTGTGTGCGAATAGGCCAGGTCTCCCTCTGAACTCCTCTCAGAACAAGGGCACGGGTGGCAGCTCCGCTCCGTCCGATGCCCGGTGGGATTCTCAGGGCCTACCGGGCTTTCCTGACCAGGACGTAGAGTAGCAAGGTCGGGTGTCGGGGCCGGTACCCCTCTTGCAGCCGGACTCCCTCTGAATAGATCAGGTGGTGAGGACAGGTGGCGCACACCGCTCCGTCTGCATCCTCCCTGGGATCCATTTGCTATGGAGCCACACTCTTAAGCTCCGGGCCTTCTTGGTCCTGGTCCTTGACAGGGTTGAGACATTCCTTGTCTACAACCTACCCCTCGTCCCAAGGCCGGGGCACGAGGGCTGTGTCTCCATCTGATGCAGGCCCACACAGGATCTGTGCTCCGGGAGGGAGGTCACAGTGCCAAGACTTGACTAGACTGTCAGTCAAAGAACGATCAAAGACCTTAAGACCAAAATGGCTTTTTATTAAATATGAAATTTAAAGTGTAACTAAATTGTAAGTCCTCCACCCACACCCACTAACTGGTTCCCCTATCTCTTGGTTCCCCAGTCTCCCTGTAACCAGGAGGGCAGCACTTAGTGCATACAAGCCCCCTCTGGTGGAGAAATGTGGTGTTGGATGCAAGGTTGGGTCACGACCATCACGCTGTTCTTACCTCAGAGGAGGAACACTACAATCCATTAGAGAAGTGCAGCATTCCTGTGGCGGTCGAAACCTCAGGGGCGCCACATTCCCACACCACAATTGGACCTGGTTGAGCTCTCCTCTTTCCTGGACTTTAGCCCTATTCTCAGACTCTAAACAATTTCAAAACACCCATACAATAAGCGACTAAATGATTAAGGCCGTAATTGAGGCCGAAACGTCTTACCACTGTCACCTTACACCTGGGTTTGAACAAATTGTTTGTGTATTAATAAATGTTTTTGCATTCACAGCATTTGAGTGTGCGATGAATTGAGATACAATACCAGGCAACCTGTGAACTTGTTATGCAATTATATAAAAAACTATGATGAAAAGAAAAATTGATGAATACATTTTCTGTATAGATTGTAGATGAGACCTCTGAATTATTTTTTTATGGTGGGTCTGAGCAATTCCCTTAAAGGTGTTTCCAGTTTGCAAAAAAATATTTTTAAAGGGTTCCAACTGGCCTAAAGAAATAAAAAAACAGTACTGACTCTCAAAGATCCTCTGCAGTTACTGGTCACAATGCTTACTTGGTCATCACTGGCATATACTTCCTGGTCACCTATTGACACAGTAGAGACAACAGGAAATGCCCACTTAGCCAATCAATGACAACTCGGCCACTGATTGGCTGAATGGGTTTTTTGTGTCATTTTCAATGAGTCAAGATGGGAGCAGGAAGGTGAGATCAGCGGGAACCTGGTAAATGAAACCACAGCTGTAAAGGTTCAGTGAGAGTGAATATTGCTACTTTTTTACCAGTCTGAAACGTATTAAATATTCTTAAGCTTATTTCAAAATATATACTTCACCTGTGTGTGTCTCTTAAGGGTTTTCAACCCAATTGCATTTTTTTCTCATATTCATTGAAATAAAACAATATATTTACTGGAGTAAAATAAGTATATTTATGTGCTACTTTGTTTTACCAGCTAGTTAGGTTTTGAAGGACTTCCTAATTCTTCTATTATATATCTTTTGCTGTTCTACCAGTCGTATCATTAAATGCTTTTTTCCATTTTCTTTTCCTCTATCCTATTTTGCTGGAGGGGCAAGAATACAATTCATAGACTATATATAATATATATGTAGATGAAAAATAAAGTGTATTCTTCTGTCCAGACCTAATTTGATGTATGACAGTATAAGTAGAGATTTATGCTGACTGCAGCGTGAAGACAAGGAAGATGGCTATGCCATAAGTGGATGGTTTTAAGATTATAGGAGAGAAAAATAAGTGTCTGTCCCCTGCCTTCTGATGCATTGTCATATGATAAATAGAGATTGCTGAATTATCCAGGAAACCAGTTGTAGGTCAACACTCCTATTCCGAAGTTATCCTGTATTCTGCAGATTCCAATGGTCTCTGTGGTTAGTCAATAACTGCTTTCTGCATATATCTCGTCATGTTAATGTTCATAGTATATTATATCTCACATAACATAAGTATGAAGAAAAACTCAAGATAAACCGACATAATGTTATGATCTTCTGTCCATAATGGTCTTCCTGTATTAACAATCACCATCAGTTATCTAAGTAAATTAAAATAAGTAAAACCCATACATATAGTATTATTAATTTTATCTATAATCAATGGGATCTGATAGTTGCCTGATTATGTCAGATACTCATAAAAAGTAGATAAAACTTGTGCAGGTAGAGAGCCTTAAGAAAGTCAGCCCAGAAAGTCTGATAGCTAACAAGCTAACACTTGTTTTCAACATAGAAATATAATGTGACATTTTACATGACCAGAAAAAGACTGAGAATTCAAGTAGATAGAAAATTAATAGCGTGCAGAATCAGATTGGGTTTTATAGGATGTTAAAACAAAAATCAAAATAAACACAGAAATTGCACAAAAAATCTAAAATATCCCAGCAACTCTTCCCTGCATTCCATTTTCTTCTATCACATTTATTCTAATGTTACTAATAAAGTTAAAGTAAATCTGTCACCATGATTTTGCTACCTAATCTGAGAGCAGCGTAATGCAGGAAGAGACCCTGTTTCCAATGATTTATCACTTAGTTTGCTGGGTGCAATGGCTGTGACACAATCAGACTTTGTAGATGTTGCAGAGCTCAGAAATCTAACACTGCCCACACCATTGCTTTCTGTGTACATTGTCTATTAAAGAAAACTGATTATCAGAGGAAGGGCATGGTTGGACCAGGGTTCATGTGCCTTGTGGTCCAGGCAGTGATAATCTCCTGGTGATAAAACCTTCACTTGTATGGAAACAACAGCACACAGCTTAATAAGTGACACATCCCTGAAATCTGTGTCTCAGCTGCTACCTTATGCTGTCCTCAGATTACATAGCAAAAACCTGCAGAAAGATTCTCTTTAAAGAATATATAATGAAATCTTCTTTGTATATATCAGGAGCTCAGCCATGTCCCCCTCACCTTCCTCACTGTCCTGTGTGTGACTGTAAGACAACTGACTGCAGCAGAAGTCTCCTCACTGCTCCCTACATGAGATGGTACAAAAGGTGCAAAACCCTGTCCCTTGTGAAAGGGGGTAGAACTTTGTTCTGCCACTAGCAGAAGATGAAACTGATCGTCAGGAAATACATTTTCCTTCAAGGATGACGGTTATAGGATCGGGCAGACAAAGCTGCAGTCTAGCAACTATATTACTCATACATTTATTTTTAGATTTAATTTTCCTTTAAAATGTGTCCACAATTTGATCATCCGAATCTAATTTAACAACAAAAGATTGAGGCCATGTTCCCTTGTAGCGTTTTTTTCCGCTATGTTTTTGTGTGTAGAAAATCTGTTGTGTTCAAGCAAAATACAAAATCTACTGTTCAAGCAAAGTAGATGTGATTTAATGAAGACTCATGCACATTTAACATTTTAAGGCTGTGTGCCCACTTAAAAAATGCTTGGTAATACGTGCCCCATGGTCCCCAATGATAATCCGCATGAGCGGAAAAATACGCAGCATGTCCATTAATTTTGCGGACACCCAGCGTAATTGCCGCCATTGACTTGCATTGAATCGCTTAATATCCGTGTCAGCACATTTGCACATGCGGATATTATGTGATTCTATGTGCGGATGGTACCCAGGTCTGGAGAAGAGGAGACTCTCATCCAGACCCGGGTACCACAGAACCTGTAAAAAAAAAGAATTTAAAATAAAAAATAAAGATTATACTTACCTTCCGATGACGTCATTTAGTGACGTGACTCAATGACGTCATGGCAGGTCCTTCCACACCACCGCGACCCATACAACAGACCGGACGTAGCGGAAAAAACACCGGGGGCCATCGGAAGGTAAGTATAATCTTTATTTTTTATTTTTTACAATTCTTATTCTTTTTTTTTAACCATTACTTGGTCACACTATATAAATCCATGCCGGTTGAATGGATTTATATAGTGTGACCAAGTTGTCAAGCACTTTTCCAAGTGATGCTAAAATCGCTTGGAAAGCGCTTGTCAACCCGCATGCAGAAATGCTTGACAAACGCTTCTACCTGGCAGGAAAACCGCATGTAAAATCCGCATGCATTTTTCCTGCCAGGGAGAAGCGGAAAAAATCTGCAGCATTTCTGCATCGTGGGCACTTAGCCTAAGATGCTGTTGAACTGCATTTTTTTGGTGCGTTTTTTTTTTGCAGCCTTATATTGAATTCATATAAAAGCACATACAAAGATGCATGAAAAAAATGTAGTTGAGTTTTTAACTGCTTAATCAAAGTTTTTCTGTACTAAAAAATTGCATAAAATACTGCTTGAAAACTGAAGCAAACATTTATCAAAGAAAGAGGAAAAAAACATAAAAAATGCCATAATCAGCAACATTTTTTATTGTGTATTATGGTGCAGAAACCTTGCAGAAAACAATCTACATAAAAAGCATCAGAAAAAATGCAGGATTTACACTATGTGTGAACATGGCTTTAGTAATTTAGATTTTTTTGTATTGTCAAATGTTGGGCTAAAGCAATTAAAGAATAGGCCCACATACTGCTGATTTTTCAAATCCACATCAAAACTATTTTTGCTATTTATTACACTGCTGATTCTGTGCAGATTTAACCCACTTTGCTGTGGATTACACTGCTGATTCTGAGCAGTTTTCACCCACATTACATTATAAGGAGAGAAATCTGTGGTGAAAATATGTAACACAAGTTACAACGCTTCTGAGCAGCATGGTGGCTCAGTGGTTAGCACTTCAGCCTTCCAGCACTGGGGTCCTGTGTTTGAATCCCACCAAGGACAACATCTGTAAGGAGTTTGTATGTTCTCCAGGTTTGTGTGGGTGTTCTCCACATTCCAAAAACATTCTGATAGGGATTTTAGATTGTGAGCCCCAATGGGGGCAGTGGATATGTCTGTAAAGTGCTGTGGAATTAATGTCACTATATAAGTGAGATAAATAAATAAATGCTAAAGTTTACTGTTACTTTGCAACAGATCTCATTTTCCATGCTGAAAATTTTTGCAGCTTGTAGATGAAATTTGCAAAACCTTATCCACTTACTTGTTACTGTATTCCACTGTGAGGTTTGTAAGCTCAGTTCCATAATTATAATTTTATATAGATCATACAATGTGAATTTATATTCATCTCTCAAAGAATGTTATTTTGTAGCATGGTGTATATTGTACCTACATTGTCTTTTGTATTCAGGTTTTGAATATGTTTGCGTTTTCATATATAATTCACTATTCTATTCTGTACATGACACTTTCTATCATCTATATTTAATCAGCACACTTTAGTTTATTAAAGTACATGTTCGTGCTTTTGCTCGCCATGTATACCACTGCATATTAATTGTCTACATGCCACTCATTTTGTCTCGATTTACCAGGTCTAGGTTTCATCTCTATTTTTATACGCTCTGGGATTTGATCACTCTATCATTTTCACCATTCCTTCATAGTACAATCAGATTTCAGATGGCGCTTCATATCTCCAAGGCCTTTGGGAGTTGGCGAACTTTGGCTGAGGTGTCAAACACAATGTCAATAAATGAGGATTGCACAGTTTCTCAATTTCCTCCGTAGGATTGCTGATTTAATGCCTCAAGACAGTAGCTGTCATTAGGAGGACGTGGAAATAAATGAAGCTAATTTCTGGGTTTAGCTATATCAATATCTTCCCAAATCTCATGAATCCCATAGTGACAACTTTGTGCTGAAACAGAAGATAACTGTTGTCTCTCGGTTCTCTATTTTTCATGTAATTGTCAGGCTTAGCAGCCAATATGTTGGATGCGCCCGATTTGCTTAACATTCGATATCAAGCAGTTAGTTGTCAGATCATGTACTTGTTAAATATTCTGTTTTGCTTCTTGATGCCTGTTTACAGCTTAATCTATGTGTTTTTTGTGTTATAGATCATCATTTTTCATACTTTTTATTACGTTGTGTTATATAGTGTTAATCACTTTAAGGCAGATTTTAAGAAGAGTTTAGCTGCTCTTTTTGGGGGGAGGGGATAAGGTTAAATGCCAGAAGTTATTTGAAAATGTATAGTAAAATATGATAATGCCTACATTGTAGCATTTTTGAGGTCAAAGAAAGATATGGCATTTTATGCTATTTTTATAGGATCAGCTCTATGTACATAGCTGTTTGATTTGTGGTGTTTTTGGTCATCAGTGGCATATTATTCAACAGACAACATGCTCTATGCATGGAGCTGTTCTCCATACTTATCAATGGAAGTACAGAATAAATATAATTTTTTTTATATTAAATCAACAATAAAAAACACTATGAAAAGGCATACAAGTTCAAAAATATAAGGCTGTTTCTATTTTTTCACCTACTCACTGGTTGATTCTGTATTGAGCACATTGTACCAAACTTGGACAATGTTTGCAACTTTTCTGTTAAAGGGAACCTACCTAACAGGTCCCCCATGCCCTTCAACCCACCAGCATTTGTATGTTCCTTAATAAATACCCTGCCTAGCAAGACCTTGATCCTGGATGACACATTCCCAAATGGTTTAAAAAAAAGTATTTTTAAAGTCCGCTTTTAACCCCTTAACCCCCGAGGGTGCTTTGCACATTATTGACCAGGCCAATTTTTACAATTCTGACCACTGTCACTTTATGAGGTAATTACTCTGGAACGCTTCAACGGATCCCCCTGATTCTGAGATTTTTTTTTCGTGACATATTGTACTTCATGATTTTGGTAAAATTTCTTCGATATCACTTGCGTTTATTTGTGAAAAAAATGGAAATTTGGTGAAAATTTTGAAAATTTTGCAATTTTCAAAATTTGAATTTTTATGCCCTTAAATCAGAGAGATATGTCACACAAAATAGTTAATAAATAACATTTCCCACATGTGTACTTTACATCAGCATAATTTTGGAACCAAATTTTTTTTTTGTTAGGGAGCTATAAGGGTTAAAAGTTGACCAGCGATTTCTCATTTTTCCAACAAAATTTACAAAACCATTTTTTTAGGGACCACATCACATTTGAAGTCACTTTGAGAGGTCTTTATGACAGAAAATACCCAAAAGTGACACCATTCTAAAAACTGCACCCCTCAAGGTGCTCAAAACCACATTCAAGAACTTTATTAACCCTTCAGGTGCTTCACAGGAATTTTTTGAATGTGGAAGAAAAAAATGAACATTTAACTTTTTTCACAAAAATGTTACTTTAGACCCAATTTTTCTTATTTTCACAGGGGTAACAAGAAAAAATGGACCCCAAAATTTGTTGTGCAATTTCCCCTGGGCACGGAGACACCCCATATGTGGGGAAAAACCACTGTTTGGGCGCACGGCAGGGCTCGGAAGGGAAGGAGCGCCATTTGACTTTTTGATAGTAAAATTTGCTTGAATAATTAGCGGACGCCATGTTGCGTTTGGAGAGCCCCTGATGTGCCTAAACATTGGAGCTCCCCCACAAGTGACCTCATTTTGGAAACTAGACCCCCCCAAGGCACCTATCTATATGCATAGTGAGCACTTGGAACCCCCAGGTGCTTCACAAATTGATTCGTAAAAATTAAAAAGTATTTTTTTTTCCACTTTTTCATTTTTACGAATCAATTTGTGAAGCACCTGGGGGTTCCAAGTGCTCGCTATGCATCTAGATAGGTGCCTTGGGGGGTCTAGTTTCCAAAATAGGGTCACTTGTGGGGGAGCTCCAATGTTAGGCACACAGGGACTCTCTAAATGCAACATGTTGTCCGCTAACAAATTGAATGGAAAATCGGCTCAAATTGTTAGCGGACACCATGTTGCGTTTGGAGAGCCCCTGTGTGTCTAAACATTGGAGCTCCCCCACAAGTGACCCCATTTTGGAAACTAGACCCCCCAAGGCACCTATCTAGATGCATAGTGAGCACTTGGAACCCCCAGGTGCTTCACAAATTGATTCGTAAAAATGAAAAAGTATTTTTTTTTCCACTTTTTCATTTTTACAAATCAATTTGTGAAGCACCTGGGGGTTCCAAGTGCTCACTATGCATCAAGATAGGTGCCTTGGGGGGTCTCGTTTCCAAAATGGGGTCACTTGTGGGGGAGCTCCAATGTTTAGGCACACAGGGACTCTCCAAATGCAACATGGTGTCCGCTAACAAATTGAATGGAAAATCGGATCAAATTGTTAGCGGACACCATGTTGCGTTTGGAGAGCCCCTGTGTGTCTAAACATTGGAGCTCCCCCACAAGTGACCCCATTTTGGAAACAAGACCACCCAAGGCACCTATCTAGATGCATAGTGAGCACTTGGAACCCCCAGGTGCTTCACAAATTGATTCGTAAAAATGAAAAAGTGGAAAAAAAAATACTTTTTCATTTTTACGAATCAATTTGTTATTAGACACCCCAAAAAAAACATGCGGGGATCGCTCATGCATGGCAGGCAATCCCTGCAAAGTATTTTTGGCCGTGAAGCATATGGGGAGGAGACTTGAGCATGTCACTCAAATACCCACGATACTCAATGCATACCCGAGCACCCGATGCAAACTCAAGTAGCGAGCACTTGCGCTCAACACTAGTCGCCATATCGTCATCTTTTTTTCTTACTTTTGAAAAAAAATCCCAACCCCATCACAACCCTAACCCCAAACCCAGCCCTAACCCTAGTCCAACCCTAACCCGAGAGTTTATTTTTTACGCCGTTCCTCGTGCGGTATAAGTGATTAGACGACTTTATTCTTTGGGTCGGTGCGATTACAGTGATACCAGAATCATATCAGGTTTTTATGACTGATAGCTGTCACACACTAAAAGACGCATTTTTTGTAAAATCTAGTTTTTGCATCGCCATATTTTGAGAGCTATAATTTTTCCAGATTTTGGCAGACAGTCATGTGACGGCTTGTTTTTTGCGGGATGAGTTGACGTTGTTATTGGTGCCATTTTCAGGCACGTGACATTTTTTGATCGCTTTCTATTCCGATAAATAAATAAACAAAAACCAACAATTCAGGAATTGTTTTTTTTGTTTTTTTTTATTCTGTTCCGCGTGTGGTAAAATTGATAAGGCAACTTTATTCTTCGGGTCAGTACATTTACAGCGGTACCACATTTATATCATTTTTCTATGTTTTGCACTTTTACATAATAAAAGCAATTTTATAGAAAAAAATATTTTTTAGCATAGCTTTATTCTGAGAGCTATAACTTTTTTATTTTTCGACTGATGGAGCTGTATGGTGGCTTGTTTCTTGCGGGACGAGATGACGTTTTCATTGGTACCATTTTTATTTATATTCGTCTTTTTGATCGCGTGTTATTCCATTTTTTGTCTGGCGGTACGATGATAAAGCATTGTTTTTTGCTTTGTTTTTTTTTGTTGTTTTTTTTAAAGTCTTCACTGAAGGGGTTAACTAGTGGGACAGTTTTATAGGTCAGGTTGTTCCGGACGCGGCATTACCAAATATGTGTACTTTTATTGTTTTTTTTTTTTTTATAATAATAATATTTATTGATGGGTACATTATATTTTTATTTTTGGTGGATTATTTTTTTTAGTTTTTTTTTATATTTTTACTTTTTTTTTTTCACTTTCTGACAGTTTTTACACTTTTTTACTCTGTCCCACTCTGGGACTTTCACTTTTTTTATTCTGATCGCCTGCACAGCATAGGGATGGAGCATCATCCCTGTGACGTGCAGGTTGTCAGCGCTGGACAGGGAGAAGATAGTTTGGAGATGCACTGCGCATGTCCAAAAAATCTTCCTGCTGTCTGGTGACCCGTATGTTGTCATGACGACATCGGGTCGTCATGGCAACATCCTGGAAGCCACGGCAGACAGCGCTGGAGGCCAGAAGAGGAGGTGAGTATCTGCGATCACCTCCCCTTGCCACCGCAATGCTGCGATCGACTTCGATCGCAGCATTGCGGGGGTTAATGTGCTGGGAGCGGTGCGGGACCGCTCCCTGCACATAGTACCGGGTGTCAGCTGTGACAATCAGCTGACACCCGGCGGCGATCGCGCCCGCACAGCCTGTGTGCGCGCGCGATCGCGATGACGTACTAATACGGGTCTGGCTCTTAAGTCCCAGGGCACAGACGCGTATTAGTACGTCTAATGTTGTTAAGGGGTTAAGATGCAAATATTTTTGGCTAGTTTATTGGGCGTTTATTGCCCCAGACTAGTAGTCCTACTCAGCATGTTAACACGCCCCTGTAGACATGATAACATGATTTGCAAGAGCTGGCATCTTGCGCATGCGCTCGACTTTCTTTCCTACACAGCATTGCACCTCTGAAGTCAGGTGTACGACAAAAGACGTCAGAAGAACAGAGCGGCAACTTAAAGGAGAAAGCTTCCATGTCTTATATTTTTTTAATAGAGCAGTTTTTTTGACAAAGAAAGCTGGAACTGGTGTTTTGGTAGCTAAGTCAGATATGGAGTCCACTTTCTGTTGCTTCCAGTTCTCCAACTTGTTTGCATTGATTGGGTCGTTCTTTAAAGGATAGCTTTTTTTGTGGATTTCTGGGGTTATTATTATCCAAACACTGTGGCTCAGGAATTAGTGTATGAAGTAAGGTTTGGGGTTTCCTGAGAACTGGCCTGCCTCCTCTGTTGACTATAGGTTCTATGTTAGGGATGGGCTGCACCTCAATGAGTTGAAAGAATGGCTTGAAGGTTGGAGGAGTATTTAAACTAGAGACTGAGGGGTGGGCCATTACTGTACAGAAGTGGAAGATAGTGTACATAGTGACCTGGGCTTAAGTAATGAAAATGCAGGTGTCATAGGGGAAGGGGTTAGAACAGTTAATACAGAGGGGAGGAATAGAAATACAGTGAAATATATAAAGTGAATGTATACTAATGTCAGAAACCTTGCCAACAAGATAGAGAAATTTTAATTATTAATGTTCAAAGAAAATTATGATATAGTGAGGATAATGGAAACATGGCTGGACGACAGCTTTGACTGGGCTCTTAATTTTCATAGACTAATCTCAGTCAAATGACGGAAGAGGACGAGATTAATGTCAATCTACTAAATGGCTTTTTCTTTACAGTATTTGCACAAGAAAATCCTATGACACATGACATGATCAGGGATACCATGAATTATTGTAACACACATGGATCGTGGACGCCCTGTGCCACAATCCGATCTTATCTAGGAGGGGAGTAGCTAAGCGGCTACCTGATGTTTGCTAGAGCTCCTGATGGTGGAGTTAGACTTGAGCTGCAGGTAGCCGCCAGGTACCACTCCTAGGCAGTCCCCAGGGGTCAGGATAGCAGACACGGACTCGGAGTCAATGGCAGGACAGGATTCGGACACTGTTGAGACAGCACGGGTTCTGAGTTACTGAGCAGGATGGACACAGACTCAGAGTCACTGGCACGACCGGATTCGGACACTGTTCAGACAGCACGGGTTCAGGGTCACTAACCAGGAAAGACACTGGTGATGGTGGTAGTACTGTTGGAACAGTTACAGGTATAGATTCCGCAGGACTGACTTCAGGTTTAGGAACCGCACGAGCGGTATCAGGGTTCAGGTACTGCGGGTGCGGCTTCAGGCTCAAGTGCCACAGGGAGCAGTATCATACTCAGGTACTGCAGGGAGCAGTGTCAGGCTTCACATACCATGGGTGCAGCTACAGGCACAGGTACTACAGGGAGCAGTATCATACTCAGGTACTACAGGGAGCAGTGTCAGGCTCAGGTACTGCAGAGAGGGGTGTCAGGTTTCACTTACCCTGGATGCGGCTTAAGGCTCAGTACCACAGGGAGTGGTGTCAGACTTCCAGTTCTGTGGGTGATGCTTCAGGCACAGGTACCTCAGGGATCAGTGTCAGGGTTCATGTACTGCAGGTGCGGCTTCAGGCGCAAGTACCATCGGAGCAGTTTCAGGGTTCAGGTGCTGTGGGTGTGGCTTCAAGGCACAGGTACCGCCAAAACTGATTCAGGATACAAGGCTACACAAGACAGGAGAAAGGATTCAGACTAACACAGTACAGGATTCAGGGACCTGGCAACTCCCTAGTTGCACAACACAACCAAATGGAGAATGAATAATGTTGCTTAGGCACTTCCCTACTGGGGATCGTACCTTAAATACTTAATGCCTCCCAGTTATTGGATGGGAGCATTTCCAAAGTGCACGCTGCCCTTTTAAGAACCAAGGAGCTTTCGGGAGACCTCTGTGGTGAGACCAGAACAGGAGGAAACACAGCAAGGAGCAAGGACGCTGCCGTGGCCTGGGCGGTGACTACGTCGATGTCCCTGCCAGGAGGAGGGAAGGGAAGCATGCAGGGATGCTGGCATAGCGTTACAATTAGTCACTAAATATCACCTGTTTAACTTAGCTTGAAGTAAGGCACCACCTCAAAATCACTATGGTAGACAAATTACCGTGCCCGGATGACATGCACCCTGCAGGAATTAGATGCCGTGATAGATAGACTATTATTTCTGATAATCAAGGATTCCATAATAATGTGGTCTATACTACAGAAATGGTATATAGCAAATGTGATGTCAATATTCAAACAGGGAACAAAATCATCTGAACCTGGAAATTATAGCCCGCTAATTTTCACCTCCACTCAGGGCAAAAACTTTGATATTTTTCTATGAGATGCTATTCTGGAGTATCTTAATTAAAATAACCTCATGACCCAGCATTAACATGGGCTTAGTAGGGAATGGTCCTGTCAGACTAATCAGATCAGTTTCTATGAGGAGGTAATTTCCAGACTAGACCAGGGTATTGCTGTGGAGGTTATCTATCTGGACTTTTTAAAGGCATTTGATACAGTGTCACGTAAAAGGTTTGGTACATAAAATGAGAACATTGGGACTAGGTGAAAATATGTGTAATTGAGTTAACAACTGGCTCAGTGATAGGAAACAAAGGGTAGTTATCAATGAAACACACTCGGGTTAAGTAAAAGTTAACAGTGGGATACCAGAGGGGTCAGTACTGGACCCACTAATTTTTAACATATTTATTAATGACCTTGTAGAGGGCATACAGAGTAAAATGTAAATATTTTAAGATGACACTAAGCTCTGCAAGGTAAACAATACAGAGGAGGATAATTTAATATTATAGAGGAATTTATAAATGGGAGATTTAAGCTGAGAAATGGCAATTCAAGTTTAATATCAATAATTTTAAGATAAAACACTTGGGCTGAGGATAGGAAATAAATAATTTTATACTAAATTGTAAAACATTGGGTAAAACTATCACTGAAAAAGACTTGGGTGTATGGGTGGACAGCAAACTCAACTTTAGTGACCAGTGTCAGGCAGCTGCTGCCAAGGCTAATAAAATAATGGGATGCAACAAAATGGGCATGCTGTAGATGCTCATGATGAGTAGATAGTTTTGCCTCTATACAAGTCACTAGTGCGGCCACACTTAGAATACTGTGTATAATTTTGGTCTCTGGTGTATAAGAAGGACATGGCTGAACTAGAGCAGGTTCGGAGAAGAGAAACCAAGGTTATTAAGGGAATGGGTGAACTGCAATATCAAGACAGGTTATTAAACTTGGGGTTATTCAGTTTTGAAAAATGAAGGCTTAGAGGCAATCTTATTACAATGTACAGACTCTGTTCATATATTTTTTTTTTCGCTTTCGTCGGGGGTATATACCAAGAGTTTTCCTCAATGGAAGCCCTAAATGTGCCGTTTACTTAGGCCTTTGACTCCCATTGTAAAAAAAAAAAAATCCACAAATATACAGTTTTTAAATTGTGTCCCTTTCTATCATAAAGCATAGCAAAAAGGAGAGGTATGCCAACACATACTGATCCAGCATATGCCAGAAAGACAATGTATTGGGGGCCTATTGATATGTTCAGCATGTGCTTTCTAGCCTCATATGCAGAATATCTAGCACTTTAAAAATAAGATGTGAAATGAATCTAATACAACAACTGGTCTCCTTTTCCTGATTTTATGTTAAAGTTGGATTCACATGTTAATAATTGTAATTCTACAAACATGACTTCCTGAAAAGTATTGCATTATCTTAGATAAGAAGAATATAAAGTTCACAGAATGCATATACCAGACTGAATGAATTACCTTCTGGGGATATTGGTAGACTTTAATTGCCACACTTTGTATGCTAAATAGATTTAGATTTTTTCTGCAAGGAAGTAAAACAAGTTCAACTTTTTCCTTCACCGACATTAGATATCACAGATTAATAAACATTAATGGTAAATGAAATTATAAAGGAAACTGAAAAATGTTAAGGTGCAGAAGATTGGTGTAAGACATAATATTAAGTTATAAAAGAATATTACTGGGGACATTATCACAAATGTTATTATATTCTAAAACTTGCAGTGATTATTGTTACTGGGTGATGATCACATTTCCAGCTGATATCTGCATTAAATGTGGGTAGCGCTTCTATAAATTGGAGAATAACAAGACAGATTTGGGTCAAGACAAGGACATGCATACAAAAGATGCAGTTTGTATTCGTTATGGTTCATAGACTAGAATTATCTTGTCAGGATGTTAGCTGGCTTTAAGATATATCTAATTAATAGTTAATTAAATCTTTTTTATCTATGTGTTACTAAGCATTTTTTTATACATATTACTAATGTACATTTCTAATACAATCCATTACGTCTATCAATCTATCAACCTACCTATCTATCTACACTAGCATTGGGACACAACTTGCAATCATTAAATTCAGATGTTTTATTCATTCCCATTGGTACAGAAAAAATCCATCCCCTATCTGTATAGTCTGCCTTTAAAAAACACATATGAAAGAATTACTTGTTCTAAAGAGTTCACTAAATTTAAATGTGTTCCCGTAATAAGAATTATAAAAATAAGAATAAGCATTGTAACAAGTCAGTTTAGGAGTTTCTTCCCTCCTTAAATACTCCAGGATCAACTGTTAATATGGAAAATTAGGAACCACTGAAACTCGGCCACAAAGTACAGACTACGTTAAAAAGTTACAGAGCGGAGTGCAGAGGCGCATAGTGTATGTAGATGGCCAGCGCTCTGCTAAATCAATAATTGCAGAGTTCAAGTCATATATCACCAAGCATAATGCCAATGCCATGATGTCAGATGGGGTGTTTTGAAGCATATGGACTCTGGAGTGGTGGAAAAATCACTGTCGTCTATTTAGCAGTCTGATGGATGAGTCTAAGTTTGATGAATACCAGAGAATATTACCTGTCTCACTACATAGTGCCAACTGTAAAGTTGCCATTTTGTCACCAATCCTATTTTACAGACCCTTTTGCACCGTGGAGTGCATAGGCTTACACTTGGCTCTGCAGACAATTTGAATCAAGAAAGAAAATCTCACTACTCCAGCACATCCATTATTTAAAAATCAGTACATCCAGCCAATATATGCTTACATGTCTCCTTGTGATGTGTTTCTGTGTGATGTGAATCTTGTTCATTCTTTATCATTGTAATGGGGAAGGCCTTTCTATTTTCCAGCATCACGGTGCCTCAGTACAAAAAGCAAGGTCTATATAGGCATGGTTGGGAGAGTTTGCTGTAAAAACACATGACTACCCCACCCCGAGCACTGAAGATTGTTGTTAGGAACGTGTAAAATTCACACCAAGGAAACACCGCACCTACACCCAACTGGTCCCAGACTAGAAAGGTCCTAGCCACACAATTAAAAAACACTGCCTCAGACCTAACTTCTTAAAAGGCCATTGAGGGGTTTCTAGTACCTCCTGAGGAATCAAAGGGGATGCCACAACACACTACCAACAAGGGGAAAGGAAAGTGTTAGGAGAGATTCAAGAACCCAAGGTGAGAAACTAAGACACATTTAAATAAGGTGAAGGAGTGAGGAGTACTAAAAATAAAATAAACCAGTAAGTCCTCCCAAGAACCTAACAGAGATAAAAGGAAAAGGTGCTTGGAGGGAAAGCAAACCAACTTACTGAAAGAATACAATGGGAGTTTACTCAGCAAGGTAAACTCCTAAGCTAAAGACCTGGAACTCCTAAATATACATCAAACATAAAATATAACCAGCAAGGAAGTGCAGAGAAGAAATACTATATAAAGCCCCACCCTGAACATGATAGGGCAAACCAAAATGGGAAAAAGAAAAACACCTAGGAAGGAGCACACCAAGAATCGAGCATAAGGACAAAGATACAATCAGCATTTGGCCAGGGAAGAAAAAGAGCTATAGCTCAACAGGCAAAAGAACTGGCTACTAGTGTTGAGCCACCCCCGTAGTGTTCGGGTTCAGTTCGGTTCGTCGAACACCGGGATGTTCGAGGAACTGTTCGTCGAACTGTTCGTCGAACACCTTAGAACACCGTCGAACACCGTTAAAACCAATGGCAGGCAAACAAAAACACATAGAAACACATAGAAAACACCTTCAAAGGTGTCCAAAAGCTGACAAACTGCTCAGAAGACGCTTTCTTTAAAAAAGCCGGCCGGCAATTCAGCAGCGGCATACACCGGTACCCGACAATTTAGACAAAAAGGAATAGAGCCTCACACATAGATTAGATAGATAGAAACATGTCAGTCACATATATATGAAGTACAGTGACAGTGTTGCTTACTGTACTTGTCATTTAGTGTAAAGGATTTATTAAAAAATATAATTGTGTTTTCATGCACTGTCTCTTTAAAAAAGCCGGCCGGCAATTCAGCAGCGGTATCCGACAATTTATAACAGACAGAATAGAGCTTCACACATAGATTAGATAGATAGAAACATGTCAGTCACATATATATGAAGTACAGTGACAATGTTGCTTACTGTACTTGTCATTTAGTGTAAAGGATTTATTAAAAAAAGTAATAGTGTTTTCATGCACCGTCTCTTTAAAAAAGCCGGCCGGCAATTCAGCATCTGTACCCGACAATTTATAACAGACAGAATAGAGCTTCACACATAGATTAGATAGATAGAAACATGTCAGTCACATATATATGAAGTACAGTGATAGTGTTGGTTACTGTACTTGTCATTTAGTATTAAAATAAAGGATTTATTATTAAAAAAAATTGGCGTGGGGTTCCCCTTAATTTTAGGCTCTAGCGGAGGTTAAGCAGACAGCTGGGGCAGATGTTTGAAGCCTGGGAAGGGGGTAATACCCATGGAGCTTCCCAGGCTACTAATATGAGCCCCCAGCTGAATACATAGCCTTTACTAGCTATTAAAATGGGGGACCCCCCCAAAAAAATGACGTGGGGTCCCCCCTAATTTAATAGCTAGCAAAGGCTAGGCAGACAGCTGGGGGCTGATATTAATAGCCCAGGAAGGGTGCCATGAATATTGGCCCCCTCCCAGGCTAGAAACACCAGCCGTCAGCCGCCCCAGAAATGGCGCATTCATAGGATGCGCCAATTCTGGCACTTAGCCTCGCTCTTCCACGCTGCCCTGGTGCGGTGGCAGGGGGTAATAGGGCTGGGGTTGATGTCAGCTTATAATGCCAGCTGACATCAAGCCCAGGTTAGTAATGGAGAGGCGTCTATAAGACACCCCCATTACTAACCCCATAGTCAAAGTTAAAAGAAAACACAAACACCCAGAATAAAGTCCTTTAATTGAAATAAAGACACAATCCTTTATTGTTCTAAATTAAACCATACTTACCATCACGCCCATTCCAGCTGAAGCCAACGATCTCCTGCAATAAAAGAAAAATAATAAAGCAACATCATCCTTACCTTTCCATGGTTCCCACGACAGCTTCAGCTCTGCTACATCGAGATGACAGGCTGGACCGCAGCAGAACGCCGCCATCCAGCCTGTCATCCCGCAGACACTGAGAAGCGCAGGCTTGCTTGCGCTCTGCAGTGTCTGGCTGTGACGGCATAAAGATGAGACGAGTTCATGTCCAATGAACTCGGCGCACCTCATGCACGTCACTGACAGCGTGGGAAAATTCTCACGCTGAAGCGCTGAGTGCAGGAGAATTCTCCCACGCTGTCAGTGACGTGCATAAGGTGAGCTCATGTCCAATGAACTCAGCTCACCTCCTGCACGTCACTGACAGCGTGGGAGAATTCTCCTGCACTCAGCGCTTCAGCGTGAGAATTCTCCCACGCTGAAGCGCTGAGTGCAGGAGAATTTTCCCACGCTGTCAGTGACGTGCATGAGGTGAGCCGAGTTCATTGGACATTAACTCGGATCATCTGGATGCCCTCACAGAGAGACACTGTGGAGCGCAAGCAAGCCTGCGCTTCTCAGTGTCTGCGGGATGACAGGCTGGATGGCAGCGTTCTGCTGCGGTCCAGCCTGTCATCTCGATGTAGCAGAGCTGAAGCTGTCATGGGAACCACGGAAAGGTAAGGATGATGTTGCTTTATTATTTTTCTTTTATTTCAGGAGATCGTTGGCTTCAGCTGGAATGGGTGTGATGGTAAGTATGGTTTAATTTAGAACAATAAAGAATTGTGTGTTTATTTCAATTAAAGGACTTTTTTCTGGGTGTTGTGTTTTTTTTAAATACTTTACTAGAAATTCATGGTGGTCATGTCTAATATTGGCGTGACCCCATGAATTTTGGGCTTAGGGCCAGCTGATAATGCCAAGCTGGCCCTAACCCCTTTATTACCCAGTGAGCCACCGCATCAGGGCCCTGGATGAGTTGGGTACAGCGCCAGAAGATGGCGCTTCTATGAACGCGCCATTTTCCGGGGTGGCTGCGGACTGCAATTTGCAGCGGGGGTGGCCCAGAAAGCTTGGGCCTCCCTGCGCTGCGGATTCCAGCCCCCAGCTGCATAGTTGTACCTGGATGGATACAAAAACAGGGCGAAGCCCCACGTCAATTTTCTTTAAATTATTTCATGAAATAATTAAGAAAAAAAGGGATTCCCTATATTGTTGTGTCCGGCCAGGTACAAATAGGCAGCTGGTGGTTGGGGGCAGCCCGTTCCTGCCTGCTGCACCTGACTGGACACAAATATAGTGCGAAGCCCCACGTCAATTTTTTTTTAATTATTTCATGAATTTCCTGAAATAATTTAAAAAAATTGAAGTGGGGCTTCGCACTATATTTGTGTCCAGCCAGGTACAGCAGGCAGGAATGGGCTGCCCCCAACCACCAGCTGCCTATTTGTACCTGGCCGGACACAACAATATAGGGAAGGCCTTTTTTTCTTAATTATTTCATGAATTTCATGAAATAATTAAAAAAAATTGAAGTTGGGCTTCGCACTATATTTGTGTCCAGCCAGGTACAGCAGGCAGGAACGGGCTGCCCCCAACCACCAGCTGACTATTTGTACCTGGCCGGACACAACAATATAGGGAAGGCCTTTTTTTCTTAATTATTTCATGAATTTCATGAAATAATTAAAAAAAAAAAACGTGGGGCTTCGCCCTATTTTTGTGTCCAGCCAGGTACAACTAGGCAGCTGGGGGCTGGAATCTGCAGCGCAGGGAGGCCCAAGCTTTCTGGGCCCCCCCCGCTGCAAATTGCAGTCCGCAGCCACCCCGGAAAATGGCGCGTTCATAGAAGCGCCATCTTCTGGCGCTGTACCCAACTCATCCAGGGCCCTGGTGCGGTGGCTCACTGGGTAATAAAGGGGTTAGGGCCAGCTTGGTATTATCAGCTGGCCCCAAGCCCAAAATTCATGGGGTCACGCCAGTATTAGACATGACCGCCATGAATTTCTAGTAAAGTATTTAAAAAAAACACAACACCCAGAATAAAGTCCTTTAATTGAAATAAACACACAATTCTTTATTGTTCTAAATTAAACCATACTTACCATCACGCCCATTCCAGCTGAAGCCAACGATCTCCTGCAATAAAAGAAAAATAATAAACCAACCTCATCCTTACCTTTCCATGGTTCCCACGACAGCTTCAGCTCTGCTACATCGAGATGACAGGCTGGACCGCAGCAGAACGCTGCCATCCAGCCTGTCATGCCGCAGACACTGAGAAGAGCAGGCATGCTTGCGCTCCTCAGTGTCTCGCTGTGACGGCATCCAGATGAGCCGAGTTCATGTCCAATGAACTCAGCTCACCTCATGCACGTCACTGACAGCGTGGGAAAATTCTCACGCTGAAGTGCTGAGTGCAGGAGAATTGTCCCACGCTGTCAGTGACGTGCATGAGGTGAGCTCATGTCCAATGAACTCAGCTCACCTCATGCACCTCACTGACAGCGTGGGAAAATTCTCCTGCACTCAGCGCTTCAGCGTGAGAATTCTCCCACGCTGTAAGTGACGTGCATGAGGTGCGCCGAGTTCATTGGACATGAACTCATCTCATCTTTATGCCGTCACAGCCAGACACTGCAGAGCGCAAGCAAGCCTGCGCTTCTCAGTGTCTGCGGGATGACAGGCTGGATGGCGGCGTTCTGCTGCGGTCCAGCCTGTCATCTCGATGTAGCAGAGCTGAAGCTGTCGTGGGAACCATGGAAAGGTAAGGATGAGGTTGCTTTATTATTTTACTTTTATTACAGGAGATCGTTGGCTTCAGCTGGAATGGGCGTGATGGTAAGTATGGTTTAATTTAGAACAATAAAGAATTGTGTCTTTATTTCAATTAAAGGACTTTATTCTGGGTGTTTGTGTTTTTTTTAACTTTGACTATGGGGTTAGTAATGGGGGTGTCTTATAGACGCCTCCCCATTACTAACCTGGGCTTGATGTCAGCTGGCATTATAAGCTAACATCAACCCCAGCCCTATTACCCCCTGCCACCGCACCAGGGCAGCGTGGAAGAGCGAGGCTAAGTGCCAGAATTGGCGCATCCTATGAATGCGCCATTTCTGGGGCGGCTGACGGCTGGTGTTTCTAGCCTGGGAGGGGGCCAATATTCATGGCTCCCTTCCTGGGCTATTAATATCAGCCCCCAGCTGTCTGCCTAGCCTTTGCTAGCTATTAAATTAGGGGGGACCCCACGTCATTTTTTTTGGGGGGTCCCCCATTTTAATAGCTAGTAAAGGCTATGTATTCAGCTGGGGGCTGATATTAGTAGCCTGGGAAGCTCCGTGGGTATTACCCCCTTCCCAGGCTTCAAACATCTGCCCCAGCTGTCTGCTTAACCTCCGCTAGAGCCTAAAATTAAGGTGAACCCCACGCCAATTTTTTTAATAATAAATCCTTTATTTTAATACTAAATGACAAGTACAGTAACCAACACTGTCACTGTACTTCATATATATGTGACTGACATGTTTCTATCTATGTAATCTATGTGTGAAGCTCTATTCTGTCTGTTATAAATTGTCGGGTACAGATGCTGAATTGCCGGCCGGCTTTCTTAAAGAGACGGTGCATGAAAACACTATTATTTTTTTTAATAAATCCTTTACACTAAATGACAAGTACAGTAAGCAACACTGTCACTGTACTTCATATATATGTGACTGACATGTTTCTATCTATCTAATCTATGTGTGATTCTCTATTCCTTCTATTCTAAATTATTGGGTACAGATGCTGAATTGCCGGCCGGCTTTTTTAAAGAGACGGTGCATGAAAACACTATTATTTTTTTTGATAAATCCTTTACACTAAATGACAAGTACAGTAATCAACACTGTCACTGTACTTCATATATATGTGACTGACATGTTTCTATCTATCTAATCTATGTGCGATTCTCTATTCCTTCTATTCTAAATTGTAGCTGACTTTCTAAAATGGGCACACAGGTGGCGTACTTTGACAAGCAGATCCGACAGATCTGGGTAGGTTTTGAGAAACCGCTGAACCACGAGGTTAAGCACATGGGCCCGGCATGGTACATATGTGACCTCACCTCGCCTCAGAGCCGCCACCAGGATCCAGCCATTGTCACACATGACCATGCCTGGCTGTATATTCAGCGGTGTCAGTCACAGATCTGCCTGCTCTTTCTCAGCTGTCCATAACTCTTCAGCATTGTGCGGTTTGTCACATAAGTATTTTAGCTTCAGCACTGCCTGTTGCAGCTTGGCTGAGGCAGTGCTGCAGTGCTTCCAGCTTGTGACTGATATGGTCATTTTGGAGATGGAGGCTGAAGTGGAGGAGGAAGAGGATGAGGTGCAGGAGCTGTAGAATGTGGGGGCAACCCTGATTGACCCTGGGCCCGCAACCCTCGGAGTCGGGAGGATGTGTTCTGTCCCATGGTCTGACTGGGTCCCGGCTTCCACCTAGTGTGTCGTCTGTTGAGATGTAACGTCCCTGCCCACAAGCACTTGTCCATGTGTCCGTGGTTAGGTGGACTTTCCCAGTTACTGCATTGTTGAGGGCACGGCTAATGTTGTGGTACACGTGCTTGTGTAATGCGGGGATGGCACACCGGCAGAAATAGTGGCGACTGGGCACCGAGTACCGAGGGACGGCCACCGTCATCAGGTTGCAGAAAGCTTCCAACTCAACGAGCCTAAAAGGCAACATTTCAAGCGCATTCCTGAAATGTGTGAATTTAGTAGTGTGGCCTGTGGGGCGTTAGCTGCATATTTGCGCTTGCGTTCCAACGACTGGGGTAGGGACAACTGAATGATGCACTGGGACAAGGACGTGGACATAGACGTGCTTGCTGATAGTGCTAGTTGAGAGTGTTTAACGACAGGTGCAGGGCGGGAGGCATCTTGGCATGTGCCATGGACAGGGGATTGGCGTACACGCACAACAGCGGAACAAGCAGTGGTGTCACATGTAGACACTGTTGCTGGACCCTGGGGTTTGGCCCACTTATTCGGGTGCTTTGCTGCCATGTGCCTGATCATGCTGGTTGTGGTCAGGCTGATAGTTTTGCCACCCCTGTTGATGCTGGCCTGGCAGGTGTTGCAAATGGCCTTTTTGGGGTTATCAGCAGAGTCTTTAAAAAACAACCAGACTCGGGAAGACCTAACAGTTGTACTGGCAACTTCTGTCGTGTTGGCTTTACGAGGAACACTTTCCTGCCTTGTGTCTGCGGCCACCACACTGCTTCTTCCTGTCTGTTGTGGTGCCACGCCTCCCTCCCCCTTTGTACTGCTGTCCTTGCTCTGCAGGTACCTCTGCCAGGTTGGGTCAGTTACTATATCATCCACCACCTCGTCTTCCACTTCCGCACCCTGGTCCTCCTTCTGACTTTCTGGCAATTGTGTCGCATCATCATCCACCTCTTGTGACAGCTTCCCACCGCCGCCTTTGTGTGACTGGGGCTGCTCAAATTTTTGGCCATCGTTTCATGCGATCTCCTCTTTCCCCGCTTCAAGTGGACCGGGATCAGTTGTCTCCAGGCACTCGGCATGATGGGAGGAAGGAGGATCAGGGTGAGGAATATGCAATCCAGACTCATGGCTACTGAGACTTGACTGTGTGGGAGACAGGGAGGTGGTGGTGGTGGCTAAGTGACTGGAAGCATTATCTGCTATCCAGCCAATAACTTTTTCACACTGCTCTGTGTTCAATAGTGGTGTTCTGCAGTCCCCTATTTATTGGGACTGGAAGGTCGAGCGACAAAATGAGGGTGTTTGTTGTGGCACAATTTCAGCTAGCCCACGGCCTCGGCCTCGTCCTCTGCATGCACCATCACCATCACGTCCACTTCCCAGTCCCTTGCCACGCGCCTTGCCCATTTTAAATGGAGGACAATATTTTCCACGTTCACTACAAATGGTTGGATTTGAACCGCAGTGATATGTAATACTTGTGACAGAAAACCACAGATTTAAATATCTGGCCTGTAGGTAACTATTTTTCACAGCGACCTCGTGTCAATAAATTCACTGACACACTACAACAAAATTTAAATATAGGCCAGAAATGCCTGAATTTAGAGCGAACTTATATGTGATACGTGTGATGGAAAACCACAGTTTTAAATAGCTGGCCTGTAGGTAACTATTTTTCACAGCGACCTCGTGTCAATAACTTCACTGACACACTGACAAAGAATCTGGCTGTATTCTGCTGTGGCAACAAGCAAATGGAGCAGAAAAACAGTGTTCTCTGGATTGCTTTTTAAGCAAATAATCAGGATTAAGATCAGAAAAATAATTATCCCTGGCCCCTGATACCTTGGGCTATTTGTAGAAAAATCTGTAACAGCAGGAGCAGACAGAACTGGAATGGACCCTCTTGTGCTGTATTATATACTGCAGTCTGCCACATACACTGCCTGCCTGCCTAGCTCTGATATATATCTATATATATAGATATATATAGATATATATACATTCAATGGACCCTCTTGCTATATGCACTGCAGGCTGCCACATACACTGTCTGCCTGCCTAGCTCCTGCTATCACCTTCACCTCTTAAAATATACAGCTGGATTAGTCCTCAGAAGGACAGTTAGTTGAGATGGATATGTGTAGAGAATCTTGTGGTATACCTGCACTAACTAATAAACAGCCAAATCTCTCCCTAGCTCAGCAGCACCTCTCCCTACATTGTCTGATTCTGGAGTGACTGTGACGAGCATGGCGGCGCCAGGTCTGATATAGACCTGATGACGCTGTGCGGCCAGCCAATCACTGTAATGCCCACAACCAACATGGCTGCGGCATTATGTAGCACCCTGAGGATTCGGCTGCTACAGGGGTATTACACCTCAAGCCAGAGGTGTGGTATTCCACTCCCGGGTAAGGATGGAGTGTGGAACTGAGCTCAGTAGGCTGCATGCACTACACACATCCCATTTCCGGGGGACAGACCAATGGTACTCCCACTAGAGAAATGTGCAGGTACAACAGTGTCTGTCCCTGGCTGGAGTGGGAGGGGGGTGGAACATCCCAGTAGTGTAGGGGCAGATAGGGGGAGCAGTCTGGGTAATGCTAGGAGCTCATTGGGTGCTGGTCACCTGAGCTCACACATAGAGGGAGTATATAAGGTGGGAACCATCTTAGAACAGGGTCTTTTGTAGAGGTTTGGTCAGTCTGTCAGAGTTGAGTCAGAGAAGCAGAGCAGCTCAGCCAGCTCCAAGGCCAAGAGAGAGAGAGAGGAGAAAGAAGGACCCAGAGGGGGAGAAGAGGGAACTCCAAGAACCCAAAATTAGACCAGAGGGTGAAGAGTTGGCACAAGGGTACCGGATCCCAAGCTGGTGGAGGGCCCTAATCCTTAGCCAGAGACCGGAGGTCGTGGGCAGGATCTGCCACGACCACCCACTAAATCCACCCGGAAGGCAAACCGTGAATAGGGTCAGGGAACCCAGAGACAAGGGTTTTACCAACAAGAGGCCCGAGGGAGCCGGACATAGGTGGATCCCTGGTGGGGAAGGCCAGAGAGAAGGACAAGTCAGAAAGGGAGCTCAGGACCACGCTCCAGAATCACCTGGGGGTTGTCCGAGTCCAGGACCTGGTGGACGCAGCACGGCTCGGGCGGTCACTCAAGGCCGGAGTGACCAACACAAAAGCAGTAAGTAAAACCCTGAACTGCACAGCCCGACTCGGAGTCTTATTACCACTCTCACTGCACCACCACAACCACCACCCTCTACAACTGACCCCCTGAGGCTATACCCCTCCCGTTGGGGGTTATACTACCTGAGCTGCACACACACCACCAGCCTCAGCGGACCCTGCTGCAGCGGCGGCCGTAGTGACCGCAAATCAACGGGTGGCGTAGTCGACACTAAAGAACATTCAGTAACATCTGTAGGACTGCCACACACTGAGCTTGACACCCTGGGCACGGACCGGGTCACCGCCACTCGGAGACTACAACCCCCATCTGATCCGGCTCCGGGTATCCCCCAAACAACACTGGCCCAGGGGGCGCGTCAACTTTGGCGTAGTCGGCAGGATAACGTGCCCGCAACAACCGGGTACTGCGTGCCTGAAGAGAAGTTCACCGTTACCTTAAAAAGAAGTCTCCCGCCGGTTCCGGAGGGTCCCCGCCAACGGACCCCATCACAGGTCGTTTCCCGCCGGTTGTCCACCATTTGCAGCTTTTTCCCGCCATCCATGGAGTTTCCCGCCACTGAGAAACGATTCCCGCCATTTCCAAAGATTTCCCGCCTTGGAAGAGCGGACGCCATTATGGGCGTGCCAGAGGGTGGCAAGAGGTCACCTCCCATCGTGGGCCAGGTCGAAGAATGGCGCCAAAAGCGGAAACCGCGCCCACCAACAGAGACTGTGATGCTGGAAGTGTCCATCAGCGTGAGAGAACTGCCCCTGGAACTGACAATCACAAAGTTGCCCCGGGACCACCCTCAATGTGGGCAGAGACAGAACAAGAGAGCAAAGATGGGTGTCGTCTGGAGCAGTCTGGAGAGAGCGCACCCGGAGACAAGAAGTCTGGAGAGGAGTCCAGAGAAAGCCTACCCGGAGATGGAGGGAGAGTCAGGCAGCACCGACCCAGTGGTCAGGAGCCTGCTGCAAGCAACAACCCCACTAGGCCTAGTGGAGGTCCTGGCACAGCTCCCCCGAGACCGGGAGTGTGCACAGACTGCGCTGGAGGGCCTCGCACGGAGGATGGCTCGGGTGCAGCGAGAGACGTTGGCGGAGTGGAGCCGAGAGATGGCCCAGCGGACCGAAACCCGTCAGCGGAGCACGCCACCCGAGACGAGGAGACAGACCGCCTCTGAGGATGGTGCAGGAGGACTCAAGGCCGGAGACGGCGCCGAGAAGGGAGCTGAACGGACGGAGGCAGGTAAAGGGGACGTCTCTACCCCGAGCCGGGAAACCGCGTGCCTGCCCCAGCTCCCCGTCGCAGAGCCCGAAATTCCCCCTGCCGTGCCCGTCGCTGCATCGTCACCGCCGCAGACTAGGCCTCAACCGGAACCCGCGGCCGCGACCCCTGTGACGTCACGCGCTTCGACCCTGAGCGCGGCAAAGCAGGAAATACCATCAGCCTGGTCGCAAGGCCTAGTACCCCCGGGCGCCGCCATTCCAACAGCGCCCCCTACCTCCGCGGAGCCACCAGCCTGGTCGCAGGGCCGAGTAACCACGGGCGCCGCCGTTCTTA
This sequence comes from Phyllobates terribilis, assembly GCF_046119375.1. Classification (NCBI taxonomy): domain Eukaryota; kingdom Metazoa; phylum Chordata; class Amphibia; order Anura; family Dendrobatidae; genus Phyllobates; species Phyllobates terribilis. Next base: position 530,262,429 of record NW_027362765.1, read on the forward strand.
CGGTGCCCTTTTCCTTTAGCGTGCCCCAAGCCTGGTCGCAAGGCCTGGTCAACCCGGGCGCCGCTACCACCACAGCGCCCATAACACCTAAAGTACCGCACCTGGGTGAGGACCTGTTCGCCCAGCATACGTGCCCGGATGGGCAGCCCTTCATATGGCCACCGGAGTTTCACCATCCCCGACTCCGGAAAGAAAGACCCCTAGATGAACCCCTGATTCCGGTTCCGAAGCCCGTCAGGAGGACCCAGCCCCCGCTAGAGGAGGCACAGTTTGAGTGGGACCCCACCGGAGGAGACCTCATGGGGTTCACTCAGGAGACTCGGGTGGCCGCAGCGGAGCGTGCAGAGTGCTGCCGCCAGCAGCTCGAGGTCTTCGAGAAGGAGCGGAGAGAGAGGCGGGTCCGGGAACAGCAAGCACAGATAAGGAGTGCGGAGCAGAAGAGCCGGACCAGGAGGAACCCCCGTGCAGCTCATGGTCCCCGTACCACCGGGACTGTGATTAAATTCAACCTGCAGCATGGGTGGGGCTTCATAAAAGACCATCATACCCCCGGCGACGTCTTTGTCACACGCAGAGACGTAGAAGGCCATCTGCCGGAGGGACACAGAGGTCGTGACCTGTACGTAGGGGACGAGCTCACCTTCACCCGGCACAAGTGTGCCAAAGGACCCTACGCCCTCCATGTACATCGCCTGACGGAGGAGGAGCTGCGGTGTGAGGAGGAGCAGGAGGACCCGGACGGGTCTAAATCCAAAGAAGGAGCAGGAGGACGCCGTCGTTAAAGTACGGTAAAGAGACTGTAAATAGTTACCCATCGGGGTACAGTGAACTGTTGCTGCTTTAAATAAGTCCCCTTTGGGACAAGAGTGAACTGTTTAACCCGTGTGTCCCTATTCCCATTACCTGGCCGAGGACTGAGAGCGGCCATATTCCCCTTGTATATAGTTGCGCTTCCTAAGGCGCCCCCTACCGGTTTTATAGTAAACTGTTGTTTTTCTTAAAGAGACTGTCGCGCTTTTCCCGGTCACAAGCTGCACCGTGGCCGGAGGAGCAAGAGTGTTTACAAGGACGTTATTTATGAAGAGTTTTTATGAAAAGTTTTATGTGATGTTTTATATGTTTATGTTTATGAAAAAAATTGTATGTTTTGGATGTTTTTATATCTTACAGCCCGAGGACGTGCTGTGATTTACCAGGGGGGAATGTAGCACCCTGAGGATTCGGCTGCTACAGGGGTATTACACCTCAAGCCAGAGGTGTGGTATTCCACTCCCGGGTAAGGATGGAGTGTGGAACTGAGCTCAGTAGGCTGCATGCACTACACACATCCCATTTCCGGGGGACAGACCAATGGTACTCCCACTAGAGAAATGTGCAGGTACGACAGTGTCTGTCCCTGGCTGGAGTGGGAGGGGGGTGGAACATCCCAGTAGTGTAGGGGCAGATAGGGGGAGCAGTCTGGGTAATGCTAGGAGCTCATTGGGTGCTGGTCACCTGAGCTCACACATAGAGGGAGTATATAAGGTGGGAACCATCTTAGAACAGGGTCTTTTGTAGAGGTTTGGTCAGTCTGTCAGAGTTGAGTCAGAGAAGCAGAGCAGCTCAGCCAGCTCCAAGGCCAAGAGAGAGAGAGAGGAGAAAGAAGGACCCAGAGGGGGAGAAGAGGGAACTCCAAGAACCCAAAATTAGACCAGAGGGTGAAGAGTTGGCACAAGGGTACCGGATCCCAAGCTGGTGGAGGGCCCTAATCCTTAGCCAGAGACCGGAGGTCGTGGGCAGGATCTGCCACGACCACCCACTAATTCCACCCGGAAGGCAAACCGTGAATAGGGTCAGGGAACCCAGAGACAAGGGTTTTACCAACAAGAGGCCCGAGGGAGCCGGACATAGGTGGATCCCTGGTGGGGAAGGCCAGAGAGAAGGACAAGTCAGAAAGGGAGCTCAGGACCACGCTCCAGAATCACCTGGGGGTTGGCCGAGTCCAGGACCTGGTGGACGCAGCACGGCTCGGGCGGTCACTCAAGGCCGGAGTGACCAACACAAAAGCAGTAAGTAAAACCCTGAACTGCACAGCCCGACTCGGAGTCTTATTACCACTCTCACTGCACCACCACAACCACCACCCTCTACAACTGACCCCCTGAGGCTATACCCCTCCCGTTGGGGGTTATACTACCTGAGCTGCACACACACCACCAGCCTCAGCGGACCCTGCTGCAGCGGCGGCCGTAGTGACCGCAAATCAACGGGTGGCGTAGTCGACACTAAAGAGCATCCAGTAACATCTGTAGGACTGCCACACACTGAGCTTGACACCCTGGGCACGGACCGGGTCACCGCCACTCGGAGACTACGACCCCCATCTGATCCGGCTCCGGGTATCCCCCAAACAACACTGGCCCAGGGGGCGCGTCAATTACAGTGCATGGCAGACAATCCCTGCATGCTCATTGGCTCTGTAAAGAGCGCCAAACATGCAAGGAGGGGACCTGAGCTCCCGCCTGAGCAACCCGGAAATACTAGCCGAGTGCCGAGCATCTTGAGTAGTGAGATGCTTGGGTGAGTACCGAGCAGTGGCGAGCATGTTCGCTCATCACTAATAAACTACACTAATTAGAAATAAATAAATTGGCCCTTATCTGATGATCTGTATGGCTGATTATAAAATTTAAAAAAATTAATATTCAGGGAAGAGAGGGAATGGAATAAGAGTGAAATGTGGCCACTTTTGACCTGGTGACAGGTCCTCCTTAAAGGTGGATTCCTTTTACACAGACTACAGGATACATTCGCATTTTAGTTGCTACCTGTGACCTCACTCAAATTGTTCTGCAATTTTGATTGAGACCTTGGATTATGTCTAATTAACAATTGCTCATTCATCTGAACCTAAATTAAACTAGATTCAATATAATTATGAAAGATGAATGTATCTCCCCAAAAAAGAGTGAGGGTTCCTTTCCTTGGCATTAAGCACTTTTGTGACTATAGTAAACAAAACATAACTGATATTATCACACAGTGAATTAAGATTCCATCAGGCACCAGGGACTACGTGCAATTTTTTCTTCTGTACCCTTAAAAACTACAATCCTGGTTAGGGGGGTCCTCTTGGGGCTTCACAGCCTCATAGTTAGGAATTATTTCACTGAATCTGTGGAGAGCAATGTGAGAAATGTAAAAAGAGATCTGATGTGTTCAAGGTAAGGGCAGCTGCACAAAACAGTTTTTCTCTTTATCCAAGAAAAATGTTTTAATTATGCTGATCAGAATCTGATCAGAGTTTGATCAGAATGGCATCAGTTTTTCTCAAAGGTAGAGAGAAAATTTTTTTTCTCCAACTTCTCCATTCTGTCAGTCCGTGAAAATCGGACCAAGCTTGGATGTCATCCTAGTGTGCTCCAATGTTTTCTGCGGACCCATTAACTTGCATTGCCGATTTTGATCCGACACTAGGATCAAAATCGGACATGTGCATTTGACGCCCTGTGGCTGCAGGCTGTCACAGAACCCCTGGGTGTTGCACAGACGGATTCTCTCCAGTGGCCTCAATACATGCAGACACCTCCACCCAAGTCCACTAGATGGAGCCCTGTCAGGTATATATAGACTGGGGGGTGGAGTTCAGGAGAGCAGTCAGTGGGAAGCAGTGAGTGTGACACGATGCTGCAGCACCAGACAAGCTGAAGTCTGTGTGGCTGAGAGCCAGGCTAGGCCCAAGCTGCGGGCTAGTCTGGCTAGTGGAGAGCCTAGAGTGGCCTAGAAGGCAGAGGAGAGGAGAAGAGCCATGAGGGACAGAGGAACCACAGAGAGTTCGTCCCCTGATGCAAGCCGGGCACCGGGCCTGAGCCTATTGGGACCTCCATGCCCAGTAGGGAATCCGGAATACTGAGGAGGATTTCATATCCCTCGGTCCACCCGTGAATACCGCACATTTAGAGGACTAGGTACCATGAAGGCCCCGGCGTCCAGGGATAGTGGTAACCAGGGGAAAGTCCTCGCCGCCAAGCATACGGGTGAGAGAAAGATCAAGAAAGCTAGACCCTGCTCCAGGCAGGTCAGAAGCTCCAGGGAGAGGGACAGGAAGATACAGAAATGAGGCCTTACACCCGCTCACTGGGGAGAAGTCCAGAAGTGCACACCACCTACAAGTGCCCCGGACCATACCTGCCTACTATCTGCAGTAAACGTACTGAAACTAGCCCCGGTGTGTGTGTCTGTTCTTCCTCTGACCCGGCTGGGTCCCCACTCTCCTGCATCCCTTCATACCACCCTGCCCTGGGGGCCCGCTCCGCCTGTGGGGAGCAGAAACACCTCAGCTGCAATCCCAACACCCCCGGAGGTCTGAAGCAGCGCTGGTAATCATTACCAGGTACCACAGGTGGGGTCACAAACTATTTACTTTATTTTTATTTCTATCCAAGTTCTAATCCCCCTTTTCAAGAGTGACCAAAGAGTACGGGCCCAGGAGCCGACCACCGCGACATCCCCAAACCAGGCAAAGGCCCGGGTACCGAGTCGTCCCCATCCCCTGGGCGCATCATACACAGCCCCATAAAATAACATGGGTATGAGTGCAATCCATGAAAGCCATGAATAGCACTCGACTGATATAGATGGTTGTGTGCATGCTCATGACAAGGTGAAATGAGATAAGGAACACACAACTCAAGTAGATGTATTTTATGGGGGTAGATAAGTTCTAGAAGAATCCTTGTGAGCATATCTACTCAATTGGTTAAAGTAAATGTATATTAGCAAAATAGATCTTACAATTTTTTTCAGCTCACAAAGCTCACAAAGGTAATCTATTGTACTTTGATATACTGTAGTTTTCATTGTACGCATTCATTACCATAAAGAAAATAGCATTCTGCTTAGTTAGAGCTAAATATTCTTCCAACGTGAACTACAGCTTCTTTAAAGATACTCAGATTACAGAACTTAAGTCACCTTTAGCACTTTAATGTGTGAATAGAAAAAGGCATAATCATTCAGACAAATCATATTACTCCATTTTAATAACATATTCCAAGAAGTCTGTCATTTTTTGTAGGGCCTGACCATTTACTTTAATGACTGTGACATAGATTAAGAATTCATTTCATGGTTCTGCAAACAGGCCGTGAATATTGTAGAAAATACAAAGAAAGTACTTGAACATGATTTTTTAAGTTATTGAATATGAAATATTTTCTTGTTATAATTATAGCTTTTCGTAATCACGTTACATTTTGCCATTTTAAAGCTTTTTTTCCACAGCAGACTCAAAAGTAAGATATTCACTTTGTCAGTTTTCATATCTGAAGACATTGTTAATTATTTATTAATGACTTGGTAGAAGTAGTATTATAAGTAGGAATAATATTAATACAAGCAATAGTAATTCCAATACCATTGCTGTTAAATATGACTAATAATCCCATGGATAAAACATATTAAATCAAAAAGATCAAGTCAATTCAAAGTGAATAGAATTTGCGTAAAATTTTATGAAATTTGATGATCCCGACGAATGTGAATAATTTGTGATCTGCTTTATCCGCCACCATTTCATGCATTGTCAAAGATTTCTTCCGACAGAAAAGGATCATTTGACCTCAGGGGAGGCTAGGCGGTCTTCCCCATAATACTTTGCAGCAACCACATCACATGGTATAACTCAGCCAAATACAAGAGACTATCATAGTCTGCATAAAAGCAGAAGTAGGGAATGCAGAAGCCATTTTGTGGTGAATCTGAATAGTGATAGGAGGTCACAGCTCAGAGACTAGACATAGAGATAGGGATAGAAAGTCAAAACATATTTGGAAGCCAGATAGTCACCTTATTTAGGCCATGCTTGATTTTGTTCTGGAGGCTCTATTACAAATTCTTTTAGATTTAATAGGTAAAATAACATTATATACATCATTATTCTTCCTACTAAAACCATTTCTTCCTTTTTCTGATGCTGACCAATCATAAGTAGTAATCCCCTACAACTAGAATACACAGCACACAGTAATGAAGATCAAATAAACTTTATTAAATAAAAAGGACAAGATAAAGAAAAATAAATAAAAATACAGAATCCGACAGGTGATATAATATGGGATACAGTGCCAAAACAGATAAATAGATAGGTAAATGTACAAAATCCTGGGAAATGGACTAAATAATATGAGTAACAAATAATACTCAAAATAAAATAAACCCAAGAGAAATGAAAAAAGGTACCAATCTAATAAATGGTAGATATAAGCGAATATAATCACAGTAGAAAAAATCTCTCAACAGCTCAAAAAGTAGATAGGTGGATAAAACACTTATCAAAATGTACATATATAACAAAATAGTAAAATGTGTATATAAATATATATTTGTGATTATTCCCATAATAATGGAATAAAGTGACAGTGCTAATAATGGTGCAAATATGCAGCGATAAGTGCAAAAAAGATAGTTCAACATTTGAAGTGTAATATCCACAGATCAAGCAGACAGTCGTTCATATAATATAGAGGGGAGCAGATGTAAAGAGCAGTAGAGTGAACATGCTTACCACCAGTATATAGGCACTGAGCCCTGCATATCCCGACGCGCGTTTCGCCTTGCTGGCTTTAACGAGGGATAGTAAGACTATGGGTACATGGTCCTTTAATAAAATCCATTGGCCAATGGAATGCGATAGGTAATTATGGACCCCCGCGACAGGTGATCGTGCGGGGCCGTCCACAAGTCACAGCGCCACCTCCGCAACACGTGACGCGACCCAGAGGTCGCGGCACAAGAGCGGACATGACGTCTGGATGTGTTCCACCGTGGGACGCACGGCGCCATCCCCACCTCATGCGGCGCAACCAAAGGTCGCGACACAGAAGCGGAAATGACGTCGAGGTGCGCTCCACCATGGAACGCAGAGTGCGCTTCATCTTGGAACGCATGTGGAAAATAACGGGGATAATAGGGAAGGATGTGATAGAACAGAAAAATATATATTTCTATAAGAATGATGAGGTATATAGATAATCTATTACACAGAACATATTAAAGATATTATCCAATATCAAATACTCATAATCAATATTAAATCCACAGTGATCTCCCAATCACATAGTGATAACCAAAATTAACAATAATATAGAATAGTGAATATAGACATGGAATTGGGTCCAAAAGAAGAAAAAGTGCCATAGTGCGTCCTCTGTGCAAAGAAAATAATCATCCGTCCAAGTGAATAAACTCCGGCCAAAGGAATAAAGGGTAACTCATGGCGAAAGAACGTTTCGTTGAGACTCTCTTGCCGCCAATGTTTAATTTCTTTGTAAGAAAGGATGCCTGCAGGGTGGTGATGTGTTTGTCGTTGAACTTGTTCTCGCAGTAGCGCAGCACGAGCGACGTCTTCCCCACACAGCCCTCTCCGAGCAGCACCACCTTGAAGGAGTACGTCTTGCTGCCCCCAGCTCCGCCTCCTGCTCCTCCAGCCGCCATGGACTCCACTGAAGCGGGCACCTAGGAGCCTATACCGAAGGCCAAGCGAAGCCCCGGAAAGCGGCACTGACCAGCGACACGGCTCTGACAGGCCAACGACTCCGAAACGTTCTTTCGCCAACGAGTTACCCTTTATTCCTTTGGCCGGAGTTTATTCACTTGGACGGATGATTATTTTCTTTGCACAGAGGACGCACTATGGCACTTTTTCTTCTTTTGGACCCAATTCCATGTCTATATTTACTATTCTATATTATTGTTAATTTTGGTTATCACTATGTGATTGGGAGATCACTGTGGATTTAATATTGATTATGAGTATTTGATATTGGATAATATCTTTAATATGTTCTGTGTAATAGATTATCTATATACCTCATCATTCTTATAGGAATATATATTTTTCTGTTCTATCACATCCTTCCCTATTATCCCCGTTATTTTCCACATGCGTTCCAAGGTGAAGCGCACTCTGCGTTCCATGGTGGAGCGCACCTCGACGTCATTTCCGCTTCTGTGTCGCGACCTTTGGTTGCGCCGCATGAGGTGGGGATGGCGCCGTGCGTCCCACGGTGGAACACATCCAGACGTCATGTCCGCTCTTGTGCCGCGACCTCTGGGTCGCGTCACGTGTTGCGGAGGTGGCGTTGTGACTTGTGGACGGCCCCGCACGATCACCTGTCGCGGGGGTCCATAATTACCTATCGCATTCCATTGGCCAATGGATTTTATTAAAGGACCATGTACCCATAGTCTTACTATCCCTCGTTAAAGCCAGCAAGGCGAAACGCGTGTCGGGATATGCGGGGCTCAGTGCCTATATACTGGTGGTAAGCATGTTCACTCTACTGCTCTTTACATCTGCTCCCCTCTATATTATATGAACGACTGTCTGCTTGATCTGTGGATATTACACTTCAAATGTTGAACTATCTTTTTTGCACTTATCTCTGCATATTTGCACCATTATTAGCACTGTCACTTTATTCCATTATTATGGGAATAATCACAAATATATATTTATATACAAATTTTACTATTTTGTTATATATGTACATTTTGATAAGTGTTTTATCCACTTATCTACTTTTTGAGCTGTTGAGAGATTTTTTCTACTGTGATTATATTCGCTTATACCTACCATTTATTAGATTGGTACCTTTTTTCATTTCTCTTGGGTTTATTTAATTTTGAGTATTATTTGTTACTCATATTATTTAGTCCATTTCCCAGGATTTTGTACATTTACCTATCTATTTATCTGTTTTGGCACTGTATCCCGTATTATATCACCTGTCGGATTCTGTATTTTTATTTATTTTTCTTTATCTTGTCCTTTTTATTTAATAAAGTTTATTTGATCTTCATTACTGTGTGCTGTGCATTCTAGTTGTAGGGGATTATTATTTTGTGTCTGCACAGCCATTTTTTGCTGATTAATATTGGTGTTAATCTACTTTCCTGTGTTTTCACAGAGGTCTCTTCTTAATCTTATTATGGATTGGCGCACTAAAGAGGTGGCTTGGCATTCCCAAGCACTTTCAATTTTTAAAAATAGGACTCCACAGGTGGAGAACAATGACCTTACTAATATATCTGATATTAAACGGGACTTGAAACATCATCTCCACCAAAAAATCAAAGTTTGGTGGAACAAAACTACCTTAGAAAACTATGTGAAGGAGAAATTGATTCCCCGGGGTTTGAGAGTGCAGGTATTCCCTTCCTATGGCCGCGATGATGATGAGTTCACCAAACAATGGAGGATCATCTGTGATGAATGTTCTGAAAAGTTTCTCCTTCTCATCATCAAGAAGAATGCTAATACTCTCTTATCATTAGATAAAGAGATTCTTAAATTACAAGATGATCTAAAATTATTAGCGACCACTATAGAACTAGATGACTTTAACAAGGATATGGACGACAGTTTTACCACATGGGAAAAACATATTCAAAATACGAAGTTGACAAAATTTCAACGAGATCTACAAGATTTTCGAACTGACAAGGTTTATAAGTGGTTATCTACATCACAACAAGACATACGCCACACGTCTTTTTCATCTGTTGCATCAACTGACACTGAAGGCATACCCGATGAACATTTGGGGAAACAAAAAACTGGACATCGACACTATAATTTTAGACGTAATGTATCAAAACATCTGGCGGATATTAATCCAGGAGGTTCAACTTCAGAGGTAATTAACCTCTCTAACATTGAGTTAACTCAAACCCAGCTAGATGTCCTCAGTAGGGGCCTTTCTTTTTCCCCTACGTCCAAGTTCGACTATCTTACGGCTTTAAAAGACTTGCACTTGTTTGCCCGAAAATTATTATTTAAAAAGATGTTTCATAAACCCATTGATAATGTCTTCTCTACCATAGAAGAACAAGAGGCGGTGAGAACTCTGGAAAGTCTATTTGAAGAACAATTTGCTCCTCAGACAGGTAGGTTACCAAAGAATATCATTCCCCCATCAAAAAAATTTCCCCCTTTATCTTTATATCCAAACATAGATCTTTTCGTCCAACTAGTTAGTGCCGAGTTCAAACGAATTCCAACCACATTATCATATGATAATTTGAACAAAGAAGAAAGGAAGGCCCTCAGTGAATTAAAACAATTGGATAATGTTGTAATTAAACCATCTGATAAAGGTGGTAATGTTGTACTTTGGCCCTCTGCTATGTACAACAATGAAGCTAAACGTCAATTAAGAGATACCACTACATACAAGAAACTTACCTTCAATCCCCTTTCCAAATTCCAGGATGAACTTCAGATTCTTCTTCAAGATGCAGTCACCATTGGAACAATCACTGAAAAAGAACAAGAATGTCTCTTCAATAAAACACCGAAGGTATCTGTTCTTTATTTGCTACCTAAGATCCATAAGGATCCGATCCATCCTCCAGGTCGACCTATAGTGTCAGGAATTGAAAATATGTGTGAGCCTATTTGCCGTTTTATTGATCACATTCTCAGACCTATGGTCGAGACATTGCCTTCTTATCTTAAAGATACCTCTGATTTTCTTAAAAAGATGGATGGATTAACTGTTGATACCAATACGGTGATTGTTGTATGTGATGTAGAATCTTTATATACATCGATTAACCACAATGATGGCCTATGAGCAGCCAAATATTTTTTAGAAATATCTAAATACGATGTTCCATTCATCAATTTTGTTCTTGATCTCTTGGCATTTGCCTTGACACATAATTTTTTTCTGTTTGATGGCTCTTTTTTCCTACAGCTCCGGGGCACAGCAATGGGGGCAGCCTGTGCGCCCTCCTATGCTAACCTGTTCCTGGGGCTGTGGGAGAAAGACATCTTTTCATCTGATTCTCTACCTCATTTAGATAAAGTTCTATCTTGGCATCGCTTCATAGATGATGTTCTATTTTTATGGCAGGGCACAGATGACGAACTATCTATCTTTATGCAATCTTTGAACAACAATACCTTGAACATCAAACTAACCTACAAGATGGGGCGTAAAAATATGGATTTTCTAGATGTACGATCAGAAATTGACACTATGGGTATAATTCAAACAGATGTCTTTAGAAAAGAAACGGCTGCTAACTCCTTACTGCGCGCAGATTCTTCACATCCGAGGAAACTCATTGATAGTATACTGATAGGCCAATTCTTACGCATGCGCAGGATTTGTTCTAATGATTATGATTTTGAAAAACAGTCACAGGACCTGACCATGCGTTTTCATGAACGTGGCTACTCAAATAAATCTATTCAACGAGGCTATCGCCGTGCAAGATGTGCAAAAAGAAATACACTTCTATATAGCACTAAGCCAAGGAAGGATAATGATATTGTGAGATTCATATCCACATACAACTCTGGCAATAAAGACATGTGGGCAAGTCTTAAGAAATATTGGAACATACTTACCTTGGATCCTGTCCTTGTTAATTATATTGCAAAATTTCCGGCGATTACTTATCGTCGTTCGCAGAACCTTAAGGATCTACTAGTACATAGCTATATCAAAAAAGATGATCAAAAAACAATTTTTAATACCGGAAAGCCGAAATGGGGCTGTAAACCCTGTGGATCCTGTGTCGCCTGTCCAAATATTGCCAAAACGGAATTCTTCACAGATTCATCTATGACAAGAAATTATAAAATTACCCACACTATCTCCTGTAAAACCATTGGCGTTATTTATTTAGCTAATTGTCCTTGTAATAAATATTATGTGGGTTTAACCACACGTGAACTCAGAAGACGTGTTAGGGAACATGTGCTAGATATTGAGGCGGCGAAAGGAAGTTCTGATTCAACGGAACTGAAAACAATACCACGCCATTTTAAATACTACCATAACTGTGACAGTTTGAAGCTGTCAATCAGAGGCATTGATCGAGTCTATGTAGATCAGAGAGGCGGAAATTGGAAGAAAATTCTTGCACAGAAGGAAGTAAAATGGATTACTCTTTTGGACACCCTCACCCCAAGAGGTCTCAACGAAACGGTAAGTTTTGTACCTTTTCTTTGAGTTGTTTATTTCTTGTTTTGTTCTATTTTTTGTCCCTATTACTTGGTCTTAGTTCTTATCTATTGTTTTATCTATTTTATTTTGATTTTATTAGATTTTAATTTATATATTTTTGTTTATTCTATAGTTCTTTCGCCAACGAGTTACCCTTTATTCCTTTGGCCGGAGTTTATTCACTTGGACGGATGATTATTTTCTTTGCACAGAGGACGCACTATGGCACTTTTTCTTCTTGTGGACCCAATTCCATGTCTATATTTACTATTCTATATTATTGTTAATTTTGGTTATCACTATGTGATTGGGAGATCACTGTGGATTTACTATTGATTATGAGTATTTGATATTGGATAATATCTTTAATATGTTCTGTGTAATAGATTATCTATATACCTCATCATTCTTATAGAAATATATATTTTTCTGTTCTATCACATCCTTCCCTATTATCCCCGTTATTTTCCACATGCGTTCCAAGGTGAAGCGCACTCTGCGTTCCATGGTGGAGCGCACCTCGACGTCATTTCCGCTTCTGTGTCGCGACCTTTGGTTGCGCCGCATGAGGTGGGGATGGCGCCGTGCGTCCCACGGTGGAACACATCCAGACGTCATGTCCGCTCTTGTGCCGCGACCTCTGGGTCGCGTCACGTGTTGCGGAGGTGGCGCTGTGACTTGTGGACGGCCCCGCACGATCACCTGTCGCGGGGGTCCATAATTACCTATCGCATTCCATTGGCCAAATGGATTTTATTAAAGGACCATGTACCCATAGTCTTACTATCCCTCGTTAAAGCCAGCAAGGCGAAACGCGTGTCGGGATATGCGGGGCTCAGTGCCTATATACTGGTGGTAAACATGTTCACTCTACTGCTCTTTACATCTGCTCCCCTCTATATTATATGAACGACTGTCTGCTTGATCTGTGGATATTACACTTCAAATGTTGAACTATCTTTTTTGCACTTATCGCTGCATATTTGCACCATTATTAGCACTGTCACTTTATTCCATTATTATGGGAATAATCACAAATATATATTTATATACAAATTTTACTATTTTGTGATATATGTACATTTTGATAAGTGTTTTATCCACCTATCTACTTTTTGAGCTGTTGAGAGATTTTTTCTACTGTGATTATATTCGCTTATACCTACCATTTATTAGATTGGTACCTTTTTTCATTTCTCTTGGGTTTATTTAATTTTGAGTATTATTTGTTACTCATATTATTTAGTCCATTTCCCAGGATTTTGTACATTTACCTATCTATTTATCTGTTTTGGCACTGTATCCCATATTATATCACCTGTCGGATTCTGTATTTTTATTTATTTTTCTTTATCTTGTCCTTTTTATTTAATAAAGTTTATTTGATCTTCATTACTGTGTGCTGTGCATTCTAGTTGTAGGGGATTATTATTTTGTGTCTGCACAGCCATTTTTTGCTGATTAATATTGGTGTTAACCAATCATAAGTAGGCAGCAACACACTGGGGAAAGAAGAACATGCCCCCACGATAACATAGACAAACTGACTCTGCAGAGTACAGAGTAATGACATGTGCTGGAGTACAGCAGACCTGAGTGTGATTAACTGACAGCTTTCAGCTCTTATCTCAGGCAGTGTCATCACAAACACGTCTTGTGGCTCTCCTCTCTGTGTGTCCAGTTCAGCATCCAAAGTTTACTGAAAGGTCCTTGTTAAAGGGAATCTGTCAATATGAATTAACCAAGCCCCACCGCTCCATCCCCCAAACTGTTTTATGGTCATGTTGATCTCTGAGAGACAATGTCATCCAATGTTTAAAATTCATATGCAGATGAGACTTAAGCTCTCTGGTTATGATCAGAGCACTTTCCAAGAACCTGCCTCCCTGGCTGAGAAGACAAGCCAGTGAGCTGTCTGTCAAGCAAAGGAATGTGGGATTGGGCAAGGAATGGAGTCAGGGAGGCAGAAACTTGATAAATGCTCTGATTACACCCAAAGCACTTAAGCCTCATTTACATATTAATTAAAACAGTGATTTTTCATTCAGGAAGCAACAGATTACATAAGTAAAGTTATGGATGAGATTTTTCAATCAGCAACATGACCATATAAACAGTTAGGAAAGTAGATCATGCTGACAGATTTGATTTAAACAGGCTCACTCAGTGGGGCAGATTTATCAAACTGTATAGCAGTAAATCTGTCTGTTATTCAACTTTACTTTTTAGACTACTTTGGAAACATGAAAGCTTTGTGGTGATTGGTTGTTATGATCAGCAAATAGTTTACTGTTGAACAGTTTAGATAAATCTGACAGAATATGGGTGCGGCTGATGATTTTAACACTTACTGTAAATGAGAGTTATTCTTGAATATTTCTAAATGAGCAACATAATTTCAAAAATTATCTTGGTTTTGACATTGTTGCTTTCACAAAGGCTACACAAACACTGTTTTGGCTCCCATATTCTCACAACACATCCTCAGTTCCTTACACTCATTACTCTCAGGATTCTTTTTCTTACATCCAAACCCTGCTCCCATAGGCCTTGTCTCACCCTATCTCACTGTATTTCTTGGATTCAGCCACCAAGGGTTTTTTCTCTCCATCACAATTCTCTGAATTTTAAGGGTTCTACCTCTTTGTTGATGTTCTCTATCCTTCTGTCGCTATTCCTTGCGCCTCATAAGTATGGTGCTGGAAATGGCTATGTCTCCATTATGTTCCCTTCCAGTTTCATACTATAGGCACTTTTACCACATAACACCAAAATACTCTCAAAGTTCTTTCCATATACACTCACTCTAGCGGATTGCTAGCTTTCTAAATAGGATATGCTTCTTATGAGCTCTAGTTAGGCCAACCTACCCACTGTCAATTCCACAAACTTCAATATACTTAAGGACTGTACTAAGCCACACCTCAAGCCTACAGAGCAACTATATCTCAATGCAGTTTTTACTGTCCTAGGGAGATACTCCTAACCCCTCTACAAGACCTTATTACAGCCTCCCAAGGATTTGAGCACACCACATTCCTTCAACTGGTACTCTCATTAGGCTCAGTGGTTCCTGCAGCCGTATCACAATCTACAAAGCTAACGTTTCAAACTGACAAATTTCGGATATCACATCATCGTCGTTCTTGGGATGTCAACATGAAATAATAATAGGCTCATAACCAACCAGGTAGAAATCTTTCAGGCCAAGATCACATTTGCTTTCTACTCTGTGGTCCACTTATTCTTTGGTAGACAACCTATATCTGCAGCTCCTCACATAGCTTCCTGTCATGTATCCTGATTATTTCTTAACAGCAGCCTTTCAGTCTTCCCTTGTTGCACCCTAGAGGGACAAACTTGTTCCCCCCATGTATCCTAGGTCCTAGACTATCGCTGCTCAAACCAATTACACTCCAGTACAGCATCTCCAACATATCAGCATCACCATGCTCTGGACCTAGCCAGTCCTTCTTAACCACCTTGTGATTTATGCCCATAAGCATCTCAGTCCTTTCTCCATCTACAACAACATACTGCTGCACGATAGTTCACCTTAGCCTGTCCTTCTGCAGATCTGCAAAATAAGTAGTATTTACAGAGCAATAAAACATATGTACATGGATGCATGGTGCAAATAAGTTGATACAGTATCTGGGCAGTCTTCTAGTTCTTAAAGGGTATGTACCAAGAATCACCTGTGCTGGGCTGACTGGAAGTACAATAAGTGCAGAGCTCACTAGCAAGGCTGCTGAGTGTGCAGAGGCTGCATTTGAGCATCCCAGAGGCTACGTTTAAGTACAGAAGAGGCAGATAAGTACATAGTTAAAGGCAATATTATAGTTTGTGTTGACTGGTGAAATGGTTTAGAAATTATCTGTTTGTCTTTGGTGGGTTGGTGGGATACTGCTGTCTAAAGCAAAAAAAAAGGGATAGCCTGTGATTGGTTCATGTAACCTAGTGTATGTGTGCAAATCAGTTTGTTCTAGAATTTTCTAACAGAATCACCTGTGCTGGGCTGACTGTAAGTACAAGTGCAGAGCTAACTAGTGAGGCTGCTGAGCATGCAGAGGCTGAATTTGAGCATCCCAGAGGCTGCATTTAAGTACTGAGGAGGCAGATATGTACATAGTTAAACGCAATATCATAGATTAATGCAAGAGTAGTTTGGTGTTTTCCTTACTAGCCTTCTATTAGTTTTTATGCTTTTACCTGTATTGTTTATCCCCATTTAATATGTGCTCCATGGACAATGCTACCAGGTTTGCGTCTTGTGAGATGTATGCATGCCTTGAATAGTGTTGAGCCACCCCCGTAGTGTTCGAGTTCGGTTCGGTTCGTCGAACACCCGTGTGTTCGCCGAACTGTTCGTCGAACTGTTCGTCGAACACCTTCGAACACCGTTAAAACCAATGGCAGGCAAACAAAAACACATAGAAACACATAGAAAACACCTTCAAAGGTGTCCAAAAGCTGACAAACTGCTCAGAAGACACAACTAACACATGGAAAAGTGACAAGTACATATAGTCATGCGAAAAGAAAAGAGGTGGAGGAGTAAAAAGAGGGGGAGACACAGATATAGGCATGTCATGCCCTTCTAAAATCCAAAAAATGAGAAGCCGACACGGCCAGTCCGTTCCTGCCCGTGCCACCTCTGTGTCGCCGAGTTTGTGCCAGAGCCGCGGTGGACCCTGACGGCAAGCCCCCCTATCCCAATACTGGTGCCTGTCCGCCGGTGGGTCGAGGCCCCCCACGGTGGGGGGGGAGTAACATCTTCAGAAGAAAGACCATCTTCCAGCCAAACTAAGATGTCGACTTCTTTTCGTGGAAAATGTGATACGATCCCATTCTTACGGACACGCCCATCGCTACAAATTCTAAATGAGGCACAAAAACAGCAGGTGCTTCAACGGATATCAAGTGCTCCTTCAAGTGGGCTCTCCATCACCTCAATTTCAACATCACAAATGCTCCAGTCCTCAGAGGTGTCACCCCAATCGCACTTGCTTCCTCACAGCTCCCAAGTCTCCAGCTGCCCGTCTGAGTATGGGGTAGCACAGATGGTTGAGTCTGCACAGCTGTTTACTCATACTATAGCCTGGGAAATGGAGGTCTGCTCCAGAGCTTCTGTTAATCCAGATGAGGAAATGATCTGATCTGATGCCCAGAATCTTTATAAGTCGGATCCAGGACCAGATGAAGAAGGTTCTGAGCATAATGTAGACCCTTGTTCCCAAACTGTAACTCCTGTTGGTGGAGACAATGATGAAGACGATGATGAGACTCAAATACCTGATTGGAGCGACAACTTGACTTTTCGGTCAGGGCAGGAAGAGGTTGGCTCTGAGGACGACGGGTGTGATAACACACAGGGTGATGATGACGAGGTTGGAGATCCCACTTACTGTCAACCCACAGTCAGCCAGTCGATGAGGTCAGCAGAGGAGGTGGAGGAGGATGTGACTAGCCCTGGGGATGGGGATGACTCGGTACCCGGGCATTTGCCTGGCCTTGGAGATGTCGCGGTGGTCGGCTCCCTGGCCCGTACCCTGGGGTCTCTCTTTAAAAGGGTGGATAATTGTTAATTTTATAAGAGTTCATGACGCCACCTGTGGTATCTGGTGACAAGCACCAGCGCTGCAGCAGTCCACTGAGGCCGGTGATAAGGCAGCTCAATGGTATAGCTCCCCACAGGTGGACCTAGGTCTCAGGGCAGCGTATGCAGGGGGAATGCAGGACAGGCGAGACTCAGCTGGGTCAGAGCAAGAACGGGAACGGACACGGTAGTCACTTCAGTACCTTTTACTGGTGGAAATTCAGGCACATCCCGGAGCACTGTAGGGTGAAGGGTGCATATCAGGATCCTCCCCAATGAGCGGGTGTAGGGCCTCCTGTTTCTTGCCTCTGCGTAGTAAGTTTCTGACCTGCCTGGAGCTAGGCCTAACTTTGTCTCTGTCCTGCGCTGGCTGACCTTGTGGTAGGGCCTTCTCTTGGAGTTCACGCTCCCAGTATGCGGGGCCTAAGCGTCTCCTGGCTCTGTTACATATCAGCACCTTAGCGATCCTGGGACTTGTAGTTCTCCAGGGATTCCGGTTATGCCTTACTGGGTCATAGAGATACCGGTAAGCTCGGATCCTGTGTCCGGTAAATGCTTCGGGGTGAGCTGGTTAAGCTCCTCTGCCCCTTATGTACTAACTCGCCACTCGCCTTCGGCCTACTCGGGCCCTCACTAGGCTATACACACTAACGGCAGCTTGCCGCGCTTCACTGATCTTACGGCACCGTCACACCTTAAGCTCTATCTGGGCTCCCTGAATCTAGCAAGCAGGAGCCTCGTGCTCCACTGCTGAACTATTAACTGCGTTCTCTAGACTAGACTGAGCTCCACTGCAGACTGACCTCTCTTAGGCTTCTCTACTGCAGGAACTCTTCAGAGGAACTGAACTGCCTAACTCCACCTTCCCTATTTATATCCCTAACTGGCTCCCTCTGCTGGTCTGAGGTGGAAGGTGGAGATGTGTGAATGTTTATGGGGGCCTCTTGTGGAGGATTCCATCAATGCACTCTTCTAGGATCTGTGATACCAAGCGCAGCGGGGCATCACAGATGCTATTGACGACGAGGTTAGGTTGCGCCTTCCTGAACAGAGACGGAGTACTGGAAGCACATCAACAACTGCATCCTCAACCACAACTCTGCCTCTGACCACAAGTCGTAGTGGCTCTTCAGCCTTGCATAGCCTGGGCATTTATTCAGATCGATAAGGATGACCCAACTCGTGTTATCTGTAATATTTGTCAGCAAAAGCTAAGTAGAGGCCAAAAAATCCATAGTTTGAGTACTTCATGCATGTACCATCACATGGATATGAATCATAAGTTGCAGTGGGAAGCTCACTGTGCTACAATGCGGCCTAGCCGGCTGGGCCAACCACCGTCTGCCCCATCTTGTGCATCCGCAGCCTCTTCATCCTCTGTGACTGGGGGGACAGCAGTCACACATGTTTTTGGATGCAGACCTGCCACCTCTTTACCCGCAACAGCCAGTGTGATTGGCAGGTCGTCAGTTCATTGGGAAGTGGAAACACCTGCTAGTGTTGAGCGCTCTCCGACATCGAGAGCACCACCTTTGGATCAAGGCAACCTAACATGTCCGCCTGCATCTTCCTCACAGACCAGCAGTTTGCCGGGGACACCCTACTCAACACCGTCTAAGCACAACAGCCAGCCCTCGGTCCCTCAGATGTGGAAAAGTAAAAGACCATTTCCTCCTAGCCATGAGAAAGCTAAGAGGTTGAATTTCACCATCTGCAAGCTGTTGGCTACAGAAATGCTGCCTTTCCACCTGGAGGACACAGAGGATTTTCAAGACCTTATGTCCGTCACAGTGCCCCAGTACCAGATGCCCAGTCGGCACTACTTCTCAAAGAAAGGTGTGCCTGCGCTCCACTAGCATGTCGCACACAACATCACCGCTTCTTTGAGAAACTCTGTGTGTGACAGGGTGCATTTCACCACAGACACTTGGACGAGTAGGCATTGACAGGGGCGTTACATGTCGCTGACTGGGCACTGGGTAACTATGGTGACAGCAGGACAAGGGGCTGCTGTCCAAGTCTTACCGTCCCCACGAGTTGTGCGTCAATCCTCTTTATCTCGAAGTTCCTCCACTGCTTCTGCCTCCTCAACCTCCTCTCGGTCCTCCACCTGCACCCAAAGCCTGTCTGGTAATGCCACCTGCTTTCTAACTGCGCAGAAGGAATCCTGCACACCTCCTTACTATGCTGGCAGCAGGGCTCAACGGCATCAGTGTTTACTTTGAAATGTCTGGGAAATGTGAGTCACACAGCTGAGGAGTTGTGGTCAGCTCTGGAGACCCAGTTTCATGAAAGATTGTCTCCACTGGACCTGCAACCAGGGAAGGCCATGTGCGACAATGCTGCAAACCTGGGTGCGGCACTTCGCCGGGGCAATGTCACACACGTGCCTTGTATGGGTCACGTGTTGAACCTGGTTGTCCAGCAATTTTTAGCCCACTATCCCGGACTTGATGGCCTTCTGCAGAGGGCACGGTCGCTGTGTGCTCACTTCCGCCGTTCGCATCCCGCAATTCAACGACTTACATCTCTACAGAAGTCGTTGGGCCTGCCAGTTCACCGGCTGAAATGCGTTGTGCCGACACGGTGGAATTCAACTCTGCACATGTTGCAGTGACTGTGGCAGCACCGACAAGCCCTGGTGCAATACGTTCTGACGTATAGCCTGGGCCAACGAGATCCAGAGGTGGGGAAAATCACGCTGCAGGAGTGGTCTCAGATCAGGGACCTATGAAGTTGACGCGTCCCCTGGGCCATGGGGTACCCTGAGCCGGGCCGGTAGACGCTGGGGGTTGTAGTCACTGTGGCGGTGACCCAGTCCGTGACCCAGGGCGGTCAATCCAAGGGTAATTTGTATATATGGATTTTATAATGTCTGACTACGCCACCTGTGGAGTGCGGCCAAAGGGGCCGTCGCTGCGGAACAGTCCTCTGAAGCTGGTGGTTTTGCAGCAACGGTATTATTACTCACCACAGGAAGAGTGTAGCTTCAGGGCAGTGTGGGTGGATGATGGTGGTTGTAGTGCAGGGAGTCAGTAATGAACACAGAGTCCGTGTGATGCCGTCTCAAGATATTACTCACAGTTGTTGTAGTCCAGATTACAGGTACCAGAGCAATCTCCCCCGTCGTGCTGTGCATACTCAGTGAGGGGCTCAGTCCACCCCCAGATAGCTCCGGAGTACTTAGCAGGACCCCCTTCTGTGTGTCCTTTCTCTGGCCTTCTCCCTGCACCTCACACCCAGTGACACTTCTATCCGGTATCCTCGGGACTTGGCGGGTGACGTGTGTTCCGTCCCCTGGGTCCTATGTGGCTACCTTCTTAGTGAGACTGGTGTGGACTTTGGCTTGCAGTACATGAAATGCAGCAGCCTCCGGTTTCTAGTTGAGCCTTGCTGTTTCTCCGCTAGTTGAGGGACCGGTTCCCCTTATCTGGCCTGACCCCTCTACCTCCTGGTAGCAGCGGGAGTACGGGTGGCCTTCTGCACGGCCCGTAGCCGTAGGGTCCCTTCGGTTCCTGGAGCCTTCCAGCTCCCACTCCTCTCTTCTCTCCTTCAGTCCTGGGCCTAGCAGGCTAGGCCCGCCTCAGGAGCAGAGCTCATGCCTAGTCTCTGCTCCTGTCAATTTTCCTCCTCTGTCTGGCTTGCTCTTTCTAAGATGGCTTCCTATTTATACTCTCCTTGTCATGTGCTCCCCTAAGCTGCTCCCCTAAGCACCCACTACATAGGACCCTCTAACCAGCTAGGGACCTGGGACTGTGCTCTCCCTTAGGAGCAATCTCGCCCTACCCCCACTGCGGGTATGTGTTGGATGCAGGAGTCAGGGTCCCGAGCCATACGCCTTCCTTACCTGAGGGTGAGATACCACACCTCTGGGTGAGATGCAGTAACTCTGTGGCGACTGAACCCTCAGGGGCGCCACACACCCTTCTGCACAGTTTTGAAATGGCGACGAAGATGTTTAGTGCTGACGACGATGCCATTATCAGCATGACTATTCCAGTGATTTACATGCTGGAGCACACATTAAACAGAATTCAGAGTCAGGTGGTGGGACAAGAGGAGGTGGAGGAAGTAGAGGAGGAGTCGAATGCGGAAGGGATAACATCTCCAAGGTCCAGACGGTTGGCAGCACCAAGGCAGCAGGCATGGGAGGGTGGGGGAGAGGGATTAACCAGGGCGCATGGTAGCAGCCAAACTGTTGAGGAAGGTGCAGGAGCCGAGGAAGAAGTGGAGGGCGAACTGGCGATGGGCATGGAAGACTCATCAGATGAGGGAGACCTTGATCACATTTCTGTTGTGCGAGGTTGGAGGGAGAGGGCAGAGGAAGGAAGCATGATTCTTACCTCGCTACTAACACAACAAGGACTTGGTACTTCTGGATGCGCAAGACACATGAGTGCCTTCTTGCTGCACTACCTGCAACATGACCCCCGGATTGTCAGAATTCGAAGTAATCCCGACTACTGGTTGCCACACTCTTAGATCCCCGGTACAAAAGTATATTTGCCGAAATAATTCCTGCCATAAAAAGGTATTGACGAATGCAGGAGTATCTGCAGACGCTGTTGCAGAATCTTACATGTGCTTTTCCACAAAACACCAGTGGTGCACGTAGTGAATCTCACAGTTCTAACTTGCCAACGGTGGGACTGTCGAGTCTTCATCACTCAAACAGTAACAGTAACACAGTATCTGCTGGTAACAGCAATTTTGTGGAATCGTTTCACCACTTTTTTAGACCATCCTTTGCAAGGCCACAGGAGACAAGAAGTCTGACACATAGTCAATGCCTAGAGAGGATGGTACAGGAGAATCTCCAAGTGAACATCGAAGCCATGACTGTGTCACTGGACCCTTGCTCATTTTTATATTCCAATCTGGAATAATCGCCGGAGCTCTCCACTCACGCCTTGGAGATCTTGTCATGCCATGCAGCCAGCGTTTCTCTCTGAACGTGTGTTCAGCGCTGCTGGTGGTGTGCTGACAGATAAGCGCACGCGGCTGTCCACTGAGAATGTAGACAGACTCACGTTCATAAAGATGAACAAATCTTGGATTCGCAAGGACATTTCTACCCCTGTGTCATCCTTGGGAGACTAAAAGCTTGGGGATTTGGTAAAATCACCTCACCAACCTTTTTAAGCAACAGTGGGGCAATTGATGCCACTTAACCCTAGAACGCATGTGTGGCACCCCAGGGGTCTGGTTTCCACAGTAACGGCAGTGTTATGTCTGAGAGCAGGTGGGAGGTCTCTTGGTCAGGAATCCTATGCATGCCACACCTCCTGCCCAGTCCTGGGAGGGGAAGAACTTCCCCTATATAAACCTGGGGCTGAGGCAGGGTGAGTTAGTTCAGAGGGAGAGTTCAGCCAGGAGGGCTGACAGGGAGCTGTGGCTCCGGCTGGGCCCAGCTCCTGGTCCATGCCAGAAGTAGAGACAGAGAAGAGAAGCAGCTATGGGAAGAAACAACAGGAGCTCTGTGGGAGCAGTGTTACAAGGAGTCAGGGGCTGGCAGCTGCAGAGCTCGCCCTGACTGAGAAGATTTCTTACCGGACCCGGAGTCCGAGGCTGTGGGGACTAACTCCTACCCAGCAGCAGAATCCGTCAGGCAGGGGATTTCAGGTCCTCTGGCCAAGAAACCCGAAGGCACGGTCACACGCATGGGACCAGCACCGCCGTCGTGGAGCGGAAGCTACTAGAAGGCCCCGAGTCACCGGCCATACGGGTGAGCACCACACGGTACACTCAGGGACGTGGGCTACTTATACCCGCCTCTAGCAAGGTAGCCAGAAGAGTACAGTCAGTTTGGGAGGCCTACAACTCCGCCTGGCCAGGGGAGATCCCATCTGCTCAAGGACTGACCAGGCCCCGGTCGCTAGCCAGTACTCCGGGAGGGTCTATCTTTGTCACCAGTAAAGACCCTGAATCACACCGCATCATCTCTGAGTGATTCCTGCTACCCCCATCATCCACGTCGGCTGCCCTGAGGCCATACCCCTCCCGTTGGGGGTTATACTATCACGCTGCACAATCCTACCACCGGTCTCAGCGATCTGCCCTGCAGCAGCAGCTCCTTAGCTGTACTCAACGGGTGGCGTAGTCGTCCAACATCTACCGCTGATACAGCGCCACTTAGTCTGACTCCCTGGGCACGGACCGGATCACCGCCACGAGACTACAACCCTCAACAGATCCGGCTCCGGGTAAGCTCTCGCGTGCGCAACGCTGCGCGACACAGGCCCAGGGGTGCGTCAGCTTTTGGCGTAGTTGGCAGGATTTCGTGCCCGCAACCACCGGGTACTGTGTGCCTGAAAAAGACTGTTCAAACTTACCAGTGGTGAAGTTTCCCGCCATCCGGCGCCATCTTTTGCCTTCTTCCTGCCATCCGCGAAGTTTTCCTGCCATCCGGCGCCATCTTCTGCCTTCTTCCCGCCATCCGTGGAGTTTTCCCGCCGTTGGACGCCATCTTGAAGACGCCGCGCGGGAAGAAGAGGGGCGTGGACTCCGAAGGCGCGCGAGAACTGAAGCCCCGCCTCACGTCCGGACGTTGCGTAAGGTCCTGGAAGGAGCCCAGCAGACGCCGACGTCACAGGAGCGCGACGGAAGGTCCTCGACCCTGACGATCCACTGCGGAGCCGCGGCCTACGGAAGAGGATCATCGCAAGGTAGGCCACGGTCCACTGGGGGGGAGGAAGATGTCGGATACGGAGGAGAGCTTCACTGCTTCAACCCCCGCCAGCGCCACCGCTGTTGCGGTCATGCCTTTCACCATGCCCTATATCCCGGGGGCAGCCTGGCTACCCCAGTACTCAGGGGAGTCACATACCCTGCATGACTTTAGAGAAAAGCTGGATAGCCTCTTCCAGGTGTACCCCCTCACAGAGGAGCAAAAAGTGAGCATCCTGGTGGCCCAATTAACCGGGGCAGCCCAAAGGGAGGTAAAGTCCTGGCCACCTGGGAGGAGGACTGTCGCAGAGATACTAACCCAGCTAACCGAGGAGGAGCTGCAGTACTACCAATACGAGGAAAGCCAAGAGGACCCGGACGGGTCTGAGGACTACCCTCAGGAGGGAGCACAAAGAGGACATAGCTACTGAAGGGAAGTAGCGTGAATAACGAGCTGTAAATAGTTACCCGTAAGGGTACAAGGACTGCTGCTAATTAAAATATGGTCCCCGTTGGGATTAGTGAATTGTTCCCCATGTGCCCCTATCTTAAACCAGGCTGAGGACTGTGAGCAGCCATTCCTTATCCCCACTGGCCGAGGACTGAGAGCGGCCATATCCTGTAAATAATTATGTGTTTCTAGTTATTTTTAGGAGTCCTTGGTGGATTTACTGGGAATCCTTGTACATAGTTGGAGCGTAACCCAGGACGGACTAAAGACTGTTAAGGACTCGGGGCAGGACAGACCCCTACCTGGTTACGTCTCCCTGTTTTGGTGAAATGGACACCTTGCTTTTCTTCAAAAACTGCACCCGGTTGCGGACACGCCGTGACCATCTTTATATGTTTTTCTTATTGTACTATTATTGTTTATACCTTGTTATGTCTAAAAATATGTTTAGTCCCGGAGTACTAAATTTCACTAGGGGGGAATGTGGCACCCCAGGGGTCTGGTTTCCACAGTAACGGCAGTGTTATGTCTGAGAGCAGGTGGGAGGTCTCTTGGTCAGGAATCCTATGCATGCCACACCTCCTGCCCAGTCCTGGGAGGGGAAGAACTTCCCCTATATAAACCTGGGGCTGAGGCAGGGTGAGTTAGTTCAGAGGGAGAGTTCAGCCAGGAGGGCTGACAGGGAGCTGTGGCTCCGGCTGGGCCCAGCTCCTGGTCCATGCCAGAAGTAGAGACAGAGAAGAGAAGCAGCTATGGGAAGAAACAACAGGAGCTCTGTGGGAGCAGTGTTACAAGGAGTCAGGGGCTGGCAGCTGCAGAGCTCGCCCTGACTGAGAAGATTTCTTACCGGACCCGGAGTCCGAGGCTGTGGGGACTAACTCCTACCCAGCAGCAGAATCCGTCAGGCAGGGGATTTCAGGTCCTCTGGCCAAGAAACCCGAAGGCACGGTCACACGCATGGGACCAGCACCGCCGTCGTGGAGCGGAAGCTACTAGAAGGCCCCGAGTCACCGGCCATACGGGTGAGCACCACACGGTACACTCAGGGACGTGGGCTACTTATACCCGCCTCTAGCAAGGTAGCCAGAAGAGTACAGTCAGTTTGGGAGGCCTACAACTCCGCCTGGCCAGGGGAGATCCCATCTGCTCAAGGACTGACCAGGCCCCGGTCGCTAGCCAGTACTCCGGGAGGGTCTATCTTTGTCACCAGTAAAGACCCTGAATCACACCGCATCGTCTCTGAGTGATTCCTGCTACCCCCATCATCCACGTCGGCTGCCCTGAGGCCATACCCCTCCCGTTGGGGGTTATACTATCACGCTGCACATTCCTACCACCGGCCTCAGCGGTCTGCCCTGCAGCAGCAGCTCCTTAGCTGTACTCAACGGGTGGCGTAGTCGTCCAACATCTACCGCTGATACAGCGCCACTTAGTCTGACTCCCTGGGCACGGACCGGATCACCGCCACGAGACTACAACCCTCAACAGATCCGGCTCCGGGTAAGCTCTCGCGTGCGCAACGCTGCGCGACACAGGCCCAGGGGTGCGTCAGCTTTTGGAGTAGTCGGCAGGATTTCGTGCCCGCAACCACCGGGTACTGCGTGCCTGAAAAAGACTGTTCAAACTTACCAGTGGTGAAGTTTGCCGCCATTCGGCGCCATCTTTTGCCTTCTTCCCGCCATCCGCTAAGTTTTCCCACCATCCGGCGCCATCTTCTGCCTTCTTCCCGCCATCCGTGGAGTTTTCCCGCCGTTGGACGCCATCTTGAAGACGCCGCGCGGGAAGAAGAGGGGCGTGGACTCCGAAGGCGCGCGAGAACTGAAGCCCCGCCTCACGTCCGGACGTTGCGTAAGGTCCTGGAAGGAGCCCAGCAGACGCCGACGTCACAGGAGCGCGACGGAAGGTCCTCGACCCTGACGATCCACTGCGGAGCCGCGGCCTATGGAAGAGGATCATCGCAAGGTAGGCCACGGTCCACTGGGGGGGAGGAAGATGTCGGATACGGAGGATAGCTTCACTGCTTCAACCCCCGCCAGCGCCACCGCTGTTGCGGTCATGCCTTTCACCATGCCCTATATCCCGGGGGCAGCCTGGCTACCCCAGTACTCAGGGGAGTCACATACCCTGCATGACTTTAGAGAAAAGCTGGATAGCCTCTTCCAGGTGTACCCCCTCACAGAGGAGCAAAAAGTGAGCATCCTGGTGGCCCAATTAACCGGGGCAGCCCAAAGGGAGGTAAAGTCCTGGCCACCTGGGAGGAGGACTGTCGCAGAGATACTAACCCAGCTAACCGAGGAGGAGCTGCAGTACTACCAATACGAGGAAAGCCAAGAGGACCCGGACGGGTCTGAGGACTACCCTCAGGAGGGAGCACAAAGAGGACATAGCTACTGAAGGGAAGTAGCGTGAATAACGAGCTGTAAATAGTTACCCGTAAGGGTACAAGGACTGCTGCTAATTAAAATATGGTCCCCGTTGGGATTAGTGAATTGTTCCCCATGTGCCCCTATCTTAAACCAGGCTGAGGACTGTGAGCA
This sequence comes from Phyllobates terribilis, assembly GCF_046119375.1. NCBI lineage: Eukaryota > Metazoa > Chordata > Amphibia > Anura > Dendrobatidae > Phyllobates > Phyllobates terribilis. Next base: position 530,289,681 of record NW_027362765.1, read on the forward strand.
GCCATTCCTTATCCCCACTGGCCGAGGACTGAGAGCGGCCATATCCTGTAAATAATTATGTGTTTCTAGTTATTTTTAGGAGTCCTTGGTGGATTTACTGGGAATCCTTGTACATAGTTGGAGCGTAACCCAGGACGGACTAAAGACTGTTAAGGACTCGGGGCAGGACAGACCCCTACCTGGTTACGTCTCCCTGTTTTGGTGAAATGGACACCTTGCTTTTCTTCAAAAACTGCACCCGGTTGCGGACACGCCGTGACCATCTTTATATGTTTTTCTTATTGTACTATTATTGTTTATACCTTGTTATGTCTAAAAATATGTTTAGTCCCGGAGTACTAAATTTCACTAGGGGGGAATGTGGCACCCCAGGGGTCTGGTTTCCACAGTAACGGCAGTGTTATGTCTGAGAGCAGGTGGGAGGTCTCTTGGTCAGGAATCCTATGCATGCCACACCTCCTGCCCAGTCCTGGGAGGGGAAGAACTTCCCCTATATAAACCTGGGGCTGAGGCAGGGTGAGTTAGTTCAGAGGGAGAGTTCAGCCAGGAGGGCTGACAGGGAGCTGTGGCTCCGGCTGGGCCCAGCTCCTGGTCCATGCCAGAAGTAGAGACAGAGAAGAGAAGCAGCTATGGGAAGAAACAACAGGAGCTCTGTGGGAGCAGTGTTACAAGGAGTCAGGGGCTGGCAGCTGCAGAGCTCGCCCTGACTGAGAAGATTTCTTACCGGACCCGGAGTCCGAGGCTGTGGGGACTAACTCCTACCCAGCAGCAGAATCCGTCAGGCAGGGGATTTCAGGTCCTCTGGCCAAGAAACACGAAGGCACGGTCACACGCATGGGACCAGCACCGCCGTCGTGGAGCGGAAGCTACTAGAAGGCCCCGAGTCACCGGCCATACGGGTGAGCACCACACGGTACACTCAGGGACGTGGGCTACTTATACCCGCCTCTAGCAAGATAGCCAGAAGAGTACAGTCAGTTTGGGAGGCCTGCAACTCCGCCTGGCCAGGGGAGATCCCATCTGCTCAAGGACTGACCAGGCCCCGGTCGCTAGCCAGTACTCCGGGAGGGTCTATCTTTGTCACCAGTAAAGACCCTGAATCACACCGCATCGTCTCTGAGTGATTCCTGCTACCCCCATCATCCACGTCGGCTGCCCTGAGGCCATACCCCTCCCGTTGGGGGTTATACTATCACGCTGCACAATCCTACCACCGGCCTCAGCGGTCTGCCCTGCAGCAGCAGCTCCTTAGCTGTACTCAACGGGTGGCGTAGTCGTCCAACATCTACCGCTGATACAGCGCCACTTAGTCTGACTCCCTGGGCACGGACCGGATCACCGCCACGAGACTACAACCCTCAACAGATCCGGCTCCGGGTAAGCTCTCGCGTGCGCAACGCTGCGCGACACAGGCCCAGGGGTGCGTCAGCTTTTGGCGTAGTCGGCAGTATTTCGTGCCCGCAACCACCGGGTACTGCGTGCCTGAAAAAGACTGTTCAAACTTACCAGTGGTGAAGTTTCCCGCCATCCGGCGCCATCTTTTGCCTTCTTCCCGCCATCCGCGAAGTTTTCCCGCCATCCGGCGCCATCTTCTGCCTTCTTCCCGCCATCCGTGGAGTTTTCCCGCCGTTGGACGCCATCTTGAAGACGCCGCGCGGGAAGAAGAGGGGCGTGGACTCCGAAGGCGCGCGAGAACTGAAGCCCCGCCTCACGTCCGGACGTTGCGTAAGGTCCTGGAAGGAGCCCAGCAGACGCCGACGTCACAGGAGCGCGACGGAAGGTCCTCGACCCTGACGATCCACTGCGGAGCCGCGGCCTACGGAAGAGGATCATCGCAAGGTAGGCCACGGTCCACTGGGGGGGAGGAAGATGTCGGATACGGAGGAGAGCTTCACTGCTTCAACCCCCGCCAGCGCCACCGCTGTTGCGGTCATGCCTTTCACCATGCCCTATATCCCGGGGGCAGCCTGGCTACCCCAGTACTCAGGGGAGTCACATACCCTGCATGACTTTAGAGAAAAGCTGGATAGCCTCTTCCAGGTGTACCCCCTCACAGAGGAGCAAAAAGTGAGCATCCTGGTGGCCCAATTAACCGGGGCAGCCCAAAGGGAGGTAAAGTCCTGGCCACCTGGGAGGAGGACTGTCGCAGAGATACTAACCCAGCTAACCGAGGAGGAGCTGCAGTACTACCAATACGAGGAAAGCCAAGAGGACCCGGACGGGTCTGAGGACTACCCTCAGGAGGGAGCACAAAGAGGACATAGCTACTGAAGGGAAGTAGCGTGAATAAAGAGCTGTAAATAGTTACCCGTAAGGGTACAAGGACTGCTGCTAATTAAAATATGGTCCCCGTTGGGATTAGTGAATTGTTCCCCATGTGCCCCTATCTTAAACCAGGCTGAGGACTGTGAGCAGCCATTCCTTATCCCCACTGGCCGAGGACTGAGAGCGGCCATATCCTGTAAATAATTATGTGTTTCTAGTTATTTTTAGGAGTCCTTGGTGGATTTACTGGGAATCCTTGTACATAGTTGGAGCGTAACCCAGGACGGACTAAAGACTGTTAAGGACTCGGGGCAGGACAGACCCCTACCTGGTTACGTCTCCCTGTTTTGGTGAAATGGACACCTTGCTTTTCTTCAAAAACTGCACCCGGTTGCGGACACGCCGTGACCATCTTTATATGTTTTTCTTATTGTACTATTATTGTTTATACCTTGTTATGTCTAAAAATATGTTTAGTCCCGGAGTACTAAATTTCACTAGGGGGGAATGTGGCACCCCAGGGGTCTGGTTTCCACAGTAACGGCAGTGTTATGTCTGAGAGCAGGTGGGAGGTCTCTTGGTCAGGAATCCTATGCATGCCACACCTCCTGCCCAGTCCTGGGAGGGGAAGAACTTCCCCTATATAAACCTGGGGCTGAGGCAGGGTGAGTTAGTTCAGAGGGAGAGTTCAGCCAGGAGGGCTGACAGGGAGCTGTGGCTCCGGCTGGGCCCAGCTCCTGGTCCATGCCAGAAGTAGAGACAGAGAAGAGAAGCAGCTATGGGAAGAAACAACAGGAGCTCTGTGGGAGCAGTGTTACAAGGAGTCAGGGGCTGGCAGCTGCAGAGCTCGCCCTGACTGAGAAGATTTCTTACCGGACCCGGAGTCCGAGGCTGTGGGGACTAACTCCTACCCAGCAGCAGAATCCGTCAGGCAGGGGATTTCAGGTCCTCTGGCCAAGAAACCCGAAGGCACGGTCACACGCATGGGACCAGCACCGCCGTCGTGGAGCGGAAGCTACTAGAAGGCCCCGAGTCACCGGCCATACGGGTGAGCACCACACGGTACACTCAGGGACGTGGGCTACTTATACCCGCCTCTAGCAAGGTAGCCAGAAGAGTACAGTCAGTTTGGGAAGCCTACAACTCCGCCTGGCCAGGGGAGATCCCATCTGCTCAAGGACTGACCAGGCCCCGGTCGCTAGCCAGTACTCCGGGAGGGTCTATCTTTGTCACCAGTAAAGACCCTGAATCACACCGCATCGTCTCTGAGTGATTCCTGCTACCCCCATCATCCACGTCGGCTGCCCTGAGGCCATTCCCCTCCCGTTGGGGGTTATACTATCACGCTGCACAATCCTACCACCGGCCTCAGCGGTCTGCCCTGCAGCAGCAGCTCCTTAGCTGTACTCAACGGGTGGCGTAGTCGTCCAACATCTACCGCTGATACAGCGCCACTTAGTCTGACTCCCTGGGCACGGACCGGATCACCGCCACGAGACTACAACCCTCAACAGATCCGGCTCCGGGTAAGCTCTCGCGTGCGCAACGCTGCGCGACACAGGCCCAGGGGTGCGTCACATGACCATAAAAATCTACACTTTCACATACCTGGGGCCCTTTAGGCCCGTGTGCAAATAACATGGAATAACTCAAACTCAAATGACAAACAACTATATACATGAAGAATACCTAGAGTTTCAAAATTCTAACTAAAGTAATCTTGCAGAAAATAGAAAACAATTAACTGGGTGGGCCTGCAAGGCCACAGGTATGCGTTCTAGGGTTAAGTGGTGTCTGTGCCACAATTTTGGGAGTCCCCTTGCTGTGTCTTACGTGACGTTGGCATCGTCAATTCCAGGTGGGTTGGGTCGCACCCCCCCCCCTTTTAACTGTAAGAAACTACATACACTATGGCTTGGGGTAACACAGATGGTTGAGTCTGAAGAGCTGTTTACTCAGAGGTCTGCTCCAAATCTTCAGTGTCTGCGAGTCAGCGTAGAATTTTTAACTGCATCTAGCCTAGGCAATACTTTGGGCGTAGTAGCCCAGCTGCGAAGCAAGCTGCACCGCCTGTGTATCTAATAAGAATTTTTAAATGAATCTAGCCTAGGCAGACTGTGGGGACCCCCAACCAAACCCAGACGCTCAGCCCCCCTACCGCCCCCCTTTCATGGACAATACAATAATGTAACTCTTACAACTGGATGGGTGAGGTTCGGTCACAGCTTTATTAACTCTTTATACTCATTCCATTAGAAAGGCATTTTATTTCTAAAATAATTCAGCTTGTTGCAGCATGCCCTGGGTCCCCACTCCGGCAAGTTGGCCAACAAGTGTAACTCTCCAACATGTCCTTTCTATTTCCAGGCCACGGAGGATCCAGCGTACTCGTATGCAGGACTCTGACCCCCACCCATCACTCTTAACGCTTGTTCCACTCCGTCCTGGAGTCCTGACAGGAATATGTCCAGTCCAATATCTATTAAGTGAACACCGTCGGGCCGTATGAGGCCTGCTTTATCTCCTTCCAGTTGTCGGTGTCGTATCACTACACCGCCTCTGTCTCTTCTAAATTTTGCCATCCGAATATTTATTACCCGCCTTGTCCATTCGATGGCTGTGATGTCTCGCGCACCTTGCCATACCGCTATCAGCACAATCTCTGACCATACTATAGCTAATTTTGTGAAAAATTCTCTGAAGCGCTCAGTGTCTAGTTTCATTATTGCCATTAGTTATGCGCTCTTGTGATGACCTAGGTTGTTTCCCCCGGCCTGTATAACTAAGATGACCGGACCTCTTGCCTCTCTCCCTACCTTGATTACCTCCATTAGTACCTGTGGCCATAGCATGCCTCTAATACCTCTCCAGTTGAAATATGTGTTATGAAACTCTAATTTCCTCCCGCCTGGGCGGACTTTCGCCCTTTTTTGTGCCCAATATATATACGAGTGGCCTATCACTCACACTGTTGGCTTAGCGTCACCTGTAAAAGAAACAAACCACGTTAGGATAACAAGTCCGGTCTTATGTATCTCGCCAAACACGTGGATCGCCATCTCCCTATCCTCTGAACTTCCGTTTCTGACAGTCCTGCTCTTGCTGCTTCCGTGGCCGCACCTATGCGGAATGAGTGTCTCCCGTAATCTTTGGGGTGGTTCCCTGCCGATGTTATGCATTTATTAAATATAGCTTGGAACAGGTATCTTGATAATGGCGTTCCATCAATGTGTGATAGGAAGAAATTACTTTGTGATCTGATGGTTAGATATGTTTTTACTATTGTTACCCGACTCAGTGTACCGTTTGTGGGTTGTAGAAGTACCCAAGTACCCCTGCCCACTGGAACCGTTTTCGATTGGTGTATGCGTAGACGTATTGCATTATTGGCTATGACTACGTCCTGGTGTAATAAGCCTCCACTGGTGGTAATTTTGGATTGAGGGACTAATTCGCTTATACATAGCGCCCCGAAGAAGGCGATCACAAATGCAGTAGACATTAGTGTTGCTTCAAATTGTGAGTGTCATGTTAATGGTGTTAGGGATATGATGTGAGAAATCAGTTTTAGTGACACGGGACGGGACGTCTACATTCCTGACTTGACCGACCCCTTTTCCACCCTTTTATGGATTGTCTGATGATGAATCTTTGTCACATCTCCCCAATTCAGTAGTTGGAAGTGAAATGCTACTCCGGTCAGACACCGCTGCGCTGACGCTCCTGATATGCCCCTCATCATTAGCTGGTGGAGAAATTCTATGGTGACTTGTGATCTGGCTTGTTCACATTGGTCAACCCGTCTGCCTGCTACTAGTCGTGTCCACTCTTCCCATGCCTTACTGTATGCTTGCCACGTTGACGGGGCAACTGACGCTCTGATTAATGGCATCAACTATTCGCCACTAGATCCCATAGGGAGGGTGGGCAACTGTTGCCCGATGGGTGGGCGTTGTGGAAGAGTTCTGTGAAAATCTGCCAATTGAATTGTTATAAAGCGTTAGCAGCAGCTTTATACCCCTCAGCATAGTGGCTAGCGCGGACCCATACATTGTGTTTTAGGCACAGGAATGCTAGCCTGCGCAGTAGGCCTAGCACTGGGAGAGACGATGATGCCATCTTATTAATGCAGTGCGCTAGGCTGGTGTTTTGTGTTATGAAGCGTATATTTTTGTTAGCCAGGCGCGCGCCCCATATTTCTATTGCTACCACTATTGGGAAAAATTATTTTCAGGGCTAGATGCAGCTAAAAATTATTATTAATTTCAAAGCTGGTGGAGCTTGGTATAGATGGCCTAATACAATGAGTCCCACACACTGCTAGAAGCCCAAATATTTTTTCAGAGCTAGATGCAGATAAAAATTATTTTTAATTTGCAACTTGATGGAGGTCAGTATAGATGAACTAATAGACCCAGTCCCACACACTGCTAGAAGCCCAAATATTTTTTCAGAGCTAGATGCAGAAAAAAATTATATTCAATTTGCAGCCTGATGGAGGTCAGTATAGATGGACTAAAAGAACAAGTCCCACTCATTGCTAGAAGCCCAAATATTTTTTCAGAGCTAGATGCAGAAAAAAATGATATTCAATTTGCAACCTGATGGAGGTCAGTATAGATGGACTAATAGACCAAGTCCCACACACTGCTAGAAGCCCAAATACTTTTTCAGAGCTAGATGCAGATAAATATTATTTTTAATTTGCAACCTGATGGAGGTCAGTGTAGATGGACTAATAGACCAAGTCCCACACACTGCTAGAAGCCCAAATATTTTTTCAGGAGTAGATGCAGAAAAAAATTATATTCAATTTGCAACCTGATGGAGGTCAGTATAGATGGACTAATAGAACAAGTCCCACACACTGCTAGAAGCCCAAATTTTTTTTCTGAGGTAGATGCAGAAAAAAATGAAATTCAGTTTGCAACCTGATGGAGGTCAGTATAGATGGACTAATAGAACAAGTCCCACACACAGCTAGAAGCCCAAATATTTTTTCAGAGCTAGGTGCAGATAAAAATTATTTTTAATTTGCAACCTGATGGAGATCAGTATAGATGGACTAATAGACCAAGTCCCACACACTGCTAGAAGCCCAAACATTTTTTCAGAAGTAGATGCAGAAAAAAATGATATTCAATTTGCAACCTGATGGAGGTCAGTATAGATGGACTAATAGAACAAGTCCCACACACTGCTAGAAGCCCAAATATTTTTTCAGAGCTAGATGCAGAATAAAATTATATTGAATTTGCAACCTGATGTAGGTTAGTATAGATGGACTAATAGAACAAGTCCCACACACGGCTAGAAGCCCAAATATTTTTTCAGAGCTAGATGCAGAAAAAAATGATATTCAATTTGCAACCTGATGGAGGTCAGTATAGATGGACTAATAGACCAAGTCCCACACACTGCTAGAAGCCCAAATACTTTTTCAGAGCTAGATGCAGATAAAAATTATTTTTAATTTGCAACCTGATGGAGATCAGTATAGATGGACTAATAGACCAAGTCCCACACACTGCTAGAAGCCCAAATATTTTTTCAGAGCTAGATGCAGATAAAAATTATTTTTAATTTGCAACCTGATGGAGGTCAGTGTAGATGGACTAATAGACCAAGTCCAACACACTGCTAGAAGCCCAAATATTTTTTCAGAAGTAGATGCAGAAAAAAATTATATTCAATTTGCAACCTGATGGAGGTCAGTATAGATGGACTAATAAAACAAGTCCCACACACTGCTAGAAGCCCAAATTTTTTTTCTGAGGTAGATGCAGAAAAAAATGATATTCAGTTTGTAACCTGATGGAGGTCAGTATAGATGGACTAATAGAACAAGTCCCACACACAGCTAGAAGCCCAAATATTTTTTCAGAGCTAGATGCAGATAAAAATTATTTTTAATTTGCAACCTGATGGAGATCAGTATAGATGGACTAATAGACCAAGTCCCACACACTGCTAGAAGCCCAAACATTTTTTCAGAAGTAGATGCAGAAAAAAATGATATTCAATTTGCAACCTGATGGAGGTCAGTATAGATGGACTAATAGAAGAAGTCCCACACACTGCTAGAAGGCCAAATATTTTTTCAGAGCTAGATGCAGATAAAAATTATTTTTAATTTGCAACCTGATGGAGATCAGTATAGATGGACTAATAGACCAAGTCCCACACACTGCTAGAAGCCCAAACATTTTTTCAGAAGTAGATGCAGAAAAAAATGATATTCAATTTGCAACCTGATGGAGGTCAGTATAGATGGACTAATAGAACAAGTCCCACACACTGCTAGAAGGCCAAATATTTTTTCAGAGGTAGATGCAGATAAAAAATTATTTTTAATTTGCAGCCTGATGGAGGTCAGTATAGATGGACTAATAGAGAAACCAGGGGAGGAGTCCTGAGGAGATAATTTGCATATTCCCACTGCATTTTGGGGTAAGTGAAGAGTCTCCGCGAGCTCAAAGAACACTGGATTTTGGCTGTTGGAGCTGAAAATAGGACATCGGTAAACCAGGGGAGGAGTCCTGAGGAGATAATTTGCATATTCCCACTGCATTTTGGGGTAAGTGAAGAGTCTCAGCGAGCTCAAAGAACACTGGATTTTGGCTGTTGGAGCTGAAAAGAGGACATAGGTAACATCGGTACATTTTGAAGCTTTTTTTTTAAGCTTTTTTCACTGTTTTCAGAACATTAACAATAAGAACATGGAAGAGTCCAGGAGCCATTTGGTGAGCTGCATATCCTGCTACATGTTCACAGACTTGCCAGTGGAAAAGCCAAACTTCACATGCCAGAAATGCAAGCTTGTGTCCCTGTTGGAGGAAAAGTTGCGAAATCTAGAAGAGAGGTTAACTACCTTGAAAATCATTAAGGAAGGTGAAGAGTTCTTAGACAGAGCAGAATTATCTCTTCATGATTCAGAAAGAGAAGAAATTCGAACTGCACCTGACGAAACAGAGGAATGGAAGCATGTGACCCACAGAAGCAGGAGGATCGAGAGGCAGTCAGCACCCATACTGCTCAGGAACCAGTACCAGGCTCTCACGCAGGAGAACCATGAAGAAATACAGCAAAATAAGACTTTGCCAGCAATGAATAACCTTGTAAGCCCTCAGAATCCTCCTGGATGGAGAAAGAAGAATGTTGTGAAGAAAAAACGGAGAGTGGTGGTCATGGGGGATTCCCTGTTAAGAGGAACAGAGGCCGCTATCTGCAGACCAGACATAACCTCAAGAGAAATGTGCTGTCTTCCAGGAGCAAAAATTAAAGATGTGTCTGACAGGATATCAAGACTCTTCAGACCTACAGATCACTACCCATTCCTGCTAATACATGTGGGGACAAATGACACCGCAAGAAAGGACCTGGAAACCATCTGCAGTGACTTTGAAGACTTAGGCAAGAAAGTGAAAGAATTGGGAGCGCAGGTGGTCTTCTCATCCATCCTCCCAGTGGATGGCCATGGAACAATGAGGTGGAATAAGATTCTACAGGTGAACAACTGGCTACGTCGATGGTGCCGTCAACAAGGATTTGGATATCTGGATCACGGAATGAATTACCTATACGATGGACTACTTGCTAGAGATGGGGTGCACCTTACGAAGACTGGAAAATATGTATTTGGAAGTTGCCTTGCTACACTCATCAGAAGAGCTTTAAACTAGAACAATGTGGGAAGGGAAGCAAAAGGCCAGAAAAAGCAATACAGCTGACAAATACTATTGAGATCTCTGCTACTGGAAGTGGAAAGGAAGAACAAAGACAAAACAATTTAAATAATAAAAATATGGGAGGAAGAGAAACCAATCACAAACTAAAATGTTTTTATACAAATGCACAAAGCATGGGCAACAAACAAGGAGAATTGGAACTACTAATGCAGGAAAAGGAATATGATGGAATCACTGAAACTTGGTGGGACGATACACATGATTGGAATAAAAGGCTAAAAGGATACAACTTATTTGCAAGAAACAGACTTGATAAACGAGGAGGAGGTGTTGCATTGTATGTTAGAAAAGCGTATATCTGCACAGACATTGAAGCTTCAGAGACTGGGAGTTCTGTGGAAACTGTTTGGGTAAGAATACAAGGAGAGAACAACGGAAAGGACACCATTGTAGGCATTTACTACAGGCCACCTGGGCAATCTGAAGATATGGATGAACTCTTTATGTATCAAATGACCAAGTTCTCCAAAAAATACGACGTAGTGGTCATGGGAGATTTCAACTATCCAGACATTTGTTGGGAATCTCTCTCAAGTAAAACTAACAGGTCAAGCAAATTCTTATCCTCTCTTGCTGACAACTTTATCTTCCAAAAGGTAGGGGAGAAAACAAGGGGATCTGCTACTTTGGATCTAATCCTTATAAACAGGGAGGAAATGGTTGAGGAGGTAAAGGTGGCTGGGACCCTAGGAGGCAGCGATCATGCTATTATAGAATTTTGGATAACTAGAGGAGGAAGACATGTGAAGACTCAAACTTCAAGGTTAGATTTTAGAAAGGCAGATTTTAAGAGACTCAGAAAGAGAATAGGAGGGATCCAATGGCTGGATGTCCTTAATGACAAAAATGTCCAGGAAGGATGGGAAATTTTTAAAAATGAGATTCTCAAAGCACAATCGTTAACAATCCCGAAAAGTAGGAAGAATGGGAAGCATTTAAGGAAACCAGGATGGATGAACACAGAACTTAAACACATGCTAAAAAGAAAGAAAGAAATGTTTATTAAATGGAAAGAGGGAGGCATATCTAAAGAAGATTATAATGCAGTCTGCAGATCCTGCAGGGCACGTATCAGGTTAGCTAAAGCTGACAATGAATTAAGGCTTGCAAGAGATGTCAAAAGCAATAAAAAAGGATTTTGGGGGTATGTCAAAAGTAAAAGAAAAGTCAAAGATGCTATAGGATTTTTACAGGATGAAAATGGAGAAATGGTAAGAGAGGATGTTGAGAAGGCTGAACTTTTTAATTCCTATTTTGCATCTGTTTTCTCTCAGAAAGAAAATGTAACATCAACTGATCTTCACTGTCCTTTTAAAGGAATAGAGGAATCCAAGTTATCTGTAAACAGAAAGATTGTGAGGGAATATTTAGCTAACATAAATGAGTTCAAGTCTCCAGGTCCAGATGAATTACACCCCAGAGTACTGAAGGAGATCGTAGAAGAAATTTTAGAACCACTCTCCATAATCTTTGAAAATTCTTGGAGAACAGGAGAAGTCCCAGAAGACTGGAGAAGAGCAAATGTTGTTCCTATCTTCAAAAAGGGGAAGAAGGTGGACCCAGGGAACTATAGGCCGGTGAGTCTGACTTCTATACCAGGAAAGATCTTTGAACAAATTATTAAACAACATGTATGTAAGTACATGGATAAGAATGAAGTGATTAACCAGAGTCAGCATGGGTTTGTAACTAACAAGTCATGTCAGACTAACTTAATTTCCTTCTATGACAGAATCACTGACTGGGTGGATCAGGGAAATGCTGTAGATATAGTATATCTTGACTTCAGCAAAGCATTTGACAAAGTATCTCATACCATCCTTATTGAAAAAATGACCAAGTATGCAATGGACCAGGCAACTGTTAGGTGGATTCATAACTGGCTTAGTGATCGGACTCAAAGGGTGGTTGTAAATGGCTTCACATCCAGCTGGATGAATGTCTCAAGTGGGGTACCACAGGGCTCCGTCCTGGGACCTGTATTGTTCAACATCTTTATCAATGATTTAGATGAAGGAATTGAGGGTAAACTGATTAAATTTGCTGATGACACAAAGCTAGGAGGGATAGCTAATACTAGAGAAGAGAGAGAGAGGATTCAAAAAGACCTAAATAAACTGGAGCAGTGGGCAGCAACCAACAGAATGGTTTTTAACAGGGAAAAATGCAAAGTACTACATCTGGGCAATAAAAATGAAAAAAGCATATACAGAATGGGAGGAATAGAGCTAAGCAACAGTACATGTGAAAAAGACTTAGGTATACTAATAGATCATAGACTGAACATGAGTCAACAGTGTGATGCAGCAGCAAAAAAGGCAAATACAATTCTGGGATGTATTAACAGAAGCATACAGTCTAGATCACGTGAAGTCATTATCGGTCTTTACTCCTCTTTGGTCAGACCTCATCTGGAATACTGTGTACAGTTTTGGGCACCACATTTTAAAAAAGACATAGACAAACTGGAGCAAGTTCAGAGAAGAGCGACCAGAATGGTGACTGGTCTGCAAACCATGTCCTATGAGGAACGGTTGCAGGATTTGGGAATGTTTAGCTTACAAAAAAGAAGACTGAGAGGAGACTTAATAGCTGTCTACAAATATGTCAAGGGCTGTCACATTGTGGAAGGTTCATCTTTATTCTCATTTGCACAAGGAAAGACTAGAAGCAATGGGATGAAACTAAATGGGAGGAGACACAGATTAGATATTAGAAAAAACTTTTTGACAGTTAGGGTGATTAATGAGTGGAACAGGCTGCCACGAGAGGTGGTGAGTTCCCCTTCAATGGACGTCTTCAAACAGAGGCTGGACAGACATCTGTCTGAGATGATCTAGTGAATCCTGCTTTGAGCAGGGGGTTGGACCAGATGACCCAGGAGGTCCCTTCCAACTCTACCATTCTATGATTCTATGAAGTCCCACACACTGCTAGAAGGCCAAATATTTTTTCAGAGCTAGATGCAGACAAAAAATTATTTTTAATTTGCAACCTGATGGAGGTCAGTATAGATGGACTAATAGAGAAAGTCCCACACACTGCTAGAAGGCCAAATATTTTTTCAGAGCTAGATGCAGATATAAATTATTTTTAATTTGAAACCTGATGGAGGTCAGTATAGATGGACTAATAGAGAAAGTCCCACACACTGCTAGAAGGCCAAATATTTTTTCAGAGCTAGATGCAGAAAAAAATTATATTCAGTTTGCAACCTGATGGAGGTCAGTATAGATGGACTAATAGAACAAGTCCCACACACAGCTAGAAGCCCAAATATTTTTTCAGAGCTAGATGCAGATAAAAATTATTTTTAATTTGCAACCTGATGGAGATCAGTATAGGTGGACTAATAGACCAAGTCCCACACACTGCTAGAAGCCCAAACATCTTTTCAGAAGTAGATGCAGAAAAAAATGATATTCAATTTGCAACCTGATGGAGGTCAGTATAGATGGACTAATAGAACAAGTCCCACACACTGCTAGAAGGCCAAATATTTTTTCAGAGGTAGATGCAGATAAAAATTATTTTTAATTTGCAGCCTGATGGAGGTCAGTATAGATGGACTAATAGAGAAAGTCCCACACACTGCTAGAAGGCCAAATATTTTTTCAGAGCTAGATGCAGACAAAAAATTATTTTTAATTTGCAACCTGATGGAGGTCAGTATAGATGGACTAATAGAGAAAGTCCCACACACTGCTAGAAGGCCAAATATTTTTTCAGAGCTAGATGCAGATATAAATTATTTTTAATTTGCAACCTGATGGAGATAAGTATAGATGGACTAATAGACCAAGTCCCACAAACTGCTAGAAGCCCAAACATTTTTTCAGAAGTAGATGCAGAAAAAAATGATATTCAATTTGCAACCTGATGGAGGTCAGTATAGATGGACTAATAGAACAAGTCCCACACACTGCTAGAAGCCCAAATATTTTTTCAGAGCTAGATGCAGAATAAAATTATATTGAATTTGCAACCTGGTGTAGGTTAGTATAGATGGACTAATAGAACAAGTCCCACACACTGCTAGAAGCCCAAATACTTTTTCAGAGCTAGATGCAGATAAAAATTATTTTTAATTTGCAACCTGATGGAGATCAGTATAGATGGACTAATAGACCAAGTCCCACACACTGCTAGAAGCCCAAATATTTTTTAAGAGCTAGATGCAGATAAAAATTATTTTTAATTTGCAACCTGATGGAGGTCAGTGTAGATGGACTAATAGACCAAGTCCAACACACTGCTAGAAGCCCAAATATTTTTTCAGAAGTAGATGCAGAAAGAAATTATATTCAATTTGCAACCTGATGGAGGTCAGTATAGATGGACTAATAGAACAAGTCCCACACACTGCTAGAAGCCCAAATTTTTTTTCTGAGGTAGATGCAGAAAAAAATGATATTCAGTTTGCAACCTGATGGAGGTCAGTATAGATGGACTAATAGAACAAGTCCCACACACAGCTAGAAGCCCAAATATTTTTTCAGAGCTAGATGCAGATAAAAATTATTTTTAATTTGCAACCTGATGGAGATCAGTATAGATGGACTAATAGACCAAGTCCCACACACTGCTAGAAGCCCAAACATTTTTTCAGAAGTAGATGCAGAAAAAAATGATATTCAATTTGCAACCTGATGGAGGTCAGTATAGATGGACTAATAGAACAAGTCCCACACACTGCTAGAAGGCCAAATATTTTTTCAGAGCTAGATGCAGATAAAAATTATTTTTAATTTGCAACCTGATGGAGATCAGTATAGATGGACTAATAGACCAAGTCCCACACACTGCTAGAAGCCCAAACACTTTTTCAGAAGTAGATGCAGAAAAAAATGATATTCAATTTGCAAGCTGATGGAGGTCAGTATAGATGGACTAATAGAACAAGTCCCACACACTGCTAGAAGGCCAAATATTTTTTCAGAGGTAGATGCAGATAAAAAATTATTTTTAATTTGTAGCCTGATGGAGGTCAGTATAGATGGACTAATAGAGAAAGTCCCACACACTGCTAGAAGGCCAAATATTTTTTCAGAGCTAGATGCAGACAAAAAAATATTTTTAATTTGCAACCTGATGGAGGTCAGTATAGATGGACTAATAGAGAAAGTCCCACACACTGCTAGAAGGCCAAATATTTTTTCAGAGCTAGATGCAGATATAAATTATTTTTAATTTGAAACCTGATGGAGGTCAGTATAGATGGACTAATAGAGAAAGTCCCACACACTGCTAGAAGGCCAAATATTTTTTCAGAGCTAGATGCAGAAAAAAATTATATTCAGTTTGCAACCTGATGGAGGTCAGTATAGATGGACTAATAGAACAAGTCCCACACACAGCTAGAAGCCCAAATATTTTTTCAGAGCTAGATGCAGATAAAAATTATTTTTAATTTGCAACCTGATGGAGATCAGTATAGATGGACTAATAGACCAAGTCCCACACACTGCTAGAAGCCCAAACATCTTTTCAGAAGTAGATGCAGAAAAAAATGATATTCAATTTGCAACCTGATGGAGGTCAGTATAGATGGACTAATAGAACAAGTCCCACACACTGCTAGAAGGCCAAATATTTTTTCAGAGGTAGATGCAGATAAAAATTATTTTTAATTTGCAGCCTGATGGAGGTCAGTATAGATGGACTAATAGAGAAAGTCCCACACACTGCTAGAAGGCCAAATATTTTTTCAGAGCTAGATGCAGACAAAAAAATATTTTTAATTTGCAACCTGATGGAGGTCAGTATAGATGGACTAATAGAGAAAGTCCCACACACTGCTAGAAGGCCAAATATTTTTTCAGAGCTAGATGCAGATATAAATTATTTTTAATTTGCAACCTGATGGAGGTCAGTATAGATGGACTAATAGAGAAAGTCCCACACACTGCTAGAAGGCCAAATATTTTTTCAGAGCTAGATGCAGAAAAAAATTATATTCAGTTTGCAACCTGATGGAGGTCAGTATAGATGGACTAATAGAACAAGTCCCACACACAGCTAGAAGGCCAAATATTTTTTCAGAGGTAGATGCAGATAAAAATTATTTTTAATTTGCAGCCTGATGGAGGTCAGTATAGATGGACTAATAGAGAAAGTCCCACACACTGCTAGAAGGCCAAATATTTTTTCAGAGCTAGATGCAGACAAAAAATTATTTTGAATTTGCAACGTGATGGAGGTCAGTATATATGGACTAATAGAACAAGTCCCACACACTGCTAGAAGGCCAAATATTTTTTCAGAGCTAGATGCAGAAAAAAATTATATTCAGTTTGCAACCTGATGGAGGTCAGTATAGATGGACTAATAGAATGATGCTATGCCCAAAAGATTTTACTTCACTAGGTGCAGTAAAAAAATTGGTATTCTATACACAGGTGGTATGTCTTGCAACACAGATAGGCTACTCCACTGACTAACACACTCTGCAATAGACCAAAAAGGATTAGCTTTGCTAGATTCAGCCAAATGCTGTGAAAAAAACTTGCACAGCACTGGCACAGACCTGCCTGGCAAAAACTGATAGGAACTGATGTAACCTAGTCCTGAAAAGGACTGCAATTACAATTAGTCTTTACTCCCACAATCTATCTATTTAAGAGCACAGACCTGCCTGATAAAAGTCATAGGAAATGCTGTAACCTAGTCCTTAAAAGGACTGCAATCACAACTATTCCCTACTCCCAAGCTATCTCTAGATTTGTGCGAAAATTGGCTTGAAATTAACAAGGTATAGCGCACACAGCAACAGCGGTGCCCTCTAACACGCAGCTGCAGCAGTGAGAAAATGGTGGCGACAGGGAAAATGGCTGGGTCTTATAGGGCAAGGACATGTGACATACACTGCCAATGACACATGCCCTTGCTTGTGTGAAAAAAAGCACTTCGCTCTGTGTGTGCGCTGCTGATAGGCTGACAGATTGCACCTCCCCACTGTAAATGCGGGAAAGAGAAAAAAAAATGGAGTTCTTCATTATTCCTGCAGAGATCCATCCCCTGCCCCTCCCCCCACCCCGCTGTACACTCAAACTGCGTATTAACATTAATTTTCATCATTACTGAGAAAAAATCCAGTTATGATTTTGGTGCACGAACAGTTATCGAACATAACCTCGAACAGCCGAATTTTTCTCAAATCGTTCGTGTTCGCCGAACGGCTCGAACACCGCCCAAAACAGCTCGAATTTGAGATTGGCGAACAGTTCGAGTAGAACAACGCTCATCTCTAGCCTTGAACAGCCGTTTAATGGTGAATATGTCTGCGCTCAGCTTGTTAAATATTTGGAAGCCTAGGTACTGGATCTAAATGGAGAAGTAATAAGGTAACACCAGCTCACCTGAGCAATGATGTCCTGAAGCAAGGTGCGATGAACCATTCGAGTAGTTCCACAGCATAAGGAGAAAGGATTACCTGCTTCATGAATAGTTCAAAAAATAGGTTTCTTTATTGTGAAAAAAGCTCTTTAAAAACAGATTCCATAGTCACATAGTGTAACCAGGGCAACGCGTTTCGAACGCTAAAGATGCGTTCTTTGTCAAGACTGGCTTGCAAATGGCATACCCATGGTATATAAACCATTGTTCACCAATCGCATACAAAATGGAAGTCACATGATTCATAAATTTGCATATAAAAATATAAAACCAATTTGCAGAGTATATGCATAGTAAAAACAATCACATGACAAAGAAGAAATCACATATGCATAGAAAAGTTACTCGCTGTAATGGAACAGCAGTTCCCTCCGTAAATTTAGTCCATTTGGTTGGCAAGTGTTCAGATGATACATCCAAAATGCTTCTCGATCAAGTAGGCGTCTCCTATTATCCCCGCCCTGAGGATCAAAGGTAAGTTTTTCAATGCCAAAGACCTGAAATGAGGATGTCTCTCTATTATGCTGCTCAATAAAATGTCTGGAGGCACAAGAAATGTTATGATTAGTGACATTAAAAATATCAGAAAGATGTTCTGCCACTCGCTGTTTTAGTTTTCTTATAGTGCATCCCACATATAACAGATCGCAACTGGCACATCTTATGATGTAAACCACATAATTACTGTTGCAATTCAGATAGCTTTTTATATTGTGTGTTTCACTAGAATCAGCATTAGTGAAGTTTTTAGTGATTTTTACATAGCGACAAATGCCGCATCTGGTGTAACCACACTTGTAAAACCCTTTACAATTAAGCCAGGTATGCCGTTTTTGTCGATTATTTGGGCGACTAGATGCCAATAGCCCCCCTATTGTTTGAGCTTTTTTTGCCACCACCAAAACTCCAGAATCAAGAATTTTAGATAATACAGTATCCTCATATAAAATAGGAAGATGTTTCAGTATTATATTTTTAATCAGTTGAAATTTCGATTTTTATGTGCTGTAATATCATTGCGATTAATCCTTGCCCTAGACAGATCAATTAGATCCAGTCATTTTTACTGTCCACAATTTTTTCTGCCCTCTTTAAAGACCAATCCGGATAACCCCTAGATTTCAATTTATTTTTACACCTGATGAATTCTTCATCCAATTTATTTGCATTATTACAGTTACGTTTGATTCTTGTCAGTTCCCCCACAGGTATAGCTTTTATAGTATGGCGCGGATGTCCGCTTTTGGCATGTAGAATGGTATTCCCAGATATGGGTTTGGAAAATGTGGAAGTAGTGATGGAACCGTCTAGAATCTCCAATTTTAGATCAAGAAATGATATACACTTAGAATCAAAGGTGTAAGTGAAAGAAAGATTGAATTCATTGTTATATAAATACTTGATGAATTCTGGTATGGCAGACACATCCACACTCCAAATGAAGATCAAATCATCTATGTATCTGCCATACCAGAAAACATCACGAGCCCATGGATTGGCGAAGGTGTACAATGCAACATATTCCCAATGGGACATTACCATATTTGCCAACGATGGGGAATAGCTAGATCCCATGGATACTCCTCTACATTGGAGATAAAATTCCTGATTGTACATAAAAAAATTATTAGTCATAAGATATTGTGTACAAGACAAAAGATAATTAATTAAATCCAAGGTATAATTACTATACCTATTAAGATGGAAATCCAATGCTTACAGAGCGACATCATATGGTATACTTGTGTACAAAGACACTACATCACACCCTAACCATGTATATCCCTCCTGCCATGTAATATTTGTTAATTGGTCCAGAACGTCTCTTGAATCTTTAAGAAAACCTGCAGATCTCTGCACTAGCGGTTGAAATAATGTATCCATCCAATTACCAAGATGCTCTGTAACAGAATTAATATTAGAAATATGCTTCTTATGAGCTCTAGCTAGGCCAACCTACCCACTGTCAATTCCACAAACTTCAATATACTTAAGGACTGTACTAAGTCACACCTCAAGCCTACAGAGCAACTATACCTCAATGCAGTTTTTACTGTCCTAGGGAGATACTCCTAACCCCTCTACAAGACCTTATTACAGGCTCCCAAGGATTAGAGCACATCACATTCCTTCAACTGGTACTCTCATTAGGCTCAGTGGTTCCTGCAGCCGAATCACAATCTACAGAGCTAACGTTTCAAACTGACAAATTTCGAATATCACATCATCGTCGTTCTTGGGATGTCAACATGAAACAATAATAGGCTCACTAGCAAGGCTGCTGAGTGTGCAGAGGCTGCATTTGAGCATCCCAGAGGCTACGTTTAAGTACAGAAGAGGCAGATAAGTACATAGTTAAAGGCAATATTATAGTTTGTGTTGACTGGTGAAATGGTTTAGAAATGATCTGTTTGTCTTTGGTGGGTTGGTGGGATACTGCTGTCTAAAGGAAAAAAAAGGGATAGCCTGTGATTGGTTCATGTAACCTAGTGTATGTGTGCAAATCAGTTTGTTCTAGAATTTTCTAACAGAATCACCTGTGCTGGGCTGACTGTAAGTACAAGTGCAGAGCTAACTAGTGAGGCTGCTGAGCATGCAGAGGCTGCATTTGAGCATCCCAGAGGCTGCATTTAAGTACAGAGGAGGCAGATATGTACATAGTTAAACGCAATATCATAGATTAATGCAAGAGCAGTTTGGTGTTTTCCTTACTAGCCTTCTATTAGTTTTTATGCTTTTACCTGTATTGTTTATCCCCATTTAATATGTGCTCCATGGACAATGCTACCAGGTTTGCGTCTTGTGAGATGTATGTGTGTCACCCCAGGCCTGGATGCCACAAACTTGTAAGGCTGTGCCTGAGAGCAGGAGGGAGGTTCTCTGGTCATGGACCATTTGCATGCAGCACCTCCTGTCCCAGGCCAGTAGGGGGAGCAGGCTGCCCCTATAAAAACTGGTACTGAGGGCAGGGTTAGAGAGACCAGGACCCACTTCTGAAGCATCCAGAAGGGTTCCCAGAAGAGAGGGACAGGTCAGCCGCAGCTGAGGAGTCCAGGAGGCAAAGGAGGAACAGAAAGCCAGGGACAGAGGCGACGAGAGCCGGTCCTGGCAGAGAGAGACTACACAACCGGACACTGGGGTCCGAGGCTGTCAGGGTTGCAAGCCCTGCAGCAGATAACCAACCCGCAAGGGATTTCAGGTCCCTTGGCCAAGAAGCCTGGAGGCTCTGCCACACAGAGGGACCGGTACAGCACGGAGAAGCTACAGGTACCTAAGGCCCGAGTCGCAAGCCATACAGGCGTAGTACACGGCAAGCTCAGGGACGTGGGCTATCATACCACTAATAGTCAGCAAGGGCAGAGAGAGAACGGTAGGCCTACCCACTCATCCTGACCAGCGGAGCTCGCGCGAATGCCCTCAGACACCCAGGTCCATTCCTACCCTGTACACCTGGTGGGTCTGTGATAAGATCTGCAGTAAAAGACCCTGGACTGCATTATTGGACTCTGTGTGGTTACTGCTGCACCTGCACCATCACCCCCAGCATCCTATTACACTGCCCTGAGGCTACACTCCTCCCGTGGGGAGTTGTACTATTCCCTGCTGCATCCCCAACACCAGCCTCAGCGGTCTGCCTTGCAGCGGCGGTCCTCCCTGACCGCAATCCACGGGTGGCGGACTTTCAAAACCTATAAATACAACTGCCACAGCATTTGGTCTGACCACCCTGAGCCACGGGACCGGGTCGCCACTACTACTCCCAGCATTGCCCTGAAGCCCGGTCCCGAGTGCCCCACGGCCCAGGGGGCGAGTCATATGCATGCATGCCTTGAACAGCCGTTTAATGGTGAATATGTCTGCGCTCAGCGAGTTAAATATTTGGAAGCCCAGGTACTGGATCTAAATGTGCATCTAGCAACACTCAGGAGCATTGCAACCTGGAGAGGAGTTTTAGAGCTCACTGAGCTTGCACTGGCTGGGGCCAGTAATATTAGGGAGGGTGGAGGTGGGGAAGATCAGGACAGAGTACATAGCTGGGTAAATGTTACAAGAAGGGGTAGGGGGAAAAGTGCCAGGGAGCCCAGTCCTGATTTGGCACAACCTAGTAAATATGCCTGTTTGGATGATAACAGGATTGTAAGCCCAGGGCTGGGATCACTACAGCAGGACGTTGCTCCTAGCAACCAGGAAGACGACTGCTGTAGGAAGGAGGGAAATAAGAGTGCAGCAAAGGTCAGACATATGTTGATGGTAGA
This sequence comes from Phyllobates terribilis, assembly GCF_046119375.1. NCBI lineage: Eukaryota > Metazoa > Chordata > Amphibia > Anura > Dendrobatidae > Phyllobates > Phyllobates terribilis. The sequence continues at coordinate 530,311,345 of NW_027362765.1, forward strand.
GGATGCTATAAATAGGAGGACAGACAGGGTCATCTGCCGCTGAGACCGTGAGTGCCGAACAGTGTGTTGTCTGCTCGGGTTTTACATATTGCGGATCGGATAGACAGATTGCTGGGTGGGGCTGGGGAAAATCCAGTGGTCATAGAACACATCAGTACCAATGACAAAATTAGAGAGAGATGGAAGGTCCTTAAAAATAATTACAGGGAACAAGAAAAGAAGCTGAAGGCCAGGACCTCAAAAGTGTTGTTTTCAGAAATACTGCTAGTGCCATAAGCACTAAAAGGCAACGGGAGCTTAGGGAAATAAATACGTGGCTTAGAAATTGGTGCAGGAAGGAAGGGTTTGGGTTCATGGAGAACTGGGCCGACTTTGCTTTCGGCTACAGGCTCTATGGTATGGATGAGCTGCACCTTACCGGGGAGGGTGCAGCTGTGCTTAGGGAAAAAATGGTCAGACGGATGGAGGAACTTTTAAACTGGGATCTTGAGGGAGGGAGAGTAGTTGAGCTACTAAAGGGATAGAGTAGACAGAGAGAGTGAGGCAGTAGGGGTTAATGAGGATTTAGGGGGCCTGGGATACGCAAGGAAAGTAGGGAGCTGAGTAGGAGTAACAAAGGTACTAATAGTATTAAATGTCTGCTGGCAAATGCAAGAAGTCTCGCAAACAAAATGAATGAACTGGAGACTCTTATGTCGATCACAGAATATGATGTGGTGAGCATTACGGAAACCTGGCTGGATGAAAGCCATAACTGGGTGACGAACGTGGAGGGATATACTACATTTAGAAAAGACAGGAAAGGCAAAAAAGGTGGAGGGGTGTGTATTTTCATAAGATCCAACTTAAAACCTGTGCTCAATGACGACATTGAGGGGGGGCTGCGACAATGTAGAGTCAGTATGGGTAGATATACATGGGGATGGCAATAATGGAAAGCTTCTAATTGGAGTTTGTTACAAGACTCCTAATATAACTGAACAGGTAGAGGATGAAATGCTGCAACAAATTAAAAAGGCAGCAAATAATAATAGGGTCCTTATTTTGGGGAATTTTAACTATCCATAACTATCCAGACATTCATTGGGACATAGAATCTTCTGGTTGTGCCAAAAGCTGCAAGTTCTTATCCACAGTTCAGGATAATTATCTCTCTCAGCTGGTAGATGAACCAACCAGGGGAGATAATCTGCTGGATCTGGTCCTGTTAATTAGACTAGATACAATTTCAGATCTACAGGTCAGGGAGCATTTGGGAAGCAGTGACCATAATATGGTAAGTTTCAATGTGATCTTCAATCAAACATTCAAAAGGGGAAAAACGTGGAACTTTCGGAAAGCTGATTTCAACAAATTAAGGGAAGAGCTTAATCGTCTTAACTGGGACCATGTCATGGTAACTGGGGAAACCGAACATAAATGGGGCATGTTTAAGGAAATACTACTAGAATCCTGTAGAAAATGTATATCCTCTGGTAATAAAATGTCAAGGAATAAAAAGAAACCATTATGGATAAATAAGACAGTACAAAGTTTATTAAGAAAAAAACAAAGGACATTCAAAATCTTGAAGGCCGAGAATACAGAAATAGCATTTCAGAAGTATAAAGATCTAAATAAAAAATTTAAAAATAAATCAAGTTAGCAAAGTTATCTACAGAGAAACAAATCGCCAGCAACATTAAAATAAATCCCAATTTTTTTTATAAATACATCAATGCCAAAAAGAAAAAAAAAGAATCGGCCCCTTAAAAGACGATAATAACATAATTATGGAGGACAAAGAAAAGGCTGAGATATTAAACAGGCACTTTTCATCCATGTCCACCAAAACCGTCTGTTCCAAGGATCCTTAAACAAGGCAAAAATCATAGTTCACCACCTGATATAACTAGTTTAACGCAAAAAGAAGTACGTCTGTGTCTGAGCAAATTAAACATTGACAAATCCCCTGGCCCAGATGGCATTCATTCACGGATACTGAGGGAATTGAGCTCAGTAATTGATAGACTGCTGTATCGCATATTCTTAGACTCTCTTGTAACAGGGGTGGTGCCACAGGATTGGAGGATAGCTGATGTGGTACCTATCTTTAAGAAAAGTAAGAAGGTGGATCCAGGTAACTAATTTTTTAGGGCATCATAAGAGATGACCTGAATAGTTATATCTCAGAGAATAATATAATAAATGATAACCAGCACGGATTCATGAAAAATAGGTCGTATCCAACCAACATGTTGGGGTTCTATGAAGAGGTAAGTGCAAATCTGGCTATTGGTAATTCAGCTGATGTGATTTATCTGGACTTTCCAAAGGCATTTGATACTGTACCACATAACAGACTTATACTGAAGCTACAAAAGCAAAGAATTGGGGGAACTATAAGCAGATGGGTAAGGAATTGGCTAAATGACAGGAAACAAGGAGTTGTCATAAATGGTACGTTCTCTAAATGGGACATAGTCAGCAGTGGGGACCGCAGGGATCTGTCCTAGGACAAATTCTTTTTACCCTCTTTATTAACGAGCTTGTGGATGGGATTGAGAGTAAAGTGTCAGTCTTTGCTGACAACACCAAACTATGTAAGATGCTAAAAACTGACCTTGACATTACAATATTGCAAACCAAACTGGATAAGATAACTGAATGGGCAAACACTTGGCAGATGAGGTTTAATGGAGATAAATGTAGAGTGATGCACCGAGGACAGAGTAATACTATTGCTGCATATATATTAAATGGGAGTATACTTGGGTCTACAGAACAGGAGAATGAACTTGGGTGTTCTGGTTACAAGTAAGCTGAGCAGCATTACTCAATGTCAGGCAGCAGCGGCAAAAGCAAATAAGATTTTAGGATGTATGAAAAGAGATATAAAATCCCACAATCCCAACGTATTGTTACCCCTTTATAACTCACTGATGAGGCCACATCTAGATAATGGGATCCATTTTAAAAAGGATATCCAGAAGTTAGAGTCAGTTAAAAGGCAGGCAACTAGATTATTACAAGGCATGGAAAGCCTCTCATATGAAGAGAGGTTGGAAAAGTTGAGCTTGTTTAGCTTAGAAAAAAGACACCTAAGGACCAAGGGGCACTCATTACAGGTGGAAGAAAGGTGATTCCAGCAGCTAAATAGGAAAGGGTTTGTTACAGTTAGAGAAGTCAGACTGTGGAATGCAGACCACAAAAGGTAGTAATGGAAGACACTATAACAGCTTACAAAAAAGAGCTGGATGATTTCCTCAATATTAATAACATTGTGGGTTCCAGTTAAATTAGACAAAATTAACAATTGGGGGAGGAAGGTTGAACTTGATGGACCTCGGTTTTTATTAAACCTGTTACGCTCACGCCCGGACTGACTGGCGTGAGTGTGGTTAGTGGTCCCACTGGACCATGAACCGAGGAGTGCCTGGAGGGGTGAGACTAGGGGCCTCGCCAGATCCGACCATGAACACATGGCGGCTTAATCGACTTCGTGGTCCGAGGAGGGATGTGGGAGGTGGCCCAGGTGCTACTCCAGGTCAGACCCCGGTCACAGCTGTTGACCCACACTGGGGAATGCAGGAACGGGCAGGCACGGCAGGTATGCAGACAGGCGGGTACTGGCAGACACAGCAGGTATGCAGACAGGCGGGTACTGGCAGGTAGGAAAGCAGGCTGGATAGGGACCAGTACAGACAGGGATACAGGAACAGAGCCGCTGCTGCAGTGGACAAGCAGAGCAGAGCCGCAGGCATGGAGGACAAGCAGAGCAGAACAGTAGAACTGCAGGCGTGGAGGACAAGCGGAGCACAGCAGAACCGCAGGCGTGGAGGACTAGCGGAGCAGAGCAGAGCAGAACCACAGGTGGGAAGGACATGTGGAGCAGAGCAAAGCAGAACTGCAGGCGCGGAAGACAAGCGGAGCAGAGCAGAATCGCAGGCGCGGAGGACAAGCAGAGCAGAGCAGAACCGCAGGTTCAGGCAGACAGGACAGGGCTCTGTTCACATGGAACAGACTGGGAAACACAGGAAGATAGCTAGAACACAGGAGGTAGATACGGAGGCAGGGAAACGGGACAAGCAGAACCAGATACACACAAGGTACTTGCAATGAAGTAGCGAGTGGACACAAAACTCACAAACAGAAGTATAGAGACAACAAGTTGGAGTTAGGTGCAGGTTCAGACACTGCAGGAAAAGGAAAGGATTGGACATAGAGACAAACAGGTAATGGGCTAGGACACAGTTCAGACAGGAACTGAACCTGGAAAAAGATACAGGAGCGAGCCTGTGTAATCAGCCCCCAGGGTGGAGGAAACAGACTTGAAGTCACAGATACAGGTAACGGGCCTGGGTACTCAGCCCCCAGGGTGGCGGAAACAAACAAGATACAGGACAGGACCTGGCAACTCAGCTACACAGAACACACTGAAAGAAAGCATTGCTCAGGCATCTCCTACTGAGTGGAGGGGGTTTAAGTATCCAGTGACTCACAGCAATAGGCTGGGGATGCATTAGGACTGCGCACACTGTAACTTTAAGAATCAGGAAGTAACAGCGCCGCCGCCCTAAGCAATCAGACAAGAGACATGCACACAGCAACTAATGGAGAAAAGTGTGCAGCCTGGACTGAGAGGTAAGTTGGCGGTCTTGCATGGTGGGAGATGGTAAGCCATGCCAGCACGTCGCCAGGGATGTTACAGTACCCCCCCTTTACGCCCCCTCTTCTTCAAGCCTGCAAGGATTTTCTGCAGAGAATTTGGTGGCCGATCCTTCTCTTCAAGAAGATAACCTCTTCTGTTCACGAGAGGGAACGAGCCTGGTCTCACCATCTTGCTTCCTCCCAACGAGCCATCCTCAGCATCAGATGAAGTGGGCGAAGTACCAGGAACAGGACACAGGAAAGTCTCTCTCCATTTGTTAATATCGGGTAGCACCCCAAAGGATTCACGGGACAACTGGAGATCCTCCACCGGGTTGGAGGGGTGCAGAGACTCGGGGGTAACCACCGCCTTGACGTACACTTTGCCAAGCTTACTGGATGAAGTAGGCGAAGTACAAGGTACAGGGTGTAGGAAAGTCTCTCTCCATTTGTTAGCAGGTAGCACCCCAGAGGGTTCAAGAGATAACTGGAGGTCCTCCGCCTGGTTGGAGGGATGCAGAGACTTGAAGGTAGCCACCGCCTTGCTGGACTTATTGCCAGAATTATTAGAGATGGAGGATCCTTGCTTTGGGACCATCTTCAGTCTGGCTTCTGAGATGACATGTCTGCGAGGCGGGGCGGTACCTGAGGCCAGATCATTGGTACAATCATGGAGACTGTGTGGAGACATTGCCTCCGCTTTCCTTCCTTTGAAGACTTCAGCGAACAGCGAGTCAGTGACTAGCAGATCTGGTGAAGAAGAAGAACACATTGCTGACTGTCTTGAAGGTATGGGGACTAGACACCCCTTGAACCTCAGCAGTCCCCCAGGAAACATCATGCAGGATCTCCAGACCTGAGCGGGCACTAGATCTCTCGGCTCTGGATGACCTGTGGGTAAACCAGACAGCATCTGGAATGTGAACTTCTTCATGGGTAATGCTCCAATCTGGAGCTTAATTTGTACTGACATATTTTGACTGTTTCTGAGTAGGGCTCGTCCTTCCACTGACAATGCCCAAACCGGATTCTGGAGTTGTCGGACGGGAATCAGACACTGTCTCTTCAAGGCTTTAAGCCCGAAACCTCCGGTTAATCCGAGGCCTTCACTTGCCACGGAGACAGTCATGGTCATCTGTGGAGAGGAAACACTAGTGCCAAGGGCAGCCTCTCCTACAGGCCTAATGTCTTGGGACTCTCCAACCTTCGCTGGACAAAGACCGTCAGAGTGACCCAAACAACCGCAGGGGGTCTGCAATCCGATTTTATGACTGAATTCCGGCCTCTGCTTTGCCTAACGAACATGGTCAACCTTCATGGATTCTGTGCGGATAGCTGCCTCTACAGGCTGGGGAACAGGAGGTCTTTGGGAGGACAGAACCTGATGTGACGGTTTACCTCTACGCCTTGCATGTCTGGACTGCCTCTTGAGGTTGGGAAGAGAAGTATTCTGCGGAGCATTGTCATCCTGTGTGGATTCTGCATGGGCAGCAGCCTCTTCAGGCTGGGGAACTGGTGGGCTACCTACACGTATCACCCATCGGGACTGCTCCAGGATATTGGGAAGAGAAGATTTAGTAGAAGCTTCAGGGTTAGGGTCATCTAAGACCATTAAAAAGGCCACCAGGAAGGCCTGCAGGTCAGAGACGATAGGATCCCATGCTTCCCATAGGGGAGTGATCCAATTGAAGGCATCACCCGCTAGGTAGGACATCAGAAATGCTACTTTAACCCGAGCGGTGGGAAAATAGGGAGCATAGAATTTCAAATGCAGCATGCATTGCTCCACAAACGCTCGGCTTTGTTTTGGATCCCCATAGAACCGTGGCGAATCCGCAGGAACGAGTGCTGATAGCTCCATTTGGGCTGGTGCATAAATCGCCTGGACCTCAGCTTGAGAACATTTTTTTCCTTGGTGCACGTATTCGCCAGACAAGGATTCAAATGTCTCCGAGAGCGAAGGGCCGTGGGGCTCAATGGGGACCATGGCCTGAGCAAACTGTTACGCTCACGCCCGTACTGACTGGCGTGAGCGTGGTTAGTGGTCTCATTGGGCCACGAACCGAGAAGTGCCTGGAGTGGCGTGACTAGGGGCCTCGCCAGATCCGACCATGAAGACACTGTGGCTTAATCAACTCCGTGGTCCGAGGAGGGATGTGGGAGGTGGCCCAGGTGCTACTCCAGGTCAGACCCCGGTCAGAGCTGTTGACCCACACCGGGGAATGCAGGAACGGGCAGGTTAGGCTGGTATGCAGACAGTTGGGCACTGGCAGGCACGTCTGATATGCAGACAGATGGGTACTGGCAGGCACGGCAGGTATGCAGACAGGCGGGTACTGGCAGGCACGGCAGGTATGCAAACAGACGGGTACTGGCAGGTAGGAAAGCAGGCTGGATAGGGACCAGTACAGACAGGGATACAGGAACAGAGCCGCTGTTGCGGTGGATAAGCAGAGCAGAGGCGCAGGCACGGAGGACAAGCAGAGCAGAACTGCAGGCGCGGAGGACAAGTGGAGCAGAACAGAGTAGAACCGCAGGCACAGAGGACAAGCAGAGCAGAGCAAAGCAGAACCGCAGGTGAGGAGGACAAGCAGAGCAGAGCAGAACCGCAGGCGCGGAGGACAAGCGGAGCAGAGCAGAGCAAAACAGCAGGTGCGGAAGACAAGCAGAGCGGAGCAGAGCAGATCCGCTGGTTCGGAGGACAAGCAGAGGAGAGCAGAAGCGCAGGCGTGGAGGAAAAGTGGAGCAGAGCAGAGCGGAACCGAAGGCACGGAGGACAAGCAGAGCAGAGCAGAGCGGAAACGCAGGTGCGGAGGACCAGAGGAGCAGGGCAGAGCCAGGTACAGGCAGACAGGACAGGGCTCTGTTCACATGGAACAGACTGGGAAACACAGGAAGATAGCTAGAACACAGGAGGTAGATACGGAGGCAGGGAAATGGGACAAGCAGAACCAGATACACACAAGGTCCTTGCAATGAAGTAGCGAGTGGACACAAAACTCACAAACAGAAGTACAGAGACAATGAGTTGGAGTTAGGTGCAGGTTCAGACACTGCAGGAAAAGGAAAGGATCGGACACACAGACAAACAGGTAACGGGCTAGGACACAGTTCAGACAGGAACTGAACCTGGAACAAGATACAGGAACGAGCCTGCATACTCAGCCCCCAGGGTGGCAGAAACAGACTAGAAGTCACAGATACAGGTAACGGGCCTGGGTACTCAGCCCCCCAGGGTGGTAGAAACAGACTAGAAGTCACAGATACAGGTAACGGGCCTGGGTACTCAGCCTCCAGGGTGGCGGAAATAGACAAGATACAGGACCTGGCAACTCAGTTGCACAGAATACACTGAAAGAAAGCATTGCTCAGGCACTTCCTACTGGGTGGAGGGGGTTTAAGTAACCAGTGACTCACAGCAATAGGCTGGGGACGCACACTGTAACTTTAAGAATCAGGAAGTAACAACGCCGCCGCCCTAAGCAATCAGACAAGAGACAGCCTGGACTGATAGGTAAGATGGCGGTCTTGCATGGTGGGAGATGGTAAGCCATGGCAGCACGCTGCCAGGGATGTTACACAACCTATTTAACTACCGGTATTTAATTAACTATGTAGCTAAGTATGGAAGTTAAACTACCGTTCAAAAGTTTGGGGTCACCCAGACAATTTTGTGTTTTCCATGAAAACTCATACGTTTATTTATCAAATGAGTTGCAAAATGAATAGAAAATATAGTCCAGACATTGACAAGGTTAGAAATAATGATTTTTATTTGAAAGAATAATTTTCTCCTTCAAACTTTGCTTTCGTCAAAGAATGCTCCCTTTGCAGCAATTGCAGCATTGCAGACCTTTGGCATTCTAGCTGTTAATTTGCTGAGGTAATCTTGAGAAATTTCACCCCATGCTTCCTGAAGCCCATCCCACAAGTTGGATTGGCTTGATAGGCACTTTTTGCGTACCATTCGGTCAAGCTGCTCCCACAACAGCTCAACAGGGTTGAGATCTGGTGACTGCGCTGGCCACTCCATTACAGATAGAATACCAGCTGCCTGCTTCTTCGCTAAATAGTTCATGCATAATTTGGAGGTGTGCTTTGGGTCATTGTCCTGTTGCAGGATGAAATTGGCTCCAATCAAGCACTGTCCACAGGGTATGGCATGGCGTTGCAAAATGGAGTGATAGTCTTCCTTTTTCAAAATCCCATTTACCTTGTACAAATCTCCTACTTTACCAGCAGCAAAGCAACCCCAGACCATCACATGACCTCCACCATGCTTGACAGATGGCGTCAGGCACTCTTCCAGCATCTTTTCAGTTGTTCTGCGTCTTACAAATGTTCTTCTGTGTGATCCAAACACCTCAAACTTTGATTTGTCTGTCCATAAAACTTTTCTCCAATCTTCCTCTGCCCAATGTCTGTGTTCTTTTGCCCATATTAATCTTTTTTTTGCCACTTTGCCCTGAAGGCCAGCATATCGGAGTCGCCTCTTCACTGTAGATGTTGACACTGGTGTTTTGCGTGTACTATTTAATGAAGCTGCTAGTTGAGGAGCTGTGAGGCGTCGATTTCTCAAACTAGAGACTCTAATGTACTTGTCTTGTTGCTCAGTTGTGCAGTGGGGCCTCCCGCTTCTCTTTCTACTCTGGTTAGAGCCTGTTTGTGCTCTCCTCTGAAGGGAGTAGTACACACTGTTGTAGGAAATCTTCAGTTTTTTGGCAAATTCTCGCATGGAATAGCCTTTGTGTCACCCCAGGCCTGGATGCCACAAATATTAAAGCCTGTGTCTGAGAGCAGGAGGGAGGTTCCCTGGTCAGGGACCATTAGCATGCAGCACCTCCTGTCCCAGGCCAGTAGGGGGAGCAGGCTGCTCCTATAAAAGCTGGAACTGGGGCAGGGTTAGAGAGACCAGAACCCACTTCTGAAGTGTCCAGAAGGGTTCTCAGAGAAGTGCAACAGGTCAGCAGCAGCTGAGGAGTCCGTGAGGCAGAGGAGAGACTGCGAGCCAGGGACAGAGGCAACAAGAGCCGGTCCTGGCTGAGAGAATCACCACCGGACATTGGGGTCCGAGGCTGTCAGGGTTGCAAGCCCAGCAGCAGAGAACCAACCCGCAAGGGATTTCAGATCCCTTGGCCTAAGAAGCCTGGAGACTCCGCCACACAGAGGGACCAGTACAGCAAGGAGAAGCAAAAGGTACCCAAGGCCCGAGTCGCAAGCCATACAGGCAAAGTACACGGCCAGCTCAGGGATGTGGGCTATTACACCACGAAAAGGGGGATAGTCAGAAAGAGCATAGAGAGAACGGTAGGCCTACACACTCACCCTGACCAGTGGGGCTCGCCCGAATGCTCTCAGATACCCAGGCCCATTCCTAACCGGTACTCCTGTTGGGTCAGTAATAACATCTGCAATAAAGACCCTGGACTGTTTGAAGCGGACTCTGAACTCTTACTATTGCGGCCTGCACTATCACCCCCAGCATTCACCTACACTGCCCTGAGGCTACACTCTTCCCGTGGGGAGTTGTCCTACCCCTGTGCTGCACACCAACACCAGCCTCAGTGGTCTGCCTCGCAGCGGCGGTTATCTCTGACCGCAATCCACGGGTGGCGTAGTCGGACATTCCAAAACAGACTGCCACAATTTGGTCTGACCACCCTGAGCCACGGGATCGGGTTGCCACTACTACTCCCACCATCGTACAGAAACCCGGTTCCGGGTGCCCCACGGCCCAGGGGGCAAGTCACCTTCATTTCTAAGAACAAGATTAGACTGTCAAGTTTAACATGAAAGTTCTCTTTTTCTGGCCATTTTGGGTGTTTCATAGAACAAACAAATGTAATGCTCCAGATTCTCAACTAGCTAAAAGGAAGGTCAATTTTATAGCTTCTCAAATAAGCCAAACCGTTTTCAGCTGGGCACACCTCCACTCTATGCATTTTCTATAGCACTTCCAGAGAAAGCAGAACACTGCACTTGGCTATCTTTGGCACATTCATAGAGAACGAATGGAGTAGAAGTAGAATTTAGTGATGGGCAAGCAGTAAAATGCTCGTGTGCTCGTTGCTCGGGTCGAGCACATTGGAATACTCGGGTGCTCGACCCGAGCAACAAGCCCAATATAAGTCTATGGGAAACTCAAGCATTTTTCAGGCGGCTCCCCCCGGCGGTTTGCAGAGGGCCTAAAATTGCCCAAATCGATGGGAACAGTGCTCAAATGGCATGGGGACAGCATGGGGAAGACCCCTGGAAGCGTTTCTGACTCCCAGGTCACTGCTGTCAACAATGTTGTCAGAGGTATTACTCCACTTTTACGGACTCACAATAAAACATACAAAAACAAAACCAAAATGGATTTTCCTGGGAAATATGTTAAGGAACATCCTTTCCAGGGTAATGACTTGTATATAAGGCAAAATAAATAACCAAAAACAAAAATACTCCTCCACACCATAGGCTATGTTCACACGTTGCGTTTTTGATGTGTTTTTGCACTTTTGCATTGCTTTCAACCGTGACAAATGCATTCACCGGGAAATGTCATTTTAACATTTTACAACCTTATCTGGCCATGTGGTGTGTGAGACATGATCAGACACATCCTGTTTCACTTATGAAGGAGGGACTCTGAAATTCACAAAGCCTATTTTTATAGGGCCATCAGGCGGCCTTTACTATTCGTAAAGGGCCAGCAGTCGGCCCTCACTATTCTTAGAGAGCCATCAGCCGGCTATGCTTTGTTGTTCCCATTACTAAAGAGTGGGTCTTCTATACTATTATTGTGTATGCAGTGAGTGGCAGGGCTGCCAAAAATTTGGACACACCCCAATACCCCTTTGAAAATTTGGACGCAACCCAATACCCCTTTGAAGAGACTTAGAGGAGGGCCTCTTGAAAAACAATATTTCCATTATTACGAAGTGGGTCTCCCATAATGTTTGCCTATGCAGTGAATGCAAGGGCTGCCAAAAATTGGGAGGCACTCCAATGCCCCTTGGAAGAGACGTGGAGGAGGGCCTCATAAAAAAATGTTCCCATTAGAAAGGAGCGGGTCTCCTATACTTGTAATGCCCATGAACTAAGTGTATGGGCTGACAAACATTTACCCCTGGGGGGTATACATGAACATACTGTATAAAAAAATTTTTATACGGGCATCATAATCACCCTTTAAAAAAATTATGTGGGTTTTGCATCACGGACCACGGTCACCCTGGTGATATGGTGGTGGAGGATGAGGATGAGTAGAAGGAGGAGGACAAAAGCAAATAGCCAAAATCAGGAAGCGTATACTCATGTGTGGGTGTGAAAAGGTGCATGGGAATACACAATATCAGTTATAATTCCACCAGCGGCACTAAAAACCCTCTCTGGCCAGGACCTCCAAGGCATAGAGAGCCAGTTCATTCCATGTATCCAGCTTGGATACCCAATAATTATAAGGCACAGAGGCACAGAGGAATCACGGAGGACGTTGGTACGGTCGGCAAGATACTCCCTCAGCATCTTCCCAAACTTTGCACTCCTTGTGAGAGTACCCCACGCCTCAGGGCCTGTGCGATGGGAGGGGCTGAGAAAATTCTCCCAGAACTTTGACAGTGTTCCCCTGCCTCTGCTTGATTGGAGCTGTGTCTCTCTCGCCTGTAGTCCTTGGTTGTCCAATGAACTGTGACCTCTGCCGCCAGTGTTTTCAGATGGGAATTTTTTTAGTTGTTCTGCAACAAGGGCTTTCTGGTACTGCCCCATTTTTGTAGACCTGTCCACCTCAGGAATAAGAGATATAAAGTTCTACTTGTAGCGTGGGTCTAGAAGTGTCGCCAACCAGTAATAACTGTCACCCAAAATTTTGAGAATGCGAGGGTCATTGGGAAAGGCAGCGTAACATAAACTCAGCCATGCGTGCCAGACTGCTAACAAGCATGACTTCCGTGTCCTCACCAAGATGACGAATGACCATGCTCTCCTCCTCCTCCTCTCTGTCCTCAGGCGATCCATGCTGAACAGACGGTATGACAGTTGTGCAGATAGTACTGTCTATAGCGCATGAAACTAGCTCCTGTTCTTCCTCCTCTTCCTCATTGTCACCCAATCCACGTTGGGATAAGATGAGGCTGGGCTGTGAGTAATCACCCTGTATGGTTCCTTGCTCCATCTCATCGTGCTCCGCCTGCAATGCATTCTCTTTGATTGTGAGCAGAGAGTATTTCAGAAGACATAGAAGCGGGATGGTGACACTAATTATGACGTCATCGCCGCTCACCATCTTGGTGGAGTCCTCAAAGTTTTCGAGGATGGTACATGTCTGACTTCCATGTCCACTCCTGAGGTCATATGTGTGGAGTCTGAACTGAATACCGACGGCCTTGTTGATGCTGGTACTCAACAACTGCTCTCTTCTGCTCACAAATCCTTCCCAACATCTGCAGTGTAGAGCTCCAACGCGTGGGGACATCACACACCAGTCTGTGAGCCGGAAGCTGCAATCGCTGATGAAACACGGCAAGGGCGGCGGAACCTGTAGGTGACTTTCTAAAATGGGCACACAGGCGGCGTACTTTAACAAGCAGATCCGGCAGCTCCGGGTAGGATTTGAGAAACCGCGGAACAACGAGGTTAAGCACATGGGCCAGGCATGGTACGTGTGTAAGCTTGCCTTGCCTCAGAGCCGCCACCAGGTTCCGGCCATTCTCACACACGACCATGCCTGGCTGTAGGCTCAGCAGTTTGAGCCACAGATCTGCCTGCTCTTTCAGAGCTGTCCACAACTCTTGTCAAGGGTGTATCAGAGGTGACAGCCTGTTGCCCTACAGTGGTTAGCATGCGATCTCCATGTTTGGCAATGCAGACAGCTTCCTAGATAGAAGGCTGTGCTTAGGACCCCGCGACTACCACCCTTTAGTATGTGTGTATATATACCTGGTGTGACTAGGTGGGTTTCGCCGGTTATACTCATTTCTACTTAGAACTTGGCTGAAGCAGCATCACGTCCTCTCTGGAGTCTTGAGGCCATGTGCCCTGTTGGAGTTCTTCTAAAGCTGAGTTGTTGTTCCCCTGTGTTTTCTTCCCCTTTTGTCTTTAGAGTACTAGCGGAGGTTGATTAGTGCTCATCTCCTTCCACCCCCAGCTGTAGTCTTACACCAGGGATAGTAGGGTGAGGCACGTAATTGGCGACAGCTGGGGAGGCTGTATAAGGACGTTAGGGGGAAACAGGGTGATGCTAGTCCATATTAGGAGGTCACCTCTTCCACCTTTCCCTGGTGTCTGGGCTCCCTTTCACTTTCCCCTCTGTATTGCATTCACACCTGGCGTGACTCTCTGTGCTGTACTCACACCTGGCGTGACAATTCTTCAGCATTGTGCACTTTGTCACCTAAGCATATTAGCTTCAGCACAGCCTGTTGCCGCTTGGCCGAGGCAGTGCTGCAGTGCTTGCAGCTTGTGACTGATGTGGTCATTTCGGAGATGGAGGCTGAAGAGGAGGAGGATGAGGTGCAGGAGCTGTAAACTGTGGGGGCAACCCTGATTGACCTAGGGCCTGCAATCCTTGGCGTCGAGAGGACGTGTCCCGTCCCAAGGTCCGACTGGGTCCAGGCTTCCACTATGTTAACCCAGTGTGCCATCAGCGAGATGTACTGTCCCTGCCCTCAAGCACTTGTCAATCTGTCCATGGTTAGGTGGACTTTCCCGGTAACTGCGTTGTTGAGGGCACGGCTAATGTTTTGGGACTAGTGCTTGTGTAATGCGGGGACGGAACACCGGGAGAAATAGTGGTGGCTGGGGACCGAGTACTGAGGGACGGCCGCCGCCATCAGGTTGCGGAATGCTTCCGTCTCCACGAGCCTAAAAGGCAACATTTTGAGCGCAAGCAGTCGCGAAATGTGCAAATTTAGTAGTGTGGCCTGTGGGGTGCTGGCTGCATATTTGCGCTTGCGTTCCAAGAACAGGGGTATGGACAAATGAACGCTGCGCTGGAACAAGGACGTGGATGTGCTTCCTGATGCTGCTACTTGAGAGTGTGCAACGACAGGTGCAGGGCAGGAGGCATCTTTGCATGCACCATGGACAGGGGGTTGGCGTGCATGCACAAGAGTGGAAGAAACAGTTGTGCCACCCGAAGACACTTTTCCTGGACCCTGGGGTTCGGCCCACAAAGTCGGGTGCTTTGCTGCCATGTGCCTGATCATGCTGGTGTTGGTCAGGCTGGTAGTTTTGCCACCCCTACTGATGCTGGCCTGGCAGGTGCTGCAAATGGTCTTTTTGGGGTTATCAGCAGAGTCTTTAAAAAACAGCCACACTCGGGAAGACCTAACAGTTGTATTGGCAACTTCCTTCGTGTTGGTGTCACAGGGAATGGTTGCCGGCCTTCTGTCTGCGGCCACGACACTGCTTCTTCCTGCCTGTTGGGGTGCTCTGCCTCCTTCCCCCTGTGTGCTGCTGTCTTCGCATGTCCTCCTGCCAGGTTGGGTCAGTTACTATATCCACCACCTCGTCTTCCACTTCCCAACCCTGGTCCTCCTCCTGACTTTCTGGCAATTGTGTCTCATCATCGTCTACCTCTTGTGACACTTTCCCACCGTCGCCTTTGTGTGACCATGGCTGCTCAAATATTTGGGCATCGCTACATGCGATCTCCTCTTCCCCTGCTTCAAGTGGACCGGGTGAGAGGCCCGAATCTATAAATGGAAAAGTGAACAGCTCTTTGGAGTGTCCAAGTGTGGGATCAGTTGTCTCCAGGCACTCGGCATGGTGGGAGGAAGGAGGATCAGGGTGAGGAATATGCAGTCCAGACTCACGGCTACTGAGACTTGACTGTGTGGAAGACTGGGTGGTGGTGGCAAAGTGACTGGAAGCATTGTTCGCTATCCAACCAACAACCTTTTGACACTGCTCTGGTTTCAATAGTGGTGTGCTGCGGTCCCCTAGGAATTGGGACAGGAAGGTCGGGTGAGAAGATGTGGGTGTTTGTTGTGGCACAATTTCAGCTTGCCCATGGCCTTGGCCTCTGCATGCACCATCACTATCACGCCCAGTTCCCCGTCCCTTCCCATTTTAAATGGATGACAATATTTTCCACGCTGACTACAAATGGCTGAATTTGGAGCGAACTTATATGTGATCCGTGTGACGGAGAAACCACAGTTTTAAATACCTGGCTTGTAGGTAACTACTTTGAACAGCAAACCAGTGTCAAAAACTTTGCTGACTCACTGAAACAAATTTTTAATGGAGGCCAGAAATGGCAGTATTTTTTGAAAACGTATATGTGATCCGTGTGACGGAGAAACCACAGTTTTAAATACTTGGCCTGTAAGTAACTATTTTGAACAGCAAACCGGTTTAAAAAATTTTGCCGACACACTGAAAGTAATTTTTAATGGAGGTCAGAAATGGCAGTATTTTCTGAAAACGTATATGTGATCCATGTGACGGAGAAACCACAGTTTTAAATAGCTGGATTTTTAGCGCTGTAATATGGAAAGGACCTGGCTGTATTCTGCACTGCCAACAAGCAAATGGCACAGAAAAACGGTGCTCTCTGGATTGCTTTTTAAGCAAATAATGAGGATTAAAATCCAAAAAAAAAATATTCCTGGCCCCTGAGACCTGGGCCTTTGTCTAGAAATGTCTAACAGCAGCAGCAGCAGACAGAACTGGAATGGAGCCTCTTGTGATATATGTACTCCAGTCTGCTATATACACTGCCTGCCTGCCTATATACATTGCCTGCCTGATATCTCTGCAGATGGGATTAGTCCTCAGAAGGACTGTTTGTTGAGATGGATATGTGTAATATACTTCTGTTCTACCTACACTACCTAATAAACAAGCAAATCTATCCCTTGCTCAGCAGCACCTCTCCATACACTGTCTGACTGCGGAGTAGACTGACGAGCACGGTGGTGCCAGGTCTGATATGCAGCCAGCCAATCACTGTAATGCCACAACCAACATGGCTGCGGCATTACAGTGAGTGGCAGGCAATCCCTGCATGTTCATTGGCTCTGTAAAGAGCGCCAAGCATGCAGGGAGGGGACCCGAGCATCCGCCCGAGAATCTCGCAAGTACTCAGCGAGATCAGAGCATCTCGAGTACTGAGATGCTCGGGCGAGTACCGAGTACTTGCGAGTATGCTCGCTCATCACTAGTGCACATGCTCAACCTCTGCCCCATTCAGACAGAGCCCAGTTCACAAGTGACACCTTAGCAGTCAGAACATTTTATTTGGAGATAATTAAGGGATAATTTTCATATTTGGTACATACTGTACCTTTTAACAGAACGTATCATTTACAACAATAATGAATACATAGGTAGTCTATAATCTGCAATTTTCATATTTCACAGACAATACAAGCTAATAAATAGTATATGGTGGCATCAAGAGAAAGTACTAATGTGTAAAGCTACTTTTAGGTGCAAGTGCTTTCTAGTTCCACATGTAAGGCCCTTACACTTATTAGGTAATTGTCAGTTCTCTCATACACACGAATGCTGGTTGAACATAGCTGTATTCTATAAGAAAGAGACAAACTCCTCTGGCAATGGCTTATCTCCTGGAAGAATGAAAGGATTGTCCACTGAAATTCAGCAGGCCAAATTCTTCTTCCTCCCTACGTCATCAGTTGGGTGATAGTCGTCTGGATGAACCCATACACATTAGATTGTCAGCTGCCGATATCTGCAAGTTCTGCCAACCTTAGAATTCCTTTGTAGGATCCCTTTTCAAAATGTAAAAGCTCAGTAATCCTTTTGGTAATTGTATCTGACCTAAATCATATAATTTCTATTTGAGAAAAAAACATCAACACACCCAACAAGTGGATTTAACAGTATTTATCTGTGTGATCTCTAGTCTAAGGATCTTCAAAACGATGATGGTTTACAAATTTCTATACTCTATCTCGGCTGCTGCTGATCATTTGATGCAGTTGTTTAACATACAGAGGGCTTTTTATTGAACTAAATTAGTCTGAGAAGTCATGGAATTTCAGGTTGATATAATTGAGCATACACTGCTCACAAAAAGTTAGGAATATTTGTCTTTCAGGCGAAATTTATGGAAAACGTAAAAAGTTCACGCTACAGTGAAATTTTATTATGAATGTAGGGCATTTAAGTAAAAGCATGCAATGGTGATTTCCTCTTCTCAAACAATTTATTGTAAAAAACGCCAACAACAGTGGTGGGTATACCCCAACAAAAAATGTCAATGTCTCAGTAACTTGTCATGTGGCCTTGAGCATCAATTACAGCTTGACAACAACATCTCATGCTGTTCACAAGTCGAGCTATTGTCTGCTGAGGCATGGCATCCCACTTTTCTTAAACAGCGGCCCTCAGGTCATTGAGATTCTGGGGCACAGAGTTATGAGCCTCTACACAGCGACTCAGCTGATCCTATAGATTTTCTATAAGATTCAGGTCTGGAGAAAGTGCACGCCACTCCATTTGAAGTGCCCTAGTCTCCAGCAGCTTTTCCCTATTGATGCAACCTCGATGAGCTGAAGCATTGTTGTCCATGAAGATGAAATTAGGCCCTTGTTGTTCATGCAGAGGGACAATGACTGGATTAGTGATGTTATTCAAGTAGTAGGGGCTTGTCACTGTACTATTCATGTAGTGTAGGGCAGTTCTGTATTGACTAGACACAACTGCCTACACTGTAACACCATCACCACCTGGTAACAACAGTGGCTGATGCATAGCGCTCTCCTTGATGTCTCTAGCATCATTGGCGGCCTTCATTTCTGCTCAGCGAGAATCGACTTTCATCAGTGAACAGCACTGAGGTCTGCTAGTCCTTCATCCAGCATAGATGCTCCCTGGCCCATGCTAGACGATGACGCCTGTGCCTGGTGGTGTGGTTAGGTACCCTTGCAAGTCATCTAGCACACAGACCACACTGATGTATATGGTTTTGAATGGTCTGAAGTGACACTTGGGTGCCTCTCACCTTCCTTAAATGTGTCTGGAGTTGTGTGGCATTCATCATCCAGTTCTGAAGGGCATTGTTCACAATGAAATGGTCATTAATGTGGGATGTGGCCAAAGGAAGTCCACTTCTCTCCCTTTATGTGACTCTTCCAGTCTCTCTGTATCTCTTTTCCAACCTGCTGATGACACTCTGTGACACTCTAAGCCCAGTTGCCACTTCTGTATGAGAACATCCTGCTTGAAGCCTCGTAATGGCGAGGTACTGTTGATCAATTGTTGGGTGTTGTCTTGGCCTCATGATGTAAAAATGTGAACAGCATGATGTGGAGGACTTGTTTAAATAACAATTCTAATTGAACCCTGAAATTTATTGGCCGATTCATTAATCAAACACCTGTTGTGAATTTTGCCAATAAGCTCTTTGTTAGAGAACAGCAAGTTGCACAAAAAGTACTGAAACATCGAACTGTTGGACATGTGTATTCAAAAGTTTAGAGAAGGTCACATTAAGTTTACCTGAAAAGGTTAGAGTGCATGTTAGGTTAATCATGAAATTTCGCCCGAAAGCCAAATATCCCTAAGTTTTTATGAGTAGTGTATGATGCTTAAATTCTACATACAGTAAGTGGAAAAACCTGAAGAACTGAACTGGAATGTAAATTGGTCTGCATGCAGCATGTAAAAGCATGAACACATATGGCCATTAAACAGAATAAACAAAGACAGAAACACAATACACAAATACCCTACAATAAATAAATAAACCGCAATGTTGCATGAAAATAATAAAGGGTACTTAGTTAACATAATTTTGATCAAAATAATGCGAAAGCCATCCCACCTCATCATGGCGACCCTTTGGGACAGTCCTAACTGTAATATTTATAACTTTACCATTTGTCAAGTGACATGCATGTGGATAAGGGCTGAGAGACTGAACCCAACTAGTGGACACAGAGACCTGGGAAGCAAGATGAATAAACTTTCCAGCTCAAGAAAAGGGCGGCCACACCCTTATATGCACTTGTGCACATTAGACTGAAAAAACCTGAAGAACTGAACTAGAATGTGTGCATGCAGAATGTAAGAGCATGTTGACACATAGCCATTAAACAGAAGAAACAAAGACAGAAAAACAATACACAAATACCCTACAATCAATAAATAAATCACAATGTTGCATGAAAATAATAAAGGGTACTTATTTAACATAATTTTGATCAAAATGATGCAAAAGCCATCCTACCTCATCACGGCAACCCTTATGGGACAGTCCTAACTCCAATATGTAAAACCTTACCGTTTGTCAAGTGACATGCATGTGGATAAGGGCTGAGAGACTGAACCCAACTAGTGGACACAGAGACCAACTAGTGGACACAGAGGTGTTGCGGCCCTTTCTTGAGCTGGAAAGTTTATTCATCTTGCTTCCCAGGTCTCTGTGTCCACTAGTTGGGAAAAACGAGTCAGCGACTGGTACAGGAGGAGAGAGGATCCTACCTGCGAGGGCTCACAATCTACAAGGGATGGGTGAGGATACAGTAGGTTGGGGTAGAGTTCGTCATGCAGCAATGTGGTGGCGCGATGGTTACTGCAGGTTGTAGGCTTGTCGGAAGAGGAAGGTCTTCAGGTTTCTTTTGAAGGTTTCCACGGTATGCGAGAGTCTGATATGTTGGGGTAGAGAGTTCCAGAGTAGGGTGGATGCACGGGAGAAATCTTGTATGCGATTGTGAGAAGAGGAAATAAGAGGGGAGTAGAGCAGGAGATCTTGTGAGGATCAGAGGTTGCGTGCAGGTAGGTACCGGGAGACTAGATCACAGATGTATGGAGGAGACAGGTTGTGGATGGCTTTGTATGCCAAGGTTAGGGTTTTGAACTTAAGTCTCTGGGCAATGTGGAGCCAGTGAAGGGATTAACAGAGGGGAGAGGCCTGGGAATAGCAGAGGGACAGGTGAATTAGTCGGGCAGCAGAGTTTAGGATAGATTGGAGGGGCATAAGAGTGTTGGAAGGGAGGCCACAGAGCAGGAGGTTGCAGTAGTTGAGGCGGGAGATGAGGCATGCACTAGTGTTTATGCAGAGTCTTTGCTGAGGAATGCGCGGATGCGGGAGATATTTTTGAGTTGGAGTCAGTAGGAAGTGGAATGGGCTTGGATATGTGGTTAGAAGGAGAGATCAGAGTCCAGGGTTAACCCAAGGCGGCGAGCTTGTGGGACTGGGGAGAGTGAACAGCCATTGACGTTGATGGATAGGTCAGATGGGGAGATGAATGAGAAGGAGGAAAGATGATGAATTCTTTTTTCTCCATGCTGAGTTTTAGAAATCTGGCAGAGAAGAAGGATGAGATAGTGGACATACATTGTAGGTTTTTGTTTAGTAGGGAGGAGATATGGGGTCCAGAAAGGTAGATCTGTGTGTCATCAGCATAGAGGTGATACTGAAAGCTGTGAGACTCTATGAGCGGTCTCAGGCCAAAGGTGTAGATGGAGAAGAGCAGAGGTTCTAGAACTGAACCTTGGGGGACACGACAGATAGGGGGCGAGATGAGGAAGTGGTGCGTGAGTGGGAGACTCTGAATGTCCTGTCTGTTAGGTATGAGGAGATCCAAGATAGGGTCAAGTACGTGATGCCAAAAGATGAGAGAGTCTGTAGTAAGAGGGAATGGTCGACTGTGTCGAAGGCAGATGACAGGTCCAGGAGGAGGAGGACGGAGTAGTGTCACTTGGATTTGGCGGTTAGTAGGTCACTGGTGACTTTGGTCAGGGCAGTTTCAGTCGAGTGATGCAGTCGGAAGCCAGATTGTAAGCGGTCGAAGAGGGAACATGAGAAGAGGTGGGAGGACAGTTCAAGGTGGACATGTTGTTCCAGTAGTTTTGAGGCATAGGGGAGAAGTGATATGGGGCGATAGCTAGCTGGAGAGGATGGGTCAAGGGAGGGCTTTTTGAGGATGGGTGTGATTTAGGCGTGTTTGAAACATGAGGGGAAGACACTGGTTGTTAGTGAAAGGTTGAAGAGGTGGGTTAGGGTTGGGATGAAGACTGAGGTAAAGTTAGGGATGACGTGGAATTGGATTGGGTCAAGTTCGCAGGTGGTGAGATGTGATTTGGAGAGTAAAGAGGAGACTTGATCTTCTGTGACGGTGGAGAAGTGGGGTTTGGAGGAGGAAGGTTGAGTAGATATGAGGAGGTGCTGTGGGGACTTTAGGCAAAAGTTGTGTCTGATGGTGTCAATCTTCTGCTTGAAGAATGAGGCAAAGTCTTTGGCTGAGATGAGATGAGAGGAGAGAGAGGAGGCACTGGGGGATGGAGGAGAGAATTGAAAGTGTTGAATAGCTATTTAGGGTTGTGTGACAGGCAGGATATGAAAGATGTGAAGTATGTTTGCTTTGCTGCAGTGAGTGTGGACTTGAAAAATAGTGAGGGATTGTTTGAATGCGATGAAGCACTCGATGGAGTGGGTCCTTTTCCATCTCCGCTCAGCAACGATTGCAGTAAGGCTCGTCTCACATTTACCCTGCCCCCTACGCTGAGTGCTTACATCGTGGTTTCCTTCTAAATCTTGGAAATACATGATTCAGAGAAAGATTCCCTATAATGGGGCAGATGGAGTCACTGTGGAATCTGTCTGGCTTATGATCTGGGGTGGCCGTCTATTTAAGCAAGCACAAAAGCCTGGTTCGCCACAGTATTAAAGAGGGGCATCTCTGGACAGAGGCCAGATGGAGTCCAGAGTAACTCTGCTGCCTCATTTTAGTGAATGTCTCCTTCAGGGATTTCATTTGAATCATGTCAGTCAGAGATTTAGATGGAAACCCCAACGTAAGTGCTCAGCATAGAGCACAGGATAAATGTGATCCAAAATGTTATATAAAATGTTCCCAATAAAAGCTCCAACTCTATTCACAAAAAAAGCAAGTCCACACTCAGGTCTATCATCTGTCAATGGAAATATAGGGGGTTTCCACGTCACTGGTAGCCTAAAGGCTTTGGAAAAGCGCTATGGCTCCTCGCCCCCCAAAAGAAATCCAGCAAATTCTGCTCTCTAAAATCTAAAAGTCCCCTTCCCTTCTGAGCCCTACATTGTGCCTAAACCACATTTAGTGTCCACATGTTTGGCATTTCTCCAGAAGTACGAGCTGGGCACAATGTATGGGCACTACAATGTACCGACACTACAATGTCAGATTTGCTATTTTCACTTAGCAATACCCACTGCTGCTTGTTTCTGTAAAACACCCATGGAGTCAAAATCGTCACTACATATGTAGATAAATTCCCAGAGGGGTATAATTTCCAAAATGGGGTCACTTGATGGGGGATTCTGATCTTCTGGCACTTAGGGGCTCTGTGCAGTTTTGTGCACCTCTGAAAAGAAGGGCATCACTGAACAGAGGCCAGACAGAGTCCAGAGTAACTCTGCTTCCTCATTATAGTGAATGAATCCCTCAGGAATTTCATCTGAATCATGTCATTCAGAGATTTAGATGCAAATTATCTCTTCAGAGAGGAACAGAACTAGAACTCTAGTGCCACCTATTTTAAGTAGCAATCCTAAAAGTCAACATTGACCCTTAAACAAGCCTTGTCACATGACTTAGGATAAAAGCCAAGACCAGAAACTCAATTTGCAGACACTGTATTTCAGGGTGCTGCCCCTTGTCAGTGCAAAGTGTGAGTTCTGGTTTGGCTGGGTGAGAGGCGTCAGACCGGTATCTAAGAAGTAACGTTTCTCCTTGCGAAGAGCGACAAGCTAGGCACGTCAAGGTGAGGAGACTTTTCAAGCCGCAATGTTCCACTGGGAAATTTGCAAATTGTCTCTTCAGAGAGGAAGAGAACTAGAACTCTAGTTCCACTTATGGGAAGTAGCAATCCAAAAAATTAATATTGACCCTTTAACCTTGGCACATGACTTAGGATAAAAGCCAAGACCAGAAACTCAATTTGCAGACACTGCGTTTGAGGTGCTGCCCCACGTCAGTGCAAAGTGTGAGTTCTGGTTTGGCTGGATTTAGATGGGGATTCTAATCTTCTGACACTTAGGGGCTCTGTATATGGAATAATTTGTTCTCCAAGAGTCAAATAGTGCTCCTTCCCTCCCGAGTCTTGCCATGTGGCTAAGCAGTACTGCACAGCCACATATGGGGTATTGCCACGTTCAGCAGAACATGTGTTACAAATTTCAGTGCCATTTTTACCCATTTCCCCTTGTGAAAATTTTATTTTTGGGGTTAAAGCAACATTTTTGTGGTAAAAATGTAATTATTTTTTCTTTACTGCCCAATGGTATAAAATTCTGACACACTCGTGATGTCAATATGATCACTGCATCCTTAGATGAATTTATTGAGAGGTGCAGTATGTAAAATGGGGTCACTTAAGGGGGGTTTTGTTGTTCTGTCACCTCAGGGGCTCTTCCAGTGGGTCATGGCACCCGCAAACCATAACAACAAAATATTTACTATAATATGGTGCTTCTTCCCTTCTGAGCTTTCCAATGTGCCTAAAAAGTATTTCTCAATTGCATGTAAGGTATTGGTGCACTCAGGAAAAATTGCACAACAAACTGTGAGGTCCAATTTTTTCCTATTAGCCCTTATAAAAATGTAAAACTTGGGGCTAAAACAACATTTTAGTGATGAAAATGTAATTATTCTTTCTTCACCCCCCAATGGTATAAATTTCTGTGAGGCACATGTGGTGTCAAGATGCTCACTACACCCCTATATGAATTAATTGGGGGTGTAATTTGTAAAATGGAGTCACTTTTGGGGGTTTTCCACCTTTTAGGCACATCATGGGCTCTGCAAATGGGACATGGCATTCAGTATGTGTTCCAGCCAATTTTGATCTCCAAAAATCAAATGGCACACCTTACCTTCTGAGCCCTGCTGTGCGCCCAAACAGTAGTTTTCCATCACACATGGGGTATCGGCGTACTCAGGAGAAATTTCTCAACAAATTGTCTGGTCCATTTTCTCCTGTCACCCTTGTGAAAATGAAAAATTTGGGGTAAAACCAACATTTTTACAGGAAAAATGCCTTATTTAATTTTCTCGTCTCAGCGTTAGAAATTCGGTGAAGCACCTCTGGGTTCACGGTGCTCAACACACCTCTAGATAAATTCCTCGGAGGGTGTAATTTTCAAAATGGGGTCACTTCTGGAGGGTTTCCACTGTTTAGGCACACCAGTGGCTCTGCAAACACAACATGGCGTCTACTATCGATTGCATCCAATTTTGCATTCCAAAAGTCAATGGTGCTCCTTCCTTTCCAAGCCCTGAAATGCTCTCAAACAGTAGTTTTTCACCACATATGGGGTATCGGCATATCAAGAGAAATTGCACAACAATTTATATCATCCATTTCCCCCTAATGAAAATGCAAAATTTGAGTTAAGTCAACATTTTGAGGGAAAAAGTAAAATTTTCATTTATTCATTCCATATTGCTTAAATTCCTGTGAAGCACCTGAAGGGTTAATAAACTTATTGAATGTGGTTTTGAACACTTTGAGGAGTGCAGTTTTTAAAGTGGTATCAATTTTGGGTGCTTTCTGTCATATGGGCCCTTCAAAGTCACTACAAATGTGATGTAGTCCCTACAAAAATTGGGTTTGGAAGATTGAGAAATTGCTGATCAACTTTTAACCCTTCCAACTTTCAACAAAAAATTATATGATGCTTATGTAAAGCAGACATGTGGAAAATGTTATTTATTAACTATTTTGTATAATAAAACTCTGTGGTTTAAGGACATAAAAATTAAAATTGCAAAATATTAAAACATTTTGGCAAAATGCCAATATCTTCACAAATAAACGCAAAAAATCTTGGCATAAATTTACCACTAAGATGAAGTACAATGTGTCGCAAAAAAACTGTCAGGTTCACTGAGATACATTGAAGCATTCCAGAGTTCTGATCACATATGTAAAGGGATACTGGTCAGAATTGTAAATTTGGCCTAGTCAGGATTGTGAACACAGACTTGGAGGTGAAGTTGTTAAACAAGTTTTCTCAGTTTGGAAACCCTTTCAGGCACAACATACAATTTTGACCTTTACAGAATTCTCTTATGATTATCATCCTACCATAAAGTGACATATTGACAGACGGATAAATGAATTAAAATCAAATTTAGAACATCATTTAGTGGACAAATTGTGTAGTCGTCTGACATTATATTTTTTTTTACGTTTGCCTATTTCTGAAAATCACATGCTAATTATTTTGATGTATCTATCTGTTGCGTTGAGAACCTCTGAATAAATCTTTTCACTTAATCTTATTCCTTTCAGCCCCCTATTTATTTTATTGTATTTGTTTGGACTTATGTGCCACGCTGACTCCATGACTCCATTTTTCCCCCTTGAGAATTGTACCAGTGTTATTTTTTCCCATTGTGAATAGATATAGGACATTGAAAATGAAGCCAACCCTTTAATTGTCCTGGAGTGAATTATTCAAATGTATAATCTTTGCAAAATTTCAGCGCAGGCAATGCAAGTAAATGCTGTGCATGTTTAAAAGTCATTTCCATAAGTAACTGCAATTTCTCTACTGTTTGCCCCTGTTTAATGAGCTGAAATCTTGTTTGCATTCCTCCCAATTTCACAACGAAAAGCGACCAAGCGTTGGTACCGAAATTACATGGCCCAAATTAAAAGCGTACAAATGCTTCCCGGAAACAGTAAAAAAATAGAAAGTGGCTTTTTTTAAGCAAAAGTAGAAAAAAAAATCTAATAATGTACAAGGATTTACATATAATTCATCTATATGCATCTATATACATGCGTGCTATTGCATTTATTAAAAATGGCCTTAAGTGCACCCCAAGACTCTTCATTTATTTTAGACTTTCATTATACAAGTACTAAGGCCCTTTTTTTTTTTTTCTGCTTTTAGTTAAATGAACTTAATGGCAATAAATGCAAATGTCTCTAAGAGGAAAATAGTTAACATTTATTTATTCTTACTGTTGTCTCTTCCCTTGCTGGTGTCATTAGAACAGTTCGTTGCATCCCATTCGCTCCCATTATCTCTGCTATCAGAGCCACTCAGCACGACTCCTGCACGCCTAGAAGTGGTTTTCGGAGGCCCACATAGGGCTGGTACATCATCTCCCAGGCACCAGCTTAATGACGAGAAAAAGAGCAGGCAATGTGTCTGAGGAAACAGAGAGAGAGGGAAAACAGATATTTTCTGCACTTCAGCTTATCTGCGATGTGACCATATTTGTTAGGCTATGAAGGTCTTATGACCAGAGGTGAACTGCATTCATGCTGCTAATGGGAACAAGGTATCATACCGTCAATCTTCGTTGCTCCCCAAGCTTTTTATTACAATGCACTGTGTTCCAGCAAAGCAAGAAACTTTACACTAAAAAGTTTTGAACGTGCACCTCAGCAAGGCGTCATTTACTTGGCTGGAGCCTCAGAATGAGCTGTTCCATTACGCTATGCGAATAATTACAAGGATTAAAATAAAACTTTTGTCTTATTAACAGAAGTAATCATTATATGAATTAACTTATGACAACAGATATCTACATTTGTACAGACTCACACCACCATGTGACGACGCTTTATGAAGCCATATTACAAATGCCATATAAATTTGCTTTAGTAGAAATAAGATTATGACTTTAGGGCTGGGACTATAAAGAGTATGCAGGTTGACTTTTTTTTGTTGCCAATTTTTATTTCATGCTGTGAAGAATTTTGGCAATTTTTCCACAAAAAAGTAAGGTAATATCTTACGTGCTCTTATCTAATTGACATTTGTGTCAAGAGTTTGTTCAAGATAGGATGCTAAAGTAGCTATGTATCCCTAACTTTACGTAATCATTTCAATACGTTATGAAAAGTGGGACTTATGCTTCATGCATATGGTGGAGTCGTGCCTTATGGAGGCACAAGAACTCTTTGAAGAACCTGTGTTCCACAACATAGTGCCTCTGTATGGTGGCATATTATGGATATATGTTCTACCCAAAAAAATGGAACAGATCTCTCAAAAAACATATAGGAAATATTCTTTAGTGCCCAAAACAACCTATCACAGTGCAGATTATTATTTATTTTTTTTTGGTACCAGAGTAGTTTATGAAATGAAAGCTGAGCACTGATTGGCTCCTATGATTAATGGGGCATATGCTGAGAAACTTCCAATGGACCATTCAACCCTGTTGTCTATGAGATTCCATATGAATCCTATAGGAGAACACTTATGGCAAAACTCTTTATGCGTTCATATGAAACTGACGTTGTATAGAATTACAATAGGGCTACGTCAATTTCTGCTACCGAAGTATGGTTTAATACCACTCTGTGGTTCTATGGGATGTTATTGCTCTAGTGTGCTTGACGCTTTGCTGCTACTATTTTAATATTCGCACCTATGGCAGAAATTGCAGTTAAAATGAAGCAAAATAATTTCTGAATTGAAATAGCTAGTAGTAGTTGGAAAATCTTTACAAAATCAATGAGCAATTTTCAGTAATAGGCCTTTGTGATTCCTGCCTAATATTTGCGAGAAGACTGTAATTAAGAGCCATCTCAGTCAGGAAACTGTTAACTTGTGAAAAAAAAAACATGGCTGTTAATTAGAAAAAGTTGACATTGTCTTCTAAGATAAATTTTCTGCTGAGGTAGAAAGCTCTTTACTGCAAAGTTGCACACAGCCAGCCCAATCCCTCAACCCCCCCGTCCCCCCACCCTCCTTCACCAGCATCATTTACATCGGTAATTAGTTGTAATTCTGCAGTGCTCATTAGAGAAGAGCTGGAAACATATCAAGTAGTGCAAACGCAGTGGGATAGTAGCACATAAGGCTTAGAGGATTAGATGTCTAAGCCCATGTCATATAAAGGGAGTCGTAAAATTGAAATAAGAGTCAATAGAATTTGGGGTAATGTAAAAAATATGACAGTGAAAAGGTCTTAAGATTGTTAGCTCTGGTGAACGATTCTCCTATGAATCTATATGATAGCATAGTTCTTAGTGTAATTTGTTGTAAAACGCTAGAGAAAATGGTGATCGCAGATATAATGCTTGTAATTATATGTCTGGTCACAATTAGAGATGAGCGAACCCGAACTTAAAAGTTTGGGGTTTTAACTGGACAGTTAGAGTCCGGTTCCAAACACCGAACATGGACTTCTCCCGGAAGTCCATTACAATGTTTGGAATTGCAAGGGAAGTCCGGGAGGAGAGAGAGAATTTTTCAGCTCAAAAGTTGTCTTCAATGGGGTTCGTGTTCTGGATCAAGTTTGGATACAGCTCTGGTTCCCGAACCGAACTTTGGAATAAAGTTCAGGTTGGGGACCAAGACCAGAACTTCCACAGGTTCGCTCATCCCTAGTCACAATCTCTGTACAGCGTTGTTGCATATGTTGGAGCTAAACAGGCAAATATTTAAAGAAATACTATTCTGTATTAAGACCACATCATTCTAGCACTTCATGAAATCATACAGGACATGGTCAAATAAGGGGGTATTAATGTGAAACGGAGCAAGCAAAAACCATGGCAGAATGCAGCTGATGTGGTTTTTTTATATTGATTTAAAATGTTTAAAAAAGATGTATCACTGCAAAATCATTCTGCCTATTGTAATGGCTGCTCAGTTTTGAAGGTGATACAGCTGTTTTCTGTCAAAACTATGTGCCCACTTCAAGGGGTTGTCCACTTTTTAACCCATGTTTTGGGGATATTATTTTGTGGCAGTTACTAATCTTACTGGTTATCCTCCTCCAGTACAGTCTTCCTCACAGACTCTTGCTCTGTAAAGGAATGATGGCGGAGGAGCAGGCGACTAGACCTGTCCATCAGTCGGCCCTCCGCAATTGAAAAACACTGCACAAGGGAAATTTAGTTTTCAAGTGGAGGAAACTGATAGGCAGTTCTCCCATGAAGTCCCCGACACAATTGTTAAAATTGCCAAACCATTTAACAGCTGTTTTCCAGGCAAAATCATGCTCTGCAAATTACAGCTATATCACGGCTCACATCAGTTCCATCCCATGTGGCTCCACAGATAATCTCAGGTCTTAAAAACAACTTTCAGGTTTTCTTCACATAATGTTTTTTCAACATTTTTAAAAGCTGGATTTTAAGCACTTTTTCATGGCGTTGGTCTTTTTCTTATGCTTGGTAAATGTTTTATTCTTGTGTTTATTTTAAGAGTAATAGAGAATCCTGTTCTGAATGAAAAATGTCATATCTAAAGCATGTAACATTTTGAAAAAATGCTGGTCCAAAAAACTGCACAGAGATGCCACAAACCAAAATGTTTTGGAGGTTGTGTATTTGGTATTTCAAGTGCCTGAAGAAAGCAAGTGTCTGAAAACCCAAAGACCAGCATGGAGGACCTGAGAATTGTATCCGTGTAAGGACAGGTGATTATATAATGTTTATTATTTTTAATTCATTATCTTCCCTCATTTTATATGCTTTCGCATCTTGGAAAGATCTCAGAGCAAAATAATTGTCTTTTCGGGGCACTTTTCGCTCATCTCTAGTCGCAATTCATGAATCTGGCTTACAGCTCATTTTCATAGCTAACTATGCCCATTTTACACCCACTTACAAGAGTGACAAGAGTGGTGTAAAATAGCAAAAAGTCACACATTTTTATGAAAAAATGGTGTGCAACAACATTTGTGACTTTTTCAGAAAACTAACAAAAGCCTTAATAAGTTGTCCCCTTAAACTAGACAGTTCAAGGCCTCCACATGTCCATGTATGCAGTACGTGTGGCATCCATTTTTTTCATGGATGCCACATGTACCTATTAAAACCTATGTTGCTGTGCACATGTCTGTGCTTTTACATGGCCCGTGTGTCCGTATAAGGGTTCGCTCACACTAGCGTAAAAATCGGACAAGTGCAATCCGATAAAGAATCATATTGCACTAGGACCAATGTTATTCAATGAGGCAGTGCAGATCTGCATATTTTTTCTCATCTGTATTCGGCATGAGAAGAAAAAACCTCAGCATGTTGCGATTTTACTCCAAAAATTGGACTGAGCAAGAAAAAAAAAAAAATCGGATGTCATACGGACCATCCATATCACATCTGAGTTTTATGGATACATTGCAATTCGGTAGCATAGGAAACTGTAAATGGTCCTGTAAAATACAGTGCTGCTCATCATTATTGGCACCCCTTCATTTTTTTCATAGTCTGTACAATATCTTCAGAAATAAATGGAAATGTACCAAAGTTACATCCTTAGGATTTTTTAATTAGTGGTTCAAAGTAATACAGCAATAAAACATTGAAATTGCAACATGGAAGTTGAAAAACAAAGAAAAAACAGAATAAACAGCATGTGCAGCAATAAAGGCACCCCTAATTAATACTTGGTTGCACACCGTTTGGCATTGCGGACAGCCTCCAAACATTTCTTGAAGCCATCTATAAGCTTCTTGCACTTCTCAGCTGGAATTTTCTCCCGCTATTCCTTTACGGGTTTTTTTCCCAATGGCAGATTTCAGCTCACTTCAAAGATTTTCAATGGGATTGCGGTCAGGACTCATTGCTGGCCATTTTAAAACAGTCCATTTTTTATTTTTCAATCATTCCTGTGTATTTTTGGATGTGTGCTTTGGGTCATTGTCTTGCTGGAGGACCCATGATCTTCGACTCAAACCAACTTTTCTTACACTGGGGAGGACACTTCGCTCGAAAATCTCTTAATAATTCTCTGATTTCATGATTCCTGTGATATGGTCAAGGCCTCCAGTACCAGACGCAGCAAAGCAACCCCACAGCATTATGGATCCACCACCATGTTTCATTGTTGGTAAGTAGATCTTTTCTTTATAAGCTTCATTGCACCATCTGTAAACAAACTGTTGCTTTGCATTGACAAAAAGCTCTATTTTTGTTTTATCTGTCCAGAGAACATTTTCCCAGAAGGATTGTGGTTTGCCAAGGTACTCTTTGGCAAAGATCAGTCGTTCCTTTTTATGTCTTTTCTTCAGCAATGGTTTCTTCCTTGGCCTTCACTCATAAAGCTCTGCTTGGTTTAGTGTCAGGCATATGGTACTTGTTGAAACCATGACCCCAGATTGTTCCAGATTGGCCTTCAAGTCTTTGGATGTTAGACGTGGTGTTTTTTCCACCATTCGCACCAACCTTCAAAGACATCTCTTGTCAACTTTCCTCTTTCCCCCACGTCTAGGGAAGTTCTTGAAAGTTCCATGCTTGGCAAACTTCTTAATCACATTGCGCACTGTTGATACTGGGATACCAAGGTCTTTCGAGATGGCCTTATACCCTTTGGAAATCTTGTGTTTGATAATAATAGCAGTTATGATGTCCTCATACAGCTCCTTTGTCCTCACCATTGTGACAAAGGAACAGGGCCTACCATGTGGCTTTTTAAAACACTGATATCATCATTCATTGGCTAATTCATGTCACATGGGCACCGACAATTAATCACAGGTGAATCTCTTTTGTGATTTACCACAGGCGAGTCAAAATGTGCTTCCATACTAAATTAATGTAAAGGGTGCCAATACCAGTGACAAAGCAAGCCTTAGGTTTTTCTATTTTTCCCTCCCATTGTTTTTAGTTTTAAATTATTATTTATAATTTGCTCTTTTGTATTTAATACGAGTGCTCTATACAAAAAAACTGTTTCACTTGATTCATTTTGTCATGAGATTTTCCATATTATGTACTTAAACTTTATGGGTCCCAATAATAATGAGCAGTACTGTATTAATAGCTGCTGAGTAAAAAAACAGACTTCACACGGATGACAAGTGAGAAAAATTGTCCCACTCTCCTGGATGAGAATGGAACCGATTATATGCAAGTGTGAGCGAACCCTGTACCACACAGTGACATGTCCATTTTTTCCCAGCAGCATGGATGACAAGGGCCAATACATGTCTATGCATCTGTGAAAAACACGCAGAGCACACGGATGGCATCAGAGTGCCATACGTGTGCCGTCCGTATGCTCTACGTGTTTAAGACTGCAAAGTATAGGAGAAACTTCGTAATCTCAATCTTTCTTTATCCATACCGGAAAAACACAGATGGCACGCTGATGGCATACTGATATTGCACTGATGACACACTGATGACACACTGATGACACACTGATGACACACTGATCTCACACTGATGGCACACTGATGGCACACTGATAACACACTGATGTCTCACTGATGATGCACTGATCCAAAATGCTGATGACACTGGTACTGTTTTTTCCTGCACCGGTTTTATATGGACATGTGAAGGAGGCCTAAAAAGCATCACATTTATCAAAGTAACTCATAAATTTAGTGCCATGAATGTGAGACCAGACAAACAAGTGATGCGATTGTCACTGTTCTCATTCAGTTTTTCCCATGTAACCTGCCTGAGAAGCAGCTTGTTATGGCACCCCACAGCTCAGCCAGACACTTTACCACTCAGATGTGTCAGGGCACTTAATAAATGTGGGAAAATTGAGTATAACAAATCTGCATTAAATTGTACGGTGAACTTTAATATGTAGGCCCAGTGGACATGTATTAAATTTCACACAGCAAGTTTCATTTACATATTGGAATAATATGGCATAATAGTCCTTAAATGATTTACACGCAAAAGCTACAAGCAAATTTGACAACTACATTATGTATGTAAAAATTTCTGAAGCTTATCATTTTACAAAATGCAAGACTAGAAGATGGATGTTTTTCAAGAATCAGCAATTTATAGATTATTGCTATTATTATTATTAGTAGTAGTAGTGGTATCTTTAATGTAAAAAATTCATTTTAAGTAAGCCTATAGTTACTATGCAATAAACCAGTGCGGTGGATTGTCAATATCACTATAGAATATTAATTTTAAAAAGAACCTGTCACATTCCCAAATGCTATTAACCCATTAATGCTTTTAACAGCAATCCAAATCTGTATGACCACCATAGTGAAAGCACAGCTGCTGAAAGGAAGTGAAATGTATTCCTCCATGCAGCCTCCGGCTTTCAGTCATAGGCGTGTGGCCGGTGCGGCTTCAGTCACCAATCAGTAATGCAGTGATTGATGGCCGTAACTGCGCACATTGACTGACAGCCGTATCTGCAGTGTATCAGTACAGAGCCGGCTGTCAGTCAGTGCTGGGACCTGCTTACAGCTGTCACTCATTATGTACTGAGCATGACTGAAGCCGCTCCAGCATGCCTCTATGATTGAAAGCTGGAGGCTGCTGGGAGGAGTAAAGTTAATTTCCTCCTGGCAGCCGGACTTTCACAGTGGCAGCCGTTCAGCTTTAGAATGCTATTAGCCTTCAGATTCACCGCATATCTGTATGTTACTAAAAAATGATCAATTTTATTCATATTCTATTAAAATCATGAAGTGCCACACATACACAAAGGCACACAAACAAACAGAGTATTGTGCAAAGAGGATTGTCAAAATAATTGAAGGCAGTGGTAGAAAAACGATCAGTATACATTCATTGCATCAAAAATGTTTAAGGTCATGTTCGTATCGCGTAATGGCTACCAGGACTGTTGCTGGTGATAAGCCCTTATCAATTTAGACCATGAATTTGAACATGATCGATATCTCAATCAGACTTACCCATATTGGGACACCACCACAAGCCGCCCCGACGCGCGTTTCGCACACACCAGAAGTGCTTTCTCAAGGGGAGTGTGTTATAATGCCGTACATACCCTACATTTGTACCCACATCACTTCACCAGGAACCAATTACGTCAGCGCATGTTTCGCAAGGGAAACACCCCCATCTTTGTTTCCTCTCCCCAAAGAAATTCTTTGTTTAGCCACATAATGGTTCTTCATCAAATGATCCTTGAGATTTCTACAACGCCTTGCTGTAACTAACGGCTTTTTAGAAATTTCCTTGCTCAAAACTGGGTCCGTCATCAGTACTGACCAATGTTTATTTAAAATTTGATACATAGATTGTCATTGGCAGTTAAACATAGATATAAATCTCGTTTTATGATTACCGTGGTTAATCTTCTTGGATGGAATAAGGAGTTTTTCCCGCTGAACCGCCCTGGCTCTAGAATATCCGTTTTTAATCATTTTGTGGCTGTACCCTCTCTCAAGAAATCTGTCTCTTAGGTCTCTAGCTTATTGTTCGAATGCGCCATCTGTTGAAATGGTGCGCTTAGCCGGCAAAAATTGGCCTATCGGAATGGCCTTTATGGTAAAGTGCATATGTGCTGAGGAGGAATGCAGTACCGAATTGACTGATGTTTCCTTACGAAAGATGTCAGTCTGGATGGATCCCCCATCATCGACAACTATGGCAATGTCCGGAAAATCAATCTCCTTCCTACTGCACTTGTAGGTAAGTTTGATGTTGTATGGGTTAATATTTAACCCATGTATAAACTTATTCAGATCATCCTCTGCACATGGTCGGCGGCACATGACTAGTGTTGAGCCACCCCCGTAGTGTTCGAGTTCGGTTCGGTTCGTCGAACACCCGTGTGTTCGCCGAACTGTTCGTCGAACTGTTCGTTGAACACCTTCGAACACCGTTAAAACCAATGGCAGGCAAACAAAAACACATAGAAACACATAGAAAACACCTTCAAAGGTGTCCAAAAGCTGACAAACTGCTCAGAAGACACAACTAACACATGGAAAAGTGACAAGTACATATAGTCATGCGAAAAGAAAAGAGGTGGAGGAGTAAAAGGAGGGGGAGACACAGATATAGGCATGTCATGCCCTTCTAAAATCCAAAAAGTGAGAAGCCGAGACGGCCAGTCCGCTCCTGCCCGTGCCACCTCCGTGTCGCCGGGTTTGTGCCAGAGCCGCGGTGAACCCTGACGGCCAGCCCCCCTCTCCCAATACTGGTGCCTGTCCGCTGGTGGGTCGAGAGAGCCCCCCTGTGGTGGAGGCAGCTCTAAGCTTTTTAATTTAAATTGTCCCTCTAATTTGAATGAATACACTTTAAATCCATTTACAAGGATCTATTGGAGGGCAAGTCTCATGCCAGCAGCCGCGTAATTCCAGCTCCAGTAGCGTCCACTAAAGCTGCTGCAGTTAAAAAGCTTTTATAAGGATCGAGCTCGGCTGTCCACCGCAAGGCATCCTAGTGCCAGTCCCAGCCCCTATGCCTTGGGGTGCCTCCTGATGCTCTTCACTAAGTATCCCGTGGTCCCGAAGCATTTCCTTTGAAAAAATTAAGTGTCCAAACTACAGGTGGTGTAGCTTGCTTAACAGCCGGGATAATCCGCTGACTAGCAGACACTGCTACTAGGCACAAAGTATTTCCTGGGCTAGATGCAGTTAAAAATTTGTAAGTAGATACTCTCGTTGGATGCTGAGAAAGCATTCCATAGAGTCTCCTGGCACGCCATATATGATTCTCTTAAAAAGCTTGGGGTAGGGGTCTAGGGGACCCTTTTATAGCCAAAATCACGGCCCTGTATCACAATACGTCACCTAGGCTGAAGATAAATGGAACTGTAGCACCGAGGGCTCAGTTGCTACAGACGTATTGCACCTCACCCAGAGGTGTGATATCTCACTCTCAGATAAGGATGGAGTGTGGATCAGGACCCGACACCTGCATGCATTACACCACATTGCCGTGGGGCAGGGCGACCAATATGCCCCTGAGATGGGCACGACAGTCCCTGTCCCTGGCTGGAGTGGGGGGAGGGAACACTGAGGAAGGGGAACCCTGCAGTGCAGGAGCAGGGAGGAAGCAGTTCCTGGGTGCATTGAGAAGGGAGTATAAAAGGTGGGCACCATCTTAGTTCAGTGCAGAGAAGTCTGAGCAGAAGTGGCAGGGAGCAGGGGCTCTGCATGAGCTCTGCTCCGGAGGCGGGCCTAGTAACAGAGGCCCAGGCCTGCAAGAGGGAGAAGGAAGGAAGAGGAGCGGAGAAGGCTCCAGGAACGAGGAATGAAGGGATCCCAGGGGTGCGGACGGGCGAGTCGCCACCGCACGCCCGAATCCACCTGCGTGGAGGGGTCAGGCCAAAGGGGGAGACCGGTCCCCGAACTAGTGGAGGCAGGAAACGACCCTCAGCTAGAAACCGGAGGCTCTGACATTTTATGCGGCGCAGCCCCTTGCTCCACCCGCTAGGAAGGCACCACATAGGGTCAGGGAAACTGACGCCAACTTTACCAAGAGGAGGCCCGAGGCAGCCGGACAGAAGGGTTGGTAAGAAAGGCCAGACAAAGGACACACAAAGGGGGTCCTGTGAAGCGCTCCAAAGTTATCTGGGAGTTGTCTGAGCCCCTCACCTGGTGAGCACAGTACGACGTGGGCAGCCGTTACCTGCAGACGTGGTCTGGATAATAAGAACTGTGAGTAAAGGCCCTGAACTGCATCACTGACTCCGTGTCGTTACTGCTGCTGCCCTGCACCATCACCCCCATCCTCCGCATACACTGCCCTGAGGCTATACTCCTCCCGTGGGGAGTTATGCTACGCTCTGCTGCACCCACAACACCAGCCTTAGCGGTCTGCCCTGTAGCGGCGGTTCACTCTGACCGCAATCCACGGGTGGCGTAGTCGGACATTTAAACATCAAAACCACATAAATAGTTCCGCCACTGGTTTGACCGCCCTGAGCCACGGAACCGGATCGCCGCCACGAAGACTACAACCACCAGCATCCACCAAAAAGGGTCCGGCTCCGGGTGTCCCAAGGCCCAGGGGGTGCGTCAGAACATTTTCATCACCTTTCACAATCACCAATGGGACAAGGCAGGGATGTCCTCTGTCCCCTCTCTTATACATCCTAGTGACGGAGCACCTGCTCTCATCAATTCGCCATAACCCCAATATTAGGTGGATTGAGGTGGGAGGCACCGAGTACAAGTGCTCTCTATTTGCTGATGATGTCCTAGTATATATCACTCAATCACATATATCCATCCCTGCTGTTATGGCTGAAATAGATCACTTTGTTACATGGTAAAATTTTAAAATCAATGCAGCGAAGTCTGAGGCCCTCGATGTCTCCCTCCCTAAATCCATATAGGATTCCATCCAGTCCAACTTTCCCTTTGCCTGGCCCTCACAGGGTATCAAATACTTAGGAATTCCTATTCATAGAGACCTCTCCCATCTATGTTATCTTAATTTTGGGCCCTTTATTGAACAATTCCATACAGACCACGGTTGGCAAGTTAGAACTGTAAGATTCACTACGTGAACCACTGGTGTTTTGTGGAAAAGCACATGTACACCGCGTTCCAAATTATTATGCAAAAAGTGTTTAGGAGTGATAAGGGAAGAATTTGTTTGTTTGTCAGTTAAACTCATTGATGGTGATGTGTGTCAGGGCTCTTTATATCACTGTAAGCAATTGCAGACACCTGTGCTAATTAGTTTGGCAGGTGTGTCCAATGAAAGGCAAGACTACTTAAGAAGTCTCTCTCACATTATTAAGCAGCCTACATTTTCTGCCAAAATGGGAAAGAAAAAGGATGTGTTGGCTGCTGAGAAGCAACAAATTGTGGAGTGTTTAGGTCAAGGCATGACTACAATCAACATTGTGCGATGATCAGGATGAAGTGTCTTGGCAATCAAGAAGTATGTAGCTGATTCACAGTACACACGTGTGCGTGCTGATAAGGGCAAATTGAGGACTCTTTCCTACAGGCAATTACGTCAGGTTGAAACAGCAGCGGCAAAAAAGCCTTGTCATAGCAGCAGACAAGTTTTTGAAGCTGCTTGTGCCTCCAACGTCCCCCGAACAACAAGATGCAGGGTCCTTCAGAGGTTTGCAGCTGTGCATATGCCATCCTGTCGACCTCCTCTATCCACTTCACACAAGCAGAAACGGCTCCAGTGGGCCAAACATTACATGAAGACTGATTTCAAAACTGTTTTGTTCACGGATGAGTGCCGTGCAGCGCTCGATGGTCCAGATGAATGGAGTGGAGGATGGCTGGTTGATGGACACCCCACGCAAACACGGCTACAGCGCCAACAAGGAGGAGGTGGAGTAATGTTTTGGGCTGGAATCATGGGGAGAGAGATTGTCGGCCCCTTTAGGATCCCTGAAGGCGCTAAAGATGAACTCCATAATGTATGTGGATTTTCTCAAACAGCACTTCCTGCCATGGTTCAAGAAGAAGAACCGTGTATTTCACAGCAAGATCATTTTTCTGCATGATAATGCACCATCTCATGCTGCACATAAAACATCTGCATCTCTGGCTGATATGGGCATAAAAGGGGACAAACTTATGGTGTGACCCCCATGCTCCCCTGACCTCTACCCCATTCAGAACCTTTGGAGCATCATTAAAAGGAGTGTCTATGATGGCGGGAGGCAGTTCACATCTAAGCAACAGCTCTGGGAGGGTATTCTGTCCTCATGCAAAACAATTGAAGCAGAAACCATCCAAAACCTGACAAATTCAATGGACGAGAGAGTTCAGAAGCTCCTTTCGAACAAGGGGTCCTATGTGAAAATGTAACATCACCTAGAATAAAGTTTTGAGTTGAAAACTGTTTGATTTCAGTTTCTAACAACCTGCTAATGCTTATAATTTCAAAAATGACCATTTTTTTGGTCTTTATTAAAATGAAAAGGTTGATCGAAAAGTTTGGGGGATCTAAGAGTGTGGCAACCCAGTAGTCATGATTACTTCGAATTCTGACAATATGAGGGTCATGCTGCAGGTAGTGCAGCAAGAAGGCACTTATGTGTCTTGCGCATCTCGGAGCCCCAAAATTATTTTCCGGGCTAGATGCAGCTAAAAATTATTTTTAATTTTAAATCTGGTGAAGCTTATTATAGATGGCCTAATAGGATCAGTGCTGCACACTGCTACAAAGCCCAAATTATTTTCCAGTCAAGATACAGATAAACATGATTAGTAATTTGAAAGCTTAAAACGGTTGGTAGGGTGATTTTAACCAATCATCAAGCTTTTACTCTCCCCAGGATGACACAGGGGTAGAAAAGTCGTTTCGGATCCATGATTTGTTCATCTTTATGAACGTGAGTCTGTCTACATTATCAGTGGAGAGCCGCGTGCGCTTATCTGTCAGCACACCAACAGCAGCGCTGAACACACGTTCAGACAGAACGCTGGCTGCGGGGCATGACAAGATCTCCAAGGCGTAAGTGGCTAGCTCCGGCCATTTATCCAGATTGGAAGCCCAAAAAGAGCAAGGGTCCAGTGACACAGTCGTGGCTTCAATGTTTACTTGGAGATACTCCTGTACCATCGTCTCTAGGCGTTGACTATGTGTCAGACTTCTTGTCTCCTGTGGCCTTGCAAAGGATGGGCTAAAAAAGTGGTGAAATGATTCCGCAAAATTGATGTTACCAGCAGATACTGTGGTTCTGTTACGGTTTGAGTGCTGAACACTTGACGGTCCCACGGTTGGCAAGTTGGAACTGTGAGATTCACTACGTGCACCACTGGTATTTTGTGGAAAAGCACATGTAAGATTCTGCAACAGTCTCTGCTGATACTCCTGCATGCGTGCATCCCTTTCTATCGCAGGAATAATTTCTGCAAATTTACTTTTGTACCGGGGATCTAACAGTGTGGCAACCCAGTAGTCAGGATTATTTCTAATTCTCACAATTCGAGGGTCATGTTGCAGGTAGTGCAGCAAGAAGGCACTCATGTGTGTTGCGCATCCAGGAGCACCAAGTCCCTGTTGTGTTGGTGGCGAGGTAGCAATCATGCTTCCTTCCTCTGTCCTCTCCCCCCAACCTCGCACAACAGAAATGTGATCAAGGTCTCCCTCATCTGATGAGTCTTCCATCAGTTCGTCCTCCACTTCTTCCTGGGCTCCTGCACCTTCCTCACTAGTTTGGCTGCTACCATGCGCCCTGGTAAAATCATCTCCCCCACCCTCACATGCCTGCCGCCTTGGTGCTGCCGACCGTCTGGACCTTGCAGATGTTAGCCCTTCCGCATACAACTCCTCCTCCTCTACTTCCTCCACCTCCTCTTGTGCCACCACCTGACTCCGAATTCTGTTTAACATGTGCTCCAGCATGTAAATCACCGGAATAGTCATGCTGATAATGGCATCGTCAGCACTAAACATCTTCGTCGCCATTTCAAAACTGTGCAGAAGGGTGCATAGGTCCCTGATCTGAGACCACTCCTCCAGCGTGATTTGCCCCACCTCTGAATCTCGTTGGCCCAGGCTATACGTCAGAACGTATTGCACCAGGGCTTGTCGGTGCTGCCACAGTCGCTGCAACATGTGCAGAGTTGAATTCCACCGGGTAGGCACATCGCATTTTAGCCGGTGAAGTGGCAGGCCCAACGACTTCTGTAGAGATGTAAGTCGCTGAGCTGCGGGATGCGAACGGCGGAAGTGAGCACACAGCGACCGTGCCCTCTGCAGAAGGCCATCTAGTCTGGGATAGTGGGCTAAAAATTGCTGGACAACCAGGTTCAACACGTGAGCCATACAAGGCACGTGTGTGACATTGCCCCGGCGAAGGGCCGCACCCAGGTTTGCAGCATTGTCGCACACGGCCTTCCCTGGTTTCAGGTCCAGTGGAGACAACCATTCATGAAATTGGTTCTCCAGAGCTGACCACAACTCCTCAGCTGTGTGACTCACATTTCCCAGACATTTCAATGTAAAAACCGCCTGATGACGTTGAGCCCTACTGCCAGCATAGTAAGGAGGTGTGCAGGATCCCTTCTGCGCAGTTAGAAAGCTTGTAGCATGACCAGACAGGCTTTGGGTGCAGGTGGAAGACCGAGAGGAGGTTGAGGAGGCAGAAGCAGTGGAGGAAAAATGACATAAAGAGGATTGACGCACAACTCGTGGGGACGGCAAGACTTGGACAGCAGCCCCTTGTCCTGCTGTCACCATAGTTACCCAGTGCCCAGTCAGCGACATGTAACGCCCCTGTCCATGCCTACTCGTCCAAGTGTCTGTGGTGAAATGCACCCTGTCACACACAGAGTTTCTCAAAGAAGCGGTGATGTTGTGTGCGACATGCTGGTGGAGCGCAGGCACACCTTTCTTTGAGAAGTAGTGCCGACTGGGCATCTGGTACTGGGGCACTGCGACGGACATAAGGTCTCGAAAATCCTCTGTGTCCACCAGGCGGAAAGGCAGCATTTCTGTAGCCAAGAGCTTGCAGATGGTGAAATTCAACCTCTTAGCTTTCTCATGGCTAGGAGGAAATGGTCTTTTACTTGTCCACATCTGAGGGACCGAGGGCTGGCTATTGTGCTTAGACGGGGTTGATAAGGGTGTCCCCGGCAAACTGCCGGTCTGTGAGGAAGATGCAGGCGGACATGTTAGGTTGCCTTGATCCAAAGGTGGTGCTATCGATGTCGGACAGCGCTCAAGACCAGCTGGTGTTACCACCTCCAAAGAAAATGATGACCTGCCAATCACGCTGGCTGTTGCGGGTAAAGAGGTGGCAGGTCTGCGCCCCAAAACAGGTGTGACTGCTGTCCCCCCAGTCACAGAGGATGAAGAGGCCGCGGATGCACAAGATATGGCAGACGGTGGTTGGCCCGGCCGGCTAGACCGCATTGTAGCACACTGAGCTTCCCACTGCAACTTATGCTTCATGTCCATGTGCCGGTTCATGCATGAAGTACTCAAACTATGTATTTTTTGGCCTCTACTTAGCTTTTGCTGACAAATGTTACAGATAACACGAGTTGGGTCATCTTTATCGATCTGAAAAAATGCCCAGGCTATGCAAGGCTTAGCACCCATGCGACCTGAAGAGCCACCACGACTTGTGGTGAGAGGCAGAGTTGTGTTTGAGGATGCAGTTGTTGACGTGCTTCCAGTACTACGTCTCTGTCCAGGAAGGCGCAACCTGACCTCGTCGTCACTAGCATCTTCCTCCACCTCCTCTGCTGACCTCATCTCTTGGCTGACTGTGGGTTGACAGTAAGTGGGATCTCCGACCTCATCATCATCACCCTGTGCGTTATCACACCCGTCGTCCTCAGAGCCAACCTGTTCCTGCCCTGACAAAAAACTAAAGTTGTCGCTCCAATCAGGTATTTGAGTCTTATCATCGTCTTCCTCATTGTCTCCACCAACAGGAGTTACAGTTTGGGAATGAGGGTCTACATTATGGTCAGAACCTTCTGCGTCTGGTCCTGGATCCGACTCATAAAGATTCTGGGCATCAGTGCAGATCATTTCCTCGTCTGGATTCACAGAAGCGCTGGAGTCGACCTCTGATTCCCAGGCTATAGTATGAGTAAACAGCTCTGCAGACTCAACCATCTGTTCTACCTCATACTCAGACGGGCAGCTGGAGATTTGGGAGCTGTGAGGAAGCAAGTGCGATTTGGGTGACACCTTTGAGGACTGGAGTATTTGTGATGTTGAAGTTGATGTGGAGGAGAGCCCACTTAAAGGAGCACTTGATATCCGTTGAAGCACCTGCTGTTTTTGTGCCTCATCTGGAATTTGTAGCGATTGGCGTGGCCGTAAGAAAGGGATCTTATCACATTGTCCGCTAAAAGAAGTAGACATTTTAGTTTGGCTGGAAGATGGTCTTTCTTCTGCACCTACCCCACGGACACAACCTTTTTTCCCCTTCCCAACACGCCTATTCCCCTTTCCACCAGCAGCAGGCCTTTTTCCACTCATTTTGGTGGTTAACTAATTCACAACTCTGGAGTTGTTTGCACAAAAAAACAATGGATGGTAACCGAGCAGAGCTGAGTGGCCAAACTGTGGTATTAGGCCAAAACTATTGGCTGGGTTAGATGCAGAAAAAAATTATTTTTAATTTGCAACCTGATGGAGGTCAGTATAGATGGACTAATAGACCAAGTCCCACACACCGCTAGAAGCCCAAATATTTTTTCAGAGCTAGATGCAGAAAATTTTTTTATTCAATTTGCAACCTGATGGAGGTCAGTATAGATGGACTAATAGACCAAGTCCCACACACTGCTAGAAGCCCAAATATTTTTTCAGAGCTAGATGCAGAAAAAAATTATTTTTAATTTGCAACCTGATGGAGGTCAGTATAGATGGACTAATAGACCAAGTCCCACACACTGCTAGAAGCCCAAATATTTTTTCAGAGCTAGATGCAGAAAAAAATTATTTTTAATTTGCAACCTGATGGAGGTCAGTATAGATGGACTAATAGACCAAGTCCCACACACCGCTAGAAGCCCAAATATTTTTTCAGAGCTAGATGCAGAAAAAAATTATATTCAATTTGCAACCTGCTGGACGTCAGTATAGAAGGACTAATAGAACAAGTCCCACACACTGCTAGAAGCCCAAATATTTTTTCAGAGCTAAATGAAGAAAAAAATTATTTTTAATTTGCAACCTGATGGAGGTCAGTATAGATGGACTAATAGACCAAGTCCCACACACTGCTAGAAGCCCAAATATTTTTTCAGAGCTAGATGCAGAAAAAAATTATATTCAGTTTGCAACCTGATGGAGGTCAGT
Organism: Phyllobates terribilis; assembly: GCF_046119375.1. NCBI lineage: Eukaryota > Metazoa > Chordata > Amphibia > Anura > Dendrobatidae > Phyllobates > Phyllobates terribilis. The sequence goes on from NW_027362765.1 coordinate 530,355,319, forward strand.
ATAGATGGACTAATAGAATGATGCTATGCCCAAAAGATTTTACTTCACTAGGTGCAGTAAAAAAATTGGTATTCTATACACAGGTGGTATATCTTGCAACACAGATAGGCTACTCCACTGACTAACACACTCTGCAATAGGCCAAAAAGGATTAGCTTTGCTAGATTCAGCCAAATGCTGTGAAAAAAACTTGCACAGCACTGGCACAGACCTGCCTGGCAAAAACTGATAGGAACTGATGTAACCTAGTCCTGAAAAGGACTCCAATTACAATTAGTCTTTACTCCCACAATCTATCTATTTAAGAGCACAGACCTGCCTGATAAAAGTCGTAGGAAATGCTGTAACCTAGTCCTTAAAAGGACTGCAATCACAACTATTCCCTACTCCCAAGCTATCTGTATATTTGTGCGAAAATTGGCTTGAAATTAACAAGGTATAGCGCACACAGCAACAGCGGTGCCGTCTAACACGCAGCTGCAGCAGTGAGAAAATGGTGGCGACGGGGAAAATGGCTTGGTCTTATAGGGCAAGGACATGTGACATACACTGCCAATCACACATGCCCTTGCTTGTGTGAAAAAAAGCACTTCGCTCCGTGTGTGCGCTGCTGATAGGCTGACAGATTGCACCGCCCCACTGCAAATGCGGGAAAGAGAAAAAAAAATGGAGATCTTCATTGTTCCTGCAGAGATCCATCCCCTGCCCCTCCCCCCGCCCCGCTGTACACTCAAACTGCGTATTAACATTAATTTTCATCATTACTGAGAAAAAATCCAGTTATGATTTTGGTGCACGAACAGTTATCGAACATAACCTCGAACAGCCGAATTTTTCTCAAATTGTTCGTGTTCGCCGACCGGCTCGAACACCGCCCAAAACAGCTCGAATTTGAGATTGGCGAACAGTTCGAGTAGAACAACGCTCATCTCTACACATGACCCGCCGAAGAGGAAAACCTCCCTCTCCCAGTACCCAAGGAAGAGGTTTGCATACGACGGGGCACATGCCGCACCCATGGCAGTGCCACGCTTTTGTAAGTAGAACCGATCTTTGAAAGTGAAGAAATTATGTTTCAAAATGAATTCGAGTAACTCCAGGATCATATTAACTAGGGATCCATCCAAACCACTCATCTCTAAAAAGAAGCGCCTTGCACGTATACCATCCTCATGTCCAATGCAGGTATATAAGGACTCAATGTCCGCTGTCACCAACCACATATCAGGCTCCAATGTAATACCATCAATTCTCTCCAGGACGTCCGAGGAGTCTCTGACATAGGAGGGCAACGTCTCCACTAATGTTCTCTCTTATTTTTTTTTATTGTAGCACATTTATAAATTTCTCTGAATGAAACCAGCACTGTTAACAAAGTAAACTTTTCAATTGTTTGCAATGGATGCATTAATGATACATTCAATCAGCTGATCGGTGGCGAGGCTGTGAGTTGGACTCCAACAGATAGGGATAGGTCAACAATTTAAAAGTCCTGGAAAACTCCTTTAACCATTAGCTTTTACACTACCCTAGATCACAAGAGTTTTTACCATTTACCCTTCTACTACCTTAGACCTCAAATAAATGTTGAATATTAACATTAAAGAGGTTGTTAGAATATAAAATATTGATGACTTATACTTAAGATAGGTCCTTAATATCAGATCGACACCCAGAACCCCCACCGATCAGCCATTATCAGCTCCAGTGACAGATCGGTCTTGGACATCCACTGACATGATACTGATGATCGACCCTTGGAAATAGCTCATCAATATTCTATAGAAAAATATGTATGAATTAAGTTATATTCAGCTCATCTTCCAATAGCTTCAGTAGAAAGAGGAAAACCGTTGACATTCCAAGCAACAAGACCCCTGGAAATGACTGCCTCTGGTCAGGGTGTGGTGCAGGGAGTGTGGAGAACACACCGGACTGGACCCCAGGTGCTAATGAATAAGTCCGAAAGCACTAATCTCCAGCACCAGAGAGAAAAAAATACTAAAACATAACTTTTACTATGGATTTAAAAAACATAGTGGTTAAAAAAGATTAGAATCCATAACCTTACACGTTTCAGATTAGCAACCCTTATTCATAACCTTTCTCCAAAATGTTTTTTTAAATTCACAGTAAAAGTTATGTTTTAATATTTTTTTCTCTCTGGTGCTGGAGATCAGTTCTTTTGGACTTCCTCCTCCATCAATATTTTATGCCTGGACAACCCCTTTAAGTCATGTGGTGTTCAGACCTTTGGGTATTTAACCATTGTCCTTTTTCAACTTTTGAAATTACTGTACATACTAAAGCTACTTAAAATGTTGGGTAAAGGTGTGCTACTTTTCTTTTTTCCTAGGGTCCCAATTTCTTTAAACCTGGCCCTGTACATTAGACGCAAGTTTTAATTAAAGAAGTGACATGATAGTAGAGCAAACAACTTTGTTTTTTCTTTTATTTTCTGCGCAACATATATCAGTCTATTGCTGAGAATACTGATATATACGCAATAACTGCAATAGTTGTAATTTGATAATTGCAGCCACAATAGCCTCTATAAGTTCTGACTGTTAAAAAAAATTACATTACTGGGATCCACTCGTCCCCCTCTGAGGTCTACAGGTAAGAAATGATCTATTGGTTGGACATCACTAGTTACAAGGGTGATACTAGTAAATTATTATATTTCACAGAAAAAAAAACACTCCATTAAAAATCCCCATAAAGCAATAATCCGCAGTGATTTTATGTACTGAGGCAACCTGTACCTCATTATGCATATTCCCTCGTTTCAGGTGTACTGCACTGTTATATATCAAACCCACAGAAATGAACACAGTTTAGTTTTTGCAATTAATGTTGCTATGGTTACATCAAAGATAACAAATAGAGCCTGATCATAAATCTTCTCTGATCATTAATCTTTTCATTGCTAATGTTCAAGCTGTAAGGTACTGAAAGCATCACAAGAAACTGAAAGCTTGTGCAAGACATTCATTACTCATCAAAGCATCTGAAAGCACAAATTATATTTATCAAGATGTGGGGGGGGGGATAAAAAGTTGCAAGTGAAGCAATGAAAGTATATGGCTTGCTAATTCAGCCATGTTTTTGCAACAAGTGAATTAAATCTAGACTGAGGGATGCTGTGAAGATTTAGGAATGTGGGCACAATAAAATATTGGGGAAAATTTATCAAAACCAGGACCGATTCCACTTCTCACAGTGATCCTTTTATCAAAATATTTTATGCATAGTAAATTCTTCTTCTGGAATTTTCAGATCTGTTTTACTTCTTCATTAATTCATTCATTCCCATTGATTATACTGTATAGTGCCATTGTTTTCTGCCAGGGCATATAAGGCGTAATGTTTCTCCTTGTGGAGAGTGCCAAGCAGGAGTAAAGAGACTTATAGGCCATGCTCCTCTGGGAATTTAAATATGCAATTAGCCTCTTTAAAGAGACAGCTTGAACTCTAAGTTCCAGCAATTGGATGCAGCAATCCTGAAAGTCAATTTCTACCTTTTAACCCCTTCACAATATTTTCTGTGCATGTACGACGCAAATCGGAAGCGGGTGTTTGGAGCAGGCATACCCGGCATGTGATGGCTGTGTCTTAGGCCCCCTTCACGCGTCCAGATATTTCCAGTACTGGAAAAACCAGTGAGGTGAGGTCTGTGGTCTGTGTCCAAGTGCCATCTGTGTGACAGAGTGAAACTATCCGTGCGGCATACATATGTCAGTGTGTACGTGTGTACCATCCATGTGCCGTCTGTGTGCACCATCAGTGTGACAAGTACTGGAATAGAATGAAGATTACAAATGACAGATGTTTAAGTGTTAGATGTGCAAAGATAAAGAAAGATGATAGATAGAAATATGTCAGTGAGATATACATAATCAGTGCTTTGCGTGCATACTTTTCTGTACTTGTACTTATCTAATAATTAAATAAATAAATAAAAAAAATGTTGTGGGGTCCTCCTTATTTTTAACACATGGCGTGGCTCTGGCAATGAGGCCGCACCTTTCCGATGACATGGCAGCTGAGCTGATCAGCTGTCATATGTCCCTAACAGCTGGAGGTGGAATCTCAATCCACCCGTGGCTGTTAACATGTTAAATGCCGCTGTCAATATCTGACAGCTGCATTTAACATGGCCGCATTTGAAGGACGTCACTAGTCCTGCCCATCGGCGACCATGTCACATGACCACTTGTCACCGATGGGTTGGCATGACAACCTGGGGTCTGCAGGAGACCCCTGTGGTTGTCATTGCCGGGATGCTATGAGCACCGCCCAGCGGACGGCGCTCATAGTGAGTGAGCAATTCTGCTACACACAGGCTATCTGATCATTGCCTGTGTGTAGTACAGGCGATCAGATGATCTCAGCTTCTAGTTTCCCATGGAGACTATTGAAGCTAGTAAAAAGTAAAAAAATATATTTTTTAAAAAATATGAAAGAAATAAAAAAATATAAAAGTTTAAATAACCCCATTCAAAATAAAACAATAAAAAAAATCAAATATACACATATTTGGTACCACCACATTCAGAATCGCCCGATCTATCAATATATAAAAAGAATTAATCTGATCAGTAAACGGTGTAATGAGAAAAAAATCAAAACGCCAGAACTACGTTTTTTTAGTCGCCGCAACATTCCAATAAAGTGCAATAACGGACGATCAAACCATCGTATCTACCCCAAAATGGTATCAATAAAAACATCAGCTTGGCACGCAAAAAATAAATCCTAGCCCGGCCCCAGATCCCTAAAAATGGAGATGCTACAGGTCTTGGAAAATGGCGACTTTTTTTTTTCTAACAAAATTTGGATTTTCTTTTCACCACCTAAATAAAAAAGAATCTATACATGTTTGGTATCTACAAACTCGTAATGACCTGGAGAATTATAATGGCAGGTCAGTTTTAGCATTTAGTGAACATGGTAAAAAATAAAAAATCTGCGGAACTGCACTTTTCTTGCAATTTCACCGCACTTGGAATTCTTTTTCCAGTTTTCCAGTACATGATATGGTAACATCAATGGGGTCTCCCCTATTTTTAATAATCCTCAAAGGCTAAACAGACAGCTGCGGGCTGATATTAATAGACTGGGAAAGTGCCATGGACATTGGCCCACTCCAAGACTAATAACACCAGCCCTCAGCAGCCCCAGAAATGGTGAATCCATTAGATGTATCAATTCTGGTGCTTAGCCTCGACTCTTCCCACTTGCCCTCGTGCAGTGGCAAGTGGGGTAATAGTTGTGGGGTTGATGTCAGCTGTTTTATGGCCATTGACATAACACCCACGGGTTAGTAATGGTGAGGCGTCTATCAGACACCCCCATTACTATGCCCATAGTCAAATGTAATAAGGACAGAAACAGGGTAAAGTCCTTTAATTGAAATAAACACACAGACTCCTTGAAATAAAAACTCCCCACCCTCTTTTACCCAATTATTTCACAAAAATAAAAAAGCAAAATCCACCGATAATCCATTAATGGCCATGTCCCACGATGATCTGGATGGTTTGGAGAGTAGTCATATCAGTGATGTGACCACTCTCTGCGGCAACTGGCTCACACTGAGCAGGAAAAAGACATCCTGCTCTGCACTGATGAGGCGCAAATATCTTGAAACACATGGCTTTTTATCCTAAAGGGGTTGTCCATTACTCAGACAACCCTTTCTCAATCTCTATGTTTCCCCCTTGCAAAATAATAATAGCTATTCTCACCTCCGATGCCATTACCATTCCAGTTGCCACTGGCTCTCCTGGGGATCGCATGACATTGTTATGTCACGCGATCCCTGGGGCCAATCAGTGCTGGATTCACTCTCCCCACTTTAAGACAAATCACATACTTCTGGAGGAAGTGAGAGCTTCTGCTCTCTCACTGCCTCCAGATGTATGTCATATGTCGAAAGGCTGGGAAAGTGAAGCGGCTAAAAACCAAAAACAGTGGAGGCAATATGAAATGAAAATATCTTCCAGGGGCAAATCTACTTCCTCTGCGGTCAGTTCAGGAGAAGGTGATTCCATAACTTCTGTTGGAGGTCGTAGGTCAACACACAATGCCTAAAAGCTGTGGTAGTAAATCCTAAGTTCCAGCATCTCAGATGTGGGAATTCATTTCTATGTTACTGAGCACAGAAGTTGAACATTTTTTAAAAGAAAAAAATCATGAGTAGCCATCCATGACTACAATTTTTTTACTATCATTTTAATTTTGAAAAATTATTATCTTGAGAATCTTGTGAAATCAACTAGGGTGAATTCCCCCAGTAGAACGCTGTGCAGAAGTAGATCCCTGTGCCGGGCTATTCACAATAGGCAAAAAAAAAAAAATCAACCAAGAATTCATGGTTAACCATCTATGACTATACTTTTTCTCAACCATAATTTTTACAAAAATTTGGATTTTTTTGTGTTTTGACCTGTGTCCAGTAGAATTCTATACAGGTTTATGCCTCTCTATAGGACTGGACACAAAAATTTAAAATTTGGATATTCTGAGTTTTGAACTGAGTGAATTGTCTTATTAGAACAATGTGCAAGACTGGTCCCCTGTGCAGGACTGGGCAAAAAAGGGAATATTTTTTTGGATTCCCATTTTTTCAAAATTGAGGATTATTTTTGCGCAGCATAGAACCCCTGCCCAGGAACAGGAATGCAAAATGTTGCTGTGACTTTGATTTGCAAGTGAAATTGTTTCACAATTGCTTCTGCTCCTCAACTGCACAGATTGATAACACTGAAGTTTAATTGATTTGGGGTTATACTATGTCACGTCATGCGTCGCCAATGAGGAGATGTCTACAGCTCAAGCAATGCTCGCTGTGACATTACTGATGTCACAACATGTGTCTTTATGTCAGAGGCCTTTTCGGTGCCAGAAGCTCTTAACCAGACTGAAGATGAAGGAAGATGACATCATGTATGGTAGAAAGGTAAAGAAGAGGCTGGGGGAGAGGAGCACAGCAGTTGGACTTGTGTTGTGTCTACAGAGGCCTTCTTGATATTGGAAGCCATGGTGCTTTGAGGAAGAAAGATGATTTTTACCTGATCCCGCACAGTTCAATGGGATTTCTCAACAATCTGATGCCTATTGGGATCACCTAACTGTACTCTCTCAGAAACTTGGATTATATGGCATTCAACATTTATAAAAGATATCTGCTATGTATGAAAATTCACAGCTAAAATTTTTGGTTGTGTAAAAGAGGAAGAAAAATATGTTAATGAGTTATATATACATGTTACATGACGGTTGGAACAAAGGATAGACTAAAGTGAAAAGCATATTTTCATACCATTTCTGATGGATCATTTCCAGTTACTTCTTTTTCTTGTATATGTATTCTCAGAATGCAGATAACGCCGCCTGGTGCTGAACTGATCGAATTGATTTTACAGTATCGGTGGTTATTTTGTGGACTATTTTTTGGACTTTCTCTCAGAGATGGCATATAGGACTACTGATAGGCTTGGAAGCTGTATATGGATCTATTTACTGGCCAAGGCACTATAAATAGAGGAAAATTAAGTGTTTGACAGTGCATGGAGACACTTTCTTTTTGACACATTGTATAAGGACACAGTCAGGCTGACAAAATGCATGTAGGTTCTCTCTGGTAGGCACTGTGTATACGAGAACTCTGGGAGGCACTGTGTATAAAGGCAAGTATAATAACGAATGTGACATAGGTAGTTGAGCCACTGACTAATCATACTTTCCAAAACCAAGAGGTTCTACTTCTAAAACCTTAACTGATCCAGAGAATTGTTTTTTCTGTACTCTATTTACAGGGTAGAGGTGGAAACACATTCCAACCTCTATGTCAGAATGTGCTTTCTTTTCCATTACTGAATCTCTCTTAGAGAACAATGAAAAGTGGCCTCAAATTCTCAGCCACCAAGAGCTCTACACAGGTTCTATGGTTATGACGGTGCAGTGTCAGTGGCTATGGTTGCACATGATAATGCTATGGACTATTTTGACCACTTAATGAGATCAGCCTTAAAGGTATTTTCCAGGTGTGGCACAAAAGTATACAGTTACTCTATCTGATTGCAGACTTGTGAATCCTCACATTGTGCACAGCAGGCGCTGTCAGGGTTCTCCAGCGCTGAAACCAGGAGCAGGCGTTCATGTGACTATATGTATGCAATATGCATACTCCTGGCTACTTTCCAAGAAGATGTGCACGGCCTCACTCAATGCAAGTGAATTGAGTTAGGGCGGAATTATGCATATTGCATACTTGTGGTCACATGACCACCCCAGTCTTACCTCCGGCACCAGAGAATCCTGATGTGAGGACTCACAAGTTTGTGATCACATAGACTTTTTTGACAAACCTGGCCAATCCCTTTAAGAGGACAGACTGAGGCAAAAATTAGAACACAACAGTCAAGAATTTTCTACACTTTTCTCAGCAGAAGCACAAAATCCTTCTACTTATACAAAGATAGTGACATTCCTAAAGAGGCATATTCCTAAAGAGGCAAAAACTTCAAGTCTCTAAATGGATCAATATGCATAAGTAATCTGTTTGTGCTCCCCCCTTTAACAACCTTGCAGTTTCTAAGGCATATATCTCCGCTTCTAGAGGCCTCTCTTTTGTGAGAGGAGACTCACTGTTATGACCTGCTGGATATCATGATCAGCATGCAGGAAGACTCAGTTCTTTGCCTAATTGGATTCCTAATGAGGGGAGCCTTCCAATGCAACCTACTCGCCCAAACACAGTTTAGTTTATGGTAAGTTATCTTACCATGCTATGCAGGAAGCTATGGCATAGTTTCTGACTCCCCAAGGGATGTGCAGTAAGGAGCAGATAACATAGTAACATGTAGTTTGAACATTGGAATGAATTTGTGGACTGTGGTACTCGTCAGCACATTAACGGAACTGCTATGAGACCATCTAAATTTCCTTGAAAAAATTACCATAAGGTGTCACAATAGTATTCAGAGGGGGTGGTTTACATTGGAAAACACTTGTGCGTAGACTAGATACTTGTCCCACTCTCTGATCTGTGGAGGGTTCCCTCAGTTAACTTTGAAATGAAGTGTGGAGCAAAATGGGAATTACCTTTCAGCACCTTCACTTCCATTGTGTGAGCAGCAATGTTACCACTGATTTTTGGGGAATAGCAAGTTGTCCTGTAATCTAAGTCTAGATATTTGTGTGGAGACTGCTAAAATGGTTTTCCACATCAGGGCAAACTTTTGCAAAGCAGTACAATATGCCAAATAGAAACAGTGTGTAATGCCAGCAGTATATCCAAGGTGGAAGGGGCAGGGCGGGTCTTTGCTCCAGGCGCAGAAAGCAGGGACCACTGTCGGGCCACCCAATTTGGTGGTCTGAGGTGTCTCCCAAGTGGCTGCAATTTGCTGTTCTTCGGAGTGTGACAGCCAACTGAGAGAACCTGTAAAACAACAGTGCCCTGCACTAAATTGTACACTTGTGTTTTAGTCTTGAGTACAATTAAAGCCTGATTGCTTGTACTTCAGGGTCCGGGCCACATCAGAAGTGTGATCAGATGACATGATCATCCCATCACGCTGCTGAAGTCACTCCTGTGCTGCAGAGTAGGAGGAGAGTCAGCAATAGGGTAAGTGCTCCAAAGGAGCTAAAGATACAAAGGAGTTTTGGGGGACAATTGAGGGACAGTATGGAAGAGAAAATTAGGAGGGGACAGTATGATGGGGAGAAAAGTTTCAGGTGACTGTATAGAAGGAGAAAATTGTAAGGGGACAGAATCGTGGGAGAAAAGTGTTAGGAATACACAGACCAGTGCCACCCCTCCCAAAGTTACATAATTTTTCTTGTGGGGCTCTGGTCTCTGATTTTCCTACAAGCCGAATATTCTTCTTACAATGTGCAATAACAGAGCTCTCTCTTGCTGGCTCATTAATTCTGATCAGAGCTGGCGAATGAGTGCACTGTCACTGTGCATAATGCACAGTGAGAAGAGTCAACTGAGCATTAGTGATGAGCGAGCGTGCTCGTTTAACCCTTTAACCGAGCATTCTCGGGTGCTTACCGAGTATCTTCGGCGTGCTCGTATATTACATTTGAGTCCCTGCGTCTGCATGATGTGCAGCTGTAAGACAGCCTCAACACATGTGAGGATTCCCTAACAAACAAGCAATCCCTGCATGTGTTCAGGCTGTCTTGCAGCTGTAAATCATGAGCCGCAATATCTGCTTTTTTGGAGCGCTCTACGCAGGTAATTGACCATATCTTGAGCTTTCCCTGTACTGTGGTCCTCCTCTATACATCTATCTTTACATACCACTTGGTCTTAATATTGTTCTACCCCCCACTTTATCTTTCCCTCCCCTCCTCTTCCCTCCCCTCCCCCTTTCCCCTTCTTCCCCTTCTCACCCCTTTCCCCCCTTACCCCTGGGGGGCATCGTTCATTTTCATCCATCTGACAGGGTGCCTCAGTACACTGTCAGTGTAAAGTATTTTGCCTGGTGACAATACACCCCAGGCTGTCAATCCTGATATATGGTAATAATGTGTGATTTATAACCAATATTCATTACCTTTGGATATACTGTCCATACGCGTTTTTTTCATGATTCATGTATATGTGCACTGTATGAGGGATCTCAATTTTTTGACATTACGGTACTCTTCATTATTTTCTTTGTTTTTATTATTATTGTCTCTAGTACTCTAGTTCGGGCACTCTTGTGCATGTAGTGCCACTTTAACCAATTCTTCTAATAAAGGTTTTTTATCCTCTCTATATTGTTGTCTCATTTACAATTGGACCCATCATTCGGTGGTTCTCTTTGCTAGCTGTAAATCATGCAGATGCAGGGACTCGAACATAGTATATAAGCACGCCGAAGATACTCGGTAAGCACCCGAGCATGCTCAGTGAAAGGGTTAAACGAGTACGCTCACTCATCACTACTGAGCATACAACGGAATTGACAACCAATGCATGCTCAGTAGAGCAGAAACTAGCCAAGCCCCTGAAATGGGGATGCTCAAACAAAGCGTCATCATCATCATCATTTAGGATTAAAATAAGTTTTAATTCTGGACCACCCCTTTCAGGGTGCCTTGTCGCGATGTGTTGTTGAAGACTAAAGAAGACGGAAGTGTGTAGAGATGAGCTGTAGATGTCTGGACCAGATGGAGAAGAAAACAACTCCAATCAATGAGATGGCATCTATAAGGTACCTTAACGTAAATGTGTATTTATGATACTGACTACGTCTCATCAGTACTGTAGTTTTGGTATAGTTTTCAGTCTGATGATGGCTGTTAACAACAATTCCTAGTATTTACCATTGTTAAGGACATACTGGGAGTTGTAGTATCATAAGATATGATTGTATATGGGGCTGAACTGACATTACAATTGATTCCTGTAATAAGCTTGGCGATGTATTCATGTTCTGATGGTGGTACTGGTGATGTATTCCTGTACTGAAGGTGGTTGTGATGCTGTATTTCTGTACTGTTGGTGGTTCTGATGATGTATGTTTGTACTGGTATTTTTCTAGTCATGTATGTCTGTACTGATGGTGCTTCTGGTGATGTATTTCTGTTCTACTGGGGGTTTTGATGATGTATTCATGTACTGTTGTTGGTTCTGATCTTGTACACATGTAACAATCCACAACTTGTCAGATAACATGATACTTGACATTATTAATAAAGGTTTGTGCCATCTGACAAGATAAGGGTTACTGCATCTGTATTTGTTAGGACAAAAGTGACGTTACTGGTCTCTGCACATCATGTATTCTGACAAGGCACTAGCTAGGTTGAACAGCTAGTTGCCGTTGGCATGTGAGTTTAAGTATGCAAATTGCAAATAAGTGGTCAAATGACTACTACACAAACCATCCTCTTAAGTTATGTATAGGAGGGAGTGGAAAACTGAATTTTTGCCTTGGGTGCAGTAAAACCATGATTCGCCTCTGGTAATGCACACACCATTAGGATTCAGCATTGCTAGTCAGTTTGGCCACAAGCATGTGCTTTACATTCTTGCAGAAATGTGCCAACTAGCTGATTATCAGCTTCTTTCAATAGAACATGGAGAGAAGACTAGCGATAATAGGATGTGATGCTAGTCGGCAATTGACTGCAAGAATAGAAATTCCATAATTGTGGTCACATAATGACTGTCCCAACCAACCATTAGAGCTAGATCTTAAGGCCTCCCTCACATGTCCGTATAAAACACGTGCATAAAAAACGATATCGGTGCGTGTCATCAGTGGTTTCCATCAGCGTGTCATCTGTGTGTCCGTTTTTACAATCAGGATGTCATCAGTGTTTTTCCAGTATGGATAAGGAAAGCAATAAATTACAAACCTTCTCCTATAGTTTGCAATATTAAACACGGACAGAACACTGATGCCATCCATGTGCTGTACGTGGTTTTTCATGGACACATAGACTTGTATTGAGCCTTGCAATCCGTGCTGGTGCAAAAACACGGAGATGTGCATAGCACCATTTATTTTAATGGACATGTGTAGTATCCATGAAAAAAATGGATACCACACGTACTGGAACACACGAATGTGTGGATGCCTAACAATGTGTACATTGCTTGCCGAGAGTTTGCCCTGGGGTCCAAACCCCTTTAATTAAGCATAATCTTGTATATTTTCCTGTTACGTAACAGGTGTGCACATTCACATTTTTAAAACGGCGACATAATTTGATTGTGCTGGTGTAATAATCTGAGCATTAAACGCCACGTTAAGTAGCACTAGGCACTTGCAATATGGATATAAAGGGGTTAAGAAAATTAAATTGTGAAACTGAAATCTTCAGTGAGATGAAAACGAGCTTGATAAAGACACAATGCAGCCATTTCAAGCCAACAACAATTATGTGGAATTATTACTAGACATTTTATTTTGTGCCTCTGGAGTGAGCATTGAAAGTAAAAGGCAGACGCTGATTATTCTCTTGGGAGCGGTAAGTCTACGTTGCAGCGAGGTCATCCCTTTTTTCATTAGCTGAAGAGTTTGTTGAAAAGTTAAATGTGCTGACAGCTTCTTTGCCTTTGATGTTGGGTTTCACCCTGCTGCAATTACCACAACTTTTCCCTGGTGGCAGGGGAAGGCTGCTGGAAAATGATCTTTCTTCCACATTAGCAGTTTGGTTGTACTGCCATTTTAAAAGCTTCATTACCAAAAGCATATATACAGAACAAGATACAGAACAAGTGCTATGTACTGACGGAATCTGGGGGAAATACGAGAGGTAAGTGATCGTCTGTAGACACAAACATTGCAATGCAACTCTTTTAATCTGGCATCTCGGTCAGGAATTCCAAACATAATATAGTTTTGATGGACAGAGTTCTGCTGATTGATAATGCAGGTCTTTAACCCCTTAAAGCAGATCTGTCACCAGATTTCATAATTTAAGATGAGATGCACACATTATTAAATTAATTCACTAGACGTGATGATTGTCACGCAACGTGTAGGAAAGACTAAGTGCAACACAAATGGAAGAGAGAAAGGGAGCCCAGACTCTAGGGAAAGGGGGGAGTGGAGACCTCCTAGGCTGATCTAGTGTCACCCTGTCTCCACTAACGTCCCTATATTGGTTCTTCACCAATCACCAAACGTGTACCTCGCCCTGTCTTTCCCTGGCCCAGGCTAGGAAAGGGAGGCGATGAACACTAGTCGATCCCCACTGAACACTAAAGACAACAAGGGGGGACAAACAAGGGAAAATCGCTTAGCTTCAGTCGACTCCAGACAAATGCGCACACGTCCTCTAGCACCAGCGAGGAAGAAGTACTGCTCTTGCTCAAGCCTTCACAAGGAGTAATGAATATCACCAGCACCTCCCTCTGGCACACAGCAAGTATTTGTTATGATCTGCAACAAGAACTAAGGAAAGATAGGGGAAGGCTGTCCCTACAGTAAGACTAAGCTGAATCCCTATGACGTAGCGGGCTGCCTGTTCCTAGCGAACAGACCCACCTTAGTCCTCGGCTAGTCTGAACGAAGACCTATAGCATAAAGGGAGGGGTCCCTAAAAGAACTAAGGACTGGGACAAAAATGGGACACCTCCTAAACAGAGAAGTAGTTGCAGAACACAATAAAGACAAACTGATAAAAAGTACTAGAGGTCCCAGAAGGACCAAGCGAACTGACAGAGAAAGGCACTGAAGCATCTGGCTAGAGAAACAGTCAAACACTGAAGTCCAGCACAGCCAAAAGGGCGGAGCTGTAATATAAAGGCAGATGGTCACGTGACCGCAAAACACAAGATGGAAAAAACAGGAGGGTTCTAACAGTACCCCCTCTTTTATGAGGATCCTCCGGATCCTCTAGGCCCAGGCCTATCTGGATATCTCTTGTGGAAAGCTTTAACAAGCGTAGGAGCAGAGACATCATCCGTCCTTACCCAGGAGTTGTCTTCGGGACCGAAACCCTTCCAGGAGACGAGATACTGTAATCTCCCTCTATGCCATCTAGAATTCAAGATGAGAGAAATTTCATATTCGCCGTCTTCCACCACAGGAGGAACTGTGACAGTGACGTCCCTATCAGATACATCAGCCTTTTTCAACAAGGAAACATGAAACACAGGATTAATCTTCCAGGAAGTAGGGACATCCAACCTAACAGCAGACGGGTTAACAACCTGAAGCACTTTAAATGGACCCACAAACTTAGGACCCAGTTTTTTAGAGGGAATCCTCAACCGCAGGTTCTTCGAGGACAACCAAACCATGTCACCCACAGTGAACAAAACCTCCTTATATTTCCTGTCAAAATATTTTTTGGACTTCTTGTTAGCCTCTCGAAGGTTACAATGTACATTGGTCCAAACTCTCTCCACATCCGGGGAAAAATTCTCCTCCTCCGGCACCGCCGACCCCAATTTGGAGAATGAACCAAAAGATAGATGTCTCCCAGTACAACAAAAAAAAGGAGAACACCCAGCAGAGGCGGATGTATGATTGTTAAGAGCAAATTCTGCAAGAGGCAGAAACTCAGACCACACCTCTTGATTGTCCGCCACAAAACAACGCAAAAACTGTTCAACATCCTGGTTCTTTCTTTCAGTCTGTCCATTAGACTCAGGATGATAACCAGACAAAAATGACAAATGGACTCCCAACCTGTCACAAAAAGCATGCCAAAAGCGAGCCACAAACTGAGGTCCTCTTTAATAACCAATATCCGTGGGAATGCCATGGAGCTTGACAATCTCCTTTACAAATGCCTTAGCGAGTGTCTTGGCGCAGGGCAAATTATTGAATGGAACCAAATGACACATCTTATTAAAACGGTCCACGATAACCCAGATGACAGTATAACCCTCGGACACAGGAATATCAGTAATAAAATCCATTGTGAGATGCGTCCAAGGCGCACTAGGAACCTCCAGAGGGCAAAGCAACCCCGCAGCAGGCGTATGTGAAGCCTTTGGCCTAGCACACACAGTACATTGACGCACCCACTTAAAGACTTCCTTCTGCCATTCAGGCCACCAAAAACTGCGACTGATAAGTCTCTTAGTTTCCGAATATCCTGGATGACCTGCCAACTGAGACTCATGACACTCCACAAACAAATCTCTCCTAAAGGCTCCAGGCACGAACAACCTCCCATGGGGAGTGTTAGATGGAGCTTCATCTTGAGCTTTCAGAATCCCATTCTCCAACACGGAGTCCAATGCCGCCACCACAACTCCTTTCTGTAAAATGCTCTCCTCCACCTCGGCAGCGACCGTAGGAGAGAAGCTGTGAGATAAAGCATCAGCTTTAACATTCTTAGTACCAGGGATATAGGTAACAGAAAAATGAAACCGAGAAAAAAAAAGTGCCCACCTATCTTGATGGGCATTCAAGCGCTTGGCAGCATCCAGATAGATCAAATTCTCATGATCTGTGAAAACCTGAATAGGAAATCTAGCGCCTCCCAAAAAATGACGCCAATGTTCAAACGCGAGTTTAATATCCAGCAACTCCCGATTTCTTTCATCATAATTCAGTTTGGTTTCCGAATTTTTTTTTGAAAAGAAGGCACAAGGATGTACTCCACACTTGTTCTCCTGAGACAAAACTGCTCAGACTCCCACCGATGAAGCATCGACCTCAACCAAAAAAGGCTTGGTCTCATCAGGCTGCATAAGGAAAGGGGCAGAACTGAACCTCTGTTTGAGATACTCAAACGCTTCAATGGCCTCAGTAGTCCACTGGACCGTATTCGCACCTTTCCTGGTGAGATCAGTTAGAGGTTTAACAATTACAGAAAAATTCTTAATGAATTTCTGGTAATAATTGGCAAAACCCAAAAATCTCTGTATAGATTTCAAACCAATAGGCCTAGGCCATTCCTGCACAGCCTAAACCTTCAAAGGGTCCATCTCAAAGCCCTCGCTGGAGACAATGTAGCCCAAAAAACTAATTTTCTGCACAGCAAACTCACATTTCTCCAGCTTAGCAAAGAGTGAATTATCACTCAATAACTGCAAAACTTCACGTACACTCTGTCAATGGGACTCTAGATCTGGTGAATAAATCAAAATGTCATCCAAATACACAACCACATTCTTACCAATCAAAGGTCTCAGGATGTCATTAATAAGGTTCTGAAAAAATGCAGGTAAGACCAAAAGGCATCACCAGATACTCAAAATGACCTACCGGAGTGTTAAAAGCAGTTTTCTATTCATCATCCTCCTTCACTCGTAACAAATTGTATGCCCTCCGGAGATCAATTTTAGAGAACCACTTGGCCCCCACTAACTGGTTAAACAAGTCAGGAATTAACGGCAATGGGTAGGAATTGCGTACGGTAATCTTATTGATTTCACAAAAATCCAGACATGGACGTAAACCCCCGTCCTTTTTTTTAAAAAAGAAAAATCCAACAACCACAGGTGACTTAGAAGGTCTAATGTGACTAGCAGCCAGGCTAGTCTGTATGTATTCCTCCAAGGCCTTTCTTTCAGGGATAGTCAGATTAAACAAGTGACTCTTGGGAAGAGTAGCTCTCAGAACAAACTCAATGGCGCAATCATAATCCCTATGAGGAGGTAAAACTTGCGACTCCTCCTCTGAAAAAACCCTCCAAAAATCTTGAATAGGTGCAGGTAATTCCCCTTTTTCCACTGCCGCAATGCGACCATTACAACATTTATCATAGCACTTCGGACTCCAAGACTTAATCACATTAGTAGACCAGTCCAGTAAAGGATTGTGCAGTTTTAACCAAGGCAATCCTAGAGCAACCGGAGAGGGTAAATTATCTAAAACAACCAAGTCCAAAATTTCTTGGTGAACTCCATTGAAAGTGAGGGGAAATGCAGAAACCTTGTGAGTAATACATTTCAAGGGAGTGTTATCAATTGCAATCACAGAAATAGGTGATGACAAAGGTTTGGATTTCAATTTAAGTTTTTCCAAAAACCTTTTATGAATCACATTAAGAGTTGAAACACAATCCACAAATACCTGAAATTCAATCAAATCTCCCGCAAAGTAGTACTCCCAGAAAGAAATACTCTTGCAGAGCGTAAACAAGCTATACGGGCGTAACTGACCTTTTTTTTTCTTTACTTAAACGAATCTCACAATACTTAATTATTTACCACAATAAAAGCACAATCCCTCGGCGAACCTCCAGCCTCTTTTCTGAGACCAGAGTGACATCGCCCTAACCTCCATCGGTTCTCCGCCGTCTGAGCAGATTTTCTGGGGACTAGGACCTGGCATTACAGGAGTCTTTACCTCATTCTGCCTGGACCTCAGTCTCCTGTCCACACGAACAGCTAATTGCATGACATCCTGCAAAGTCTCAGGTGCAGGGAATGCAATTAGCAGATCCTTAACTCTTTCACTCAGACCAGCAAGAAATAAACATTTCAGTGCTGGATCATTCCATTTAACTTCTGAGGCCCATCTCCTTAAGTGTGTGCAATAATTTTCAACATCACCTGACCCCTGATTCAAACGCCTGAGTTCTGCCTCAGCAGATGAGATTCAATCAGGATCGTCATATAATAGGCCCATAGCAGAAAAAAGTTCTTCAACAGACCTTAAACACGGATCATTAGGTTGGAGAGAAAAGACCCACCCCTGTGGTTCATTGCGCAAACGTGACATAATAAAACCAATGCGCTGTGATTCTTTCCCAGAGGACCTTGGTCTCAAACGAAAATATAACAAACAAGCATTTTTAAAGGAAAAAAAATCTTGCTGTTTACCATAAAAAACTTCAGGCAGCCCTACCTTAGGTTCGACAAAATGCGCTCCAGAACAGCTACTCACGTGTTGCTGAAGCTCGGCCACCTCCAGAAACAATCCCTGCAGGTGTTGAGCCAAATCCTGGACGAAAACCAAACTGATCCCCGAATTTCTTTCCTTTTAGATTTTTGGGCTGCACTTACTGTTATGATCTGCAACAAGAACTAAGGAACGATAGGGGAAGGCTGTCCCTACAGTAAGACTAAGCTGAATGCCTACGATGTAGCGGGCTGCCTGTTCCTAGCGAACAGACCCGCCTTAGTCCTCGGCTAGTCTGAACGAAGACCTATAGCATAAAGGGAGGGGTCCCTAAAAGAACTAAGGACTTGGACAAAAATGGAACACCTCCTAAACAGAGAAGTAGTTGCAGAACACAAAAAAGACAAACTGACAAAAGGTACTAGAGGTCCCAGAAGGACCAAGCGAACTGACAGAGAAAGGCACTGAAGCACCTGGCTAGAGAAACAGTCAAACACTGAAGTCCAGCACAGCCAAAAGAGCGGAGCTGGAATATAAAGGCAGATGGTCACGTGACCGCATAACACAAGATGAAAAAGACAAACAGGAGGGTTCTAACAGTATTTATACACCGAGGCCAGGGTGTTAATTAGCCAGAGGAAGGTAGCCGCTGGTGAGTTTCTTGGAAAAACTATTTTAGAATAGCTGTCTTATACTGATAACCTTGATATTAAAATGAGACTGCAAAAGAGGAAGAAAACTCATGAATCCAAGTGTAATTTGTCTCCGTGATCCCTGCCTGACTGACAGCTGCAGCTTGTACTGAGCAGCGTGAGATCTCAGCAGCAGCAGTGAAGAGGATATTAAGGGTCAGTCAACCAGGCTACGTGGGCAAAGATTTAGTTGAAACTTTCCTCTAGGATTAGACAGCCATTCTGTCATGTATCTTCAAAGTAAGTACACCAGTCATAAGTTTTAGTATTTCTCATCAATGTTGTCATATATTAGGGCTTGTTTTTTGCAAGATGATTTTTTTCTACTTTTGGACTACACCAATCACTTTTCCATGCAATATACTGAAAAATGGGAAAAAAATTCCAAGTATGGTGACATAGTAAAAATATAAATTCTTCCATTTTGTTTTAGGTTTTGCTGTTTCTGGGTTCATTGTGCAGTAAAAGACCTGATGATTGTCACGCAAGGTGTAGGAAAGACTAAGTGCAACACAAAGGGAAGAGGGTAAGGGAGCCCAGACTCTAGGGAAAGGGGGGAGTGGAGATCTCCTAGGCTGATCTAGTGTCACCCTGTCTCCACTAACGTCTCTATATTTGTTCACTGCATGGTTCAAAGTAGAACGAGGCATCAGACAAGGCTTAATCCTGTCACCATTTCTCTTTATTTTATATGCACAAGCTATTTTTTGGAAGGCTGGACGAATCATCAACAATCTAAAATGCTCAGACGATACAATATTGATAGCAACAAGCACTTATGGAATGAAGTACTTATTAAGATGGAGAGCTCGAACCTGGGATTACTCAACACAAAGAAGACAAAGATATTGACTACTGCCCAGAACAACCGGACACATTTTAGATAGACATACGACAAACTGGAAGTTGTAAAGGACTTCAACCTACACAGATTAATGATCACTCAAGATGCAGCTATGACACCGGAAGTCAATGAGAGAAAAGCTATGGTCAAAAGAAAAAATTAAGTCACTGGACAAAGTCTTTAAATTGAGAAACATTTCACTGGTGATGAAGACGTGACTAGTATATAGTTTGATCTTTTTTATGTTAACATACTGATGTGAAACCTGGACAATAAAGAAACAAGACAGAAGAAGAATCAATGCCTTTGAAATGGGGTGCTGGAGGAGGATTTTATTAATACCATGTATGGCAAGAAGAACAAACAAATCAATTTTGGAACAAATCAAGCCAGACATATCACTTACAGCAAGGATCACCAAGCTACGACTTGCCTACTTTGGACACATCATACGAAGAGAGCAATCACTCGAGAACATCATGATTGGAGGAATAGAAGGGTAAAGGAGAAGAGGAAGACCAAAAACCCAATGGCTTGATACTATCAAGATAATGGCGGAGAAGACCCTGGCGGACCTAATTAGGCTTGCACAAGATCAATCTTCCTACAGAGCGGTCATCCATAAGGCACCATGGCTCGAGATCAAGCCAAAGGCATTTAAAAAAAGCCAAACAAATGTCATGATGTTGTCAGACTTAAAAATAGAAGGGTTATATTTTACCTATTTTATTCTTTGAAAGATATTGGCCTTGCTGAGTTAGGAATTAAATTTGGGACTTGTTAGCCAGGCAGAGAAGACAAGCAACCGAACATGAGTTGTTGTTTTTTTTTGTAAGATTGGTGTAGTAGCTGAGAGGTGAACCATTGTGAGAAGCAGGATAGCGATAGTTGCATTCCCTAACCAATGGTGGGCCATGTATCTTTTTTCTGTAAAAAAAAAAAAATGTTTTGCATGAATTATGCAGGACCGATCGACCATCTAAGGTATATGGGGCTTAACAATTCTCAAACAGACAGATGATTTTGAGGGAGAGAACATGTTGATTTACGGAACCAAGTCCTTTTGTTTGCCAGATAGAGGCTTACGCCTCTCTCCCCATTCAAAACACCTGCAGGCTCAGTCAATAGTGCATGTGTATGGGGGAATCTAGAGAGATGGCTGTCATCTAAAACAAGCCAACCATTATCATAGGTGTATTGGTGACTTAAAGAGGACCTTGTCAAAAGTGGGCATTGTGTGTTCCTATTTTATTCCTGCTGCTCCCCTAAGTATTCTGTTTTTATTATTTTATTTATTTTTTTTAAAACAAATGGCATATTCAGGGTCAGCAGGAATAAAATAAGAGCAAAAGTGGGCAGTGGAGGACTTCTTTCTGCTTTCTGGTTCTCCTTGAGGGTAATATGAGTAGAGTAGGAATTTGGTAGAATTGCAGTCACATCTGAATATTCAGGTCTTTTTATCACTGTAAGATAATGCTCTTTGGCATCAGCCTGAATAAGATATTGTAGAAAAAATGCTGGCAAGAATAAGATATCAATGTATGAATTATATTTGTATAAATAAAATCAATATATAAAATTGAAGTTTTCTTATATTAGTTGTGAATGAATGAGACAGCTATACACTAAAATACATTTTTGCATAATGCAAATGAGCATCACTTTATTTTAAGAAAAAATAAATGTTATTAAGAAACAAAACAGCAGCATGTGCTTGTATTTTACCAAAGCTGGAGGTATTCCAAATTAAACATCACCAAATTAAACATGAACCCGTTGGTGATCCATTGGAAATTAAGTCAATGAGCACAAACAAATCATGGATGCTTTTTCCTCTTTCTCAAAGAAGAAAAAAAATCCACTCCAAAAAAGAGATTTCTCCCTGGATCGGCCCTGCGCTATACATAAAGCAAGCAGTCATAGCACATGAGAGATGTGATTTATGTGTGTACTGTAAGCTGAAGTTGGTGTGCCTACAGCTCTATCTATCCCTCAGGGCCATTCCAGCAACCTTACACAATGTTTCCTATCAGACATTTCACTGCCTTTCAATCAACATCACTCCTCATGTGCCTTTTTTAACAGCCCAAGAACACACTGTACCAAAACTGCATTTGTAGATGCCAGTTCTCGCTCACATCAGTTGACAAACTAAACACATCGTGTGAAGGGGACAGAACGCCGCTGATCTCATACTTTAATAGGAATCTCACAGAGCTCTCTGGGATGGGCAAGGTCAGACCTGAGGCTACGTCAGAACCAGAGGGCGGCAGTCAACATTTCTGGGAGGGGATGCTTTGCTGTAACGAAGACAGTTTATGAGTGACACTGTCTTTCCTTCCCCCTTCACTAATCTCACATGCTAGGAACTTGGCTGTAGCGGTAGCTGATGACCCTCTCTTGGCCTCTCTTGGCCTTTTCTGATGCTGAGCGCCAATTTCTTTTCCTACTTTCATCAGAATTCAATTTTCTCCCCGTAAGTTAACACCATCCACACTTCATATGTTTTCTTTCTTCCATTGATGGATGAGACTGCTGAGGTCTCCCTGTCCATCAGAGCCTTCAATAATAAAAATAACACAACATTCATGGAACAACAAAACAAAGCTACCCTGTCCCTCCTTTTCATGCATCTTGTGCCCATTGTTTTATTTCCTCCTTTTATTCGAAACTTTCTTGCTCTTCTTTCCCCCCTCTCACTTCGTTCCTCCCAATCGCTTCTCCCTTTTCCCCCTTCTCGTCTTTTCTGCTAACACCTCTATTCATCTCAGAGAAACATCATTTATTTTGTACTTCCCAGATAATTTACTTTTTTCCCTTCTACTGGAATTCTCCATTTCCCTATAAAATGAAAATTCATCTAGAATTACATCTTATGTCATCATTATGTTTATTAAGCGTGGATGATGTATATGAACAGTACTGGCTTGCTGCTGAGTGCTTAATGGTGCATAAGATTAAGCCGAGACTCTCAGCTGCGCTGTGACTCCCCTCCGGTTCCTATGTTGTAAAGGCATGCTGGGAGTACAAGTTCCAAACGGACAACCAGGTGAAATCTGCTAACATCTCATTTTTCGCCCCCGAGCCCCCACTTCCAACCAACATCCTTCTTTATTTTTATATTAGTTGGTTACTGGTCTGAGTGGCAATCTGTGGAGTGACCATTTGCTGCAGGTGAAACATAGAAACGCCATGTTATGACAAGGATTCATTATCCATGCTGTCTTAATACACTTTTGTATATTTGTGTTTTTGCAGGATTTCTGCTCAAATAGGTTGCACGGTGTGTATTAACCCCTATATGAAGAATACAGCTTTCTGCTCCAATAGGATGGGTGAATACGTTATTACCCAGCTGCATCGCTTTAACTTCAGACTATTGTTTCTAAGCCCATTCACTTTAAAGAGCTGATGAATTGGTAAACAAGGGCCAGTCTTAAGGGATTCTCATAGCTGGAATAAAGAACGCTGCAAATGCCACAATCATCACCCTCCTGCCACACTCTTCACACTCTGATCTCATCTTTAAAACAAAGAGCAAAAGCCAAGTAAATGGTTGAACCGCTACACATTGGCTCAAAGTTCTAGTTGCCTGGGATTCTGTTTATGCACTGTATTATGTTATCTGTAATTATACCCCAAATCCACAGCACGGTCTTATCTGCTGGCAGACTATAATGTATGTTGGTATATTTACACAATAACAAAAATATCAAAAATTCATAAAATTAGTTTGTAGTCAAATATTTTAATTCACATGTGTTTAGTTTATGGAATATCTATAGTGCTGAACAATTTTACATTCTAATTAATGCATTTTTTAGTTTACAAGAAACTTCCCAAGTTAGAAAACAATAACATATAAAATAAACATTTTCAGCTAAAGTTTTGGCAAAAATTTTAGCGTTATGAATAGGTATCAACTTTCACAGGTTTCCTAGCACTTGTCGTCAATTTCATTTTTTTAATGTTGAAAAGGGGAGACCTTCAACCAAAATGGTGAACATTAGAGATGAGCGCAAGTGCTCATTGCTCAAGTTTTCCTAGGGTGCTCGGGTATACACCGAGTATCATGGGTGCTCAGGTGACATGTTCGAGTCACGCGGTCACATGTTTCACGGCTGTTAGACAGCCACAAAACATGCGGGGATTGCCTGTATTTATCAAGCAATCCCAGCATGTTTTGGGGTTTTCTAAAAGTCGCAAAACATGCTGCCATGGGGACTCGAACATTTCACTCGAGCACCCATGATACTCGGTGCATACCCGAGCACCCTAGGCAAACTCGAGTAATGAGTAGTGTTGAGCCACCCCCGTAGTGTTCGAGTTCGGTTCGTCGAACAACCGTGTGTTCGCCGAACTGTTCGTCGAACTGTTCGTCGAACACCTTCGAACACCGTTAAAACCAATGGCAGGCAAACAAAAACACATAGAAACACATAGAAAACACCTTCAAAGGTGTCCAAAAGCTGACAAACTGCTCAGAAGACACAACTAACACATGGAAAAGTGACAAGTACATATAGTCATGCGAAAAGAAAAGAGGTGGAGGAGTAAAAGGAGGGGGAGACACAGATATAGGCATGTCATGCCCTTCTAAAATCCAAAAAGTGAGAAGCCGACACGTTCAGTCCGCTCCTGCCCGTGCCACCTCTGTGTCGCCGGGTTTGTGCCAGAGCCGCGGTGAACCCTGACGGCCAGCCCCCCTCTCCCAACACTGGTGCCTGTCCGCTGGTGGGTCGAGCGAGCCCCCCTGTGGTGGAGGCAGCTCTAAGCTTTTTAATTTAAATTGTCTCTCTAATTTGAATGAATACACTTTAAATCCATTTACAAGGATCTATTGGAGGGCAAGTCTCATGCCAGCAGCCGCGTAATTCCAGCTCCAGTAGCGTCCACTAAAGCTGCTGCAGTTAAAAAGCTTTTATAAGGATCGAGCTCGGCTGTCCACCGCAAGGCATCCTACTGCAAGTCCCAGCCCCTATGCCTTGGGGTGCCTCCTGATGCTCTTCACTGAGTATCCCGTGGTCCCGAAGCATTTCCTTTGAAAAAATTAAGTGTCCAAACTACAGGTGGTTTAGCTGGCTTAACAGCCGGGATAATCCGCTGACTAGCAGACACTGCTACTAGGCACAAAG
Organism: Phyllobates terribilis; assembly: GCF_046119375.1. Classification (NCBI taxonomy): domain Eukaryota; kingdom Metazoa; phylum Chordata; class Amphibia; order Anura; family Dendrobatidae; genus Phyllobates; species Phyllobates terribilis. The sequence goes on from NW_027362765.1 coordinate 530,380,256, forward strand.
TATTTCCTGGGCTAGATGCAGTTAAAAATTTGTAATTAGATACTCTCGTTAGATGCTGAGAAAGCATTCCATAGAGTCTCCTGGCACGCCATATATGATTCTCTTAAAAAGCTTGGGGTAGGGGTCTAGGGGACCCTTTTATAGCCAAAATCACGGCCCTGTATCGCAATACGTCACCTAGGCTGAAGATAAATGGAACTGTAGCACCCTGAGGGCTCGGTTGCTGCAGAGGTATTGCACCTCACCCAGAGGTGTGATATCTCACTCTCAGGTAAGGATGGAGTGTGGATCAGGACCCGACACCTGCATGCATTACACCACATTGCCGTGGGGCAGGGCGACCAATATGCCCCTGAGATGGGCACGACAGTCCCTGTCCCTGGCTGGAGTGGGGGGAGGGAACACTGAGGAAGGGGAACCCTGTAGTGCAGGAGCAAGGAGGAAGCAGTTCCTGGGTGCATTGAGAAGGGAGTATAAAAGGTGGGCACCATCTTAGTTCAGTGCAGAGAAGTCTGAGCAGAAGTGGCAGGGAGCAGGGGCTCTGCATGAGCTCTGCTCTGGAGGCGGGCCTAGTAACAGAGGCCCAGGCCTGGAAGAGGGAGAAGGAAGGAAGAGGAGCGGAGAAGGCTCCAGGAACGAGGAACGAAGGGATCCCAGGGGTGCGGACGGGCGAGTCGCCACCGCACGCCCGAATCCACCTGCATGGAGGGGTCAGGCCAAAGGGGGAGACCGGTCCCCGAAACTAGTGGAGGCAGGAAACGACCCTCAGCTAGAAACCGGAGGCTGTGACATTTTATGTGGCGCAGCCCCTCGCTACACCCGCTAGGAGGGCAGCACATAGGGTCAGGGAAACTGGCGCCAAGTTTACCAAGAGGAGGCCCGAGGCAGCCGGACAGAAGGGTTGGTAAGAAAGGCCAGACAAAGGACACACAAAGGGGGTCCTGTGAAGCGCTCCAAAGTTATCTGGGAGTTGTCTGAGCCCCTCACCTGGTGAGCACAGTACGACGTGGGCAGCCGTTACCTGCAGACGTGGTCTGGATAATAAGAACTGTGAGTAAAGGCCCTGGACTGCATCACTGACTCCGTGTCGTTACTGCTGCTGCCCTGCACCATCACCCCCATCCTCCGCATACACTGCCCTGAGGCTATACTCCTCCCGTGGGGAGTTATGCTACGCTCTGCTGCACCCACAACACCAGCCTCAGCGGTCTGCCCTGCAGCGGCGGTTCACATTGACCGCAATCCACGGGTGGAGTAGTCGGACATTTAAACATTAAAACCACATAAATAGTTCCGCCACTGGTTTGACCACCCTGAGCCACGGAACCGGGTCGCCGCCACGAAGACTACAACCACCAGCATCAACCAAAAAGGGTCCGGCTCCGGGTGTCCCAAGGCCCAGGGGGTGCATCAGAACATTTTCATCACCTTTCACAATCACCAATGGGACAAGGCAGGGATGTTCTCTGTCCCCTCTCTTATACATCCTAGTGACGGAGCACCTGCTCTCATCAATTCGCCATAACCCCAATATTAGGTGGATTGAGGTGGGAGGCACCGAGTACAAGTGCTCTCTATTTGCTGATGATGTACGAGTATATATCACTCAATCACATATATCCATCCATGCTGTTATGACTGAAATAGATCACTTTGTTACATGGTCAAATTTTAAAATCAATGCAGCGAAGTCTGAGGCCCTCGATGTCTCCCTCCCCAAATCCATATAGGATTCCATCCAGTCCAACTTTCCCTTTGCCTGGCCCTCACAGGGTATCAAATACTTAGGAATTGCTATTCATAGAGACCTCTCCCATCTATGTTATCTTAATTTTGGGCCCTTTATTGAACAACTCCATACAGACCACGGTTGGCAAGTTAGAACTGTAAGATTCACTACGTGAACCACTGGTGTTTTGTGGAAAAGCACATGTACACTGTGTTCCAAATTATTATGCAAAAAGTGTTTAGGAGTGATAAGGGAAGAATTTGTTTGTCAGTTAAACTCATTGATGGTGATGTGTGTCAGGGCTCTTTATATCACTGTAAGCAATTGCAGACACCTGTGCTAATTAGTTTGGCAGGTGTGTCCAATGAAAGGCAAGAATACTTAAGAAGGCTGTCTCACATTATTAAGCAGCCTACATTTTCTGCCAAAATGGGAAAGAAAAAGGATGTGTCGGCTGCTGAGAAGCAACAAATTGTGGAGTGTTTAGGTCAAGGCATGACTACAATCAACATTGTGCGATGATCAGGATGAAGTGTCTTGGCAATCAAGAAGTATGTAGCTGATTCACAGTACACACGTGTGCGTGTTGATAAGGGCAAATTGAGGACTCTTTCCTACAGGCAATTACGTCAGGTTGAAAGAGCAGCGGCCAAAAAGCCTTGTCATAGCAGCAGACAAGTTTTTGAAGCTGCTTGTGCCTCCAACGTCCCCCGAACAACAAGATGCAGGGTCCTTCAGAGGTTTGCAGCTGTGCATACGCCATCCTGTCGACCTCCTCTATCCACTTCACACAAGCAGAAACGGCTCCAGTGGGCCAAACATTACATGAAGACTGATTTCAAAACTGTTTTGTTCACGGATGAGTGCCGTGCAGCGCTCGATGGTCCAGATGGATGGAGTGGAGGATGGCTGGTTGATGGACACCCCACGCAAACACGGCTACAGCGCCAACAAGGAGGAGGTGGAGTAATGTTTTGGGCTGGAATCATGGGGAGAGAGATTGTCGGCCCCTTTAGGATCCCTGAAGGCGCTAAAGATGAACTCCATAATGTATGTGGATTTTCTCAAACAGCACTTCCTGCCATGGTTCAAGACGAAGAACCGTGTATTTCACAGCAAGATCATTTTTTTGCATGATAATGCACCATCTCATGCTGCACATAAAACATCTGCATCTGTGGCTGATATGGGCATAAAAGGGGACAAACTTATGGTGTGACCCCCATGCTCCCCTGACCTCTACCCCATTCAGAACCTCTGGAGCATCATCAAAAGGAGTGTCTATGATGACGGGAGGCAGTTCACATCTAAGCAACAGCTCTGGGAGGGTATTCTGTCCTCATGCAAAACAATTGAAGCAGAAACCATCCAAAACCTGACAAATTCAATGGACGAGAGAGTTCAGAAGCTCCTTTCGAACAAGGGGTCCTATGTGAAAATGTAACATCACCTAGAATAAAGTTTTGAGTTGAAAACTGTTTGATTTCAGTTTCTAATAACCTGCTAATGCTTATAATTTCAAAAATGACCATTCCTTCCTCTGTTCTCTCCCCCCAACCTCGCACAACACAAATGTGATCAAGGTCTCCCTCATCTGATGAGTCTTCCATCAGTTCATCCTCCACTTCTTCCTGGGCTCCTGCACCTTCCTCATTAGTTTGGCTGCTACCATGCGCCCTGGTAAAACCATCTCCCCCACCCTCACATGCCTGCCGCCTTGGTGCTGCCGACCGTCTGGACCTTGCAGATGTTAGCCCTTCCACATACAACTCCTCCTCCTCTACTTCCTCCACCTCCTCTTGTGCCACCACCTGACTCCGAATTCTGTTTAACATGTGCTCCAGCATGTAAATCACCGGAATAGTCATGCTGATAATGGCATCGTCAGCACTAAACATCTTCATCGCCATTTCAAAACTGTGCAGAAGGGTGCATAGGTCCCTGATCTGAGACCTCTCCTCCAGCGTGATTTGCCCCACCTCTGGATCTCATTGGCCCAGGCTATACGTCAGAACGTATTGCACCAGGGCTTGTCGGTGCTGCCACAGTCGCTGCAACATGTGCAGAGTTGAATTCCACCGGGTAGGCACATCGCATTTTAGCCGGTGAAGTGGCAGGCCCAACGACTTCTGTAGAGATGTAAGTCGCTGAGCTGCGGGATGTGAACGGCGGAAGTGAGCACACAGCGACCGTGCCCTCTGCAGAAGGCCATCTAGTCTGGGATAGTGGGCTAAAAATTGCTGGACAACCAGGTTCAACACGTGAGCCATACAAGGCACGTGTGTGACATTGCCCCGGCGAAGGGCCGCACCCAGGTTTGCAGCATTGTCGCACACGGCCTTCCCTGGTTTCAGGTCCAGTGGAGACAACCATTCATGAAATTGGCTCTCCAGAGCTGACCACAACTCCTCAGCTGTGTGACTCACATTTCCCAGACATTTCAAAGTAAAAACCGCCTGATGACGTTGAGCCCTACTGCCAGCATAGTAAGGAGGTGTGCAGGATCCCTTCTGCGCAGTTAGAAAGCTTGTGGCATGACCAGACAGGCTTTGGGTGCAGGTGGAAGACCAAGAGGAGGTTGAGGAGGCAGAAGCAGTGGAGGAACTTTGACATAAAGAGGATTGACGCACAACTCATGGGGATGGCAAGACTTGGACAGCAGCCCCTTGTCCTGCTGTCACCATAGTTACCCAGTGCCCAGTCAGCGACATGTAACTAGAGATGAGCGGTGTTCGACTAGAACTGTTCGCCAATCTCAAATTCGAGCTGTTTTGGGTGGTGTTCTGTTATGTTCTGCTACCAGAGCTAAGGAAAGAGAGGAGATCTGTCCCTACAATAGAACTCAGCTTAATCCCTACGATGTAACAGGGAACCTGATCCTGCGATCAGACCTGCTAAAGTCCTAAGCTAGTCTGTACGGAGACCTATAGATGTGGGGAAGGAATCCCTACAAGTACTAAGGACTGGGAGGAATATGGGACACCTCCTAACAGAAATAGTAGCAGACAGACGAACAAACAAAATATATAGAACATAGAGGTCAGTAGACCAAGCAAACTAACAGAGCAAGACACAGAGCACAGGCTAGCTAGAAAGTAGATATACAATGAAGTCCAGCAAAGCCAGAAGGGCGGAGCAGGATTAAATAGGCCAACAAGGTCATGTGACCAGCAAAGGAAAAAAAACCTAAGAGCAAGGTTCTAACAGTACCCCCCCCTTCTAAGAGGATCCTCTGGATCCCCTAGGACCAGGCTTATCAGGAAATCTCCTGTGAAACGCTCTGATAAGTCTGGACGCGGAAACATCATCCGACCTCACCCAAGAGTTATCCTCGGGACCGAAACCTTTCCAGGCCACAAGATACTGCAAACTACCTCTATACCGTCTAGAGTTAAGGATGCGAGAAATTTCATATTCCCCGTCCTCCACCACCGGAGGAACAGAGGCAGAGGCGTCACAATCCGATACAACAGCTTTTTTCAACAGAGAGACATGAAATACCGGATTAATTCTCCAGGAGGTAGGAACCTCCAACCTAACAGCAGATTGGTTGACAACCTGAAGCACCTTAAAGGGCCCTACAAACTTGGGAACCAATTTCTTTGAAGGAATCCTCAACCGCAGATTCCTAGAGGACAACCAAACCATGTCACCAACAGCGAACAAAACCTCCTGTCGTTTCCTATCAAAGTAGTCTTTAGATTTTCTGTTGGCCTCCTGAAGATTACCACGCACATCCGTCCAAACTCTCTCCAAATCACCAGAAAAATTCTCCTCCTCAGGCACGACAGATCCCAACTTGGAGAACGACCCAAACGACGGATGTCTCCCAGAACAACAAAAAAAAGGCGAACAACCAGCAGAAGAAGATGTATGATTGTTCAGAGCAAATTCAGCAAGTGGCAGAAACTCAGACCACCCCTCTTGATTGTCTGCCACAAAACAACGCAAGAACTGCTCAACATCCTGGTTTTTCCTTTCTGTCTGGCCATTAGATTCAGGATGATATCCGGACGAGAACGACAAATGAACTCCCAACCTATCACAAAAGGCACGCCAAAAACGAGCCACGAACTGAGGACCCCTATCAGAAACAATGTCAGTAGGAATGCCATGAAGTCTGACAATTTCCTTGACAAAGGCCTTAGCGAGAGTTTTAGCGCAGGGCAGTTTGACGAAAGGAACCAAGTGACACATCTTGCTAAAACGGTCCACGACCACCCAGATGACAGTAAAACCCTCAGAGGGGGGAAGGTCAGTTATAAAGTCCATAGCCAAATGTGTCCAAGGAGCACTGGGAACCTCCAAAGGACAAAGCAACCCTGCAGCAGGAGTATGTGAGGACTTAGATCTAGCACATATAGTACATTGACGCACCCACTTAATGACTTCCTTCTGCCATCCAGGCCACCAAAAACTGCGACCCACCAGTCTCTTGGTCTCAGAGATTCCGGGATGACCTGCCAGCCGAGATTCGTGACACTCAACAAACAAATCTCTCCTAAAGGTCCCAGGCACAAACAACCTCCCATGAGGAGTGTTAGAAGGGGCATTCTCCTGTGCTTTAAGAATCTCATTTTCCAAAACGGAGTCCAAAGCAGCTATCACAACACCTTCTTGTAAAATGTTCTCCTCTTTCTCAGCACCGACTAAGGGAGAAAAACTGCGAGACAAGGCATCCGCCTTAACATTCTTAGTACCAGGGATGTAAGTAACGGAGAAATTAAACCGCGAGAAAAACAGTGCCCACCTAGCCTGACGGGCATTCAGGCGCTTGGCAGCATCAAGATATATCAGATTTTTATGATCCGTAAGAACCTGAACGGGAAATTCCGCACCTTCCAAGAAGTGGCGCCAGTGTTCAAATGCGAGTTTAATAGCCAATAATTCCCGATTACCAATATCGTAATTCAGTTCAGTCTCCGAAATTTTTTTTGAAAAAAAGGCACAGGGATGTAATCCATCCCCGTTATCCTGAGACAATACAGCGCCAACCCCCACAGAGGAAGCATCAACCTCAACCAAAAACGGCCTAGTAACATCAGGCTGCATAAGGATGGGAGCAGAGGTGAACCTCTCCTTGAGATACACAAAAGCTTCAATGGCCTCAGAAGACCACTGAACCGCATCAGCACCTTTCCTGGTGAGATCAGTCAGAGGTTTGACAATACTAGAAAAATTTTTTATGAATTTTCTATAGTAATTGGCGAAACCCAAAAACCTCTGTATCGATTTCAAACCAATAGGCCTAGGCCATTCCTGCACAGCCTGAACCTTAACCGGATCCATCTCAAAACCTTTGCTGGAGATAATGTAGCCCAAAAAACTAATTCTCTGTACAGCGAACTCACATTTCTCCAGCTTAGCAAAAAGCGAATTGTCCATTAATAACTGTAATACCTCACGCACGCTCCGCCAATGAGACTCCAGATCCGGCGAATAAATCAAAATGTCATCCAAATACACAACCACATTTTTACCGATCAAAGGTCTAAGGATGTCATTAATCAGAGTCTGAAAAAATGCAGGAGCATTAGTAAGACCAAAAGGCATAACCAGATTCTCAAAATGACCCACAGGAGTGTTAAAAGCAGTCTTCCATTCGTCACCCTCCTTCATGCGCAACAGATTGTATGCCCCCTTAAGGTCAATTTTAGAGAACCACTTGGCCCCCATTAACTGGTTAAACAGATCAGGAATCAATGGCAGTGGGTAAGGATTGCGTACAGTAATTTTGTTAATCTCACGAAAATCCAGACAAGGACGTAAACCGCCGTCCTTTTTTTTTACAAAAAAAAATCCAACCGCCACAGGAGACTTAGAGGGCCTAATGTGACCGGCGGCCAAACTTGTCTGTATGTATTCCTCCAAAGCCTTCCTCTCAGGAATAGTAAGGTTAAATAAACGACTTTTAGGAAGAGTCGCTCCAGGGACAAATTCAATAGAACAATCATAGTCTCTATGGGGAGGCAAAACCTGCGATTCCTTCTCAGAAAAAACTCTCCAAAAATCCTGAATAGGAACAGGCAATTCTCCCCTATCCAAAGCTGCAATACGCCCATTACAACACTTGTCATAACATTTATGGCTCCAGGATTTAATTTCACTGGTAGACCAATCCAGTACAGGATTGTGAAATTTTAACCAGGGCAATCCCAATATTACTGGAGAAGGCAAGTTATTCAACACTACCAAATCCAATTTCTCATGGTGAACACCATTAATAGTGAGAGGAAATTCACAGACCTTGAGAGTAATATTCTTCAAAGGGGAACCATCCACAGAAACCACAGCAATGGGGGATGATAAAGGTTCAGGTTTTAAATTGAGTCTTTCCACGAATCCCCCATCAATAACATTCAGAGTAGACCCACAATCGACAAACACCCGAAATTCCATTAATTTTTCCTGAGCAATAGTGGAAGCAGCTAAAAATACACCCTTGGAATTTAAACAGGCAATACGGGCATGACTGACCTTTTTTTTTTCTCTTTCTTCATACGAAGCTCACAGCCTTTAATCAAATGACCAGATTTTCCGCAATAGAAACACAAGCCTTCAAAAAATCGACGGTCTTTTTCTTGAGAGCGAGGTGCCACCGATCCAATCTCCATCGGTTCACCACTGTTAGTACACACATTCTCATAACCAGAAACTGACATAGCAGAGGATTTGCTCTCATTAACCCTTGCACGCAGTCTTCTATCCACCCGTATAGCTAATTGCATAGCCTGTTGCAAATCTTCAGGTGTAGGATAAGCAATTAGCAGGTCTTTAACCCTTTCACTGAGCCCAGCAAGAAATAGACTTTTCAGAGCAGAATCGTTCCACCCTGTTTGAGTAGACCAACGACGGAAATGAGTACAATATTTTTCCACATTACCTGATCCTTGTTTTAAACGTCTCAACTCAGTCTCAGCTGATGCGACACGGTCAGGATCATCATATAATAGTACCAAAGCAGAAAAAAAACTATCCACTGATCTGAAGCATGTATCACTAGGTTGCAACGAAAAGGCCCACTCCTGAGGCTCTTTGCGCAAAAGTGACATTATGAACCCTACGCGCTGGGATTCATCCCCAGAGGACTTAGGTCTCAAACGAAAATACAATAAGCAAGCATTTTTGAATGAAAAAAATTCTCGGTGTTCACCAAAAAATAAATCCGGCAAACATACCTTAGGCTCCAAGAAATGTGCTCCAGGACAGTTACTCACGTGCTGACGGAGCTCGGCCACCTCCAGAGACAGTCCCTGCAAGCGATGAACCAAATCCTGAACCGACACCATGATGGAACAGAAAAATCTTTCCTTAGAGAATTTGCTGGCTGGACTTACTGTTATGTTCTGCTACCAGAGCTAAGGAAAGAGAGGAGATCTGTCCCTACGATAGAACTCAGCTTAATCCCTACGATGTAACAGGGAACCTGATCCTGCGATCAGACCTGCTAAAGTCCTAAGCTAGTCTGTACGGAGACCTATAGATGTGGGGAAGGAATCCCTACAAGTACTAAGGACTGGGAGGAATATGGGACACCTCCTAACAGAAATAGTAGCAGACAGACGAACAAACAAAATATATAGAACATAGAGGTCAGTAGACCAAGCAAACTAACAGAGCAAGACACAGAGCACAGGCTAGCTAGAAAGTAGATATACAATGAAGTCCAGCAAAGCCAGAAGGGCGGAGCAGGATTAAATAGGCCAACAAGGTCATGTGACCAGCAAAGGAAAAAAAACCTAAGAGCAAGGTTCTAACATGTTCGAGTTGTTCGACGAACCTGAACGATTTGCAAAAAATTCGGCTGTTCGAGGTTATGTTCGATAACTGTTCGTGCACCAAAAGCGTGTCCTGCATGTCTGGCGCTATTTAGAGCACCAATCATGCAGGGATTGTCTGCCACTCACTGTAATGCCACAGCCATGGTGGTTGTGGCATTACAGTGATTGCCCAAATCGATGGGAACAGTGCCAACAGTGAAACATGAAAAGCCGGCAATTCAGCAGCGGCATACACCGGTACCCGACAATTTAGACATGAAGGAATAGAGCATCACACATAGATTAGATAGATAGAAACATGTCAGTCACATATATATGAAGTACAGTGACAGTGTTGCTTACTGTACTTGTCATTTAGTGTAAAGGATTTATCAAAAAAAATAATAGTGTTTTCATGCACCGTCTCTTTAAAAAAGCCGGCTGGCAATTCAGCATCGGTACCCGACAATTTAGAATAGAAGGAATAGAGAATCACACATAGATTAGATAGATAGAAACATGTCAGCCACATATATACGAAGTACAGTGACAGTGTTGCTTACTGTACATGTCATTTAGTGTAAAGGATTTATTAAAAAATATAATAGTGTTTTCGTGCACCGTCTCTTTAAAAAAGCCGGCCGGCAATTCAGCAGCGGTACCCGACAATTTATAACAGACAGAATAGAGCTTCACACATAGATTAGATAGATAGAAACATGTCAGTCACATATATATGAAGTACTGTGACAGTGTTGCTTACTGTACTTGTCATTTACTGCAAAGGATTTATTAAAAAAAATAATAGTGTTTTCATGCACCGTCTCTTTAAAAAAGCCGGCCGGCAATTCAGCATCTGTACCCGACAATTTATAACAGACAGAATAGAGCTTCACACATAGATTAGATAGATAGAAACATGTCAGTCACATATATAATAAGTACAGTGACAGTGTTGGTTACTGTACTTGTCATTTAGTATTAAAATAAAGGATTTATTATTAAAAAAAATTGGCGTGGGGTTCCCCGTAATTTTAGTCTCTAGCGGAGGTTAAGCAGACAGCTGGGGCAGATGTTTGAAGCCTGGGAAGGGGGTAATACCCACGGAGCTTCCCAGGCTACTAATATCAGCCCCCAGCTGAATACCTAGCCTTTACTAGCTATTAAAATGGAGGACCCCCCCCAAAAAAATGACGTGGGGTCCCCCCTAATTTAATAGCTAGCAAAGGCTAGGCAGACAGCTGGGGGCTGATATTAATAGCCCAGGAAGGGAGCCATGAATATTGGCCCCCTCCCAGGCTAGAAACACCAGCCGTCAGCCGCCCCAGAAATGGCGCATCCACAGGATGCGCCAATTCTGGCACTTAGCCTCGCTCTTCCACGCTGCCCTGGTGCGGTGGCAGGGGGTAATAGGGTTGGGGTTGATGTCAGCTTATAATGCCAGCTGACATCAAGCCCAGGTTAGTAATGGAGAGGCGTCTATAAGACACCCCCATTACTAACCCCATAGTCAAAGTTAAAAGAAAACACAAACACCCAGAATAAAGTTCTTTAATTGAAATAAAGACACATTCCTTTATTGTTCTAAATTAAACCATACTTACCGTCACGCCCATTCCAGCTGAAGACAACGATCTCCTGCAATAAAAGAAAAATAATAAAGCAACCTCATCCTTACCTTTCCATGGTTCCCACGACAGCTTCAGCTCTGCTACATCGAGATGACAGGCTGGACCGCAGCAGAACGCTGCCATCCAGCCTGTCATCCCGCAGACACTGAGAAGCGCAGGCATGCTTGCGCTCCTCAGTGTCTCTCTGTGACGGCATAAAGATGAGACAAGTTCATGTCCAATGAACTCAGCGCACCTCATGCACGTCACTGACAGCGTGGGAAAATTCTCCTGCACTCAGCGCTTCAGCGTGAGAATTTTCCCACGCTGTCAGTGACGTGCATGAGGTGAGCTCATTCATGTCCAATGAACTCAGCTGACCTCATGTACGTCACTGACAGCGTGGGAGAATTTTCACGCTGAAGTGCTGAGTGCAGGAGAATTCTCCCACGCTGTCAGTGACGTGCATGAGGTGCGCCGAGTTCATTGGACATGAGCTTGTCTCATCTTTATGCCGTCACAGCGAGACACTGAGGAGCGCAAGCATGCCTGCGCTTCTGAGTGTCCGTGGGATGACAGGCTGGATGGCAGCGTTCTGCTGCGGTCCAGCCTGTCATCTCGATGTAGCAGAGCTGAAGCTGTCGTGGGAACCATGGAAAGGTAAGGATGAGGTTGCTTAATTATTTTACTTTTATTGCAGAAGACATTGGCTTCAGCTGGAATGGGCGTGACGGTAAGTATGGTTTAATTTAGAACAATAAAGAATTGTGTGTTTATTTCAATTAAAGGACTTTATTCTGGGTGTGGTGTTTTTTTAAATACTTTACTAGAAATTCATGGTGGTCATGTCTAATATTGGCGTGACCCCATGAATTTCGGGCTTAGGGCCAGCTGATAATGCCAAGCTGGCCTTAACCCCTTTATTACCCAGTGAGCCACCGCACCAGGGCCCTGGATGAGTTGGGTACAGCGCCAGAAGATGGCGCTTCTATGAACGCGCCATTTTCTGGGGCGGCTGCGGACTGCAATTTGCAGCGGGTGGGGCCCAGAAAGCTTGGGCCTCCCTGCGCTGCGGATTCCAGCTCCCAGCTGCCTAGTTGTACCTGGCTGGGCACAAAAATAGGGCGAAGCCCCAGGCATTTTTTTTTTAAATTATTTCATGAAATTCATGGAATAATTCAGAAAAAAAGGGCTTCCCTATATTGTGGTGTCCAACCAGGTACAAATAGGCAGCTGGTGGTTGGGGGCAGCCCGTCCCTGCCTGCTGTACCTGGCTGGACACAAATATAGTGCGAAGCCCCATGTCAATTTTTTTTTAATTATTTCATGAAATAATTTTTTTAAAAAAGGGCTTCCCTATATTGTTGTGTCTGGCCAGGTACAAATAGGCAGCTGGTGGTTGGGGGCAGCCCGTTCCTGCCTGCTGAACCTGACTGGACACAAATATAGGGCGAAGCCCCACGTCAATTTTTTTTAAATTATTTCAGGAAATTCATGAAATAATGAAAAAAAAATTGATGTGGGGCTTCGCCCTATATTTGTGTCAAGTCAGGTACAGCAGGCAGGAACGGGCTGCTCCCAACCACCAGCTGCCTATTTGTACCTAGCCGGACACAACAATATAGGGAAGCCCTTTTTTTCTTAATTATTCCATGAATTTCATGAATTTAAAAAAAAAATACGTGGAGCTTCGCCCTATTTTTGCATCCAGCCAGGTACAACTAGGCAGCTGGGGGCTGGAATCTGCAGCGCAGGGAGGCCCAAGCTTTCTGGGCCCCACCCGCTGCAAATTGCAGTCCGCAGCCGCCCCGGAAAATGGCGCGTTCATAGAAGCGCCATCTTCTGGCGCTGTACCCAACTCATCCAGGGCCCTGGTGCGGTGGCTCACTGGGTAATAAAGGGGTTAAGGCCAGCTTGGCATTATCAGCTGGCCCTAAGCCCGAAATTCATGGGGTCACGCCAATATTAGACATGACCACCATGAATTTCTAGTAAAGTATTTAAAAAAAACACAAACACCCAGAAAAAAGTCCTTTAATTGAAATAAACACACAATTCTTTATTGTTCTAAATTAAACCATACTTACCGCCACGCCCATTCCAGCTGAAGCCAATGATCTCCTGTAATAAAAGTAAAATAATAAAGCAACATCATCCTTACCTTTCCATGGCTCCCACGACAGCTTCAGCTCTGCTACATCGAGATGACAGGCTGGACCACAGCAGAACGCTGCCATCCAGCCTGTCATCCCGCAGACACTGAGAAGCGCAGGCTTGCTTGCGCTACTCGGTGTCTGGCTGTGACGGCATCCAGATGAGCCGAGGTCATGTCCAATGAACTCGGCTCACCTCATGCACGTCACTGACAGCGTGGGAAAATTCTCACGCTGAAGCGCTGAGTGCAGGAGAATTTTCCCACGCTGTCAGTGACGTACATGAGGTGAGCCGAGTTCATTGTCGGCTCATCTGGATGCCGTCACAGTCAGACACTGAGGAGCGCAAGCATGCCTGCGCTTCTCAGTGTCTGCGGGATGACAGGCTGGATGGCAACGTTCTGCTGCGGTCCAGCCTGTCATCTCGATGTAGCAGAGCTGAAGCTGTCGTGGGAACCATGGAAAGGTAAGGATGAGGTTGCTTTATTATTTTTCTTTTATTGCAGGAGATCGTTGGCTTCAGCTGGAATGGGCGTGATGGTAAGTATGGTTTAATTTAGAACAATAAAGAATTGCGTCTTTATTTCAATTAAAGGACTTTATTCTGGGTGTTTGTGTTTTTTTTTTAACTTTGACTATGGGGTTAGTAATGGGGGTGTCTTATAGACGCCTCTCCATTACTAACCTGGGCTTGATGTCAGCTGGCATTATAAGCTGACATCAACCCCAACCCTATTACCCCCTGCCACCGCACCAGGGCAGCGTGGAAGAGCGAGGCTAAGTGCCAGAATTGGCGCATCCTATGGATGCGCCATTTCTGGGGCGGCTGACGGCTGGTGTTTCTAGCCTGGGAGGGGGCCAATATTCATGGCTCCCTTCCTGGGCTATTAATATCAGCCCCCAGCTGTCTGCCTAGCCTTTGCTAGCTATTAAATTAGGGGGGACCCCACGTCATTTTTTTTGGGGGGGTCCTCCATTTTAATAGCTAGTAAAGGCTAGGTATTCAGCTGGGGGCTGATATTAGTAGCCTGGGAAGCTCCGTGGGTATTACCCCCTTCCCAGGCTTCAAACATCTGCCCCAGCTGTCTGCTTAACCTCCGCTAGAGACTAAAATTAAGGGGAACCCCACGCCAATTTTTTTTAATAATAAATCCTTTATTTTAATACTAAATGACAAGTACAGTAACCAACACTGTCACTGTACTTATTATATATGTGACTGACATGTTTCTATCTATCTAATCTATGTGTGAAGCTCTATTCTGTCTGTTATAAATTGTCGGGTACAGATGCTGAATTGCCGGCCGGCTTTTTTAAAGAGACGGTGCATGAAAACACTATTATTTTTTTTAATAAATCCTTTGCAGTAAATGACAAGTACAGTAAGCAACACTGTCACTGTACTTCATATATATGTGACTGACATGTTTCTAGCTATCTAATCTATGTGTGATTCTCTATTCCTTCTATTCTAAATTGTCGGGTACCGATGCTGAATTGCCAGCCGGCTTTTTTAAAGAGACGGTGCATGAAAACACTAATATTTTTTTTAATAAATCCTTTGCAGTAAATGACAAGTACAGTAAGCAACACTGTCACTGTACTTCATATATATGTGACTGACATGTTTCTAGCTATCTAATCAATGTGTGAAGCTCTATTCTGTCTGTTATAAATTGTCGGGTACCGCTGCTGAATTGCCGGCCGGCTTTTTTAAAGAGACGGTGCATGAAAACACTATTATATTTTTTAATAAATCCTTTACACTAAATGACAAGTACAGTAAGCAACACTGTCACTGTACTTCGTATATATGTGGCTGACATGTTTCTATCTATCTAATCTATGTGTGATTCTCTATTCCTTCTATTCTAAATTGTCGGGTACAGATGCTGAATTGCCGGCCGGCTTTTTTAAAGAGACGGTGCATGAAAACACTATTATTTTTTTTAATAAATCCTTTGCAGTAAATGACAAGTACAGTAAGCAACACTGTCACTGTACTTCATATATATGTGACTGACATGTTTCTAGCTATCTAATCTATGTGTGATTCTCTATTCCTTCTATTCTAAATTGTCGGGTACAGATGCTGAATTGCCGGCCGGCTTTTTTAAAGAGACGGTGCATGAAAACACTATTATTTTTTTTAATAAATCCTTTGCATTAAATGACAAGTACAGTAAGCAACACTGTCACTGTACTTCATATATATGTGGCTGACATGTTTCTATCTATCTAATCTATGTGTGATTCTCTATTCCTTCTATTCTAAATTGTCGGGTACAGATGCTGAATTGCCGGCCGGCTTTTTTAAAGAGACGGTGCATGAAAACACTATTATTTTTTTTAATAAATCCTTTGCAGTAAATGACAAGTACAGTAAGCAACACTGTCACTGTACTTCATATATATGTGACTGACATGTTTCTATCTATCTAATCTATGTGTGATGCTCTATTCCTTCATGTCTAAATTGTCGGGTACCGGTGTATGCCGCTGCTGAATTGCCGGCCGGCTTTTTTAAAGAAAGCGTCTTCTGAGCAGTTTGTCAGCTTTTGGACACCTTTGAAGGTGTTTTCTATGTGTTCCTATGTGTTTTTGTTTGCCTGCCATTGGTTTTAACGGTGTTCGACGGTGTTCTAAGGTGTTCGAGGAACAGTTCGACGAACAGTTCCTCGAACATCCCGGTGTTCGACGAACCGAACCGAACCCGAACACTATGGGGGTGGCTCAACACTACATGTAACGCCCCTGTCCATGCCTACTCGTCCAAGTGTCTGTGGTGAAATGCACCCTGTGACACACAGAGTTTCTCAAAGAAGCGGTGATGTTGTGTGCGACATGCTGGTGGAGCGCAGGCACACCTTTCTTTGAGAAGTAGTGCCGACTGGGCATCTGGTACTGGGGCACTGCGACGGACATAAGGTCTCGAAAATCCTCTGTGTCCACCAGGCGGAAAGGCAGCATTTCTGTAGCCAAGAGCTTGCAGATGGTGAAATTCAACCTCTTAGCTTTCTCATGGCTAGGAGGAAATGGTCTTTTACTTGTCCACATCTGAGGGACCGAGGGCTGGCTATTGTGCTTAGACGGGGTTGATAAGGGTGTCCCCGGCAAACTGCCGGTCTGTGAGGAAGATGCAGGCGGACATGTTAGGTTGCCTTGATCCAAAGGTGGTGCTATCGATGTCGGACAGCGCTCAACACCAGCTGGTGTTACCACCTCCAAAGAAAGTGATGACCTGCCAATCACGCTGGCTGTTGCGGGTAAAGAGGTGGCAGGTCTGCGCCCCAAAACAGGTGTGACTGCTGTCCCCCCAGTCACAGAGGATGAAGAGGCCGCGGATGCACAAGATATGGCAGACGGTGGTTGGCCCGGCCGGCTAGGCCGCATTGTAGCACACTGAGCTTCCCACTGCAACTTATGCTTCATGTCCATGTGCCGGTTCATGCATGAAGTACTCAAACTATGTATTTTTTGGCCTCTACTTAGCTTTTGCTGACAAATGTTACAGATAACACGAGTTGGGTCATCTTTATCGATCTGAAAAAATGCCCAGGCTATGCAAGGCTTAGCACCCATGCGACCTGAAGAGCCACCACGACTTGTGGTCAGAGGCAGAGTTGTGTTTGAGGATGCAGTTGTTGACGTGCTTCCAGTACTACGTCTCTGTCCAGGAAGGCGCAACCTGACCTCGTCGTCACTAGCATCTTCCTCCACCTCCACTGCTGACCTCATCTCTTGGCTGACTGTGGGTTGACAGTAAGTGGGATCTCCAACCTCATCATCATCACCCTGTACGTTATCACACCCGTCGTCCTCAGAGCCAACCTGTTCCTGCCCTGACAAAAAACTAAAGTTGTCGCTCCAATCAGGTATTTGAGTCTCATCATCGTCTTCCTCATTGTCTCCACCAACAAGAGTTACAGTTTGGGAATGAGGGTCTACATTATGGTCAGAACCTTCTGCGTCTGGTCCTGGATCCGACTCATAAAGATTCTGGGCATCAGTGCATTTCCTCGTCTGAATTCACAGAAGCGCTGGAGTCGACCTCTGATTCCCAGGCTATAGTATGAGTAAACAGCTCTGCAGACTCAACCATCTGTTCTACCTCATACTCAGACGGGCAGCTGGAGATTTGGGAGCTGTGAGGAAGCAAGTGCGATTGGGGTGACACCATTGAGGACTGGAGTATTTGTGATGTTGAAGTTGATGTGGAGGAGAGCCCACTTAAAGGAGCACTTGATATCCGTTGAAGCACCTGCTGTTTTTGTGCCTCATCTGGAATTTGTAGCGATTGGCGTGGCCGTAAGAAAGGGATCTTATCACATTGTCCGCTTAAAGAAGTAGACATTTTAGTTTGGCTGGAAGATGGTCTTTCTTCTGCAGATGTTACTGTTGCTTTAACACCTACCCCACGGACACAACCTTTTTTCCCCTTCCCAACACGCCTATTCCCCTTTCCACCAGCAGCAGGCCTTTTTCCACTCATTTTGGTGGTTAACTAATTCACAACTCTGGAGTTGTTTGCACAAAAAAACAATGGATGGGAACCGAGCAGAGCTGAGTGGCCAAACTGTGGTATTAGGCCAAAACTATTGGATGGGTTAGATGCAGAAAAAAATTATGTTCAATTTGCAATCTGATGGAGGTCAGTATAGATGGACTAATAGAACAAGTCCCACACACAGCTAGAAGCCCAAATATTTTTTCAGATTTAGATGCAGAAAAAAATTGTATTCAGTTTGCAACCTGATGGAGGTCAGTATAGATGGACTAATAGAACAAGTCCTACACACAGCTAGAAGCCCAAATATTTTTTCAGAGGTAGATGCAGAAAAAAATATATTCAGTTTGCAACCTGATGGAGGTCAGTATAGATGGACTAATAGAGAAAGTCCCACACACTGCTAGAAGGCCAAATATTTTTTCAGAGCTAGATGCAGACAAAAAATTATTTTTAATTTGCAACCTGATGGAGGTCAGTATAGATGGACTAATAGAGAAAGTCCCACACACTGCTAGAAGGCCAAATATTTTTTCAGAGCTAGATGCAGAAAAAAATTATATTCAGTTTGCAACCTGATGGAGGTCAGTATAGATGGACTAATAGAACAAGTCCCACACACAGCTAGAAGGCCAAATATTTTTTCAGAGGTAGATGCAGATAAAAATTATTTTTAACTTGCAGCCTGATGGAGGTCAGTATAGATGGACTAATAGAGAAAGTCCCACACACTGCTAGAAGGCCAAATATTTTTTCAGAGCTAGATGCAGACAAAAAATTATTTTGAATTTGCAACCTGATGGAGGTCAGTATAGATGGACTAATAGAGAAAGTTCCACACACTGCTAGAAGGCCAAATATGTTTTCAGAGCTAGACGCAGAAAATAATTATATTCAGTTTGCAACCTGATGGAGGTCAGTATACATGGACTAATAGAACAAGTCCCACACACAGCTAGAAGGCCAAATATTTTTTCAGAGGTAGATGCAGATAAAAATTATTTTTAATTTGCAGCCTGATGGAGGTCAGTATAGATGGACTAATAGAGAAAGTCCCACACACTGCTAGAAGGCCAAATATTTTTTCAGAGCTAGATGCAGACAAAAAATTATTTTGAATTTGCAACCTAATGGAGTTCAGTATAGATGGACTAATAGAGAAAGTCCCACACACTGCTAGAAGGCCAAATGTTTTTTCAGAGCTAGATGCAGATAAAAATTATTTTTAATTTGCAACCTGTTGGAGGTCAGTATAGATGGACTAATAGAGAAAGTCCCACACACTTCTAGAAGGCCAAATATTTTTTCAGAGCTAGATGAAGAAAAAAATTATGTTCAGTTTGCAACCTGATGGAGGTCAGTATAGATGGACTAATAGAACAAGTCCCACACACAGCTAGAAGCCCAAATATTTTTTCAGAGGTAGATGCAGATAAAAATTATTTTTAATTTGCAGCCTGATGGAGGTCAGTTTAGATGGACTAATAGAGAAAGTCCCACACACTGCTAGAAGGCCAAATATTTTTTCAGAGCTAGATGCAGACAAAAAATTATTTTGAATTTGCAGCGTGATGGAGGTCAGTATAGATGGACTAATAGAGAAAGTTCCACACACTGCTAGAAGCCCAATATTTTTTCAGAGGTAGATGCAGAAAAAAAATATATTCAGTTTGCAACCTGATGGAGGTCAGTATAGATGGACTAATAGAGAAAGTCCCACACACTGCTAGAAGGCCAAATATTTTTTCAGAGCTAGATGCAGATAAAAATTATTTTTAATTTGCAACCTGATGGAGGTCAGTATAGATGGACTAATAGAGAAAGTCCCACACACTGCTAGAAGGCCAAATATTTTTTCAGAGCTAGATGCAGAAAAAAATTATATTCAGTTTGCAACCTGATGGAGGTCAGTATAGATGGACTAATAGAACAAGTCCCACACACAGCTAGAAGGCCAAATATTTTTTCAGAGGTAGATGCAGATAAAAATTATTTTTAATTTGCAGCCTGACGGAGGTCAGTATGGATGGACTAATAGAGAAAGTCCCACACACTGCTCGAAGGCCAAATATTTTTTCAGAGCTAGATGCAGACAAAAAATTATTTTGAATTTGCAACCTGATGGAGGTCAGTATAGATGGACTAATAGAGAAAGTCCCACACACTGCTAGAAGGCCAAATATTTTTTCAGAGCTAGATGCAGAAAAAAATTATATTCAGTTTGCAACCTGATGGAGGTCAGTATAGATGGACTAATAGAACAAGTCCCACACACAGCTAGAAGGCCAAATATTTTTTCAGAGGTAGATGCAGATAAAAATTATTTTTAATTTGCAGCCTGATGGAGGTCAGTATAGATGGACTAATAGAGAAAGTCCCACACACTGCTAGAAGGCCAAATATTTTTTCAGAGCTAGATGCAGACAAAAAATTATTTTGAATTTGCAACCTGATGGAGGTCAGTATAGATGGACTAATAGAGAAAGTCCCACACACTGCTAGAAGGCCAAATATTTTTTCAGAGCTAGATGCAGATAAAAATTATTTTTAATTTGCAACCTGATGGAGGTCAGTATACATGGACTAATAGAGAAAGTCCCACACACTGCTAGAAGGCCAAATATTTTTTCAGAGCTAGATGCAGAAAAAAATTATATTCAGTTTGCAACCTGATGGAGGTCAGTATAGATGGATTAATAGAACAAGACCCACACACAGCTAGAAGCCCAAATATTTTTTCAGAGGTAGATGCAGATAAAAATTATTTTTAATTTGCAACCTGATGGAGGTCAGTATAGATGGACTCAGAGTATGTATCCAGCCAATTGAGCGCTCCCAGGGTCACAAGGAATGATTATCCAAAAAAAGGATTTAATTCTTCAGAAGATTTATTCAGGTTGGTAAATAGATAAAACTTATAAATAAAACAACGCGTTTCGGCTATTAAAATTAAAGATATATAGCCTTCCTCAGGACCTGAGGAAGGCTATATATATTTAATTTTAATAGCCGAAACGCGTTGTTTTATTTATAAGTTTTATCTATTTACCAACCTGAATAAATCTTCTGAAGAATTAAATCCTTTTTTTGGATAATCATTCCTTGTGACCCTGGGAGCGCTCAATTGGCTGGATACATACTCTGAACCCTATTCTTACGGACTCCAGCTGGGAGATCCGTTTAATCCAGATAGAAGCTGCATACCAGTGGACCAGCTACCCACATTAGACCAGAATTGGTCGATAAGCCTTGGTACAAGATCTACTAAAGATCTGCGCCTGTTTTTTGTTTCTCCCCCCACCAGACCTACAGCCTTGGGGTCGAACACATTGAAAGTATAGATGGACTAATAGAATGATGCTATGCCCAAAAGATTTTACTTCACTAGGTGCAGTAAAAAATTGGTATTCTATACACAGGTGGTATATCTTGCAACACAGATAGGCTACTCCACTGACTAACACACTCTGCAATAGGCCAAAAAGGATTAGCTTTGCTAGATTCAGCCAAATGCTGTGAAAAAAACTTGCACAGCACTGGCACAGACCTGCCTGGCAAAAACTGATAGGAACTGATGTAACCTAGTCCTGAAAAGGACTGCAATTACAATTAGTCTTTACTCCCACAATCTATCTATTTAAGAGCACAGACCTGCCTGATAAAAGTCGTAGGAAATGCTGTAACCTAGTCCTTAAAAGGACTGCAATCACAGCTATTCCCTACTCCCAAGCTATCTGTAGATTTGTGCGAAAATTGGCTTGAAATTAACAAGGTATAGCGCACACAGCAACAGCGGTGTCGTCTAACACGCAGCTGCAGCAGTGAGAAAATGGTGGCGACGGGGAAAATGGCTTGGTCTTATAGGGCAAGGACATGTGACATACACTGCCAATGACACATGCCCTTGCTTGTTTTAAAAAAAGCACTTCGCTCCGTGTGTGCGCTGCTGATAGGCTGACAGATTGCACCTCCCCACTGTAAATGCGGGAAAGAGAAAAAAAAATGGAGATCTTCATTATTCCTGCAGAGATCCATACCCTGCCCCTCCCCCCACCCCGCTGTTCACTCAAACTGCGTATTAACATTAATTTTCATCATTACTGAGAAAAAATCCAGTTATGATTTTGGTGCACGAACAGTTATCGAACATAACCTCGAACAGCCGAATTTTTCTCAAATCGTTCGTGTTCGCCGAACGGCTCGAACACTGCCCAAAACAGCTCGAATTTGAGATTGGCGAACAGTTTGAGTCGAACAACGCTCATCTCTAGTAATGAGCACTCATTACTAGTCAACATGCTTTTTTTGGTACAAAATGTAGCAGCTTTGCAAGTTCAGTAGTAGGAGCCCATTCATTCTAGTTGGTAGCTCAGTGGTTAGCCTTGCAGCGCTGGGGACCTGGATTCAATTCCCACCATGACAACAGTTGCAAGGAGATTGTATGTTATCCCCTTGTTTGAATGGGTTTTCTCCGAGTGCTCTGGTTTCCTCCCACACTCCAAAGACATACTGACAGGTAATTTAAATTGTGAGCCCCAATGGGGACAGTGATGATGATGTCTGTCAAGCGCTATGGAATTAATGGTTTTATTTGGAGTCACCCCCAAAATTAAAGTGGAAAAACACACTATAGGCTGATCCAACTTTGATGTAATGTCTTAAAAGCAAGCCAAAATGAGGCTCAGTATTGTGTGTGGCCTCCACGTGCCTGTATGACCTCCCTACAATGCCTGGGCATGCTCCTGATGAGGTTGCGGATGGTCTCCTGTGGGATCTCCTCCAAGACCTGGACTAAAGCATCTGTCAACTCCTGGACAGTCTGTGGTGCAACGTGACGTTGGTGGATGGAGCGAGACATGATGTCCCAGATGTGCTCAATCGGATTCAGGTCTGGGGAATGGGCGGGCCAGTTCATAGCTTCAAAGCCTTTATCTTGCAGGAACTGCTGACACACTCCAGTCACATGAGGCCTGGCATTGTCGTGCATTAGGAGGAACCCAGGGCCAAGCGCAACAGCATATGGTCTCACAAGGGGTCTGAGGATCTCATCTTTGAACCTAATGGCAGTCAGGCTACCTCTGGTGAGCACATGGAGGGCTGTGCAGCCCTCCAAAGAAATGCCACCCCACACCATTACTAACCCACTGCCAAACCGGTCATGCTGAAGGATGTTGCAGGCAGCAGATCACTCTCCACGCATCTCCAGACTCAGTCACGTATGTCACATGTGCTCAGTGTGAACCTGCTTTCATCTGTGAAGAGCACAGGGCGCCAGTGGCGACTTTGCCAATCCTGGTGTTCTGTGGCAAATGCCAAACGTCCTGCACGGTGTTGGGCTGTGAGCACAACCCCCATCTGTGGACGTCGGCGCCCTCATACCACCCTCATGGAGTCGGTTTCTAACCGTTTGTGCAGACACATTCACATTTGTGGCCTGCTGGAGGTCATTTTGCAGGGCTCTGGCAGTGCTCCTCCTGTTCCTCCTTGCACAAAGGGGGAGGTAGCGGTCCTGCTGCTGGGTTGTTGCTCTCCTACGCCCCTTCCACGTCTCCTGGTGTACTGGCCTGTCTCCTGGTAGCGCCTCCAGCCTCTGGACACTACGCTGACAGACACAGCAAACCTTCTTGCCACAGCTCGCATTGATGTGCCATCCTGGATGAGCTGCACTACCTGAGTAACTTCTGTTGGTTGTAGAGTCCGTCTCATGCTACCACGAGTGTGAAAGCACAACCGACATTCAAAAGTGACGAAAACATCAGCCAGAAAGCATTGGTACTGAGATGTGGTCTGTGGTCCCCACCTGCAGAACCACTCCTTTATTGAGGGTGTCTTGATAATTGCCAATAATTTCCATCTATTGTCTATTCCATCTGCACAACAGCATGTGAAATTGATTGTCAATCAGTGTTGCTTCCTAAGTGGACAGTTTGATTTCACAGAAGTTTGATTTACTTGGAGTTATATACGGTTGTTTAAGTGTTCCCTTTATTTTTTTGAGCAGTGTATATGTGGCACCCCAGGGGTCTGGTTTCCCACAGTAATGTAATGTTATGTCTGAGAGCAGGTGGGAGGTCCTTTGGTCAGGGATCCTGTGCATGCCACACCTCCTGCCCAGTCTTGGGAGGGGAAGACCTTCCCCTATATAAACCCGGGGCTGAAGCAGGGTTAGTCAGTCAAGGAGAGTAGAGACAAGAAACAGCAGAAGCAATACTACTACGAGTCAGGGGCTGGCAGCTGCAGAGCTCGCCCTGACTGAGAAGCTTTCTTACCGGACCCGGCGTCCGAGGCTGTGGGGACTAACTCTTACCCAGCAGCAGAAGCCGACCGGCAGGGGATTTCAGGTCCTCAGGCCCAGAAACCCGAAGGCACGGTCACACGCGTGGGACCAGCACCGCCATCGTGGAGCGGAAGCCATTAGAAGGCCCCGAGTCACCGGCCATACGGGTGAGCACCACACGGTACACTCAGGGACGTGGGCTACTTATATCCGCTTCTAGCAAGGTAGCCAGAAGAGTACAGTCAGTTTGGGAGGCCTACAACTCCGCCTGGCCAGGGGAGATCCCATCTGCTCAAGGACTGACCAGGCCCCGTTCACTAGCAAGTACTCCGGGAGGGTCTATCGTTGTTACCAGTAAAGACCCTGAATTACACCGCACCGTCTCTGAGTGGTTCCTGCTACCCCCATCATCCACATCTGCTGCCCTGAGGCCATACCCCTCCCGTTGGGGGTTATACCATCTACGCTGCACCATCCATCCACCGGCCTCAGCGGACTGTCCTGCAGCGGCAGCTCCATAGCTGCATTCAACGGGTGGCGTAGTCGTCCTACATCTACCGCTGTTACATCGCCGCTCAGTTTGACTCCCTGGGCACGGACCGGGTCACCGCCACGAGACTACAACCCTCAAGAGATCCGGCTCCGGGTAAGCTCCCGCAAGCGCAACGCAGCGCGACACAGGCCCAGGGGCGCGTCAACTTTGGCGTAGTCGGCAGGATTTCGTGCCCGCAACCACCTGGTACTGCGTGCCTGAAAAAGAGACTTTTAAAACTTACCATCCGTGAAGTTTTCCCGCCATCGGTGAAGATTCCCGCCATCCGGCGCCATTTTCAGCCTTCTTCCCGCCATCTGTGAAGATTCCCGCCATCCGGCGCCATCTTCAGCCTTCTTCCCGCCATCCGTGGAGTTTTCCCGCCGTTGGACGCCATCTTGAGGACGCCGCGCGGGAAGAAGAGGGGCGTGGACTCCGAAAGCGCGCGAGAACTGAAGCCCCGCCTCACGTCCGGACGTTGCGTAAGGTCCTGGAAGGAGCCCAGCAGACGCCGACGTCACCGGAGCGCGACGGAAGGTCCTCAACCCTGACAATCTACTGCGGGGCCGCGGCCTACGGAACAGGATCATCGCAAGGTAGGCCACGGTCCACTAGGGGGGAGGAAGATGTCGGATGCGGAGGAGAGCTTCATTGCCTCAACCCCCGCCAGCGCCACCGCTGCTGCAGTTATGCCCTTCACCATGCCCTATATCCCGGGAGCAGCTTGGCTACCCCAGTACTCAGGGGAGTCACATACCCTGCATGACTTTAGAGAAAAGCTGGATAGCCTCTTCCAGGTGTACCCCCTCACAGAAGAGCAAAAAGTGAGCATCCTGGTGGCCCAACTAACCGGGGCAGCCAAAAGGGAAGTAAAATCCTGGCCACCTGGGAGGAAGACTGTCGCAGGGATACTAACCCGGCTGAAGGACACCTTTGATACCCGCACCTCAGCCGAGATTAAGCTTAGATTCTACGGGTGCAAGCAGCGAGCGCATGAGAGTATAAGGGACTATGCACTAAACCTACAAGAGGCCCTGAGGGCCATTAAGCAGACCGACCCTGATGGAGTGGGAAACGAGGACAGGCTGTTGACCGAACAGTTTATAGAGGGACTGTATTGTAATACCCACCGAACCCAGTTGCGGGCAATGGCCTTACAGGATCCCCATCTGGGCTTTGCACAGTTCAAGGACAGAGCCATCCGGGTGCTCCGAGAACCGGCACCGGGTGGCGTTGTGACCCACAAGCGCCCTGCTATCACTTACCACCAGGAGGCGGCGCCCTTGTCGGCAGGGCCTGTGGGAGCTGATGCGCAGGCTTTGGACAATGACCCGGCTCCAGACCTACACCATCAGGTCCAAGAGCTAGCTAAGAGCGTTGCTGCGCTAACCCGAACTGTGCAGTCTTTACAGGCTTCCACCCCAGGGAAGATCCAGCTGGCATCCGGACCGGAGGACATCCCGTGGCGTCGACCAAGGAGGACCCCACCGGCCAGAGGAAGACCCAGTGACCGATACAGCGAGGACGGACGACCCATCTGCCGCCGCTGCAATCAACCTGGACATATGGCAAGGTACTGTTCTTTAAACGGGCACAACCTGGGGTAGAGGGCCAACCCCCAGGAAAAAGATCACCAGGCCCATCGAACTGGCGCGACAGATATGTGGGAGGACGTCCAGTCTTGCCTGTGGTACTGGATGGCATTCCCATGAGCGCCCTACTGGACACCGGGTCACAGGTCACCACCATCCCGTACGTGCTCTTTAAGCAGTACTGGAATGACTCGGATATTACCCGCTACCCTGACGACGACTTGAGTATCATCGCCAGCAATGGCCAGCCCGTGCCACAGATCGGATTTAAAGAGGTGACCATCAAAATCGGTAGAGTCGAACTGGCAGCACAGGGACTGATCATTGTAGATATTGACAAACACGAGAGTCACCCAAAAATAACTCTAGGAACTAATGTAATTGAAAATTGTCTTGCAGAGGTGATTTTCCTTTTACAGCAGGTTGCCAAGAACGCCAGCTCCGGCGAGCAGCGGGTGCTCCAGAAAGAGATCCGGGCACTGATGCGACGGCAACAGGTGGAACTCTCCGGCGGTGAGATTGGTAGCGTAAGAATGTGTGACCCTTTTCCTATTGCCATGCCCCCAAAAAGTGAAATGATGATTTGGTGCCGGGCAGCTATTGGTCTGAGAGGTAGAGATTACCAGGCAATGGTAGAACCAGTTTACTCGGACAGTAGGCCCACCATTTTGACAGCACGGGGGGTGGTTGATGTACGCCATGGGAGGGTGCCCGTTCGCATAATAAATATCGGGGAGAGGGAAGTGTACCTGCCCCGGTATGCCACGCTAGCCAAATTATATGCCATTAACCAAAATTCTATACAATCTGTGGAACCCTTGCCTCCATCTCACCCGGAGGAAGGTAACGGCTCTAAGAAAAACATGGAGGACTGGTGTCAGCAACTACATCTGGGTACTGACTCCACTCCCGCACACCAGAAACAAGGAGTCTATCGGGTGGTTCAGGAGTACGAGAGAGTGTTCAGTAAACACCCGTTAGACTTCGGGCGAGTCAAGGGGGTAGAACACCACATCCCCACGGGAGACCATCCTCCTATAAAAGAGAGGTATCGACCCGTACCCCCTGCCCACTACCAACACGCCAAGGGGATGCTTAGAGACATGAAGGAGGCTGGGGTGATCAGGGATAGCTGTAGCCCCTGGGCAGCTCCACTAGTCTTAGTCCGAAAGAAAGACAACACCATGAGGATGTGTGTAGATTACCGGAAAATCAATCGTATCACACACAAGGATGCGTACCCCTTACCAAGGATAGAGGAGTCATTGGCTGCTTTAAGATCTGCTAACTTCTTCTCTACCTTGGATCTCATTAGCGGGTACTGGCAGGTTCCTGTAGCAGAGGCGGACCGGGAGAAGACCGCATTCACCACCCCGATGGGACTTAGCGAGTTCACCTGCATGCCGTTCGGACTCTGCAACGCACCGGGAACCTTCCAACGACTAATGGAGTGTTGTCTGGGCCACAGAAACTTCGAGACGGTCCTGTTGTACCTGGACGATGTCATCGTATATTCCAAGACGTATGAGGACCACCTGAAACACCTGGCGGAAGTGTTCGAAGCTCTGGCAAGTTACGGCCTAAAGGTGAAACCCTCCAAGTGTCACCTCCTGAAACCAAAGGTGCAGTACCTGGGACACGTGGTGAGCGCTGACGGAGTGGCTCCCGACCCTGATAAGATCACCGCAATTAAGGAATGGCCAAGCCCCTCCAGCGTAAAAGAAGTGCGGCAGTTCCTCGGGTTGGGAGGCTACTACCGAAGGTTTATTGCCGGTTTCACCAAAAAGGCAGCACCTATGCAGGACCTCCTGATAGGCCAGTCCCGGAAGGCCAAGAACCAGAAGCCGCCCTTCAAATGGGAGGAGCTGGAAGAAGAGTCCTTCCGCCAGCTGAAGATGGCCCTCACGGGGGACGAAATCCTGGCGTACCCGGATTATAGCCAGCCCTTTATCCTCTACACCGACGCCAGTAACATCGGGCTAGGAGCCGTACTGTCCCAGATCCAGCAGGGGAAGGAACGAGTAATCGCCTACGCCAGCCGAAAACTGCGACCCACCGAAAGGAACCCCGAGAATTACAGCTCATTTAAGTTAGAGTTCCTGGCCGTAGTATGGGCAGTCACCGAGCGCTTTAAGCATTACCTCGCTTCTTCCCGGTTCACCGTGTACACGGATAACAACCCGTTGACACACCTGGACACGGCAAGACTCGGTGCCCTGGAGCAGAGGTGGATGGCCCGTCTGTCCAACTACGAGTTCACAATCAAATACCGGGCAGGACGCTCCAATACCAATGCGGACGCCCTGTCCAGGATGCCCAACCTGCCGGACGGAGGAGAAGATCCGGAGGGACTGGAAGAAGTTGAACTCCCTGCGTTCCACCGTCATGGGACTATCCAGTATTCCCACCGGGTAAGGAGTAAGCAGGCTGCTACGTTGAACCCCTTACCCCACTACAACTGGGCGGAAACGCAAGACAGCGACCCTGCCGTCCGACTGGTGAAGGAGATGCTGACTCTGCCGGAGGCTCGCCTTGAACCAGACGCTCCGGAGGAAGCCAAACAACTATGGGCAGAGAAGAGTCGACTGTTCCTTTACAAAGGGAAGTTGTGCCGCAGAATGGTTAACTCCCGGACGCATGAATTACTCTGGCAAGTAGTGGTGCCACGAAGAGACGCAGCCATGGTGATGGAGGCATACCACGACGGAGCTGGACACTTCGGGTGGAAGAAGCTGGAGTTCCTGCTGCGCGAGCGGTTCCACTGGGTAGGCATGAGGGGAACCATCGAGAAGTGGTGCAGAGACTGTGGCCCATGCAACCTGAGAAGGAAGGACCGTGCCAGCCAGAAGACTCCCCTGCAGTCCATCGTCACCCGGCAACCGTTGGAACTGGTAGCCTTGGATCATGTAAAACTGACCCCAAGCAGAAGTGGCTACGTCTACGCGTTAACCATCGTGGATCATTACTCCTGGTTTCTGGTTGTGGTCCCCGTCAAGGACTTAACGGCTCAAACAGCAGCTAGAGCCTTCCAGCAGCACTTTTGCCGTCCACACGGGTACCCGGACCAAGTGCTGATGGACCAGGGACCTGCCTTTGAAGCGGAGGTCTTCCAGGAATTCTGCAATCTGTATGGCTGCCGGAAGATAAGGACGACACCCTACCATCCGCAAACTAATGGACTTTGTGAGAAAATGAACCAGGTGGTAATGGATCTTCTAAAAACGTTGCCCCTGGAAGAACGCAGTCTGTGGCCTGAGAAGTTGCCCGATCTGGTGGACCTATACAACCACATCCCGGTAGGTTCCACCAACTGTACCCCGGCTTACCTAATGAGGGCAAGACCTGGTAAGTTACCTGTTGACCTGGAAATGGGAGTCCTGACACCCGAGGACACTTAACCAGAAACAGACTGGGACACAGAGAGGCAGCAGCAGTACCGGAGAGTACAGGAGAGCGTGGAGCGAAGTCTCTGTCAGGCTAGGGAAAGACAAGAGAAAACTTACAACCAGTATGCTCCCGCTGTTCCCCTGGTACCCGGAGAGCAGGTCTTGAAGAGGAAGAGACGGCTCCACAAGTTGGATGACCAGTGGGAGAAGGACCCGTACACCGTACTGCCCTCAAGCCACGAGAACCCGAAGGTTTGTACCATCAGTAAAGACGGAGGGGAAACCACAGCCATTGTATCCCGGGACTACCTGAAGAAGTGTCCCGAACAACTGAGGAACCCTGAAGAGGAACAAGAAGACCATCGACCCGTAGAGAAAAGGGAAGATATGGTTAGTACTGTGCTCGGGGACTTCCCTCGGTCTTGGACTCAAGTCAATGGTGCAGTTGTGGTACCCGTACTCACCTTCCTCCAACCAGCATCCCAAGCACCTACGGAGCAACAGGTAGAGCTGGAAGAACAGCCGGTCCAGGAGGCAGAAGACTCCACACAAGCAGAACAGGAGGATCAACCCTCTGCTTGCAGTGAGCCTGCCATATCCCTAGTGAGCCAGGGAACTCGTAGACAGCTGCCCAGTTTACCCTTGACAGCTCCTACACCCTGTAGTTCGGGGCCAGACAGTCAGCTCCGTAGGTCCACTAGAGCCACTAGAGGCCAGTTACCCGCACGCTGGACGATTTGAAGTGTATAAATTGTTTTATTTATGTTTACCTGTGTATTGTTGCTTGTGTATAATTTTGTGTTTCCAGTTATTTTTAGGAGTCCTTGGTGGATTTACCGGGAATCCTTGTACATAGTTGGAGCGTAACCCAGGATGGACTAGAGACTGTTAAGGACTCGGGGTAGGACAGACCCCTACCTGGTTACGTCTCCCTGTTTTGGTGAAATGGACACCTTGCTTTCTTCAAAGACTGCACCCGGTTACGGACATGCCGTGACCACCTTTATGTGTTTCTTATTGTATTGTTATTGTTATATCTTGTTATGTTTTTCTAAAATGTGTTTAGTCCCGGAGTACTAAATTTTACTAGGGGGGAATGTGGCACCCCAGGGGTCTGGTTTCCCACAGTAATGTAATGTTATGTCTGAGAGCAGGTGGGAGGTCCTTTGGTCAGGGATCCTGTGCATGCCACACCTCCTGCCCAGTCTTGGGAGGGGAAGACCTTCCCCTATATAAACCCGGGGCTGAAGCAGGGTTAGTCAGTCAAGGAGAGTAGAGACAAGAAACAGCAGAAGCAATACTACTACGAGTCAGGGGCTGGCAGCTGCAGAGCTCGCCCTGACTGAGAAGCTTTCTTACCGGACCCGGCGTCCGAGGCTGTGGGGACTAACTCTTACCCAGCAGCAGAAGCCGACCGGCAGGGGATATCAGGTCCTCAGGCCCAGAAACCTGAAGGCACGGTCACACGCGTGGGACCAGCACCGCCATCATGGAGCGGAAGCCATTAGAAGGCCCCGAGTCACCGGCCATACGGGTGAGCACCACACGGTACACACAGGGACGTGGGCTACTTATATCCGCTTCTAGCAAGGTAGCCAGAAGAGTACAGTCAGTTTGGGAGGCCTACAACTCCGCCTGGCCAGGGGAGATCCCATCTGCTCAAGGACTGACCAGGCCCCGTTCACTAGCAAGTACTCCGGGAGGGTCTATCGTTGTTACCAGTAAAGACCCTGAATTACACCGCACCGTCTCTGAGTGGTTCCTGCTATCCCCATCATCCACATCTGCTGCCCTGAGGCCATACCCCTCCCGTTGGGGGTTATACCATCTACGCTGCACCATCCATCCACCGGCCTCAGCGGACTGTCCTGCAGCGGCAGCTCCATAGCTGCATTCAACGGGTGGCGTAGTCGTCCTACATCTACCGCTGTTACATCGCCGCTCAGTTTGACTCCCTGGGCACGGACCGGGTCACCGCCACGAGACTACAACCCTCAAGAGATCCGGCTCCGGGTAAGCTCCCGCGTGCACAACGCAGCGCGACACAGGCCCAGGGGCGCGTCATATATATATATATATATACAGTGCTGTCCAAAAGTATTGGCACCCCTGCAATTCTGTCAGATAATACTCAGTTTCTTCCTGAAAATGATTGCAATCACAAATTCTTTGGTATTATTCGTTTCATTTAATTTGTCTTCAATGAAAAAAACACAAAAAGAATTGTCCTAAAGCCAAATTGGATATAATTCCACACCAAACCTAAAAAAGGGGGTGGACAAAAGTATTGGCACCATTTGAAAAATCATGTGATGCTTCTCTAATTCGTGTAACTAACAGCACCTGTAACTTACCTGTGGCACCTAACAGGTGTTGGCAATAACTAAATCACACTTGCAGCCAGTTAACATGGATTAAAGTTGACTCAACCTCTGTCCTGTGTCCTTGTGTGTACCACATTGAGCATGGAGAAAAGAAAGAAGACCAAAGAACTGTCTGAGGACTTGAGAAACCAAATTGTGAGGAAGCATGAGAAATCTCCAGGCTACAAGTCCATCTCCAAAGACCTGAATGTTCCTGTGTCTTCCGTGCGCAGTGTCATCAAGAAGTTTAAAGCCCATGGCACTGTGGCTAACCTCCCTAGATGTGGACGGAAAAGAAAAATTGACGAAAGATTTCAACGCAAGATTGTGCGGATGGTGGATAAAGAACCTCGACTAACATCCAAACAAGTTCAAGCTGCCCTGCAGTCCGAGGGTACAACAGTGTCAACCCGTACTATTCGTCGGCGTCTGAATGAAAAGGGACTGTATGGTAGGATACCCAGGAAGACCCCACTTCTTACCCTGAGACATAAAAAAGCCAGGCTGGAGTTTGCCAAAACTTACCTGAGAAAGCCTAAAACGTTTTGGAAGAATGTTCTCTGGTCAGATGAGACAAAAGTAGAGCTTTTTGGGAAAAAGCATCAACATAGAGTGTACAGGAAAAAAAAAGAGGCATTCAAAGAAAAGAACACAGTCCCTACAGTCAAACATGGCGGAGGTTCCCTGATGTTTTGGGGTTGCTTTGCTGCCTCTGGCACTACACTGCTTGACCGTGTGCAAGGCATTATGAAGTCTGAAGACTACCAACAAATTTTGCAGCATAATGTAGGGCCCAGTGTGAGAAAGCTGGGTCTCCCTCAGAGGTCATGGGTCTTCCTGCAGGACAATGACCCAAAACACACTTCCAAAAGCACTATAAAATGGTTTTAGAGAAAGCACTGGAGACTTCTATTGTGGCCAGCAATGAGTCCAGACCTGAATCCCATAGAACACCTGTGGAGAGAGCTCAAAATGGCAGTTTGGAGAAGGCACCCTTCCAATATCAGGGACCTGGAGCAGTTTGCCAAAGAAGAATGGTCTACAATTCCAGCAGAGCATTGTAAGAAACTCATTGATGGTTACCGGAAGCGGTTGTTCGCAGCTATTTTGGCTAAAGGTTGTGCAACCAAGTATTAGGCTGAGGGTGTGAATACTTTTGTCTGGCCCTTTTTTGGAGTTTTGTGTGAAATGATCAATGATTTGATTTTTGCTTCATTCTCTTTTGTGTTTTTTCCTTGCAAGCAAATTAAATGAAGAGAATAATACCAAAGAATTTGTGATTGCAATCATTTTCAGGAAGAAACTGAGTATTATCTGACAGAATTGCAGGGGTGCCAATACTTTTGGCCAGCACTGTATATATATATATATATATATATATATATATATATATATATATATATACTGTGTATATATATATATATATATATATATTTGTGTATGTATATATATCTATATATATATATATATGTGTATGTATATACAGGGGTGGATTAAGAGTAGCAAGGGCCCCGGGCAGTTTAGAAGGCGCGGGCCCACCCCCCCACACACACACACACCTGATGTATCACATGTCACATGATCCCCTGTGATAGATCTTGTGATAGTTCACGTGAAATTAATTTGGCACAATATTAATTATAATAATTTTTTTTAGGCTGTGTGCCCACTATGCATTTTTTAAGCGTTTCCGTAGGCAATTCCGCTGCAGAAACGCTTAAAAAACGCTTGGTAGAAGGTCTGCCATGTTTCCCAATGATAATCCGCATTTGCTGTGCACATGCTGCGGAAATTTCCGCTGCGGATTATCATTGCGGAAAAATCCGCAGCATTACCAATTATTTTGCGGAAGCGCGGCATTTTTGCCGCCATTGACTTGCATTGGAACGCATGGAATCCGCATCACTGCATCTGTACATGCGGATTCCATGCGTTTCAATGTGCGGATGGTACCCAGGTCTGAAGAAGAGGAGCCTCTCCTCCGGACCCGGGTACTTTAGAACCTGTAAAAAAAGAATAAAATAAAAAATAAATATTATACTTACCTTCTGATGGCCCCCGGTGTCTTTATCCGATGCGTCCTGGCTTGCCGGCAGCTCGCGATGGTCTGAAAAGGACCTGTCGTGACGTCATTTAGTCATGTGACGGCTCACGCGACCGCTGACGTCAGCAGGCCATCAGAACGTAATTATATATTTATTTTTTACCATTTTTTTACGGTGACACTATATAAATCCATGCCGGTTGCATGGATTTATATAGTGTGACCAAGTTGTCAAGCACTTTCCAAGTGATGCTAAAATTGCTTGGAAAGCGCTTGTCAACCGCATGCGGAAATGCATGTGAAGAACACTTCACTTCCGCTTGTCCCTGGCAGGAAAAACGCATGCAAAATCCGCATGCATTTTTTCTGACAGGGAGATGCAGAAATGCTCAAAAAAAATCCGGAGCATTTCTGCATCGTGGGCACATAGCCTTACATTAATTGTATGACTCAATATTGAGCACACATAGCCATCTATACACAGTGGGAGGTCGCACGTAGCCATCTATACAGAGCAGGAGGCCGCACGTAGCCATCTATACACAGTGGGAGGCCGCACGTAGCCATCTATACACAGCAGGAGGCTGCAAGGTGCCATCTATACACAGCGGGAGGCCGCACGTAGCCATCTATACACAGCAGGAGGCTGCATGTAGCCATTTATATACAGCGGGAGGCCACACGTAGCCATCTATACACAGCAGGAGGCCGCACGTAGCCATCTATACACAGCAGGAGGCTGCACGGCGCCATCTATACACAGTGGGAGGCGGCACGTAGCCATCTATATACAGCGGGAGGCGGCACGTAGCCATCTATACACAGCGGGAGGCCGCAAGGCGCCATCTATACACAGCAGGAGGCCACATGTAGCCATCTATACACAGCGGGAGGCCGCACGTAGCCATCTATATACAGCGGGAGGCCGCACGTAGCCATCTATACACAGCGGGAGGCCGCAAGGCGCCATCTATACACAGCAGGAGGCCACATGTAGCCATCTATACACAGCGGGAGGCCGCACGGTGCCATCTGTACACAGCGGGAGGCAGCACGTAGCCATCTATACACAGCAGGTGGCCGAATGGCGCCATCTATACACAGCGGGAGGCCGCAAGGTGCCATCTATGCACAGCAGGAGGCCGCACGGTGCCGTCTATACACAGCGGGAGGCCGCATGGCGCCATCTATACACAGCGGGAGGCCACAAGGTGCCATCTATACACAGCAGGAGGCCGCACGTAGCCATCTATACACAGCGGGAGGCCGCACGTACCCATCTATACACAGCGGGAAGCCACACGTAGCCATCTATACACAGCAGGAGGCCGCACGTAGCCATCTATACACAGCGGGAGGCCGCACATAGCCATCCATACACAGCGGGAGGCCACACGTAGCCATCTATACACAGCAGGAGGCCGCACGTAGCCATCTATACACAGCTGGAGGCCGCACATAGCCATCCATACACAGCGGGAGGCCACACGTAGCCATCTATACACAGCAGGAGGCCGCACGTAGCCATCTATACACAGCGGGAGGCCGCACGTAGCCATCTAAACACAGCAGGAGGCCACATGTAGCCATCTATACACAGCAGGAGGCCACACATCGCCATCTTTATACAGTGGGAGGCCGCACGTAGCCATCTATACATAGCGGGAGGCCGCACGTAGCCATATATACACAGCGGGAGGCTGCATGTAGCCATTTATACACAGCAGGAGGCTGCACGTAGCCATCTATATACAGCGGGAGGCTGCAGGTAGCCATCTATATACAGCGGGAGGCCGCACGTAGCCATCTATACACAACAGGAGACGGCACGTAGCCATCTATACACAGCAGGAGGCTGCACGGCGCCGTCTATACACAGCAGGAGGCCGCACTTAACCATCTATATACAGTGGGAGGCCGCACGTAGCCATCTATACACAACGGGAGGCCGCAATTAGCCATCTATATACAGCGGGAGGCTGCACGTAGCCATCTACACACATCGGGAGGCCGCACGGTGCCATCTACACACAGCAGGAGGCCACATGTCGCCATCTATAGACAGCGGGAGGCCGCACTTAGCCATCTATATACAGCAGGAGGCCGCACGTAGCCCTCTTTACACAGCGGGAGGCCACACGGCGCCATCTATACACAGCGGGAGGCCGCACGGCGCCATCTATACACAGCAGGAGGCCACACGTAGCCATCTATACACAGCAGGAGGCCGCACGGTACCATCTATACACAGCAGGAGGCCTCACATAGCCATCTATACACAGCGGGAGGCCGCACGTAGCCATTTATCTACAGCGGGAGCCTGCACGGCGCCATCTATACACAGCGGGAGGCCACACGTAGCCATCTATACACAGCGGAAGGCCGCACGTAGCCATCTATACACAGCGGGAGGCCGCACGTAGCTATCTATACACAGCGGGAGGCCACACGTAGCCATCTATACACAGCGGGAGGCCGCACGTAGCCATCTATACACAGCAGGAGGCCGCACATAGCCATCTATACACAGCAGGAGGCCGCACGTAGCCATCTATATGTGTCACCCTGGCCTGGATGCCACAAGTGTAATTAAAGCTGTGTCTGAGAGCAGGGGGGAGGTTCTCTGGTCAGGGGAACATTAGCATGCAATGCCTCCTGTCTCAGGCCAGTAGGGGGAGCTGGCTGCCCCTATAAAAGCTGGTGCTGGGGGCAGAGTTAGAGAGAACTTGATGGCCTTTCTCAGCACTGAGACTTGTCCCAGAGCAGAGCAGGGACAGACAGTTGCACTGCACCTAAGAGGAAGTGTGGCAGGAGGAGAGCCACAAGCCAGAGACAAGAGGCGAAGAGAGCCTGTCTTGGCAGAAAGAGGACTTAATTTACCAGACTTTGGTGTCTGAGGCTGGAAGGATTCCACATCCCCCAGCAGATAACCAGTCCGCAAGGGACTGTATATTCCTTGGCCTAAGAAGCCTGGAGGCCCTGCCACAACCAAAGGGACCAGTAAAGCCGTACAAGGCTGGGAGCAGAAAGTAACCCACGTCGCAGGCAATACAGGCGAGAATACACGGAAAGCTCGGAAACGTGGGCTGTTACCCTATAACGAGGAGATAGCCAGAAGGAGCGCAGAAAACACGGTAGGCCTACACCCTCACCCTGACCAGGGCCAATTTCCCCTTTGCTCTCAGACATCCAGGTCCCCTCCTAGCTGGGGCTGTTTGTGCGTCAATTTACCTGTTCTAGTAAAGACCCTGGACTGCAACCTGTTGTCTGTGTGCTCCTTGCTCCTCCAGCACTATCAGCACTGGGATTCTCACTACCATCACTCCCACCATCCATTATACTGCCCTGGGGCCGCACTCTTCCCGTGGGGAGTCACACTACCCTAGCTGCACACCTCATCAGCCCCAGCGGTTTGCATGCAGCGGCGGTTCCTAATAACCGCAGTCCACGGGTGGCATAGTCGGACATTATCAGCAGAACGTAGCAGACTACCATTGGCTTGACCACCCTGAGCCACGGAACCGGGTCGCCACTACTACCCCCATCGTCTCCCTATTGCCCGGATCCGAGTGCCCCACGGCCCAGGGGGCGAGTTAGCTTTGGCGTGGTCGGCAGGATTTCGTGCCCGCAACCACCGGGTACTGCGTGCCTGAAAAAGACTTTTGTAACTTACCTGTGGCGAAGTTTCCCGCCGTCCGGAGTCGTTTCCCGCCATCCGTAGCCGATTCCCGCCATCAGACGCCATCTTGGACCGTTTCCCGCCGTCTTCTGCCGTCTTCCCGCCATCCGCAGCTGTTTCCCGCCATCGGACACCATCTTCAGGAAGCCACGCGGGAAGAAGAGGGGCGTGGATGTCAAAACCGTGCGAGATCCGAAGCTCCGCCCCACGCACCGACGCTGCGCAAGGTCCTGGAAGGGAGAGAGAGCGACGCTGACGTCATCAGGACGCGGCGCCAGGTCCTCGTCCATAGTAGCAGCAGCGGAGCCGCGGCTTACAGAAGAGGATCGTCGGAAGGTAGGCCACGCTTAACTAGGGGGGAGGAAGATGTCGGACACAGAGGCCCCCATTACCACCAATGCAGCTGCAGCAGCGGTGATGCCCTTTTCCCTGCCCTACATCCCTGGAGCGGCCTGGCTGCCCAAGTACTCAGGGGAGCCCCATGCCCTAACTGACTTCAAGGAAAGGCTGTACAGTTTGTTCCACGTTTACCCCCTGACAGAGGAACAGAAGGTCAGCATACTAACAGGGCAGTTAACTGGCGCTGCCCAAAGGGAGGTAAAATCATGGCCCACTGAGGAGAAAAGGACTGTGAAGGGTATTCTGGCCCGGCTGCGGGGTACCTTTGACACACGTACCTCCGCTGAAATTAAAATGAGGTTCTATGGATGTAAGCAGCGGGCACAGGACAGCATCAGAGACTATGCCCTAAATTTGCAGGAAGCCCTAAGGGCCATCCAACAAACTGACCCTGGCAGTGTGCAGGAAACGGATAAATTACTAACCGAACAATTCATAGAAGGTCTGCTGTCCAGCGCCCACAGGGCCCAACTGCGCCTCATGTTCTTTCAGAACCCTGATCTGACCTTTGCCCAATTTAAGGACAGGGCCATAAGGGTGCTCCGTGAACCTGCAACCAGTTGCGCTATAAACCCCCGGCGCCCTGCTCTCACCTACCACCAGGAGGCGGCGCCCTCCTCTATGGACTCCGTGGGGGCTGATGGACAGGCCCTGAACCAAGCCCCGTCGAAAGATCTGCACCACCAAGTCCAGGAGCTGACCAGGAGCGTCGCGGCGTTGACCAGGACCGTCCAGGCATTGCAAGTGGACCCGTCAAGACCCATCGAGCTGGCTTCAAGTCCGGAGGATGTCCCGTGGCGTCGACAGAGGAGGATCCCGTCATTCCGAGGGAGGCCCACAGACCGCTACGCAGAGGATGGACAGCCCATTTGCCATCGATGCAACCAGCCCGGACACATTTCCAGGTACTGTAATTTAAACGGGTCCAACCTGGGGCAGAGGGCCAACCCCCAGGCATAAGATCACCAGGCCCTTATAATTGGCGTTATAAGTACGTTGGGGGGCGCCCGGTTTTACCCGTGGTGCTGGACGGTATCCCCATGAGCGCCTTGCTGGATACTGGGTCGCAAGTAACCACTATCCCTTATGTACTTTTTAAGCAGTATTGGACTGATGCTGATATCACACGGTATCCAGACAGTAACTTGAGCATCATCGCCAGTAATGGCTTACCCGTGCCGCAGATGGGGTTCAAGGAGATGACCATTAAAATTGGTAAAGTTGAACTGCCGGCACAGGGAGTGATTATTGTGGACATTGACCGTCATGAAAGTCACCGTAAAATAACTGTGGGTACTAACATAATTGAAAATTGTCTTTCAGAGGTAATTGTAATTCTACAACAGGTGGCGGTGAATGCTAGTTCCAGCCAACAGAGAGTCCTCAACAAGGAGATAAAAGCCCTGATGAGACGGCAGCAGGTAGAACTGTCTGGTGGTGAGATCGGTAGCGTAAGACTGAGTGACCCATTCCCCATTTCCATGCCTCCCAAAAGTGAAATAATGATCTGGTGTCGGACTGCAATCGGGTTGAGAGGTAGAGACTACCAAGCCATGGTAGAACCCGTGTACTCAGACAGCAGGCCCACCATTTTGACCGCCCGGGGGGTGGTTGATGTCCGTCATGGGAGGGTGCCCGTCCGCATCCTCAACATTGGGGAGAGGGAAGTACACTTACCCAGGTACGCTACACTCGCCAAACTGTTTGTCGTCGAACACAAAGCTATCAGGGCCGTGGAACCCTTGCCTCCATCTCCACAGGCGGAGGGTAATGGCTCCCAGAAACAAAAGGAGGACTGGTTCCAGAAACTCCACGTGGGTGCTGACTCCACTCCCCTGCACCAAAAACAAGGAGTCTACCGGGTGGTACAGGAGTACGAGAGAGTCTTTAGTAAGCACCCGCTAGACTTCGGCAGAGTAAAGGGGATAGAACACCACATCCCCACAGGGAGCCACCCACCGATAAAAGAAAGACACAGACCTGTACCCCCTGCACACTACCAGAACGCAAAGGGCATGCTAAGAGAGATGAAAGAAGCTGGGGTCATTAGAGATAGCTGTAGCCCCTGGGCAGCCCCCTTGGTTCTTGTCAAAAAGAAAGACGGCACCATGAGAATGTGCGTGGACTATAGACAAATCAACCGTATCACCCACAAAGACGCATATCGGCTGCCTAGAATAGAGGAGTCTTTAGCCGCACTAAAATCAGCTAACTTCTTTACTACTTTGGACCTTACTAGCGGGTACTGGCAGGTTCCTGTGGCAGAGGCTGACAAGGAGAAGACCGCCTTCACCACCCCGATGGGACTGAGTGAGTTCAACTGTATGCCTTTCGGGCTCTGCAACGCACCAGGGACCTTCCAGAGGCTGATGGAATGCTGTCTAGGGCACCGAAACTTCGAGACGGTCCTCCTTTACCTGAACGACGTGATCGGCTATTCGAAGACCTACGAGGACCATCTCAAGCACCTGGCCGAGGTGTTCGAAGCCCTGGCAGGCTATGGCCTGAAGGTGAAACCATCGACGTGTCACCTGCTGAAACCAAAGGTCCAGTACCTAGGGCACGTGGTAAGCGCGGAAGGAGTGGCCCCCGACCCTGACAAGGTCACGGCAATCAAGAGCTGGCCAAGCCCCTCGAACATCAAAGAGGTGAGACAGTTTCTCGGGTTGGTAGGCTACTACCGAAGGTTCATCCCCGGGTTCACTAAGATGGCAGCTCCTATGCAGGACCTCCTGATCGGACAGTCTAAGTCCAGGAGCCAAAATCCGCCCTTCAAGTGGGATAAACCGGAAGAGGAGTCCTTCCGCCAGCTAAAGATGGCCCTCACAGGGGACGAGATCCTGGCCTACCCTGATTATGGCCAGCCTTTCATTCTCCACACAGATGCCAGTAATGTGGGACTGGGAGCCGTATTGTCCCAAAACCAACAGGGCAGAGAAAGGGTGATCGCATACGCCAGCCGGAAGCTGAGGCCCACCGAGAGGAACCCGGAGAATTACAGCTCCTTCAAGCTAGAATTCTTGGCGGTGGTGTGGGCCGTGACGGAACGCTTCAAACATTACCTGGCCTCCGCAAAGTTCACCGTGTACACGGACAACAACCCATTGACACACCTGGACAATGCAAGACTGGGTGCCCTAGAACAGCGGTGGATGGCCCGTCTCTCCAACTATGACTTCGTGATCAAGTACCGGGCCGGCAAAACCAATGCCAATGCAGACGCCCTGTCGAGGATGCCTCACTTACCTGAAGGTGACGAAGACCCAGAAGAGCTGGAGGAGGTAGAACTCCCCGCGTTTCACCGGTATGGAGCTGCTCAATACTCCCACCGCGTGAAGGAGGAGGATCTAACAACCGTGATGATCAATCCCCTACCTCACACCAGCTGGGCCGAGACCCAAGATAGTGACCCTGCCATCCGCCTGGTGAAAGATCTGCTGACCCAGGAAGACGCCCGCATGGATCCGGATGCCCCAGAGGAAGCCAAGCAGCTATGGAAAGAGAAGAGCAAGCTGTTCCTCTACGAAGGCAAGTTGTGCAGAAGGATTGTCAACCACCGGACGCACGAGCTGACCTGGCAAGTCGTGGTTCCAAGGCGGGATGCAGCTATGGTCCTGGGAGCTTACCATGACAGAGCGGGGCACTTCGGTTGGAAGAAACTGGAGTTCCTGCTAAGAGGAAGATTCTTTTGGGTTGGCATGAGAGGAGCTGTAGAAAAGTGGTGCAGAGACTGTGGCCCTTGTCACCTAAGGAGGAAGGACCGCACCAGCCAGAAGACACCCTTGAGGCCCATCGTCACCACGCAGCCTCTTGAGTTGGTAGCTCTAGACCACGTCAAGTTGGCTCCAAGCCGGTCAGGGTACATCTACGCCCTGACAATCGTGGACCACTATTCCCGTTTTCTAGTGGTGGTCCCGGTAAAGGACTTGACAGCCCAAACAGCGGCCAGAGCCTTCCAGCAATATTTCTGCCGTCCACACGGGTATCCGGAACAGGTCCTGACAGACCAGGGTCCAGCGTTCGAGGCTGAAATCTTCCAGGAGTTCTGCAACCTCTATGGCTGTAAGAAGATTCGGACAACGCCTTACCATCCACAAACCAACGGGATGTGTGAGAAGATGAACAATATAGTCATTGATCTCCTGAAGACGTTGTCCCTGGAGGAACGCAGCCTGTGGCCAGAAAAACTGCCGGACCTGATAGACCTATACAACAATATCCCGGTGAATGCTACAAACTGCACCCCGGCTTACCTGATGCGAGCTAGACCAGGTAAGCTGCCCGTAGACCTGGAGATGGGAGTCCTAATACCTGAGGACACCTCCCCGGATGCTGACTGGGATACGGAAAGGCAACTGCAGTACAAGAAGGTACAGGAGAGTGTGGAGAAGAGCCTGGCCCAGGTGAGAGAGAGGCAAGAAAAACTCTTCAATCAACACGCCCCTGCTGGTCCCCTAGAACCTGGTGAGCAAGTCCTAAAGCGAAAAAGAAGGCTACATAAGTTGGACGACCAGTGGGAAAGGGAACCCTACACCGTGCTGCAGTCTGATCACGACAACCTGAAGGTGTGCGTGATCACCAAGGACGGAGGAGAAACCACTAGCACCGTCTCCAGAGACCACCTCAAAAGATGCCCCGAGCAACTCCGTAGTGCAGAAGAGGATCAGAGTGACCTTGAACCCGCAGAGGACAAGGAAGAAATGATCAGCACCGTTCTCGGAGAGTTCCCTCAGTCCTGGACTCGCATAAACGATGCCATAGTGGTACCCGTCCTGCATTTCCTGCAACCGGCACAGCAACAACCAGCACCAGAGCCGGAAGGTGAAGAGGAGCAAGCGGTTCCAGAGGCAGAAGAGCCTGTACCAGCAGCCCAGTAGAGTCAACCCTCTGACAGTGAGCCTGCCATGCCTGCGGTAAGCCAAAGGACCCGCAGACAGCTGCCTGCCCTACCTGTACACCCAGCTGGTAGTTGTACCCCTAACGCTAGTGGGGAAAGCCAGGTTGGTCCACCACCAGACAGTGGGCTACGTAGGTCAACCAGGAGCACAAAGGGGCAGATACCCGCTCGCTGGAGAATATAGGATGTACTAAAAGTGTAAATAACCCTGTTGCCAAAAGTTACATGCATGTTTGGTAATTCTGTGTTTCAGTTTCTTGCAGTTACCGTAAGGACTCACAGGTTATGGACTTTTTATAACCGGGACCTTGTATGGACTGCGTTCAGAGCCTAACCCAGGAATGAACTAAGACTGTGAAGGACTTGGGGTAGGACAAACCCCCACCTGGTTAAGGCTCCCCGTTGTGCTGGTGATATGGACACCCGGTCACAGGCCACACTGTGACCTTAAGAACTCAATTTGTGCGTCGTCTGTCTATTAATGTTTTATTGTTATGCATATTGTCTTTGTTTACTGTTTAGTCCCGGAGTACTAAATTTCACTAGGTGGGAATGTGTCACCCTGGCCTGGATGCCACAAGTGTAATTAAAGCTGTGTCTGAGAGCAGGTGGGAGGTTCTCTGGTCAGGGGAACATTAGCATGCAATGCCTCCTGTCTCAGGCCAGTAGGGGGAGCTGGCTGCCCCTATAAAAGCTGGTGCTGGGGGCAGGGTTAGAGAGAACTTGATGGCCTGTCTCAGCA
Organism: Phyllobates terribilis; assembly: GCF_046119375.1. Taxonomy (NCBI): domain Eukaryota; kingdom Metazoa; phylum Chordata; class Amphibia; order Anura; family Dendrobatidae; genus Phyllobates; species Phyllobates terribilis. The sequence goes on from NW_027362765.1 coordinate 530,423,926, forward strand.
CTGAGACTTGTCCCAGAGCAGAGCAGGGACAGACAGTTGCACTGCACCTAAGAGGAAGTGTGGCAGGAGGAGAGCCACAAGCCAGAGACAAGAGGCGAAGAGAGCCTGTCTTGGCAGAAAGAGGACTTAATTTACCAGACTTTGGTGTCTGAGGCTGGAAGGATTCCACATCCCCCAGCAGATAACCAGTCCGCAAGGGACTGTATATTCCTTGGCCTAAGAAGCCTGGAGGCCCTGCCACAACCGAAGGGACCAGTAAAGCCGTACAAGGCTGGGAGCAGAAAGGAACCCACGTCGCAGGCCATACAGGCGAGAATACACGGAAAGCTCGGAAACGTGGGCTGTTACCCTATAACGAGGAGATAGCCAGAAGGAGCGCAGAAAGCACGGTAGGCCTACAGCCTCACCCTGACCAGGGCCAATTTCCCCTTTGCTCTCAGACATCCAGGTCCCCTCCTAGCTGGGGCTGTTTGTGGGTCAATTTACCTGTTCTAGTAAAGACCCTGGACTGCAACCTGTTGTCTGTGTGCTCCTTGCTCCTCCAGCACTATCAGCACTGGGATTCTCACTACCATCACTCCCACCATCCATTATACTGCCCTGGGGCCGCACTCTTCCCGTGGGGAGTCACACTACCCTAGCTGCACACCTCATCAGCCCCAGCGGTCTGCATGCAGCGGCGGTTCCTAATAACCGCAGTCCATGAGTGGCGTAGTCGGACATTATCAGCAGAACGTAGCAGACTACCATTGGCCTGACCACCCTGAGCCACGGAACCGGGTCGCCACTACTACCCCCATCGTCTCCCTATTGCCCGGATTCCGAGTGCCCCACGGCCCAGGGGGCGAGTCAGATACACAGCGGGAGGCCGCACATAGCCATCTACATACAGCAGGAGGCCACATGTAGCCATCTATACACAGCGGGAGGCCGCACGGTGCCATCTATATACAACGGGAGGCCGCACGTAGCCATCTATACACAGCGGGAGGCCGCACGGCGCCCCCCCCAGAGACAGCGGGAGGCCGCACGCAGTCACGCATACACAAACATAGAGACATATACATACATACATGCATAAACACAATTGAAACACAAAAATACATATAAACAGACATCACACAATGATATCTGCCTGCACACACACACACTCACACAGACACTCACACACACAAACACACTCAAACACACTCACACACACACTCTCACACACATTCACCATCCCCTGGCTCCAGTCTTCCAGCTCCTCTCCGGTGCAGCAGTGCAGGCCGGGCGCGCACTGCGTGACGTCACACTAGCCGAGACGGCCGCGCACAGGGCCGTGTCTCCTAGCAGTGACACGACCGGGCCAGCACAGGAAAGTTAACAGCTGCAGTGCTGGCCCGGCCGAAGAAGAAGAAGCGGCCGTGCGCCGCTGCTGGGGGAGTGGTTCGAGGGCCCCCCTGCCACTGTCTGCCGGTATGTGCCGTGGCGCCGCACATATAATGAGGGCAATCTGGCCATAAACACCCCGGAGGCCCGGGGCCCCGGGTGGTATCCCAGATTGCCCTCATTATAATCCGCCTATGTGTATATATATATTCTCATACTCTTTAATCAGCCTCTTACCTCTACAGGGAAAAGTGCTTGTCACACAGGGATAACCATACACTGTTCTTTCACCAATGCACTAAAAGAAAGTTCTTGCTGAGTCCTGGCAACTACAACTTTATCAGCAGCTCAGAGACAGTATTCAATAGAAACCAAAAAGAAGAGAACTGAAGTGAAGGCCAAATGTAAGTAAGTGGGCAAAGAGTTGGTCTGCAGGAGAAATGCAGCAAGATGAAAGCAGGAGTCTAAAAACACGAGATTAAATACAAATATATGAGATTATATGTAAGAAGAAACTGCTGAGTACATGAATCCAAAAGTACACATGGCAAAGTGTAAATTTAGTGATACAATACATATGCAAAAGTAAAAGTATGGTACAATTATAATGGTGGTCTATACAAAACTAGAAAAAAATATTAAAGGGCAGTGCTAGGTAAATATACAGAGAATGATGGAGTGAACATAATATAGAGTCAAAACAAAATTTGAAAACTGGACAGTATACTGGAATGTGGCAAAATAAATAGATACATATATATACTGTATATATATATATATATATATATATATATATACAGTGACAAGCAAAAGAGTAACAATGCTTTGAACTTTTGGCTTTCAGGCTTCATATCTCAACATCCACTATTGCTTTGAATGTGAGACTACCATCATTTTATAGACAATCATCTTGGCTATCTCATACATAAATTTGACTTGCAACAATTTTGCATATGATTAGCTATGCAGATTCTTGTCATGTCACTGCATTGTTACTGTTTTGCTCCTAAAAATCTAAATTTAATTTTTTAATATTTTGTTAGTATTTTGTAAATCCATCTTTGGCTTTCAACACTGCCTGAATCCTTCTGGGCATGCTCTTGATCAGATTCAAGCATATCTCGACATCTGATCCCAGGTCTCTTCTACACGTTCCCAAAGTTGGTGCATACTGATCGACTCACTTGGGTATGTATACAGCCTTTTCTTCAATTGAGTTGAGGTCTGGGAACTATGAGGGCCAATCCAGCACCTTTACTTCATTGTCATTGAACCATTTCTTCGCCAATCTCGACGTATGCTTTGGGTGGTTGTCCTGCTGAAACACTATGTCGTCCTTTTCATACCCATAGCACTTAAGTGTATGAAGTAATTAGTCTTGTAAGATATTCCCATATAGCTCAGCATTGAGACCACCATCGATCCTGGTCAAGTATCCAACGCCTTTGGCTGTGAAACAATCCCATTTCATCAGGCTTCCTTCGCCAAACTTGACAGTTCCTTTAATTTTTCCATCTGTTAGCCCCTTTTCCCCTTTTTTCTTCCAGACCCATTTGAACCCAATACAGCCTAGTCTATTTACTGTCATCTCATGGCTCCAAATCACCTGTTTCCAATCTTCTACTGTTCACTTTCCGTACTTTTTTGCAAACTCAAGCTGACACTTCTTATGATGATATTGTAGTAACATAGTAACATATTTTGAATAAAAACCTAGATCCATCAAGTTTAATCTTCCACCCCCAATTGTTCTCCCTACACTAACACTATACTAACTTACTAATTAACTTCACCTTTTTTTGAGCCACCATTCAAGACTTGTGTAACATGTGTAGTGTTGACCCACCCCCGTAGTGTTCGGGTTCGGTTCGGTTCGTCGAACACCGGGATGTTCGTGGAACTGTTCGTCGAACACCATCGAACACCGTCGAACACCGTTAAAACCAATGGCAGGCAAACAAAAACAAATAGAAACACATAGAAAACACCTTCAAAGGTGTCCAAAAGCAGACAAACTGCTCAGAAGACACTCTCTTTAAAAAAAGCCGGCCGGCAATTCAGCAGCGGCATACACCTGTACCCGTCAATTTAGACAAGAAGTAATAGAGCATCACACATAGATTAGATAGATAGAAACATGTCAGTCACATATATAAGAAGTACAGTTACAGTGTTGGTTACTGTACTTGTCATTTAGTGTTAAAGGATTTATTAAAAAAAATATTAGTGTTTTCATGCACCGTCTCTTTAAAAAAGCCGGCCGGCAATTCAGCATCGATACCCGACAATTTATAACAGAAAGAATAGAGCATCACACATAGATTAGATAGATAGAAACATGTCAGTCACATATATAAGAAGTACAGTGACAGTGTTGATTACTGTACTTGTCATTTAGTGTTAAAATAAAGGATTTATAAAAAAAAAAATTGGCGTGGGGTTCCCTGTAATTTTAGTCTCTAGCGGAGGTTAAGCAGACGGCTGGGGCAGATGTTTAAAGCCTGGGAAGGGGGTAATACCCATGGAGCTTCCCAGGCTACTAATATCAGCCCCCAGCTGAATACCTAGCCTTTACTAGCTATTAAAATGGGGGACCCCCCAAAAAAAGACATGGGGTCTGTTATGCACCAGTATGGAGTTGGATTTGAAATGGGTCCAAGACCTTCTGTGGTCTCCCATTGCAGGCCAGCCAGGGCTGATGCTGCTCAGCATTGTTGTCAGCCCCAAGGGATAGCTGTTCCACGAGCCCTGCAGATAGTCTCCCAACTATTTGTGCCTAGCAGTGTTAAGCATAGGCTGCAGAGGGAGACAGGACTCGTGGAGTCCAAGTCCAGGATTCGCCGCACTGAGCATGTCCGTGACCTGGTGGATCATGATTGGTGGGTTGGCACCCACCTGACTCGGTGACCTGGCACTCCCTGATTGGTCCACGGATAACGTCACCAATAGCGCATCGCTGGGCAGGGCTTAGTCTTTATAAGGCCCGCCCACAAACATGGCGGCGCGCTCAGATCATTTGAGCTAGCTGTTTGTGGTGTGCATGCTTACTCTGGGCTCAAAGAGCCATAGCTTTAGCTAGGCAGGCCGGGCTCAAAGAGCCATAGCTTTAGTAGGCAGGTAGCTTTGCCTCGCTGACTGGCTCTATCCAGGGGGTTCGCCTTACACCCCGAGCCGCCTGTGAGCTATATAGAGCAGGTTTGCTCAGTCCGGTAGCACGCCGGCTGAGTGCTCGAATCACCGGCGGGAATCACCCGCACGCTAGCGCCGTCTCCTATAGCGTAGTGCCTGTACCGAAGACAGGGCTACTGCTCGTAGTCCGGTCACACGTCTCCCTGCGGTTCTTGGAGATTGTGTGAACCGCTTTAGCGCCAATCCCCATAGCGTAGCGCTTGTATCAAAGACAGGGCTACTGCTGTTCCCACGGACGCACATCTCCCTGCGGTTCTTGGAGATTGTGCGTACCGTCTTACCCTTCCGTGTGCATTAACACGAAGGGCTAAGATATTTGTTAGGTGCGTCGCCGGTCGCTCTCTCCTCTGTGCAGTAAATGGAGATAGAGCGTACCGCTATACCCTGTCCGGTGTGTATTTAACACGGAAGGGTTTATCTTTTAGTTGTCGTTTGCCTTTCCACCCGGGAAGTGTTCGGCAGCAGTCCTCTAGGCTGCATCGCGGACCCCGGGGTCGGTTGCGTTCCATTAAATAAAGTTGTCTGCAACCGCTCCCCCTAACAGTATCTGAGCGCCAGGGTCTTGCCGAACATGGCCGACAACCAGCAACTGCAGCGTTACGTACAGCAACTTTAGTCCAGACTTAGAACTCTGGAACAAACTGCTCCGGCTCTTGATATCACTGCAGTAGCGTCCCAGGCGGCAACTTTGGCAGCCAATATTATCAACTCGGCTGCGGCGAATACTGCAACCACTGCAAGTGCCCCATTACCCCGGTTTGTTCTCCCGGAGAAATTTTCTGGGGATAGTAAACTTTGCAGGGGTTTTATTAATGTATGTTCCATTCACATGGAGATGATGGAGGCACGGTTCCTCTCCGAAAGAGCCAAAGTGGGATATATCATCTCATTGCTTTCTCACAGGGCTCTGGAGTGGGCCACTCCTCTATGGGAGCGGAACGACCCGGTGGTAGCAAATGCGGGTCTCTTTCTTAAGACCCTAAAGAGTGTTTTCCTGGGTCCTCAGGTCACGCATGATACGGCTCTTAAGCTCCTTGCGTAGGTCCAGGGTTCGGCCACCGCCAGTCACTATGCCGTCCAGTTCAGAACCTTAGCGGCTGAACTGGATTGGTCTGAGCGGTCGCTTATCCCGGTGTTCTGGAAGGGTCTGGCTGGGCATATTAAAGATGCCTTATCTACCAGAGAGATTCCAACCACCCTGGAGGAGTTAATATCTCTTGCTGACCGTATTGACTTACGTCATGCAGAACACAGGTTAGAGCTAGAGGTTGGCAGTCCCCAGTACCTGTTGGCACCAGGCATCTTTAGACCCAAATCCAAGACCTCCGACCCGGAGCCTGAGGCTATGGATGTATCCCGTACTGAGTCTAGTTCCTCTCGTTCCCGTTCTGCACATCTCTCGGAGCACCCCGTAAATAAGGGCTCCAAGCAGCCGGTAAAACGAGTAGGGCTTACCACCGTTGGTGGGGGCACATTAAATTCTGGGTTCTCTTCCTCCAAACTATCTTATAAGGTGACCTTGTCCTTCGGTAAATCTGCAGTTACTGCCAAGGCGTGGGTGGACTCTGGTGCTGAGGGCAATTTTCTATCTTCTACATTTGCCCAGAGACATGCCATCTCTACTGAGCCACTCTCTAGCCCAATGAACATGAGTGTTGCCAATGGGTCACTCCTGGATGTGCAAATCACTCATCGGTCGATCCCTCTCACCATGTCATTTCCTGAGGGCCACCGGGAGGTTATTTCTTTTCTTATTATTCCCGGTGGATTAGACGAGGTGTTGTTGGGTCTCCCCTGGTTACGTTGTCATTCTCCACACATTGACTGGAATTCGGGGAGAATTTCTTCCTGGAGTGAGAATTGTGCATCTCAGTGTTTGGGCAAAGTCACCCGGAGGGTAGTCTCTGATCCTCCTATCATTGCGACATCCGGTACAGATTCCTTGTCGGTTTCTAGGACCCGGCCCTTGTCAGACTATGTCGCAGAGAATTCTCAGGAGGAGAGAGTGGCTGCAGTGTCCTCCAACCCGGTTCCGTTGGGGAGGATGTTTGTTTCCCCTAATCTACGGAGTATGGTGCTCTCCTGGGCTCATGCCCCTAAGTCCGGAGCTCACCTGGGGGTCAAACGTACCACTAAGTCCCTTCTACGGTCCTATTGGTGGCCCCTGTGGTGCCAGGATGTCAAGGACTTTGTTCTCGCGTGTCCCGTCTGTGCGAGAGATAAATCTTTCCACCAGAGACCGGCGGGTCTTTTCCATCTGTCACCCATGAAGGGTTCCACACATAGAGAACCGGTTATCACCTCTTGTCATGCTACTCTCTTCGCTAAAAAGGGGTACCCTGTACACCGGAGTGGTCATGGTCCTGTGAATCCTCTCTGCGACACGGTGTACCACATTTTTGCCCCCCGGCTCATTGTGGAAAATGAGAGTCAAGTGGAGGGGGATGTTAAAGGGGGGGATAATGTTAGGCGTCGGTCTGGGGCTGGATTCAAAATGGGTCCAAGACCTTCTGTGGTCTCCCATTCCAGGCAAGCCAGGGCTGATGCTGCTCATCATTGTTGTCAACCCCAACGCCTAGCTGTTCCACGAGCCCTGCAGATTGTCTCCCAGGCATTTGTGCCTAGCAGTGTTAAGCATAGGCTGCAGAGGGAGACAGGGCTCGTGGAGTCCAAGTCCAGGATTCGCCGCACTGAGCATGTCTGTGACCTGGCGGATCATGATTGGTGGGTTGGCACCCACCTGACTCGGTGACCTGGCACTCCCTGATTGGTCCACGGGTAACGTCACCAATAGCGCGTCGCTGGGCAGGGCTTAGTCTTTAAAAGTCCCGCCCACAAACATGGCGGCACGCTCAGATCATTTCAGCTAGCTGTTTGTGGTGTGCACGCTTACTCTGGGCTCAAAGAGCCATAGCTTTAGCTAGGCAGGCCGGGCTCAAAGAGCCATAGCTTTAGTAGGCAGGTAGCTTTGCCTCGCTGACTAGCTCTATCCAGGGGGTTCCCCTTACACCCCGAGCCGCCTGTGAGCTATATAGAGCGGGTTTGCTCAGTCCGGTAGCACGCCGGCTGAGTGCTCGAATCACCGGCGGGAATCACCCGCACGCTAGCGCCGTCTCCTATAGCGTAGTGCCTGTACCGAAGACAGGGCTACTGCTCATAGTCCGGTCACACGTCTCCCTGCGGTTCTTGGAGATTGAGTGAACCGCTTTAGCGCCAATCCCCATAGCGTAGCGCCTGTATCAAAGACAGGGCTACTGCTGTTCCCACGGACGCACGTCTCCCTGCGGTTCTTGGAGATTGTGGGTACCGTCTTACCCTTCTGTGTGCGTTAACATGAAGGGCTAAGATATTTGATAGGTGCGTCGCCGGTCGCTCTCTCCTCTGTGCAGTAAACGGAGATAGAGCGTACCGCTATGCCCTGTCCGGTGTGTATTTAACATGGAAGGGTTTATCTTTTAGTTGTCGTTTGCCTTTCCACCCGGGAAGTGTTCGGCAGCAGTCCTCTAGGCTGCATCGTGGACCCCGGGGTCGGTTGCGTTCCATTAAATAAAGTTGTCTACAACCGCTCCCCCTAACAGGGTCCCCCCTATTTTAATAGCTAGCAAAGGCTAGGCAGACAGCTGGGGGCTGATATTAATAGCCCAGGAAGGGTGCCATGAATATTGGCCCCCTCCCAGGCTAGAAACAACAGCCGTCAGCCACCCCAGAAATGGCGCATCCATAGGATGTGCCAATTCTGGCACTTACCCTCGCTCTTCCCACTGCCCTGTAGCGGTGGCAGTGGGGTAATAGGGCTGGCGTTGATGTCAGCTTATAATGCCAGCTGACATCAAGCCCAGGTTAGTAATGGAGAGGCGTCTATAAGACACCCCCATTACTAACCCCATAGTCAAAGTTAAAAAAAAAACACAAACACCCAGAATAAAGTCCTTTAATTGAAATAAAGACACAATTCTTTATTGTTCTAAATTAAACCATACTTACCATCACGCCCATTCCAGCTGAAGCCAACGATCTCCTGCAATAAAAGTAATATAATAAAGCAACCTCATCCTTACCTTTCCATGGTTCCCACGACTAGTGTTGAGCATTCCGATACTGTAATATCGGGTATCGGCCGATATTCGCGGTATTGGAGTTCCGATACTGAGTTCCGATTCTTTGACAATATCGGATACCGGAATCGGAAGTTCCCATAATGCCTGCACTCTGCAGTGTCTCTGAAGGATGACAAGCTGGATGGCAGCGCTCAGCTGCGATCCCGCCTGTCATCAGAATGCCATCCCAGCGTGAGAGAATTCTCCTGATTGTTTAAAAGCCGGCGGGCGGTGAAAAGCGGCCGGCTTTTAAACAATCACACAGCCCCATACTGCTTCCCCGCAGCCTCCCACCCCGATCCTGCGCACCAGGGAGCGGGGAGCGAAGGACCCTGGCGGGGAAGCCGGCAGTGAAAAGACTTCACCGCCGGCTTTACCGTTCTGTGCTGCGCTCTCCCGCCGGTTAATTCAAATGAACACCTGAGGTATCAGGTGATGCTGATCAGCTGTTCATTTGAAGTAGCCGCGGTGCCCTCAGAGGGTTCATGTGAGTTCATGCTTCACTGCATTGCATGAACTCACATGAACTTTCCCACGGCCGCACAGGTCAGCCTCACCTCCCAGACCATCAGACCCATCATGATTGGTGTGCGCGCGGTGTCTGTGCGATGTCTGCGGGTGTCTGCGTGCAGGCAGACATAGGCCGATGTGACACTACTACTCCCATCGGCCTATGTCTGTCCCCCGTCCACTCGTGCCAGCAGGATCAGCTCGATGGGAGCAGTAGTTCCCATCAGCCTGATCCTGCTATTTAAACTGCCCCTTATGTTATTTTTGCACCTATACATCTTTTATTCTTTTAGGCCCCCATATATTTTTTTGCTTTTTGGTCCCCAATAAATTTTAAATACATTTCATTGGTGACCAGTGGTTACCTAAAATAAATTACTTTATACATTACCTGTCCCCGCCGATCGCCACCTAAAATAGAGTAAAAAATAAAAAACTACACCTATACTCACCTAGACACCTAATTCCCCGAAGCCATCGATCTCCTGTAATAAAATATAAAATAATAAACCACAACCTTATCCTTACCCCTCCGTAGTAGTTCACGAGTGTCCCACGATGATCTCCAGTTTAGAGCAGCCACATAGAATGTGACCGCTCTGAACCGCTGCCGCCGCTAGAATGACGGGGCCGTAAAGCAGCCCCATCATTGCATAAGCGGGTTCGCCGGAGTTCAGGCAGTGCTGCTCCGGTTACCTCCTTTACGGCCCTGCTGTACCGTGAGAAATTCCCACGGTACAGCAGTGCCGTAAAGGAGGTCACCGGAGCAGCGCTGCCTGAATGCACTCTGGTGACCTGAGTCAGGGGCTCCCGCTGCCGGAAGCGGACGTGTTCCCGGCAGTGTGAGCTTACAGCAGCCATGCACCGCTGTCACCATCTCCAGATGCAGGAACGTGGACAGGTAACTATTTTTTTTTAGTAAACTTAGAATTAAATAAAATGGTGTGTTTTATTTCAAATAAATTATTTTTTTCTGGGTGTAGTGTGTTTTTTTCTTTTTAACACTTTGTAGGTTAGTAATGGGGGTGTCTTATAGATGCCCATCATTACTAACCTGGGCTTCATGGCAGCTGGCGCTGACATGAACCCCACCACTATTACCCCCTGTCACCGCACCAGGGCAGCGTGGAAGAGCGAGGCTAAGTGCCAGAATTGGCACATCCTATGGATGCGCCATTTCTGGAGCGGCTGACGGCTGGTGTTTCTAGCCTGGGAGGGGGCCAATATTCATGGCACCCTTCCTGGGCTATTAATATCAGCCCCCAGCTGTCTGCCTAGCCTTTGTTAGCTATTAAAATAGGGGGGACCCCACGTCATTTTTTGGGGGGGTCCCCCATTTTAATAGCTAGTAAAGGCTAGGTATTCAGCTGGGGACTGATATTAGTAGCCTGGGAAGCTCCGTGGGTATTACCCCCTTCCCAGGCTTCAAACATCTGCCCCAGCCATCTGCTTAACCTCCGCTAGAGACTAAAATTATGGGGGATCCCATGCCAATTTTTTTTTAAATAAATCCTTTATTCTATAAGACACCCCCATTACTAACCTACAAAGTGTTAGAAAGAAAAAACACACACTACACCCAGAAAAAAATAATTTATTTGAAATAAAACACACCATTTTATTTAATTCGTAGTTTACTAAAAAAAAAAAATAGTTACCTGTCCACGTTCCTGCACTGATCTCCCATGCACAGCTGTCACATCTGGAGATGTGACAGCTGTCATTGCTGCTGTAAGTGACTCGCCCCCTGGGCCTGTGTTGTGCGTGCACGTGTGTGCGGGGAATACCCGGAGCCGGATCGCTGGGGGTTGTAGTCTCCGTGGTGATGATCCGGTCCGTGCCCAGGGTGGTCAATTCAGTGGCAGTCTTATTAGTATTATAATTGTCCGACTACGCCACCCGTGGATTGCGGTCAGTGGGGACCACCGCTGCGATGCAGCCCACTGAGGCTGATGTTGTATGCGCAGCCAAGTATGGGATGACTCCCCACGGGAGAAGTATAGCCTCAGGGCAGTTAGTGCGGATGATGGGAGTGATGGTGCACGAGCGTCCCAGCACTGGTGGTGCTGGTGCGGCGAAGAAGCACAGAGACGTGTGGTTGCAGTTTCCAATGCTTTACTCACAGTTCTTTACTGGTCCTAGTCACCTCAGCACCGGCGGCGACTGCCCAAGCCGTGCTGCGTCCACCAGGCAAGGGGCTCGACCAACTCTCAGGCAATTCCAGAGCGTGGTACAGGGCTCCCTTCTCTTCCCTTCTCTGGCCGTGCCCCACCAGTGACTCTACGTTTGTCCGGCTGCCTCGGGCCTTCTCTTGGTATGCTGATTTCTGTGTCCCTCATCCTATGTGGTGTGCCTTCCTGGTAGGTGTAGTGAGGGGTCGCACCGAGATATAGTCACGACCGCCGGTCTTTGGCTGAGGATTAGTCGCCTCCACCAATTTGGGATCCGGTACCCTGTTCTGCCAACCCGTCACCCGCAATCTCCTGGGCCTATGGGGTTCCTTCTTCTCTCGTGTCTCTGGGCCTCTCTTAATGTTCTGTTCCTTGTTTCCTTTCTCTTCTGTTCCTGTTCTCTCTGCTGTTTCTGGCCTCCACTCCAGGCCTGTCTCGTGGAGCTGGGCCCAGACTGAGCCACAGCTCCCTGTCAGCCCTCTCTGGCTGAACTCCTTCTCTCACTCCTCTCCTCTGACTGTCTGACTGAACTTCTAAGATGGTGCTCACCTTATATACCTCCCTCTCTGTGTGAGCCCAGGTGACTAGCAACCAATGGGCTCCTACCTATGCCCAGAGACCCACCCCTATCTGCTCCTACACCACTGGGTTTTCCTTCCCCTCCCCACTCCAGCCAGGGACAGATACTGTCATGCCTGCACTTCTATCTAGTGGGAGCACCGTTGAGCTGTCCCTCGGAAATGTGGTGTGTGTGGTGCATGCAGCTTACTGAGTCCTGGTCCACACTCCATCCTTACCCGGGAGTGGAATATCACACCTCTGGTTTGAGGTGCAATACCCCTGTAGCAGCCGAGCCCTCGGGGTGCTACATAAGCTCACACTGCCCGGAACACGTCCTCTCCCGGCAGCGTGAGCCCCTGACTGAGGTCACCAGAGTGCATTCAGTCAGCGCAGCTCCGGTGACCTCCTTTACGGCCCTGCTGTACCGTGGGAATTTCTCACGGTCAGGAGCAGCGCTGCCTGAACTCCGGAAAATTTCTGCTTCATTTCTGCATCGTGGGCACATAGCCTAATATTGACGTGACCCCATGAATTTCGGGCTTAGGGCCAGCGGATAATACAAAGCTGGCCCTAACCCCTTTATTAGCCAGTGAGCCACCGCACCAGGGCCCTGGATGAGCTGGATACAGCGCCAGAAGATGACGCTTCTATGAACGCAACATTTTCTCGGGTGGCTGCGGACTGCAATTCGCAGCAGGGGGGGCCCACAAAGCTTGGGCCACCCTGCGCTGTGGATTCCAGCCCCCAGCTGCTTAGCTGTACCTGGTTGGACACAAAAATAGGGCGAAGCCCCACGTATTTTTTTCTTTTAACTTATTTCATGAAATTCATGAAATAATAAAAAAAAAGGGCTTCCCTATATTGTTGTGTCCGACCAGGTACAAATAGGCAGCTGGGAGTTGGGGACAGCCCGTTCCAGGATGCTGTACCTGCTGGCATAGAAAAATATGGCAAAGCCCACGTCAAAATTTTTGGGAAAATTTAATTAAAAAATAAATAATAATTTAGGGGTGGCATCTTTATTAACCCCTCAAGTGTTATTTAGTGTTAAAATAAAGGATTTATTAAAAAAAAAATTGGCGTGGGATCCCCCATAATTTTAGTCTCTAGGGGAGGTTAAGCAGACGGCTGGGGCAGATGTTTGAAGCCTGGGAAGGGGGTAATACGCACGGAGCTTCCCAGGCTACTAATATCAGCCCCCAACTGAATACCTAGCCTTTACTAGCTATTAAAAGGGGGGACCCCCCCAAAAAAAATGACGGGTGCCCACTATTTTAATAGCTAGCAAAGGCCAGGCAGACAGCTGGGGGCTGATATTAATAGCCCAGGAAGGGTGCCATGAATATTGGCCCCCTCCCAGGCTAGAAACACCAGCCGTCAGCTGTCCCAGAAATGGCGCATCCATAGGATGCGCCAATTCTGGCACTTAGCCTCGCTCTTCCACGCTGCCCTGGTGCGGTGGCAGGGGGTAATAGTGGTGGGGTTCATGTCAGCGCCAGCTGCCATGAAGCCCAGGTTAGTAATGATGGGCGTCTATAAGACACTCCCATTACTAACCTACAAAGTGTTAAAAAGAAAAAAGCACACTACACCCAGAAAAAAATAATTTATTTGAAATAAAACACACCATTTTATTTAATTCTTAGTTTACTAAAAAAAAATAGTTACCTGTCCACATTACTGCGATGATCTCCCATGCACAGCTGTCACATCTGGAGATGGTGACAGCTGTGCATGGCTGCTGTAAGCTCACACTGCCGGGAACACGTCCGCTCCCGGCAACGTGAGCCTTGACTGAGGTCACCGGAGTGCATTCAGGCAGCGCTGCTCCGGTGACCTCCTTTATGGCACTGCTGTACCGTGGGAATTTCTCACGGTACAGCAGGGCCGTAAAGGAGCTAACCGGAGCAGCGCTGCCTGAACTCCAGCGAATCCGCTTATGCAATGACGGGGCTGCTTTACGGCCCCGTCATTCTAGCGGCGGTCGCGGTTCAGAGCGGTCACATTCTATGTGGTTGCTCTAAACTGGAGATCATCGTGGGACAATCGTGGACTACTACGGAGGGGTAAGGATAAGGTTGTGGTTTATTATTTTATATTTTATTACAGGAGATCGATGGCTTCGGGGAATTAGGTGTCTAGGTGAGTATAGGTGTAGTTTTTTATTTTTTACTTTATTTTAGGTGGCTATCGGCGGGGACAGGTAATGTATAAACTAATTTATTTTAGGTAACCACTGGCTACCAATGAAATGTATTTAAAATTTATTGGGGACCAAAAACAAAAAAAATATATGGGGGCCTAAAAGAATAAAAGATGTATAGGGGCAAAAATAACATATGGGGCAGTTTAAATAGCAGGATTAGGCTGATGGGGACTACTGCTCCCATCGAGCTGATCCTGCTGGCACGAGTGGACGGGGGACAGACTTAGGCCGATGGGAGTAGTAGTGTCACATCGGCCCATGTCTGCCTGCACGCAGACACCCACAGACATCGCACAGACACCGCGCTCACACCAATCATGTTGGATCTAATGGTCTGGGAGGTGAGGCTGACCTGTGCGGCCGTGGGAAAGTTCATGTGAGTTCATGCAATGCAGTGAAGCATGAACTCACATGAACCCTCTGAGGGCACCGCGGCTACTTCAAATTAACAGCTGATCAGCATCACCTGATACCTCAGCTGTTAATTTGAAATAACCGGCGGGAGAGCGCAGCACAGAACGGGAAAGCCGGCGGTGAAGTCTTTTCACTGCCGGCTTCCCTGCCCGGATCCTTCGCTCCCTGCTCCTTGGTGCTGCGCTCCCTGCCCAGTCCTAACTTACGATCAGGATGTGAGGTGGCGAGGGGAGCGCAGGATCGGGGTCGGAGGCTGCGGGGAAGCAGTATGGGGCTGTGTGATTGTTTAAAAGCCGGCGGCTTTTTACCGCTCGCCGGCTTTTAAACAATCAGGAGAATTCTCTCACGCTGGGATGGCATTCCGATATTAGTGTCCCATTGACTTGCATTGGTTTCCGGTATCGGAATCGGTGATATCCGATACTTTTTGGGTATCGGTTCGATCCAATCCAATCCGATCCGATATTTCCCGATATCGGAAGGTATCTCTCAACACTACCCATGACAGCTTCAGCTCTGCTACATTCATATGACAGGCTGGACTGCAGCAGAACGCTGCCATCCAGCTTGCCATGCTGCAGAGACTGAGAAGCGCAGGCATGCTTGCGCTTCTCAGTGTCTGGCTGTGACGGCATTAAGATGAGCCGAGGTAATGTCCAATGAACTCAGCTCACCTCATGCACGTCACTGACAGCGTGGGAAAATTCTCAGCGCTGAGAATTTTCCCACGCTGTCAGTGACATGCATGAGGTGAGCCGAGTTCATTGGACATGAGCTCACCTCATGCACGTCACTGACAGCGTGGGAAAATTCTCCTGCACTCACCGCATGCGCAGGAGAATATTCCCACGCTGTCAGTGACGTGCATGAGGTGAGCTGAGTTCATTGGACATGACCTCGGCTCATCTTTATGCCATCACAGCCAGACACTGAGAAACGCAAGCATGCCTGCGCTTCTCAGTCTCTGCAGCATGGCAAGCTGGATGGCAGCGTTCTGCTGCGGTCCAGCCTGTCATGTGAATGTAGCAGAGCTGAAGCTGTCGTGGGAACCATGGAAAAGTAAGGATGATGTTACTTTATTATTTTACTTTTATTGCAGGAGATCGTTGGCTTCAGCTGGAATGGGCGTGATGGTAAGTATGGTTTAATTTAGAACAATAAAGAATTGTGTCTTTATTTCAATTAAAGGACTTTATTCTGGGTGTTTGTGTTTTTTTTTTAACTTTGACTATGGGGTTAGCAATGGGGGTGTCTTATAGACGCCTCTTCATTACTAACCTGGGCTTAATGTCAGCTGGCATTATAAGCTGACATCAACCCCAGCCCTATTACCCCACTGCCACCGCTACAGGGCAGTGGGAAGAGCGAGGCTAAGTGCGCCATTTCTGGGGCGGCTGACAGCTGGTGTTTCTAGCCTGGGAGGGGAGCAATATTCATGGCACCCTTCCTGGGCTATTAATATCAGCCCCCAGCTGTCTGCCTAGCCTTTGCTAGCTATTAAAATAGGGGGGACCCCACGTCATGTTTTGGGGGTCCCCCATTTTAATAGCTAGTAAAGGCTAGGTATTCAGCTGGGGGCTGATATTAGTAGCCTGGGAAGCTCCGTGGGTATTACCCCCTTCCCAGGCTTTAAACATCTGCCCCAGCCGTCTGCTTAACCTCCACTAGAGACTAAAATTACGGGGAACCCCACGCCAATTTTTTTTTAATAAATCCTTTATTTTAACACTAAATGACAAGTACAGTAATCAACACTATCACTGTACTTCTTATATATGTGACTGACATGTTTCTATCTATCTAATCTATGTGTGATGCTCTATTCTTTCAGTTGTAAATTGTCGGGTATCGATGCTGAATTGCCGGCCACCTTTTTTAAAGAGACGGTGTATGAAAGCTCTAATATTTTTTTTAATAAATCCTTTAACACTAAATGACAAGTACAGTAACCAACACTGTCGCTGTACTTCTTATATATGTGACTGACATGTTTCTATCTATCTAATCTATGTGTGATACTCTATTCTTTCGGTTCTAAATTGTCGGGTACCGGTGTATGCCGCTGCTGAATTGCCAGCTTTTCATGTTTCACTGTGAGCACTGTTCCCATCGATTTGAGCAACCACTGTAATGCCACAACCACCATGGCTGTGGCGTTACAGTGAATGGCAAACAATCCCTGCATGATTGGTGCTCTAAATAGCGCCAGACATGCAGGACACGCTTTTGGTGCACGAACAGTTATCGAACATAACCTCGAACAGCCAAATTTTTTTCAAATCGTTCGCGTTCGTCGAACGACTCGAACACCGCCCAAAACAGCTCGAATTTGAGATTGGTGAACAGTTCTAGTTGAACACCGCTCATCTCTAAACATGTGTTGCACGATGCTTGCATGGATGTCTGTGATCTTACTATTACAAAGCATACGAGTCAACTCCACTGCTGTGTTTGTCGGGCCAGAGCTGATAGACCTTGTGATGAGTCAACTTGTTGACTTCAATATTTTGCCTGGACGTCCACCTCTTGGCTTTTGAATGAATGGTTGGACTTCATGTTGTATTCTTTCAACTGTCATGACACTCATGCCAATTTTCTTGGCCAAGAAACAGCTATTGATGAGCTGGATGACTCTGTTTCTCTTAGATTGGGAAATCTTCTTAATGGGTGCTCCTTGATTCAAACCAGTGACCTTTCCCTTGGGAATCAACCTAATAACACATTGAGCTATTAGAGAATGGGAGAACAGGTTGTATTTTATATTTCTTTGCAGTCAGTATGCTTTAGTGCATATAATAGGGTGTGGCTGCCCTTTGTCTGGGCTCAGACGCTCATTCTGCCTCAGTTTTATGCTTACACTAGGGATCCAGTCTCTCTGCCCTTGTCCATATGTATGTCACTTGACAAATGGTAAGGTTTTTAATATTAGAGTTAGGACTGTCCCATAAGGGTTGCCGTGAAGTGGCGGGATGGCTTTCACATTATTTTGATCAAAATCATGTTAACTAAATACCCTTTATTATTTATTATTATTTTTGCACTGTGCGATTTATACATTTACTTTGTTATTTGGGCATTTTTCTTGTCTTTGGTTTCTCTCTGTTTAATGGCCTTGTGTGAACATGCATTTACATTTTGCATGCACATCAACTTACGTTTTAGTTCAGACTTTCAGGTTTTTTCTTTGCAGTCAGTATGCTTTAGTGCATATAAAAGGGTGTGGCCGCCCTTTGTCTGGGCTGAGAAGCTCATTCTGCCTCGGTTTTATGCTTACACTAGGGATCCAGTCTCTCTGCCCTTGTCCATATGTATGTGACTTGACAAATGGTAAGGTTTTTAATATTAGAGTTAGGACTGCCCCATAAGGGTTGCCGTGAAGTGGCGGGATGGCTTTCACATTATTTTGATCAAAATCATGTTAACTAAATACCCTTTATTATTTATTATTATTTTTGCACTGTGCGATTTACACATTTACTTTGTTATTTGGGTATTTTTCTTGTCTTTGGTTTCTCTCTGTTTAATGGCCTTGTGTGAACATGCATTTACATTTTGCATGCACATCTACTTACGTTTCAGTTCAGACCTTCAGGTTTTTTCTTTGCAGTCAGTATGCTTTAGTGCATATAAAAGGGTGTGGCCGCCCTTTGTCTGGGCTGAGACGCTCATTCTGCCTCGGTTTTATGCTTACACTAGGGATCCAGTCTCTCTGCCCTTGTCCATATGTATGTCACTTGACAAATGGTAATGTTTTTAATATTAGAGTTAGGATTGTCCCATAAGGGTTGCCGTGAAGTGGCGGGATGGCCTTCACATTATTTTGATCAAAATCATGTTAACTAAATACCCTTTATTATTTATTATTATTTTTGCACTGTGCGATTTATACATTTACTTTGTTATTTGGGTATTTTTCTTGTCTTTGGTTTCTCTCTGTATTTTATAGTATACACGGAGAAAAACAATTTTCCATCACCAGGAGCAAAACAATAACAATGCAGTGACATGACAATAATCTGCATAACTAATCATATGCTAAATAGTTGCAAGTCAAATATATGTATGAGATAGCCAAGATGAAGGTCTATAACATGATGGTAGTCTTGGTAGTCTCATGTTAAAACAGTAGTGGATGTTGAGGTATGGAGCCTGAAAGTCAAAAGTTCAAAACATTGTTACCCTTTTGCTCTTCACTGTATATAGTAATGCTGCAATACTGGCCCATGGAAACTCAGTAAGGCATATGGTTGTGTATGAGCTGAAATACCAAGGTGCTGAAATACATAGATGCATGTGGAATCAATTTCTCTGTGCAGGTAAATTTTTTATGGTAAAAAGAAAGGTCAGGAGCATATGTACCTGTCGGGAGACAACAGAGGCTTCAAGGAAAAGGCAGTCACCCCAATGTGTCTTTCGGCGTTAGCCTTCATCAGGGGGTGTAGGTTTCAATAAGTTGTGCAAAGTAGCCAAGAAATTTAAAGGTAAAGCATGTTTTTGATTTTTAAATCCCCCCTCAAAAAAAACACATCAGTTGCAACTTAAACATTATTAAAGATCATTTTCTCCCTTCTGCATGCCTCTATAATGCAATTAACCTGATATCTGCAGATTAATCATAATGGCACATGTAAATAATATAAGGTAACACTGTTTTTATCAAAAAAGTGTAAAAACCATCCCACTGCGACAAGGTGCACCGAATCGCGACTGTCCTATCCTGTCTCTAGTATTAAAATTACATCTTGTGTCAACTGACCTCAATGCAGAAAAGGGCAGAGCAGGACAGGGGCCTGACTGTTCAGACATATGCTCATGGGAAGCTATATAGATGAAATGTCTATCTCAAAAAGGAGGGTCACGCCCTAGTTTGTACCTAGTACAAGAAACTACAGCAAAACCAAAGAAACGAGTCAGAGCATAAATTGGTATAAGTGTAATTTCACAGACAAAACTCAAGAAAAAAAAAGAAAATGAGCTTATAACATGTAGTAAGTAAATTTTTAAATAGCAATAGTACATGTAAATAACATAGGTTCTTCATCAACACTATTTTTTATCAAAAAAGCGTAAAAGCCATCCCACCGTGAAAAGGTGTACCCAGTCGGGATGGTCCTATCCTGTCTCTAGTATTAAAACTTTACTTCGTGTCAGCCAACCTCAATGTAGATAAGGACAGTGCAGGATACAGGCCTGACTGTTCAGACACCTGCCCAAGGGAAGCTATATAGATGAAATGCCTAGCTCAAAATGGGGGAATCAAGGGGGATAATCTGCAGATTAACCCTATAGTTGCAGATTATCCAATTTGACAGGTTCCCTTTAAGAGCTCATTCAGATGAATGTAATATACTAATGTGGCGCCCTGCTGCGCATTGGTGCCACAGATCCCAGAGGGGTGCATGGATGGATTTCTCCACAAGAGGCCCTCATGGCATTCACACACCTCCACCCTACCACCTCAGACCACCAGAGGGAGCCCGGATAGGGATATATAAACTGGAGGGTGGAGTTAGGCAGGCAGTCTGTTGAGAGGAGCTCCTGCAGAAGCTAGACTGCACTGGAGCTCAGTCAGTCCAGTCCAGACTCAGAGAGCTCGAGTTAGTGAGCCTAGGGCGTGCCGACGCCAAAAGAGTGGCGAAGCGCAGCGTGCCTGCTGCAGTGTGAAGCCTAGTGAGGGCCCCGAGTGTGGCCGAAGGCGAGTGGAAAGAGAGTAACATAGGGGGCAGAGGAGCTTTACCCGCTCACCCCAAGAACATATACCGGACACTGGGTCCGCGTCTGCAGGGACTCCTTACACCCAGCAGAAACAACCGGAACCCCTGGCGAACTATATGTCCCAGGAACACCAAAAGCTGATTACGTACCAGGGCCAGGAGTCACGGAGGCCCCAGTGACCAGGGAGTGTGATCTCCAACAGAAGGCCCTACCACCAGGTCAGCAGGTGCAAGACAGAGACCAAGTTAGGCTTAGCTCCAGGCAGGTCAGAAACTTATCAAGGAAAGGCAAGGAACAGGAGGCCCTACACCCGCTCACTGGGGAGAGTCCTGATATGCACCCTTCACCCTAAAGTGCCCTGGACCGTGCCTGAAACACCACCAGTAAAGGTACTGAAGTGAACTGTCGTGTGTGTGCCTATTCTTCCTCTGACCCAGCTGGGTCCCCTCTGTCCTGCATCCCCTCACCTATGCTGCCCTGAGGCCCCGCTCCACCTGTGGGGAGCCGCACCAACTAAGCTGCCAAAACACCGGCCTCAGAGGACTGTCGCAGCGCTGGTGATCCTCACCAGACACCACAGGTGGCGTCACGAACATTTCCCTATCCCATACAACTTCCCACCTTCTTTTAAGAGTGACCCCGGGGTACGGGCCCGGGAGCCGACCACCGCGACATCCCCCAAGATCAGACCCAGGCAACAAGGCCCGGGCGCCGAGTCGTCCCCATCCCCTGGGCGCGTCACTGACGTGTGCTGTCGAAGTAAAAATCGGACAGCACGCTGACTAATGTAACTGTTCCAATAACAGTTTTTTCACATGGACCAGGTGTCTGTGAAAAAAATCATAGCATGCACTTCCATATATTGGAGGAGACTCACCCATTCAAGTCTATGGGTGACTAAAAAAATCTGCGGATTCCGTACATATAGCATCCGATTTTTAACTAATACATTGACATTATTAAAATTATAAATTGCATTTGTTCATGTTCATTTTACAATGTTGATATATAAATACGGATGCCAAAAATGGATGTCACACGTATGTCACACGAATACGGACACACAGACAATGCAGATGAAAATCGTCTGAGTTTTCTGTATAAAAATTAGACGATTTTTCACATGCTCGTCTGACCCTGGCCTTTGGATCCCATAACAAATTATGACATTTATAGTTTACTGATTCTGTATCCAGGGCTATCAGCACCTTAGCTTCTCTTTGATATATCTTCATTAGCATTTGACACAGAACTCCTGTTTGAGATCACAGTGAACCTGCTAACATCATATCAAAGATTTTCTATACAGTGTCCATCTTGACCTCAATTAACCTGGTGCATTATGACCTTGGACATGAAAAGCAGACAACATTTAGATCCAAGCTATTGGAATAGCTTTTGTGAAGAACAGAGGCTTCTTAACACACCTGTAACTGAACACCTATTAGAATAATCATCAACAAAAGATGTCTATGGCATTGGAAGTAGAAGATAGGAAATAATGAGATCAAGGAATTCATTAAGGGCAAAGGAAAAAAAAGTAGATGGAAAGAGGGTGCAATCGAATAAAGAGCACTTCATGCTTCCCTCTGCCGACATTACCCCTGAAGAAACCACAATGGTGGTGTAACGCGTATGGTTTGGTATCCCTGGCCTCTGAGTTCATCGGTGTCGCATATATAAGGTGTGTATGTTATATTGAATTTCATATGTTCTATTCTCTGGGAAATTTTGCCTTGATTATATTTTCAGTGTTTAATATTTCATCTCTGTATCAATATATACCTCGTATTTGAGTGTGTTGTCTGTGACACTTTATGAACTTGTATTTAGTCAAGGCTTTGACTTATATAAATTAACTGTAGTCTGAGATACATTTCAAATAAATAATCATCAGTATTGTAATAATGTATAATATATCTATGCATATTATTCTTCATAAGGTGGGAATTCGTTTCTATGTTTTTAATAACTTTTTAATTGTAGTCTATGGCTTTTTGAATAAAGACTTGTTTGTACTATATACAAGTACAGACCAAAAGTTTGGACTCACCTTCTCATTTAAAGATTTTTCTGTATTTTCATGACTGTGAAAATTGTACATTCACACTGAAGGCATCAAAACTATGAATTAACACATGTGGAATTATATACTTAACAAAAAAGTGTGAAACAACTGAAAATATGTCTTATATTCTAGGTTCTTCAAAGTAGCCACCTTTGCTTTGATGACAGCTTTGCACATTCTTAGCATTCTCTTGATGAGCTTCAAGAGGTAGTCACCAGAAATGGTTTTCACTTCACAGGTGTGCCCTGTCAGGTTTAATAAGTGGGATTTCTTGCCTTTTAAATGTGGTTGGGACCATCAGTTGTGTTGTGCAGAAGTCTGGTGAATACACAGCTGATAGTCCTACTGAATAAAATGTTATAATTTGTATTATGGCAAGAAAAAGCAGCTAAGTAAAGAAAAACGAGTGGCCATCATTACTTTAAGAAATGAAGGTCAGTCTGTCCGAACAATTGGGCAAACCTTGAAAGTGTCCACAAGTGCAGTTGCAAAAACCATCAAGCGCTACAAAGACACTGGCTCACATGAGGACCACCCCAGGAAAGGAAGACCAAGAGTCACCTCTGCTTCTGAGGATAAGTTTATCCGAGTCACTAGCCTCAGAAATCGCAGGTTAACAGCAGCTCAGATTAGAGACCAGGTCAATGCCACACAGAGTTCTAGCAGCAGACACGTCTCTTCAGCAACTGTTAAGAGGAGACTTTGTGCACCAGGCCTTCATGGTAAAATAGCTGCTAGGAAACCACTGCTAAGGACAGGCAACAAGCAGAAGAGACTTGTTTGGGCTAAAGAACACAAGGACATTAGACCAGTGGAAATTTGTGCTTTGGTCTGGTGAGTCCAAATTTGAGATCTTTGGTTCCAACCACCGTGTCTTTGTGCAACGCAGAAAAGGTGAACGGATGGACTCTACATGCCTGGCTCCCACCGTGAAGCATGGAGGCGGAGGTGTGATGGTGTGGGGGTGCTTTGCTGGTGACACTGTTGGGGATTGATTCAAAATTGAAGGCATACTGAACCAGCATGGCTACCACAGCATCTTGCAGTGTCATGCTATTCCATCCGGTTTGCGTTTAGTTGGACCATCATTTATTTTTCAACAGGACAATGACCCCAATCACACCTCCAGGCTGTATAAGGCTATTTGACCAAGAAGGAGAGTGATGGGGTGCTACGCCAGATGACCTGGCCTCCACAGTCACCAGACCTGAACCCAATCGAGATGGTTTGGGGTGAGCTGGACCGCAGAGTGAAGGCAAAAGGGCCAACAAGTGCTAAGCATCTCTGGGAACTCCTTCAAGATTGTTGGAAGACCATTTCCGGTGACTACCTCTTGAAACTCATCAAGAGAATGCCAAGAGTGTGTAAAGCAGTTATCAAAGCAAAAGGTGGCTACTTTGAAGAACTTAGAATATAAGACATAATTTAAGTTGTTTCACACTTTTTTGTTAAGTATATAATTCCACATGTGTTAATTCATAGTTTTGATGCCTTCAGTGTGAATGTACAATTTTTATAGTCAAGAAAATACAGAAAAATCTTTAAATGAGAAGGTTTGTCCAAACTTTCGGTCTGTACTGTATATATACATTGAATCTGTTATTTATTTATATATAGCATTACTGGTGCTAGACCACCACATGCTCTTTTTCTGAAACTACAGGACCGCTATTTAAAACCGTGGGAGTCCATCAGACGTATCACAAATAACTGTGGTACAAATCCAGCCATTTGTAGTGAACATGGAAAATATTTTCCTCCATTTAGAGTTTGTAGCAGTCTGTCAGTGAAGCTATTCACACGAGGTCGCTGCCAAGAATAGTAAACTACAGGGCCTCTATTTAAAACCGTAGGTGTCTGTCAGACGTATCACACATAACTGTGGTTCAAATGCAGCCATTTGTAGTGAACGTGGAAGATGTTTTCCTACATTTAGAGTTTGTAGCAGTGTGTCAGTGAAGCTATTCACACGAGGTCGCTGCCAAGAATAGTAAACTACAGGGCCTCTATTTAAAACTGTGGGTGTCTGTCAGACGCATCACACATAACTGTGGTTCAAATGCAGCCATTTGTAGTGAATGTGGAAAATATTGTCCTCCATTTAGAGTTTGTAGCAGTGTCAGTGAAGCTATTCACACGAGGTCACTGCTAAGAATAGTAAACTACAGGGCCTCTATTTAAAACTGTGGGTGTCTGTCAGACCTATCACATAAAACTGCGGTTCAAATCCAGCCATTTGTAGTGAACGTGGAAAATATTTTCCTCCATTTAAAATGGGCAAGGCGCGTGGCAAGGGACAGGGAGTGGACGTGATGGTGATGGTGCATGCAGAGGCCGAGGCCGTGTACAAGCTGAAATTGTGCCACAACAAACACCCACATCTTGGCGGCCGACCTTCCTATCCCAATTGCTAGGAGACCGCAGCACACCAATATTGAAGCCAGAGCAGTGTCAAAAGGTTGTTAGTTGGATAACAGATAATGCTTCCAGTCACTTTGCCACCACCACCCTGTCTTCCACACGGTCAAGTCTCAGTAGCCGTGAGTCTGGACTGCATATTCCTCACCATGATCCTCCTTTCTCCCACCATGCTGAGTGCCCGGAGACAACAGATCCCACACTTGGACACTCAGAAAAGCTGTTCACTTTTCCATTTATAGATTCAGGCCTCTTGCCCAGCCAGCTTCAAGCTGGGCAAGAGGAGAATGCGTGTAGCGATGCTCAAATCTTTGAGCAGCCACAGTCACACGAAGGTAACGGTGGGAAAGTGTAAATACTGTTGCAAGAGGTGGATGATGAGACACAATTGCCAGAAAGTCAGGAGGAGGACCAGGGTGCGGAAGTGGAAGACGAGATGATGGAGGATGATGTCACTGACCCAACCTAGCAAGGTGATATGCAGAGTGAAGACAGCAGCACACAGGAGGAGAGGGAATAGCACCACAACAGGCAGGAACAAGCAGTGTGTTGGCCACAGACACAAGGTGGGCAACCATTCCCCAGGACACCAACATGATGGAAGTTGCCAGTACAACTGTTAGGTCTTCATGAGTCTGGTTGTTTTTAAAGACTCTGCAGATAACCCCAGAAAGGCCATTTGCACCATCAGCCAGGTCAGGATCAGTAGGGGCAGCAAAACTAGCAGCCTGACCACCACCAGTATGCTTAGGCACATGCCAACAAAGCACCCGACTAAGTGGGCCGAACGCCAGTCTCTAGAAACAGTGTCTGCGGGTGACACCACGCTTGTTCCGCTGTTGTGCATGCATGCCAATCTCCTGTCCATGGCGCATGCGAAGATGTCTCCCACCCTGCACCTGTCGTTGCACACTCTCAATTAGCACCATCAGCAACCACGTCCACGTTCTTGTCCCAGCGCAGCGTTCAGTTGTCCCTACCCCAGTCCTTGGAATGCAAGAGCAAATATGCAGCCAACGCCCCACAGGCCACACTGCTAAACACATTTCGTGAATGCTTGCGCTCGAATGTAGCCTTTTAGGCTCATAGACATGGAAGCATTCCGCAACCTGATGGCGGCGGCCGTCCCTTAGCACTCGGTCCCCAGCCACCACTATTTCTCCCGGTGTGCCATCCCCGCATTACACAAGCACGTGTCCCAGAACATTAGCCGTGCCTTCGACAAAAGAAATCACTGGGAAGGTTCACCTAACCACGGACACATGGACAAGTACTTGTGGGCAGGGACGGTACATCTCACTGACGGCACACTGGGTTAATATAGTGGAAGCCGGGACCCAGTCGGACCTTGGGACGGAACAAGTTCTCCCGACGCCGAGGATTGCGGGCCCTGGGTCAATCAGGGTTACCCCACATTCTACAGCTCCTGCACCTCCTCCTGCTCTTCAGTCTCCATGTCCAAAATGACCACATCAGTCACAAGCTGGAAGCACTGCAGCACTGCCTCGGCAACAGGCTGTGCTGAAGCTAATATACTTAGGTGACAAAACGTATACCGCTGACAAAATTGTGGACAGCTCTGAAACAGAAGGCAGATCTGTGGCTGATACTGCTGAACCTACAGCCAGGCATGGTCGTGTATGACAATGGCCGGAATCTGGTGGCGGCTCTGAAATGAGGCAAGCTCACACATGTATCATGCCTGGCCCATGTGCTTAACCTCGTGGTTCAGCGGTTTCTCAAAACCTAGCTGGATCTACTTGTCAAAGTACACTGCATGTGTGCCCATTCTACAGCTTCTGCCACTCTTGCCGTGCTTCAACAGCATTTGCAGCTTCCAGGTCACCGACAACGTTGCAATTGTTCTGAAGGATTTGTGAGCAGCAGAGGGCAGTTATTGACTACCAGCATCAACATGGCCTTCGGTATTCAGGCCACACATAAGACCTCAGGAGTTGGCATGGATGTCAGACATCTGTGCCATCCTCCAAAAATTGAGGACTTCACCAATATGGTGAGCGGCGATGACGCCATAATTAGCGTCACCATCCCGCTTCTCTGTCTTCTGAAATGCTCGCTGCTCACAATTAAAGAGGAGGCATTGCAGGCAGAGCACGATGAGATGGAGCAAGGAACCATACATGGTGATTCCATACAGCCCAGCCTCATCTCATCCCAACATGGATTGGGTGACAATTAGGAAGTGGAGGAGAAGGAGGAAGAAGAACAGGAGCTAATTTCTTGCGCTATAGATGGTACTACCCACACAACTGTCATACCGTCTGTTCAGAATGGATGGCCTGAGGAGAGGGAGAAGGAGGATGAGGAGGAGAGCATGGTCAGTCGTCCTCTTGGTGAGGACACGGAAGTCTTGCCTGTTAGCAGTCTGGCATACATGGCTGAGTTTATGTCATGCTGCCTTTCCCGTGACCCTCGCATTTTCCAGATTTTAGGTGACAGTCATTACTGCTCGGTGACACTTCTAGACCCACGCTACAAGGAGAACTTTCTGTCTCTTATTCCCGTGCCAGACAGGCCTAATAAAATGGGGCAGTACCAGAAGGCCCTTGTTGCAGAATTATTAAAAAAATTCCTATCTGAAAACGCTGGCGGCAGAGGTCACAGTTCGTTGGACAACCAAGGAGTATAGGCGAGAGAGACAGAACTCCAATCCAGCAGAGGCAGGGGAACACTGTCAAAGTTCTGAGAGAATTTTCTCAGCCCCTCCCATCGCACAGGCCCTGAGGCGCGGGGATACTCTTACAAGGAGGGAAAAGTTTGGGAAGATGCTGAGGGAGTACTTTGATGACCGTACCAACGTCATCCGTGATTCCTCTGTGTCTTATAATTATTTGGTGTCGAAGCTGGACATGTGGCATGAACTTGCTCCATACGCCTTGGAGGTCCTGGCCTGTCCTGCCACTAGCGTTTTGTCAGAGTGGGTTTTTAGTGCCTCTGGTGGAATTATAACTGATAAGCGCATCTGCCTGTCAACTGAAAATGCTGACAGGCTGATTCTTATAAAAATCAACAAGGGCTGGATTGGGCCAAACTTCTCAACACAACCGAATGATAGCAGCGTAACATTAACTCAAATACAGTGTCTTTTTATTGGGAAGTCTAACTCTATTCCCATGCACCTCTGTCTTCACACCCAGATACAGGTATATACGCTTCCTGATTTTGTCTATTTGCTCTTCTTCTCCTCCTTCTCCTCTTCCTCATCCTCCACCACCATATCACCACCATATCTACCATATCACCATATCTACATCTCTTGCAAAGGGAATTGGAGTTCCTTCAAATTTTTGGCATCCGTTGCATTCACTGCACAGGCAAACAGTATGGGAGACCCATTTCCTAATAATGGGAACATTGTTTTCAGGAGGCCCTCCGACCTCTACGTCTCTTGCAAGGGGCATTGGAGTTCCTCCAAATTTTTTGCAGCCGTTGCATTCACTGCATATGCAAACAGTATGGGAGACCCACTTCCTAATAATGGGAACATTTTTTTCAGGAGGCCCTCCTCTACATCTCTTGCAAGTGTCATTGGAGTTCCTCCAAATTTTTGGCAGCCATTGCATTCACTGCATAGGCAAATAGTATGGGAGACCCACTTCCCAAAAATGGGAGCATTGTTTTCAGGAGGCCCTCTGACCTCTACATCTCTTGCAAGGGGCCTTGGAGTTCCTCCAAATTTTTTGCAGCCGTTGCATTCACTGCATAGGCAAAAAGTATGGGAGACCCACTTGCTAATAATGGGAACTTTTTTTAAGGAGGCCCTCTTACCTTTACGTCTCTTGCAAGGGGCAATGGAGTTCCTCCAAATTTTTGGCAGCCGTTGCATTCACTGCATAGGCAAACAGTATGGGAGACCCACTTACCTAATAATGGGAACATTGTTTTCAGGAGGCCCTCCGACCTCTACGTCTCTTGCAAGGGGCCTTGGAGTTCCTCCAAATTTTTGACAGCCGTTGCATTCACTGCATTGGCAAACAGTATGGGAGACCCACTTCCTAATAATGGGAACATCTTTTTCAGGAGGCCCTCCTCTACATCTGTTGCAAGTGGCATTGGAGTTCCTCCAAATTTTTGGCAGCCATTGCATTCACTGCATAGGCAAACAGTATGGGAGACCCACTTGCTAGTAATGGGAACATTGTTTTCAGGAGGCCCTCTGACCTCTACGTCTCTTGCAAGGGGCCTTGGAGTTCCTCCAAATTTTTTGCAGCCATTGCATTCACTGCATAGGCAAACAGTATGGGAGACCCACTTCCCAAAAATGGGAACATTTTTTAAGGAGGCCCTCTTACCTTTACGTCTCTTGCAACGGGAAATGGAGTTCCTCCAAATTTTTGGCCGCCGTTGCATTCACTGCATAGGCAAACCGTATGGGAGACCCACTTCCTAATAATGGGAACATTTTTTTCAGGAGGCCCTCCGACCTCTACATCTCTTGCAAGCGTTTATTTGGCAGCCGTCGTACTCACTGCATACCCTATAACTGAATAGCAGAACCGCTCCTTTCTAGGAACATCCCTTTACTGAGGCCTACCTCTTTGTGTCTTTAAATTGGGCATTACCACTATAGGAGACCCACTCTTTTATAATGGGAACATTTTTTTTACTGATGCCCTCTTCTATGTCTCTTCAAAGGAGTATTGAGGTGTGTCCAAATTTTTGGCAGCCCTTGCAGTCACTGCATATGCAATAACTGTATAGGAGACCCACTCTTTAATAATGAGAACGACAAAGCACAGACGGCTGATGGCCCTCTAACAATAGTGAGGGCCGACTGCTGGTTCTTTAAGAATAGTAAGGGCCGCCTGATGGCCCTATAAAAATTATGACTTTCAGAGTCCATCTTTCATAAATGAAACAGGATGTGTCTGATCATGTCTCAGACACTACATGGCCAGATAAGGTAGTAAAATGTTAAAATTACATTTACCGGTGAATGTATTTTTCATGGTTCAAAGCAATGCAAAAGTGAAAAAATGCATCGAAAGCGCTACGTGTGAACATAGCCCAAGTTGTGGAGTAGCATTTTTGTTTTTGTATATATATATTTTGCCTTATATACAGTGGGGAAAAAAAGTATTTAGTCAGACACCAATTGTGCAAGTTCTCCCACTTAAAAAGATGAGAGAGGCCTGTAATTGACATTATAGGTAGACCTCAACTATGAGAGACAAAACGAGAAAAAAAATCCTGAAAATCACATTGTCTGATTTGGAAAGAATTTTTTTTTAAATTTTGGTGGAAAATAAGTATTAGGTCAATTACAAAGAAGCAAGATTTCTGGCTCTCACAGACCAGTAACTTCTTCTTTAAGAGGCTCCTCTGTCCTCCACTCATTACCTGTAGTACTGGCACTTGTTTGAACTCGTTATCAATATAAATGACACCTGTCCGCAACCTCAAACAGTCACACTCCAAACTCCACTATTGTGAAGACCAAAGAGCTGTTGAAGGACACCAGAAACAAAATTGTAGCCCAGCACCAGGCTGGGAAGACGGCATCGGCAAAAGGCAAGCAGCTTGGTGTGAAGAAATCAACTGTGGGAGCAATAATTAGAAAATGGAAGACATTCAAGACCACTGAAAATCTACCTCGATCTTGGGCTCCATACAAGATCTCACCCCCTGGGGTCAAAATGATCTCAAGAATGGTGAGCAAAAATCCCAGAACCACACGGGGGGAACTAGTGAATGACCTGCAGAGAGCTGGGACCAATGTTAAACAGGCTACCATCAGTAACACACTACGCCGGCAGATCCTGCAGTGCCAGATGTGTCCCCCTGCTTAAGCCGTTACATGTTCGGGCCCGTCTGAAGTTTGCTAGAGAGCATTTGGATGATCCAGAAGAGTATTGGGAGAATGTCATATGGTCAGATGAAACAAAAGTAGAACTGTTTGGTAGAAACACAACTCGTCGTGTTTGCAGGAGAAAGAATGCTGAGTTGCATCCAAAGAACACCATAGCTACTGTGAAGCATGGGGGTGGCAATATCATCCTTTGGGGCTGTTTCTCTGCCAAGGGACCAGGGCGACTGATCCGTGTACATGAAAGAATGAATTGGGCCATGTATCGTGAGGTTTTGAGTGCAAACCTCCTTCCATCAGCTAGGGCATTGAAGATGAAATGTGGCTGGGTCTTTCAGCATGACAATGATCCCAAGCACACCACCAAGGCAATGAAGGAGTGCCTTCGTAAGAAGCATTTCAAGGTCCTGGAGTGGCCTAGCCAGTCTCCAGATCTAAACCCTATAGAAATCCTTTGGAGGGAGTTGAAAGTCCGTGTTGCCCAGCGACAGCCCCAAAACATCACTGTTCTAGAGGAGATCTGCATGGAGAAATGGGCTAACATACCAGCAACAGTGTGTGCCAACTTTGTGAACACTTACAGAAAACGTTTGACCTCTGTCATTGCCAACAAAGGATATATAATAAAGTATTGAGATGAACTTTTGTAATTGACCAAATACTTATTTTCCACCAAAATTTAAAAAAAAAAATTCTTTCCAAATCAGACAATGTGATTTTCAGGATTTGTTTTCTCATTTTGTCTCTCATAGTTGAGGTCTACCTATGATGTCAATTACAGGCCTCTCTCATCTTTTTAAGTGGGAGCACTTGTACAATTGGTGGCTGACTAAATACTTTTTTCCCCACTGTACAAGACATTACCCTGGAAAGGATGTTCCTTAACATTTCTCCCAGGAAAATCCATATTGGTTTCGTTTTTGTATGTTTTATTGTGAGTCCGTAAAAGTGGCGTAATACTCTGACAACATTGTTGACAGCAGTGACCTGGGAGTCAGTGATGCTTCCAGGGGTCTTCCTCATGCTGTTCCCATGTAATTTGAGCACAGTTCCCATCGATTTGGACAATCAATGTTTATGCCCTCTGCAGACCGTGAGGGGTGGGGGGCGCCAGAAAAGCGCTTGCGTTTCCCATAGACTTACATTGGGCTCATTGCTCGGACTGAACACTCGAGCATTCCAATTTGCTCGACCCGAGCAACGAGTACCAGAGCATTTTAGTGCTCACTAATCACTAGTGAACATACTTTATAGTGCAGGAATTAGCAATCTTTGGTATTCTTGCTTGAATTACACAAAAATAATTTGTCTATTGTTCTGATTAAAATCATTTTTAAGTGTGCAGACCTCTGCCCTTGGAGCCACCAGAAGTTCTTTCCGAGTTAAGGTTCATTTACTTTGAATTTCAGCTCCTTCCAAGGATTTTCTATTGCGTTCAGGTCTGGAGACTGGCTAGGCCACTCCAGCACCTTGAAATGCTTCTAGAGGAGCCCTGGCTATGTGTTTCAGGTCATTGTAATGCTGGAAGACCCACCCATGACCCTTCTTCAATGCTCTTACTGAGGGAAAGAGGTTGTTGGCCAAAATCTCATGATACATGACCCCATCTATCCTCTATTCTCCCTTCAATACAGTGCAGTTGTTCTGTCCCCTTTGCAGAAAAGCACCCCCAAAGTATGATGTTTCCCCCACCATGCTTCATTGTTGGGACAGTGCTCTTGGGGTCATACTCATCCTTCTTCTTCCTCCAAACATGGCGAGTGGAGTTGATACCAAAAAGTTCTATTTTGGTCTCATCTGACTCCATGGCCTTCTCCCATACCTCCTCTGGATCATCCAGATGGTCATTGGCGAACTTCAAATGGGCCTGGACATGTGCTGTCACGAGCAGGGGGACCTTGCCTGCCCTGCAGGATTTTAATCCATTATGGCGTAGTGTGTTACTAACAGTAATGTTTGAGACTATGGTCCCAGCTCTCTTCGGGTCATTGACCAGGTCCTCCCATATAGTTCTGGGCTGATTCCTGACCTTTCTTCGAATCATCCTTACCCGACGAGGCAAGATCATGCATAGAGCCCCAGACTGAGGAAGATTGTCAATCGTCTTGTGTTTCTTCAATTTTCTAATAATTGTGCCAGCAGTTGTTGCCTTCTCACTAAGCTGCTTGCCTATTGTCCTGTAGCCCATCCAAGCCTTGTGCAGGTCTGTAGTTTTTGTCCCTGGAGTTCTTAGATAGCTCATTGGTCTTGGCCATGGTGGAGAGGTTGGAGTATGATTGATTGAGTGTGTGGACAGGTGTCTTTTATACAGATAACGAGTTCAAGCAGGTGCAATTATTACAGGTAATGAGTGCAGAGAAGGAGGGCTTCTTAACCCCTTTCCAACTAGGTCAGTAATAGTACGTAGCTGTGCCCTGGGACTTATGGACCAGCTATGTACTATTACGTGTGCGGAGATCGCGCCCGCACACAAGCGGTGCAGGGCAATCGCCGCCGGGTGTCAGCTGATTGTCACAGCTGACACCCGGTACTATGTGCAGGGATCTGTCCCGCAACACTCCAAGCACATTAACCCCCGCAATGCTGCGATCAAAGTCGATTGCAGCATTGCGGGGGCAAGGGGTGAGGTAAGCGCCGATACTTACCTCCTCTCCGGCCTCCAGCGATGTCTGTGGCGGCTTCCGGATGTTGTCATGACAACCCGATGTCGTCATGACAACATTCGGGTCACTAGGAGTAGTGTTGAGTAGTGTTGAGCCACCCCCGTAGTGTTCGAGTTCGGTTCGGTTCGTCGAACACCCGTGTGTTCGCCGAACTGTTCGTCGAACACCTTCGAACACCGTTAAAACCAATGGCAGGCAAACAAAAACACATAGAAACACATAGAAAACACCTTCAAAGGTGTCCAAAAGCTGACAAACTGC
Organism: Phyllobates terribilis; assembly: GCF_046119375.1. NCBI lineage: Eukaryota > Metazoa > Chordata > Amphibia > Anura > Dendrobatidae > Phyllobates > Phyllobates terribilis. Next base: position 530,457,397 of record NW_027362765.1, read on the forward strand.
TCAGAAGACACAACTAACACATGGAAAAGTGACAAGTACATATAGTCATGTGAAAAGAAAAGAGGTGGAGGAGTAAAAGGAGGGGGAGACACAGATATAGGCATGTCATGCCCTTCTAAAATCCAAAAAGTGAGAAGCCGAGACGGCCAGTCCGCTCCTGCCCGTGCCACCTCCGTGTCGCCGGGCTTGTGCCAGAGCCGCGGTGAACCCTGACGGCCAGCCCCCCTCTCCCAATACTGGTGCCTGTCCGCTGGTGGGTCGACAGAGCCCCCCTGTGGTGGAGGCAGCTCTAAGCTTTTTAATTTAAATTGTCCCTCTAATTTGAATGAATACACTTTAAATCCATTTACAAGGATCTATTGGAGGGCAAGTCTCATGCCAGCAGCCGCGTAATTCCAGCTCCAGTAGCGTCCACTAAAGCTGCTGCAGTTAAAAAGCTTTTATAAGGATCGAGCTCGGCTGTCCACCGCAAGGCATCCTAGTGCCAGTCCCAGCCCCTATGCCTTGGGGTGCCTCCTGATGCTCTTCACTAAGTATCCCGTGGTCCCGAAGCATTTCCTTTGAAAAAATTAAGTGTCCAAACTACAGGTGGTGTAGCTTGCTTAACAGCCGGGATAATCCGCTGACTAGCAGACACTGCTACTAGGCACAAAGTATTTCCTGGGCTAGATGCAGTTAAAAATTTGTAAGTAGATACTCTCGTTGGATGCTGAGAAAGCATTCCATAGAGTCTCCTGGCACGCCATATATGATTCTCTTAAAAAGCTTGGGGTAGGGGTCTAGGGGACCCTTTTATAGCCAAAATCACGGCCCTGTATCACAATACGTCACCTAGGCTGAAGATAAATGGAACTGTAGCACCGAGGGCTCGGTTGCTACAGACGCATTGCACCTCACCCAGAGGTGTGATATCTCACTCTCAGATAAGGATGGAGTGTGGATCAGGACCCGACACCTGCATGCATTACACCACATTGCCGTGGGGCAGGGCGACCAATATGCCCCTGAGATGGGCACGACAGTCCCTGTCCCTGGCTGGAGTGGGGGGAGGGAACACTGAGGAAGGGGAACCCTGCAGTGCAGGAGCAGGGAGGAAGCAGTTCCTGGGTGCATTGAGAAGGGAGTATAAAAGGTGGGCACCATCTTAGTTCAGTGCAGAGAAGTCTGAGCAGAAGTGGCAGGGAGCAGGGGCTCTGCATGAGCTCTGCTCCGGAGGCGGGCCTAGTAACAGAGGCCCAGGCCTGCAAGAGGGAGAAGGAAGGAAGAGGAGCGGAGAAGGCTCCAGGAACGAGGAATGAAGGGATCCCAGGGGTGCGGACGGGCGAGTCGCCACCGCACGCCCGAATCCACCTGCGTGGAGGGGTCAGGCCAAAGGGGGAGACCGGTCCCCGAACTAGTGGAGGCAGGAAACGACCCTCAGCTAGAAACCGGAGGCTCTGACATTTTATGTGGCGCAGCCCCTTGCTCCACCCGCTAGGAAGGCACCACATAGGGTCAGGGAAACTGGCGCCAAGTTTACCAAGAGGAGGCCCGAGGCAGCCGGACAGAAGTGTTGGTAAGAAAGGCCAGACAAAGGACACACAAAGGGGGTCCTGTGAAGCGCTCCAAAGTTATCTGGGAGTTGTCTGAGCCCCTCACCTGGTGAGCACAGTACGACGTGGGCAGCCGTTACCTGCAGACGTGGTCTGGATAATAAGAACTGTGAGTAAAGGCCCTGAACTGCATCACTGACTCCGTGTCGTTACTGCTGCTGCCCTGCACCATCACCCCCATCCTCCGCATACACTGCCCTGAGGCTATACTCCTCCCGTGGGGAGTTATGCTACGCTCTGCTGCACCCACAACACCAGCCTTAGCGGTCTGCCCTGTAGCGGCGGTTCACTCTGACCGCAATCCACGGGTGGCGTAGTCGGACATTTAAACATCAAAACCACATAAATAGTTCCGCCACTGGTTTGACCGCCCTGAGCCACGGAACCGGATCGCCGCCACGAAGACTACAACCACCAGCATCCACCAAAAAGGGTCCGGCTCCGGGTGTCCCAAGGCCCAGGGGGTGCGTCAGAATATTTTCATCACCTTTCACAATCACCAATGGGACAAGGCAGGGATGTCCTCTGTCCCCTCTCTTATACATCCTAGTGACGGAGCACCTGCTCTCATCAATTCGCCATAACCCCAATATTAGGTGGATTGAGGTGGGAGGCACCGAGTACAAGTGCTCTCTATTTGCTGATGATGTCCTAGTATATATCACTCAATCACATATATCCATCCCTGCTGTTATGGCTGAAATAGATCACTTTGTTACATGGTAAAATTTTAAAATCAATGCAGCGAAGTCTGAGGCCCTCGATGTCTCCCTCCCTAAATCCATATAGGATTCCATCCAGTCCAACTTTCCCTTTGCCTGGCCCTCACAGGGTATCAAATACTTAGGAATTCCTATTCATAGAGACCTCTCCTGACGCGCCCCCTGGGACATATTCCTTTTTGAGGGGAATACCCGGCACCGGATCAGATGGGGGGTTGTAGTCTCCGAGCGGCTGTGACCCGGCCCCGTGCCCAGGGCGTCAAGCTCAGTGTTATGTGGCAGTCCTACAGATGTTATTAAGAGTTCTTTTGTGTCGACTACGCCACCCGTTGTGATGCGGTCACTGTGGCCGCCGCTGCAGCAGGGTCCGCTGAGGCTGATGATGCAGGTGCAGCTTGTGATGATAACCCCCAACGGGAGGGGTATAGCCTCAGGGGGGACAGGTGCAGAGAATGGGGTTTGTGGTGGTGCAGTGCAGACGGCAGTGAAGACAGAGTCGGGTTATGCAGTTAAGGGTGTTTACTTACTGCAGATGTTGTACTGGTCACTCCAGCTCCGAGTGACCACCCGAGCCGTGCTGCGTCCACCAGGTCCTGGATCCAGCCAACCCCCAAACAAGTCCGGAGCGTGGCCCTGAGCTCTCCTTCTGTCCCGTTCTCTGGCCGTCCCCACCAGTGATCCACCTAGGTCCAGCTCCCTCGGGCCTTCTGTTGGGACACCCTTGGCCTTGGGTTCCCTGACCCTTCATGTGGTGTGCCTTCGGGGTGGATGTAGTGGGTGACCGTGGCAAACGCTGCCCACGGTCTCCGGTCTCTGGCTGGGGAATGTTTTTACCCCCACCAGCTTGGGTTCCGGTACCCTGATGCCGACTCTTCACCCGGGGTTTTAATTTGGGATCTTAGAGTCCTGTTCTTCTGTGCCTCTGGGTCTCTCTCTCTCCTCTCTCACTCTGGGTCTTTCCTTCTCCTCTGCTCCTGACTTGTTCTCTGCATCTGACCCTGTTCTTAGTTGGTGCCCACCTTATATACACCCTCTATGTGTGAGCTCAGGTGACCAGCACCCAATGAGCTCCTAACTTTACCCAGGCTGCTCCCCCTATCTGCCCCTACACTACTTGGGATGTACCACCCCCCTCCCACTCCAGCCAGGAACAGACTCGGTCGTACCTGCACATTTCTAAGTGGGAGTACCGTCGGTCTGCTCCTCGGAAATGGGATGTGTGTAGTGCATGCAGCCTACCGAGCTCAGATCCACACTCCATCCTTACCCGGGAGTGGAATATCACACCTCTGGATTGAGGTGCAATACCCCTGTAGCAGCCGAATCCTCAGGGTGCTACACTCCCATCTATGTTATCTTAATTTTGGGCCCTTTATTGAACAATTCCATACAGACCACGGTTGGCAAGTTAGAACTGTAAGATTCACTACGTGCACCACTGGTATTTTGTGGAAAAGCACATGTAAGATTCTGCAACAGTCTCTGCTGATACTCCTGCATGCGTGCATCCCTTTCTATGGCAGGAATAATTTCTGCAAATTTACTTTTGTACCGGGGATCTAACAGTGTGGCAACCCAGTAGTCAGGATTATTTCTAATTCTCACAATTCGAGGGTCATGTTGCAGGTAGTGCAGCAAGAAGGCACTCATGTGTGTTGCGCATCCAGGAGCACCAAGTCCCTGTTGTGTTGGTGGCGAGGTAGCAATCATGCTTCCTTCCTCTGTCCTCTCCCCCCAACCTCGCACAACAGAAATGTGATCAAGGTCTCCCTCATCTGATGAGTCTTCCATCAGTTCGTCCTCCACTTCTTCCTGGGCTCCTGCACCTTCCTCACTAGTTTGGCTGCTACCATGCGCCCTGGTAAAATCATCTCCCCCACCCTCACATGCCTGCCGCCTTGGTGCTGCCGACCGTCTGGACCTTGCAGATGTTAGCCCTTCCGCATACAACTCCTCCTCCTCTACTTCCTCCACCTCCTCTTGTGCCACCACCTGACTCCGAATTCTGTTTAACATGTGCTCCAGCATGTAAATCACCGAAATAGTCATGCTGATAATGGCATCGTCAGCACTAAACATCTTCGTCGCCATTTCAAAACTGTGCAGAAGGGTGCATAGGTCCCTGATCTGAGACCACTCCTCCAGCGTGATTTGCCCCACCTCTGAATCTCGTTGGCCCAGGCTATACGTCAGAACGTATTGCACCAGGGCTTGTCGGTGCTGCCACAGTCGCTGCAACATGTGCAGAGTTGATTTCCACCGGGTAGGCACATCGCATTTTAGCCGGTGAAGTGGCAGGCCCAACGACTTCTGTAGAGATGTAAGTCGCTGAGCTGCGGGATGCGAACGGCGGAAGTGAGCACACAGCGACCGTGCCCTCTGCAGAAGGCCATCTAGTCTGGGATAGTGGGCTAAAAATTGCTGGACAACCAGGTTCAACACGTGAGCCATACAAGGCACGTGTGTGACATTGCCCCGGCGAAGGGCCGCACCCAGGTTTGCAGCATTGTCGCACACGGCCTTCCTTGGTTTCAGGTCCAGTGGAGACAACCATTCATGAAATTGGTTCTCCAGAGCTGACCACAACTCCTCAGCTGTGTGACTCACATTTCCCAGACATTTCAATGTAAAAACCGCCTGATGACGTTGAGCCCTACTGCCAGCATAGTAAGGAGGTGTGCAGGATCCCTTCTGCGCAGTTAGAAAGCTTGTGGCATGACCAGACAGGCTTTGGGTGCAGGTGGAAGACCGAGAGGAGGTTGAGGAGGCAGAAGCAGTGGAGGAAAAATGACATAAAGAGGATTGACGCACAACTCGTGGGGACGGCAAGACTTGGACAGCAGCCCCTTGTCCTGCTGTCACCATAGTTACCCAGTGCCCAGTCAGCGACATGTAACGCCCCTGTCCATGCCTACTCGTCCAAGTGTCTGTGGTGAAATGCACCCTGTCACACACAGAGTTTCTCAAAGAAGCGGTGATGTTGTGTGCGACATGCTGGTGGAGCGCAGGCACACCTTTCTTTGAGAAGTAGTGCCGACTGGGCATCTGGTACTGGGGCACTGCGACGGACATAAGGTCTCGAAAATCCTCTGTGTCCACCAGGCGGAAAGGCAGCATTTCTGTAGCCAAGAGCTTGCAGATGGTGAAATTCAACCTCTTAGCTTTCTCATGGCTAGGAGGAAATGGTCTTTTACTTGTCCACATCTGAGGGACCGAGGGCTGGCTATTGTGCTTAGACGGGGTTGATAAGGGTGTCCCCGGCAAACTGCCGGTCTGTGAGGAAGATGCAGGCGGACATGTTAGGTTGCCTTGATCCAAAGGTGGTGCTATCGATGTCGGACAGCGCTCAAGACCAGCTGGTGTTACCACCTCCAAAGAAAATGATGACCTGCCAATCACGCTGGCTGTTGCGGGTAAAGAGGTGGCAGGTCTGCGCCCCAAAACAGGTGTGACTGCTGTCCCCCCAGTCACAGAGGATGAAGAGGCCGCGGATGCACAAGATATGGCAGACGGTGGTTGGCCCGGCCGGCTAGACCGCATTGTAGCACACTGAGCTTCCCACTGCAACTTATGCTTCATGTCCATGTGCCGGTTCATGCATGAAGTACTCAAACTATGTATTTTTTGGCCTCTACTTAGCTTTTGCTGACAAATGTTACAGATAACACGAGTTGGGTCATCTTTATCGATCTGAAAAAATGCCCAGGCTATGCAAGGCTTAGCACCCATGCGACCTGAAGAGCCACCACGACTTGTGGTGAGAGGCAGAGTTGTGTTTGAGGATGCAGTTGTTGACGTGCTTCCAGTACTACGTCTCTGTCCAGGAAGGCGCAACCTGACCTCGTCGTCACTAGCATCTTCCTCCACCTCCTCTGCTGACCTCATCTCTTGGCTGACTGTGGGTTGACAGTAAGTGGGATCTCCGACCTCATCATCATCACCCTGTGCGTTATCACACCCGTCGTCCTCAGAGCCAACCTGTTCCTGCCCTGACAAAAAACTAAAGTTGTCGCTCCAATCAGGTATTTGAGTCTTATCATCGTCTTCCTCATTGTCTCCACCAACAGGAGTTACAGTTTGGGAATGAGGGTCTACATTATGGTCAGAACCTTCTGCGTCTGGTCCTGGATCCGACTCATAAAGATTCTGGGCATCAGTGCAGATCATTTCCTCGTCTGGATTCACAGAAGCGCTGGAGTCGACCTCTGATTCCCAGGCTATAGTATGAGTAAACAGCTCTGCAGACTCAACCATCTGTTCTACCTCATACTCAGACGGGCAGCTGGAGATTTGGGAGCTGTGAGGAAGCAAGTGCGATTTGGGTGACACCTTTGAGGACTGGAGTATTTGTGATGTTGAAGTTGATGTGGAGGAGAGCCCACTTAAAGGAGCACTTGATATCCGTTGAAGCACCTGCTGTTTTTGTGCCTCATCTGGAATTTGTAGCGATTGGCGTGGCCGTAAGAAAGGGATCTTATCACATTGTCCGCTAAAAGAAGTAGACATTTTAGTTTGGCTGGAAGATGGTCTTTCTTCTGCACCTACCCCACGGACACAACCTTTTTTCCCCTTCCCAACACGCCTATTCCCCTTTCCACCAGCAGCAGGCCTTTTTCCACTCATTTTGGTGGTTAACTAATTCACAACTCTGGAGTTGTTTGCACAAAAAAACAATGGATGGTAACCGAGCAGAGCTGAGTGGCCAAACTGTGGTATTAGGCCAAAACTATTGGCTGGGTTAGATGCAGAAAAAAATTATTTTTAATTTGCAACCTGATGGAGGTCAGTATAGATGGACTAATAGACCAAGTCCCACACACCGCTAGAAGCCCAAATATTTTTTCAGAGCTAGATGCAGAAAATTTTTTTATTCAATTTGCAACCTGATGGAGGTCAGTATAGATGGACTAATAGACCAAGTCCCACACACTGCTAGAAGCCCAAATATTTTTTCAGAGCTAGATGCAGAAAAAAATTATTTTTAATTTGCAACCTGATGGAGGTCAGTATAGATGGACTAATAGACCAAGTCCCACACACCGCTAGAAGCCCAAATATTTTTTCAGAGCTAGATGCAGAAAAAAATTATTTTTAATTTGCAACCTGATGGAGGTCAGTATAGATGGACTAATAGACCAAGTCCCACACACCGCTAGAAGCCCAAATATTTTTTCAGAGCTAGATGCAGAAAAAAATTATATTCAATTTGCAACCTGCTGGAGGTCAGTATAGAAGGACTAATAGAACAAGTCCCACACACTGCTAGAAGCCCAAATATTTTTTCAGAGCTAAATGAAGAAAAAAATTATTTTTAATTTGCAACCTGATGGAGGTCAGTATAGATGGACTAATAGACCAAGTCCCACACACTGCTAGAAGCCCAAATATTTTTTCAGAGCTAGATGCAGAAAAAAATTATATTCAGTTTGCAACCTGATGGAGGTCAGTATAGATGGACTAATAGAATGATGCTATGCCCAAAAGATTTTACTTCACTAGGTGCAGTAAAAAAATTGGTATTCTATACACAGGTGGTATATCTTGCAACACAGATAGGCTACTCCACTGACTAACACACTCTGCAATAGGCCAAAAAGGATTAGCTTTGCTAGATTCAGCCAAATGCTGTGAAAAAAACTTGCACAGCACTGGCACAGACCTGCCTGGCAAAAACTGATAGGAACTGATGTAACCTAGTCCTGAAAAGGACTCCAATTACAATTACTCTTTACTCCCACAATCTATCTATTTAAGAGCACAGACCTGCCTGATAAAAGTCGTAGGAAATGCTGTAACCTAGTCCTTAAAAGGACTGCAATCACAACTATTCCCTACTCCCAAGCTATCTGTATATTTGTGCGAAAATTGGCTTGAAATTAACAAGGTATAGCGCACACAGCAACAGCGGTGCCGTCTAACACGCAGCTGCAGCAGTGAGAAAATGGTGGCGACGGGGAAAATGGCTTGGTCTTATAGGGCAAGGACATGTGACATACACTGCCAATCACACATGCCCTTGCTTGTGTGAAAAAAAGCACTTCGCTCCGTGTGTGCGCTGCTGATAGGCTGACAGATTGCACCTCCCCACTGCAAATGCGGGAAAGAGAAAAAAAAATGGAGATCTTCATTGTTCCTGCAGAGATCCATCCCCTGCCCCTCCCCCCGCCCCGCTGTACACTCAAACTGTGTATTAACATTAATTTTCATCATTACTGAGAAAAAATCCAGTTATGATTTTGGTGCACGAACAGTTATCGAACATAACCTCGAACAGCCGAATTTTTCTCAAATTGTTCGTGTTCGCCGAACGGCTCGAACACCGCCCAAAACAGCTCGAATTTGAGATTGGCGAACAGTTCGAGTAGAACAACGCTCATCTCTAGTGTTGAGCCACCCCCGTAGTGTTCGAGTTCAGTTCGGTTCGTCGAACACCCCTATGTTCGCCGAACTGTTCGTCGAACTGTTCGTCGAACACCGTTAAAACCAATGGCAGGCAAACAAAAACACATAGAAACACATAGAAAACACCTTCAAAGGTGTCCAAAAGCTGACAAACTGCTCAGAAGACACAACTAACACATGGAAAAGTGACAAGTACATATAGTCATGCGAAAAGAAAAGGGGTGGAGGAGTAAAAGGAGGGGGAGACACAGATATAGGCATGTCATGCCCTTCTAAAACCAAAAAAGTGCGAAGTCGACACGGCCACTCCGTGTCACCGGGTTTGTGCCAGAGCCGCGGTGGACCCTGACGGCCAGCCCCCCTCTCCCAATACTGGTGCCTGTCCGCTGGTGGTTCGAGCAAGCCCCCCAGCGGTGGAGGCAGGTCTAATCTTTTTAATTTAAACTGTCTCTCTAATTTGAATGAGTACACTGTAAATCCTTTTACAATGATCTATAGGAGGGCAAGTGTTATGCCAGCAGCCGCGTAATTCCAGCTCCAGTAGCGTCCACTAAAGCTGCTCAAGTTAAAAAGATTTTATAAGGATCGAGCTTGGTGGTCCACCGCAAGGCATGCTACCGCCAGTCCCAGCCCCTGTGCCTTGGGGTGCCTCCACGATGCTCTTCACTGAGTGTCCCGGGGGCCTGAACCATTTCCTTTGAAAAAATTAAGTGTCCAAACTACAGGTGGTGTAGCTTGCTTAACAGCTGGGATAATCCGCTGACTAGCAGACACTGCTACTGAGCACAAAGTATTTCCTGGGATAGATGCACTTAAAAATTTGCAATTAGATACTCTCGTTGGATGCTGAGAAAGCATTCCATAGATTCTCCTGGCATGCCATGTATTATTCTCTTAAAAAGCTTGGGGTAGGGGTCTAGGGGACCCTTTTATAGGCAAAATCACGGCCCTGTATCGCAATACGTCACCTAGGCTGAAGATACATGGAACATTTTCATCACCTTTCATAATCACCAATGGGACAAGGCAGGGATGTCCTCTGTAGAGATGAGCGTTGTTCTACTCGAACTGTTCGCCAATCTCAAATTCGAGCTGTTTTGGGCGGTGTTCGAGCCGTTCGGCGAACACGAACAATTTGAGAAAAATTCGGCTGTTCGAGGTTATGTTCGATAACTGTTCGTGCACCAAAATCATAACTGGATTTTTTCTCAGTAATGATGAAAATTAATGTTAATACGCAGTTTGAGTGTACAGCGGGGTGGGGGGAGGGGCAGGGGATGGATCTCTGCAGGAACAATGAAGATCTCCATTTTTTTTTTCTCTTTCCCGCATTTACAGTGGGGAGGTGCAATCTGTCAGCCTATTAGCAGCGCACACACGGAGCGAAGTGCTTTATTTCACACAAGCAAGGGCATGTGTCATTGGCAGTGTATGTCACATGTCCTTGCCCTATAAGACCAAGCCATTTTCCCCGTCGCCACCATTTTCTCACTGCTGCAGCTGCGTGTTAGACGGCACCGCTGTTGCTGTGTGCGCTATACCTTGTTAATTTCAAGCCAATTTTCGCACAAATCTACAGATAGCTTGGGAGTAGGGAATAGTTGTGATTGCAGTCCTTTTAAGGACTAGGTTACAGCATTTCCTACGACTTTTATCAGGCAGGTCTGTGCTCTTAAATAGATAGATTGTGGGAGTAAAGACTAATTGTAATTGGAGTCCTTTTCAGGACTAGGTTACATCAGTTCCTATCAGTTTTTGCCAGGCAGGTCTGTGCCAGTGCTGTGCAATATTTTTCACAGCATTTGGCTGAATCTAGCAAAGCTAATCCTTTTTGGCCTATTGCAGAGTGTGTTAGTCAGTGGAGTAGCCTATCTGTGTTGCAAGATATACCACCTGTGTATAGAATACCAATTTTTTTACTGCACCTAGTGAAGTAAAATCTTTTGGGCATAGCATCATTCTATTAGTCCATCTATACTGACCTCCATCAGGTTGCAAATTGAATATAATTTTTTTCTGCATCTAGCTCTGAAAAAATATTGGGCTTCAAGCTGTGTGTGGGACTTGTTGTATTAGTCCATCTATACTGACCTCCATCAGGTTGCAAACTGCATATATTTTTTTCTTCATCTACCTCTGAAAAAATATTGGGCTTCTAGCGGTGTGTGGGACTAGTTCTATTAATCCATCTATACAGACCTCCATCAGGTTGCAAACTGAATATATTTTTTTCTGCATCTACCTCTGAAAAAATATTGGGCTTCTAGCAGTGTGTGGGACTTGTTGTATTAGTCCATCTATACTGACCTCCATCAGGTTGCAAACTGAATATATTTTTTTCTGCATCTACCTCTGAAAAAATATTGGGCTTCTAGCTGTGTGTGGGACTTGTTCTATTAATCTATCTATACAGACCTCCATCAGGTTGCAAACTGAATATATTTTTTTCTGCATCTACCTCTGAAAAAATATTTGGCCTTCTAGCAGCGTGTGGGACTTTCTCTATTAGTCCATCTATACTGACCTCCATCAGGTTGCAAATTAAAAATAATTTTTATCTGCATCTAGCTCTGAAAAAATATTTGGCCTTCTAGCAGTGTGTGCGACTTTCTCTATTAGTCCATCTATACTGACCTCCATCAGGTTGCAAATTAAAAATAATTTTTATCTGCATCTAGCTCTGAAAAAATATTTGGCCTTCTAGCAGTGTGTGGGACTTTCTCTATTATTCCATCTATACTGACCTCCATCAGGTTGCAAATTGAATATAATTTTTTTCTGCATCTAACCCAGCCAATAGTTTTGGCCTAATACCACAGTTTGGCCACTCAGCTCTGCTCGGTTCCCATCCATTGTTTTTTTGTGCAAACAACTCCAGAGTTGTTAATTAGTTAACCACCAAAATGAGTGGAAAAAGGCCTGCTGCTGGTGGAAAGGGGAATAGGCGTGTTGGGAAGGGGAAAAAAGGTTGTGTCCGTGGGGTAGGTGTTAAAGCAACAGTAACATCTGCAGAAGAAAGACCATCTTCCAGCCAAACTAAAATGTCTACTTCTTTTAGCGGACAATGTGATAAGATCCCTTTCTTACGGCCACGCCAATCGCTACAAATTCCAGATGAGGCACAAAAACAGCAGGTGCTTCAACGGATATCAAGTGCTCCTTTAAGTGGGCTCTCCTCCACATCAACTTCAACATCACAAATACTCCAGTCCTCAAAGGTGTCACCCCAATCGCACTTGCTTCCTCACAGCTCCCAAATCTCCAGCTGCCCGTCTGAGTATGAGGTAGAACAGATGGTTGAGTCTGCAGAGCTGTTTACTCATACTATAGCCTGGGAATCAGAGGTCGACTCCAGCGCTTCTGTGAATCCAGACGAGGAAATGATCTGCACTGATGCCCAGAATCTTTATGAGTCGGATCCAGGACCAGACGCAGAAGATTCTGACCATAATGTAGACCCTCATTCCCAAACTGTAACTCCTGTTGGTGGAGACAATGAGGAAGACGATGATAAGACTCAAATACCTGATTGGAGCGACAACTTTAGTTTTTTGTCAGGGCAGGAACAGGTTGGCTCTGAGGACGACGGGTGTGATAACGCACAGGGTGATGATGATGAGGTTGGAGATCCCACTTACTGTCAACCCACAGTCAGCCAAGAGATGAGGTCAGCAGAGGAGGTGGAGGAAGATGCTAGTGACGACGAGGTCAGGTTGCGCCTTCCTGGACAGAGACGTAGTACTGGAAGCACGTCAACAACTGCATCCTCAAACACAACTCTGCCTCTGACCACAAGTCGTGGTGGCTCTTCAGGTCGCATGGGTGCTAAGCCTTGCATAGCCTGGGCATTTTTTCAGATCGATAAAGATGACCCAACTCGTGTTATCTGTAACATTTGTCAGCAAAAGCTAAGTAGAGGCCAAAAAATACATAGTTTGAGTACTTCATGCATGAACCGGCACATGGACATGAAGCATGAGTTGCAGTGGGAAGCTCAGTGTGCTACAATGCGGCCTAGCCGGCCGGGCCAACCACCGTCTGCCATATCTTGTGCATCCGCGGCCTCTTCATCCTCTGTGACTGGGCGGACAGCAGTCACACCAGTTTTGGGGCGCAGACCTGCCACCTCTTTACCTGCAACAGCCAGCGTGATTGGCAGGTCATCATTTTCTTTGGAGGTGGTAACACCAGCTGGTGTTGAGCGCTGTCCGACATCGATAGCACCACCTTTGCATCAAGGCAACCTAACATGTCCGCCTGCATCTTCCTCACAGACCGGCAGTTTGCCAGGGACACCCTTATCAACCCCGTCTAAGCACAATAGCCAGCCCTCGGTCCCTCAGATGTGGACAAGTAAAAGACCATTTCCTCCTAGCCATGAGAAAGCTAAGAGGTTGAATTTCACCATCTGCAAGTTCTTGGCTACAGAAATGCTGCCTTTCCGCCTGGTGGACACAGAGGATTTTCGAGACCTTATGTCCGTCGCAGTGCCCCAGTACCAGATGCCCAGTCGGCACTACTTCTCAAAGAAAGGTGTGCCTGCGCTCCACCAGCATGTCGCACACAACATCACCGCTTCTTTGAGAAACTCTGTGTGTGACAGGGTGCATTTCACCACAGACACTTGGACAAGTAGGCATAGACAGGGGCGTTACATGTCGCTGACTGGGCACTGGGTAACTATGGTGACAGCAGGACAAGGGGCTGCTGTCCAAGTCTTGCCGTCCCCAAGAGTTGTGCGTCAATCCTCTTTATGTCAAAGTTCCTCCACTGCTTCTGCCTCCTCAACCTCCTCTCGGTCTTCCACCTGCACCCAAAGCCTGTCTGGTCATGCCACAAGCTTTCTAACTGCGCAGAAGGGATCCTGCACACCTCCTTACTATGCTGGCAGTAGGGCTCAACGTCATCAGGCGGTTTTTACATTGAAATATCTGGGAAATGTGAGTCACACAGCTGAGGAGTTGTGGTCAGCTCTGGAGAACCAATTTCATGAATGGTTGTCTCCACTGGACCTGAAACCAGGGAAGGCCGTGTGCGACAATGCTGCAAACCTGGGTGCGGCCCTTCGCCGGGGCAATGTCACACACGTGCCTTGTATGGCTCACGTGTTGAACCTGGTTGTCCAGCAATTTTTAGCCCACTATCCCAGACTAGATGGCCTTCTGCAGAGGGCACGGTCGCTGTGTGCTCACTTTCGCCGTTCGCATCCCGCAGCTCAGCGACTTACATCTCTACAGAAGTCGTTGGGCCTGCCACTTCACCGGCTAAAATGCGATGTGCCTACCCGGTGGAATTCAACTCTGCACATGTTGCAGCGACTGTGGCAGCACCGACAAGCCCTGGTGCAATACGTTCTGACGTATAGCCTGGGCCAACGAGATCCAGAGGTGGGGCAAATCACGCTGGAGGAGTGGTCTCAGATCAGGGACCTATGCACCCTTCTGCACAGTTTTGAAATGGCGACGAAGATGCTTAGTGCTGACGATGCCATTATCAGCATGACTATTCCGGTGATTTACATGCTGGAGCACATGTTAAACAGAATTCGGAGTCAGGTGGTGGCACAAGAGGAGGTGGAGGAAGTAGAGGAGGAGGAGTTTTATGCGGAAGGGCTAACATCTGCAAGGTCCAGACGGTCGGCAGCACCAAGGCGGCAGGCATGTGAGGGTGGGGGAGATGGCTTTACCAGGGCGCATGGTAGCAGCCAAACTAGTGAGGAAGGTGCAGGAGCCCAGGAAGAAGTGGAGGACGAACTGATGGAAGACTCATCAGATGAGGGAGACCTTGATCACATTTCTGTTGTGCGAGGTTGGGGGGAGAGGACAGAGGAAGGAAGCATGATTGTTACCTCGCCACTAACACAACAGGGACTTGGTGCTCCTGGATGCGCAACACACATGAGTGCCTTCTTGCTGCACTACCTGCAACATGACCCTCGAATTGTGAGAATTAGAAATAATCCTGACTACTGGGTTGCCACACTGTTAGATCCCCGGTACAAAAGTAAATTTGCAGAAATTATTCCTGCCATAGAAAGGGATGCACGCATGCAGGAGTATCAGCAGAGACTGTTGCAGAATCTTACATGTGCTTTTCCACAAAATACCAGTGGTGCACGTAGTGAATCTCACAGTTCCAACTTGCCAACCGTGGGACCGTCAAGTGTTCAGCACTCAAACCGTAACAGAACCACAGTATCTGCTGGTAACATCAATTTTGCGGAATCATTTCACCACTTTTTTAGCCCATCCTTTGCAATGCCACAGGAGACAAGAAGTCTGACACATAGTCAACGCCTAGAGACGATGGTACAGGAGTATCTCCAAGTAAACATTGAAGCCACGACTGTGTCACTGGACCCTTGCTCTTTTTGGGCTTCCAATCTGGATAAATGGCCGGAGCTAGCCACTTATGCCTTGGAGATCTTGTCATGCCCCGCAGCCAGCGTTCTGTCTGAACGTGTGTTCAGCGCTGCTGTTGGTGTGCTGACAGATAAGCGCACGCGGCTCTCCACTGATAATGTAGACAGACTCACGTTCATAAAGATGAACAAATCATGGATCCGAAACGACTTTTCTACCCCTGTGTCATCCTGGGGAGAGTAAAAGCTTGATGATTGGTTAAAATCACCCTACCAACCGTTTTAAGCTTTCAAATTACTAATCATGTTTATCTGTATCTTGGCTGGAAAATAATTTGGGCTTTGTAGCAGTGTGCAGCACTGATTCTATTAGGCCATCTATAATAAGCTCCACCAGATTTAAAATTACTAATCATGTTTATCTGTATCTTGACTGGAAAATAATTTGGGCTTTGTAGCAGTGTGCAGCACTGATCCTATTAGGCCATCTATACTAAAGCTTCACCAGATTTAAAATTAATAATAATTTTTAGCTGCATCTAGCCCCGAAAATAATTTTGGGGCTCCGAGATGCGCAAGACACATAAGTGCCTTCTTGCTGCACTACCTGCAGCATGACCCTCATATTGTCAGAATACGAAGTAATCATGACTAGTGTTGAGCCACCCCCGTAGTGTTCGAGTTCGGTTCGGTTCGTCGAACACCCGTGTGTTCGCCGAACTGTTCGTCGAACTGTTCGTCGAACACCTTCGAACACCGTTAAAACCAATGGCAGGCAAACAAAAACACATAGAAACACATAGAAAACACCTTCAAAGGTGTCCAAAAGCTGACAAACTGCTCAGAAGACATAACTAACACATGGAAAAGTGACAAGTACATATAGTCATGCGAAAATAAAAGAGGTGGAGGAGTAAAAGGAGGGGGAGACACAGATATAGGCATGTCATGCCCTTCTAAAATCCAAAAAGTGAGAAGCCGACACGGCCAGTCCGCTCCTGCCCGTGCCACCTCCGTGTCGCCGGGTTTGTGCCAGAGCCGCGGTGAACCCTGACGGCCAGCCCCCCTCTCCCAATACTGGTGCCTGTCCGCTGGTGGGTCGAGCGAGCCCCCCTGTGGTGGAGGCAGCTCTAAGCTTTTTAATTTAAATTGTCTCTCTAATTTGAATGAATACACTTTAAATCCATTTACAAGGATCTATTGGAGGGCAAGTCTCATGCCAGCAGCCGCGGTAATTCCAGCTCCAGTAGCGTCCACTAAAGCTGCTGCAGTTAAAAAGCTTTTATAAGGATCGAGCTCGGCTGTCCACCGCAAGGCATCCTACTGCCAGTCCCAGCCCCTATGCCTTGGGGTGCCTCCTGATGCTCTTCACTAAGTATCCCATGGTCCCGAAGCATTTCCTTTGAAAAAATTAAGTGTCTAAACTACAGGTGGTGCAGCTTGCTTAACAGCCGGGATAATCCGCTCACTAGCAGACACTGCTACTAGGCACAAAGTATTTCCTGGGCTAGATGCAGTTAAAAATTTGTAATTAGATACTCTCGTTGGATGCTGAGAAAGCATTCCATAGAGTCTCCTGGCACGCCATATATGATTCTCTTAAAAAGCTTGGGGTAGGGGTCTAGGGGACCCTTTTATAGCCAAAATCACGGCCCTGTATCGCAATACGTCACCTAGGCTGAAGATAAATGGAACTGTAGCACCCTGAGGGCTCGGTTGCTACAAACGTATTGCACCTCACCCAGAGGTGTGATATCTCACTCTCAGGTAAGGATGGAGTGTGGATCAGGACCCGACACCTGCATGCATTACACCACATTGCCGTGGGACAGGGCGACCAATATGCCCCTGAGATGGGCACGACAGTCCCTGTCCCTGGCTGGAGTGGGGGGAGGGAACACTGAGGAAGGAGAACTCTGTAGTGCAGGAGCAGGGAGGAAGCAGTTCCTGGGTGCATTGAGAAGGGAGTATAAAAGGTGGGCACCATCTTAGTTCAGTGCAGAGAAGTCTGAGCAGAAGTGGCAGGGAGCAGGGGCTCTGCATGAGCTTTGCTCCGGAGGCGGGCCTAGTAACAGAGGCCCAGGCCTGGAAGAGGGAGAAGGAAGGAAGAGGAGCGGAGAAGGCTCCAGGAACGAGGAATGAAGGGATCCCAGGGGTGCGGACGGGCGAGTCGCCACCGCACGCCCGAATCCACCTGCGTGGAGGGGTCAGGCCAAAGGGGGAGACCAGTCCCCGAACTAGTGGAGGCAGGAAACCACCCTCAGCTAGAAACCGGAGGCTCTGACATTTTATGTGGCGCAGCCCCTCGCTACACCCGCTAGGAAGGCACCACATAGGGTCAGGGAAACTGGCGCCAAGTTTACCAAGAGGAGGCCCGAGGCAGCCGGACAGAAGTGTTGGTAAGAAAGGCCAGACAAAGGACACACAAAGGGGGTCCTGTGAAGTGCTCCAAAGTTATCTGGGAGTTGTCTGAGCCCCTCACCTGGTGAGCACAGTACGACGTGGGCAGCCGTTACCTGCAGACGTGGTCTGGATAATAAGAACTGTGAGTAAAGGCCCTGAACTGCATCACTGACTCCGTGTCATTACTGCTGCTGCCCTGCACCATCACCTCCATCCTCCGCATACACTGCCCTGAGGCTATACTCCTCCCGTGGGGAGTTATGCTACGCTCTGCTGCACCCACAACACCAGCCTCAGTGGTCTGCCCTGTAGCGGCGGTTCACTCTGACCGCAATCCACGGGTGGCGTAGTCGGACATTTAAACATGAAAACCACATAAATAGTTCCGCCACTGGTTTGACCGCCCTGAGCCACGGAACTGGGTCGCCGCCACGAAGACTACAACCACCAGCATCCACCAAAAAGGGTCTGGCTCCGGGTGTCCCAAGGCCCAGGGGGTGCGTCAGAACATTTTCATCACCTTTCACAATCACCAATGGGACAAGGCAGTGATGTCCTCTGTCCCTTCTCTTATACATCCTAGTGACGGAGCACCTGCTCTCATCAATTCGCCATAACCCCAATATTAGGTGGATTGAGGTGGGAGGCACCGAGTACAAGTGCTCTCTATTTGCTGATGATGTCCTAGTATATATCACTCAATCACATATATCCATCCATGCTGTTATGGCTGAAATAGATCACTTTGTTACATGGTAAAATTTTAAAATCAATGCAGCGAAGTCTGAGGCCCTCGATGTCTCCCTCCCCAAATCCATATAGGATTCCATCCAGTCCAACTTTCCCTTTGCCTGGCCCTCACAGGGTATCAAATACTTAGGAATTCCTATTCATAGAGACCTCTCCCATCTATGTTATCTTAATTTTGGGCCCTTTATTGAACAACTCCATACAGACCACGGTTGGCAAGTTAGAACTGTAAGATTCACTACGTGAACCACTGGTGTTTTGTGGAAAAGCACATGTACACTGCGTTCCAAATTATTATACAAAAAGTGTTTAGGAGTGATAAGGGAAGAATTTGTTTGTTTGTCAGTTAAACTCATTGATGGTGATGTGTGTCAGGGCTCTTTATATCACTGTAAGCAATTGCAGACACCTGTGCTAATTAGTTTGGCAGGTGTGTCCAATGAAAGGCAAGACTACTTAAGAAGGCTCTCTCACATTATTAAGCAGCCTACATTTTCTGCCAAAATGGGAAAGAAAAAGGATGTGTCGGCTGCTGAGAAGCAACAAATTGTGGAGTGTTTAGGTCAAGGCATGACTACAATCAACATTGTGCGATGATCAGGATGAAGTGTCTTGGCAATCAAGAAGTATGTAGCTGATTCACAGTACACACGTGTGCGTGCTGATAAGGGCAAATTGAGGACTCTTTCCTACAGGCAATTACGTCAGGTTGAAAGAGCAGCGGCAAAAAAGCCTTGTCATAGCAGCAGACAAGTTTTTGAAGCTGCTTGTGCCTCCAACGTCCCCCGAACAACAAGATGCAGGGTCCGTCAGAGGTTTGCAGCTGTGCATGCGCCATCCTGTCGACCTCCTCTATCCACTTCACACAAGCAGAAACGGCTCCAGTGGGCCAAACATTACATGAAGACTGATTTCAAAACTGTTTTGTTCATGGATGAGTGCCGTGCAGCGCTCGATGGTCCAGATGGATGGAGTGGAGGATGGCTGGTTGATGGACACCCCACGCAAACACGGCTACAGCGCCAACAAGGAGGAGGTGGAGTAATGTTTTGGGCTGGAATCATGGGGAGAGAGATTGTCGGCCCCTTTAGGATCCCTGAAGGCGCTAAAGATGAACTCCATAATGTATGTGGATTTTCTCAAACAGCACTTCCTGCCATGGTTCAAGAAGAAGAACCGTGTATTTCACAGCAAGATCATTTTTCTGCATGATAATGCACCATCTCATGCTGCACATAAAACATCTGCATCTCTGGCTGATATGGGCATAAATGGGGACAAACTTATGGTGTGACCCCCATGCTCCCCTGACCTCTACCCCATTCAGAACCTTTGGAGCATCATTAAAAGGAGTGTCTATGATGGCGGGAGGCAGTTCACATCTAAGCAACAGCTCTGGGAGGGTATTCTGTCCTCATGCAAAACAATTGAAGCAGAAACCATCCAAAACCTGACAAATTCAATGGACGAGAGAGTTCAGAAGCTCCTTTCGAACAAGGGGTCCTATGTGAAAATGTAACATCACCTAGAATAAAGTTTTGAGTTGAAAACTGTTTGATTTCAGTTTCTAACAACCTGCTAATGCTTATAATTTCAAAAATGACCATTTTTTTGGTCTTTATTAAAATGAAAAGGTTGATCGAAAAGTTTGGGGGATCTAAGAGTGTGGCAACCCAGTAGTCATGATTACTTCGAATTCTGACAATATGAGGGTCATGCTGCAGGTAGTGCAGTAAGAAGGCACTTATGTGCCTTGCGCATCTCGGAGCCCCAAAATTATTTTCCGGGCTAGATGCAGCTAAAAATTATTTTTAATTTTAAATCTGGTGAAGCTTTAGTATAGATGGCCTAATAGGATCAGTGCTGCACACTGCTACAAAGCCCAAATTATTTTCCAGTCAAGATACAGATAAACATGATTAGTAATTTGAAAGCTTAAAACGGTTGGTAGGGTGATTTTAAACAATCATCAAGCTTTTACTCTCCCCAGGATGACACAGGGGTAGAAAAGTCGTTTCGGATCCATGATTTGTTCATCTTTATGAACGTGAGTCTGTCTACATTATCAGTGGAGAGCCGCGTGCGCTTATCTGTCAGCACACCACCAGCAGCGCTGAACACACGTTCAGACAGAACGCTGGCTGCGGGGCATGACAAGATCTCCAAGGCGTAAGTGGCTAGCTCTGGCCATTTATCCAGATTGGAAGCCCAAAAAGAGCAAGGGTCCAGTGACACAGTCGTGGCTTCAATGTTTACTTGGAGATAATCCTGTACCATCGTCTCTAGGCGTTGACTATGTATCAGACTTCTTGTCTCCTGTGGCCTTGCAAAGGATGGGCTAAAAAAGTGGTGAAATGATTCCGCAAAATTGATGTTACCAGCAGATACTGTGGTTCTGTTACGGTTTGAGTGCTGAACAGTTGACGGTCCCACGGTTGGCAAGTTGGAACTGTGAGATTCACTACGTGCACCACTGGTATTTTGTGGAAAAGCACATGTAAGATTCTGCAACAGTCTCTGCTGATACTCCTGCATGCGTGCATCCCTTTCTATGGCAGGAATAATTTCTGCAAATTTACTTTTGTACCGGGGATCTAACAGTGTGGCAACCCAGTAGTCAGGATTATTTCTAATTCTCACAATTCGAGGGTCATGTTGCAGGTAGTGCAGCAAGAAGGCACTCATGTGTGTTGCGCATCCAGGAGCACCAAGTCCCTGTTGTGTTGGTGGCGAGGTAACAATCATGCTTCCTTCCTCTGTCCTCTCCCCCCAACCTCGCACAACAGAAATGTGATCAAGGTCTCCCTCATCTGATGAGTCTTCCATCAGTTCGTCCTCCACTTCTTCCTGGGCTCCTGCACCTTCCTCACTAGTTTGGCTGCTACCATGCGCCCTGGTAAAACCATCTCCCCCACCCTCACATGCCTGCCACCTTGGTGCTGCCGACCGTCTGGACCTTGCAGATGTTAGCCCTTCCGCATACAACTCCTCCTCCTCTACTTCCTCCACCTCCTCTTGTGCCACCACCTGACTCCGAATTCTGTTTAACATGTGCTCCAGCATGTAAATCACCGGAATAGTCATGCTGATAATGGCATCGTCAGCACTAAACATCTTCGTCGCCATTTCAAAAGTGTGCAGAAGGGTGCATAGGTCCCTGATCTGAGACCACTCCTCCAGCGTGATTTGCCCCACCTCTGAATCTCGTTGGCCCAGGCTATACGTCAGAACGTATTGCACCAGGGCTTGTCGGTGCTGCCACAGTCGCTGCAACATGTGCAGAGTTGAATTCCACCGGGTAGGCACATCGCATTTTAGCCGGTGAAGTGGCAGGCCCAACGACTTCTGTAGAGATGTAAGTCGCTGAGCTGCGGGATGCGAACGGCGGAAGTGAGCACACAGCGACCGTGCCCTCTGCAAAAGGCCATCTAGTCTGGGATAGTGGGCTAAAAATTGCTGGACAACCAGGTTCAACACGTGAGCCATACAAGGCACGTGTGTGACATTGCCCCGGCCAAGGGCCGCACCCAGGTTTGCAGCATTGTCGCACACAGCCTTCCTTGGTTTCAGGTCCAGTGGAGACAACCATTCATGAAATTGGTTCTCCAGAGCTGACCACAACTCCTCAGCTGTGTGACTCACATTTCCCAGACATTTCAATGTAAAAACCGCCTGATGACGTTGAGCCCTACTGCCAGCATAGTAAGGAGGTGTGCAGGATCCCTTCTGCGCAGTTAGAAAGCTTGTGGCATGACCAGACAGGCTTTGGGTGCAGGTGGAAGACCGAGAGGAGGTTGAGGAGGCAGAAGCAGTGGAGGAACTTTGACATAAAGAGGATTGATGCACAACTCGTGGGGACGGCAAGACTTGGACAGCAGCCCCTTGTCCTGCTGTCACCATAGTTACCCAGTGCCCAGTCAGCGACATGTAACGCCCCTGTCCATGCCTACTCGTCCAAGTGTCTGTGGTGAAATGCACCCTGTCACACACAGAGTTTCTCAAAGAAGCGGTGATGTTGTGTGCGACATGCTGGTGGAGCGCAGGCACACCTTTCTTTGAGAAGTAGTGCCGACTGGGCATCTGGTACTGGGGCACTGCGACGGACATAAGGTCTCGAAAATCCTCTGTGTCCACCAGGCGGAAAGGCAGCATTTCTGTAGCCAAGAGCTTGCAGATGGTGAAATTCAACCTCTTAGCTTTCTCATGGCTAGGAGGAAATGGTCTTTTACTTGTCCACATCTGAGAGACCGAGGGCTGGCTATTGTGCTTAGACGGGGTTGATAAGGGTGTCCCCGGCAAACTGCCGGTCTGTGAGGAAGATGCAGGCGGACATGTTAGGTTGCCTTGATCCAAAGGTGGTGCTATCGATGTCGGACAGCGCTCAACACCAGCTGGTGTTACCACCTCCAAAGAAAATGATGACCTGCCAATCACGCTGGCTGTTGCGGGTAAAGAGGTGGCAGGTCTGCGTCCCAAAACAGGTGTGACTGCTGTACCCCCAGTACCCCCAGTGCCCAGTCAGCGACATGTAACGCCCCTGTCCATGCCTACTCGTCCAAGTGTCTGTGGTGAAATGCACCCTGTCACACACAGAGTTTCTCAAAGAAGCGGTGATGTTCTGTGCGACATGCTGGTGGAGCGCAGGCACACCTTTCTTTGAGAAGTAGTGCCGACTGGGAATCTTGTACTGGGGCACTGCGACGGACATAAGGTCTCGAAAATCCTCTGTGTCCACCAGGCGGAAAGGCAGCATTTCTGTAGCCAAGAGCTTGCAGATGGTGAAATTCAACCTCTTAGCTTTCTCATGG
Organism: Phyllobates terribilis; assembly: GCF_046119375.1. Taxonomy (NCBI): domain Eukaryota; kingdom Metazoa; phylum Chordata; class Amphibia; order Anura; family Dendrobatidae; genus Phyllobates; species Phyllobates terribilis. Next base: position 530,480,435 of record NW_027362765.1, read on the forward strand.
CTAGGAGGAAATGGTCTTTTACTTGTCCACATCTGAGGGACCGAGGGCTGGCTGTTGTGCTTAGATGGGTGTTGTGCTGAGAAGGGTGTCCCTGGCAAACTACCGGTCTGTGAGGAAGATGCAGGCAGACATGTTAGGTTGCCTTGATCCAAAGGTGGTGCTATCGATGTCGGACAGCGCTGAACACCAGCTGGTGTTTCCACCTCCAAAGAAAACGATGACCTGCCAATCACGCTGGCTGTTGCGGGTAAAGAGGTGGCAGGTCTGCGTCCCAAAACAGGTGTGACTGCTGTACCCCCAGTCACAGAGGATGAAGAGGCCGCGGATGCACAAGATGTGGCAGACTATGGTTGGCCCGGCCGGCTAGGCCGCATTGTAGCACAGTGAGCTTCCCACTGCAACTTATGCTTCATATCCATGTGTCGGTTCATGCATGAAGTACTCAAACTATGTATTCTTTGGCCTCTACTTAGCTTTTGCTGACAAATGTTACAGATAACACAAGTTGGGGCATCCTTATCGATCTGAAAAAATGCCCAGGCTATGCAAGGCTTAGCACCCATGCGACCTGAAGAGCCACCACGACTTGTGGTCAGAGGCAGAGTTGTGTTTGAGGATGCAGTTGTTGACGTGCTTCCAATACTACGTCTCTGTCCAGGAAGGCACAACCTGACCTCGTCGTCACTAGCATCCTCCTCCAGCTCTGCAGACTCAACCATCTGTTCTACCCCATACTCAGACGGGCAGCTGGAGACTTGGGAGCTGTGAGGAAGCAAGTGATGTTGTGATGTTGAAGTTGAGGTGGATGAGAGCCCACTTAAAGGAGCACTTGATATCCGTTGAAGCACCTGCTGTTTTTGTGCCTCATCTGGAATTTTAGCGATTGGCGTGGCCGTAAGAAAGGGATCTTATCACATTGTCCGCTAAAAGAAGTAGACATCTTAGTTTGGCTGGAAGATGGTCTTTCTTCTGCAGATGTTACTGTTGCTTTAACACCTACCCCACGGACACAACCTTTTTTTCCCTTCCCAACATGCCTATTCCCCTTTCCACCAGCAACAGGCCCTTTTCCACTCATTTTGGTGGTTAACTAATTGACAACTCTGGAGTTGTTTGCACAAAAAAACAATGGATGGGAACCGAGCAGAGCTGAGTGGCCAAACTGTGGTATTAACCCAAAAGAATTGGCTGGGTTAGATGCAGATAAAAATTATATTGAATTTGCAACCTGGTGGAGTTTAGTATAGATGGACTAATAGAACAAGTCCCACACACTGCTACAAGCCGAAATATTTTTTCAGAGCTAGATGCAGAAAAAAATTATATTGAATTTGCAACCTGGTGGAGGTTAGTATAGATGGACTAATAGAATGATGCTATGTCCAAAAAAATTTGTATTCTATACACAGGTGGTGTAGCTTGCAACACATATATGCTACTCCACTGACTAACACACACTGCAAGAGGCCAAAAAGGATTTGCTTTGCTAGATTTAGCCAAATGCTGTGAAAAAAACTTGCACAGCACTGGAAAAGACCTGCCTGGCAAAAAGTGATAGGAACTGATGTAACCTAGCCCTCAAAAGGACTGCAATTACAATTAGTCTTTACTCCCAACCTATCTATTTAAGAGCACAGACCTGCCTGATAAAAGTGATAGGAACTGATGTAACCTAGCCCTCAAAAGGACTGCAATTACAATTAGTCTTTACTCCCAACCTATCTATTTAAGAGCTCAGACCTGCCTGATAAAAGTCGTAGGAAATGATGTAACCTAGTCCTCAAAAGGACTGCAATCACAACGATTCCCTACTCCCAAGCTATCTGTAGATTTGTGCGAAAATTGGCTTGAAATTAACAAAGTATAGCACACACAGCAACAGCGGTGCCGTTTAACACGCAGCTGCAGCAGTGAGAAAATGGTGGCGACGGGGAAAATGGCTGGGGCTTATAGGGCAAGGACATGTGACATACACTGCCAATGACACATGCCCTTGCTTGTGTGAAAAAAAGCAGTTCGCTCCGTGTGTGCGCTGCTGATAGGCTGACAGATTGCACCTCCCCACTGTAAATGCGGGAAAGAGAAAAAAAAAACGAGATCTTCATTATTTCTGCAGAGATCCATCCCCTGCCCCTCCCCCCACCCCGCTGTACACTCAAACTGCGTATTAACATTAATTTTCAGCATTACTGAGAAAAAATCCAGCTATGATTTTGATGCACGAACAGTTATCGAACATAACCTCGAACAGCCGAATTTTTTTCAAATTGTTCGTGTTCGCCGAACGGCTCGAACACCGCCCAAAACAGCTTGAATTTGAGATTGGCGAACAGTTTGAGTCGAACACCGCTGATCTCTAACTAGGAGGCAGGATATTACTTTGGTCATGTGCTGTGCATGACCAAAGTAATGTATCCCGTGTGTGCAGCGTTGACAGGCTTCATAGCATTGGCTGCAGAGCAGCAGCTCCCTATCAGGCTGCAAAAAGTGAAAGTCCCATAGTGGGGTATAGTGTGAAAGGAAAAAAAAATTGTAAAAATATAAAAAAAATGATAAAAATAATCTCCAAAAAATAAAAATATATTGTACCCATAATATTTATTTATTATGAAAAAAATAAACCAATAAAAGTACACATATTTGATATCGTCACGTCCGGAACGATCTGACCTATAAAAGTGTCCCACTAGTTAACCCCTTTAGTGAACACGGTAAAAAACGAAGCAAAAAACAATGCTTTATCATCATACCGCCAAACAAAAAATGTAATAACACGTGATCAAAAAGACCAATATAAATAAAAATGGTACCACTGAAAACGTCATCTTGTCCCGCAAAAAACAATCCACCATGCAGCTCCATCATCATAAAAATAAAAAAGTTATAGCTCTCAGAATAAAGCGATGCAAAAAATGCTTTTTTCTAGAAAATTGTTTTTATTGTGTAAAAGCGCCAAAACATAAAAAAAAAATATAAATGTGGCACCGCTGTAAACGTACTGACCCAAAGAATAAAGTTGCCTTTTCAATTTTACCACACACGGAACGGCATAAAAAAAACTAAAAAAAAACTATTCCGGAATTGCTGTTTTTTGTTTATTCTGCCTCCCAAAAATTGGAATAGAAAGCGATCCAAAAATGTCACATGCCTGAAAATGATACCAATAAAAACGTCAACTTGTCCCACAAAAAACAAGCGTCTTTTAGTGTGTGACAGCTGTTTATCATAAAAAACCCGATATGAATCTGGTATCGCTGTAATCGCACCGAACCGAAGAATAAAGTTGTCTAATCACTTACACCACACGAGGAATGGCGTTAAAAAAATAAACTCTAGGGTTAGGGTTGTGCTAGGGTTAGGGTTGTATTAGGGTTGGGCTAGGGTTAGGGTTGGGCTAGGGTTAGGTTTGGGGTTAGGGTTGGGCTAGACTTAGGGTTGGGCTAGTGTTTTTTTTTTTTAGGGTTGGGATTTTTTCAAAAGTAAAGAAAAAAAATGATGACGATATGGCGACCAGTGTTGAGCGCAAAGTGCTTGCTACTTGAGTTTGCATTGGGTGCTCGGGTATGCACAGAGTATCGCGGGTGTTCGAGTGACATGCTCAAGTCTCTGCCCCATATGCTGCGCGGCCAAAAAAAAACATTGCTAGGATCACCAGCCATGCATGAGCGATCCCCGCATGTTTTTTTTTTTGGGGTGTCTAACAACCGTGAAATATGCGGGGCGGGGACTCGAATATGTCACTCGAGCACCCATGATACATGGTGCATACCCGATGCAAACTCAAGCAGCGAGCACTTGCGCTGAAGACTAATGACAACTTATTCAATATGATGACCTAATGTTATCAAATTCTGTCGTACCTCTGGGTTCAAAATGTACACTATACCCCTTGATAAAATCCTTGAGGGGTCTAGTTTCTAAAATGGAGTCAATTGTAGGGGGTTTCCACTATTTAGGCACATCAGGGGCTCTCGAAATGTGACATGGCGTCTGCTCTTAATTCCAGACAATTTTGCATTTAAAAAGTCACACAGTGCTCCTTCCCTTCTGAACCCTGAGGTGCACCCAAACAGTGTATTTTCCCCACTATATGGGGTATTGGCGTACTCAGGAGAAATTGCACAACAGTTTTTAGGTTTTCTCCTCTTACCCTTGTGAAAATAAAAAATTTGGGGCTAAAAGATCATTTTTGTGGAAAAAGTATGATTTTTTTATTTTCACGGCTCCATGTTATAAATTTCTGTGAAGCACCTGGGGGTTAAGGGTGGTCACCACACATCTAGATAAGTTCCCTGAGGGGTCTAGTTTCCAAAATGGTGTCACTTGTGGGGGGTTTCCAATGTTTAGGCACATCAGGGGCTCTCCAAACTCAACATGGCGTCCACTAATTATTCAAGCAAATTTTACATTCAAACAGTCAAATGGCGCTCATTCCCTTCCGAACACTGCCGTGTGCCCAGCAGTGGTTTTCTACCACATATGTGGTATCGGCTTACTCAGGAGAGATTGCACAACAAGTAGCATGGTACAATTTCTTCTGTTACTCTTATGAAAATGGGGGCTGAAAAACATTTTTGTGGGAAAAATATGACAATTTCTTTTCACAGCTTCATGTTATAAACTTCTGTGAAGCACCTGTGGGTTCAAAGTGCTAACCACAGATCTAGATAAGTTCCCTGAGGGGTCTAGTTTCCAAAATGGTGTCACTTGTGGGGGGTTGCGACTGTTTACGCACATCAGGGGCTCTCCAAACGCAACATGGTGTCCGCTAATTATTCAAGCAAATTTTATATTCAAAAAGTCAAATGGCTCTCCTTCCCTTCTGAGCCTTGTCGTGCGCCCACAGAGTGTTTTTTCCCCAAGTATGGGGTATTTGTGTGCTCAGAGGAAATTGCACAACAAATTTTGGGGTCCATTTTTTCCTGTTAGCCCTGTAAAAATAAAAAAATTAGGGTCTAAAATAACATTTAATTTAATTAAATGTTCATTTTTTTCCTCCCCATTCCAAAAATTCCTGTGAAGCACCTGAAGGGTTAATACATTTTTTGAATGTGGTTTTGAGCACCTTGAGGGGTGCAGTTTTTAGAATGGTGTCACTTTTGGGTATTTTCTGCCATAAAGGCCACTCAAAGTCTCTTCAAATGGGCATAAAAATTTAAATTTTTAAAATTGCAAAATTTTCCAAATTTTCACCAAATTTCTGATTTTTTCACAAATAAACGCAAGTGATATCGAAGAAATTTTACCACTATCATGAAGTGCAATATGTCACGAAAAAACAATCTCAGAATCAGCCGGATCCATTGAAGCGTTCCAGAGGTATTACCTCATAAAGTGACAGTGGTCAGATTTGTAAAAATTGGCCCGGTCATTAATGTGCAAACCACCCTCGGGGGTAAAGGGGTTAAAGAAAAACTAACAGATCTGTGGGAGTCAGAATTCTTGCTGGTTGGTAGGTGATCAAATACTTATTTCATGCAATAAAATGCAATTTAATTATTTAAAAATCATACAATGTGATTTTCTATTTTTTCTTTGTTGATTCTGTCTCTCACAGTTGAAGTGTACCTACGATAAAAATTACAGACCTCTCCATTCCTTTAACCCCTTAAGTACTGAGCCACTTTGTAGGTTAACGACCTGGCCAATTTTTTCAATTCTGACCATTGTCATTTTATGAGGTAATAACTCTGGAACAATTCAACAGATCCCCTTAATTCTGAGACTGTTTTTTTGTGACATATTGTACTTTTTGATAGTGGTAAAATTTCTTCGATATGACTTGCGTTTATTTGTAAAAAAAAAACGGAAATTTGGTGAAAATTTTGAAGATTTAGCAATTTTCAACTTTGAATCGTTATGCAATGAATTCAGAGAGATATGTCACACAGAATAGTTAATAAATAACATTTCTCACATGTCTACTTTATATCAGCGCAATTTTGGAATAAAATAATTTGTTAGGAAGTTCTAAGGGTTAAAAGTTGACCAGCGATTTTTCACTATTCCAACAAAATTTACAAAACCATTTTTTTTAGGGACCACATCACATTTGAAGTAACTTTAAGGTGTCTATATGACAGAAAATACCCAAAAGTGACACCATTCCAAAAACTGCACCCCTCAAGGTGCTCAAAAACACATTCAAGAAGTTTATTAACCCTTCAGGTGCTACAAAGGAACTGACGCAATGAGGAAGAAAAAATTAACATTTAACTTTTGTTCACGAAAAATTAAATCTAGACCCAATTTTTTTATTTTCTCAAGGGTAATAGATAAAAATGGACCCCAAAATGTATTTCGCAATTTCTCTTGAGCATGCTGATACCCAATATGTGGCAGAAAGCCACTGTTTGGGCACACGGCAGGGCTCGGAAGGGACAAAGCGCTATTTGACTTTTTGAATTCAAAATTTGCTGGAATAATCAGCGAACACCATGTCGCATTTAGAGAGCCCATGATGTGCCTAACAGCAGAAACCTCCCACAAGTGACACCATTTTGGAAACTAGACCCCTTAATGAACTTATCAAGATGTGTATTGAGCACTTTGAACCCCCAGGTGCTTCACAGAAGTTTATAACATAGAGCCGTGAAAATAAAAAAATCACAGCCCCAATTTTTTTATTTTCACAAGGGTAACAGAAGAAAATGGACCCCAAAAGTTGTTGTGCAATTTCTCCTGAGCATGCCGATACCCTAGATGTGGTGGAAAACCACTGTTTGGGCACATGGCAGGGTTCAGAAGGAACAGAGAGCCATGTGACTTTTTGAATTCAAAATTTGCTGGAATAATCAACTAAAGCCATGTCGCATTTGGAGAGCCCCTGATGTGCAAAAACAGCGGAAACCCACCACAAGTGTCTATTAGTGATGAGCGAGCACTAAAATGCTCGGGTACTCGTTGCTCGGGTCGAGCAAATTGGAATACTTGGGTGCTCAACCCGAGCAACGAGCCCAATGTAAGTCTATGGGAAACGCGAGCATTTTTCAGGCGGCTTCCCCCGGCGGTCTGCAGAGGGCCTAAAAATTGCCCAAATCGCATGGGGAAGATCCCTGGAAGCATTTCTGTCTCCCAGGTCACTGCTGTCAACAATGTTGTCAGAGGTATTACTCCACTTTTAAGGACTCACAATAAAACATACCAAAACGAAACCAAAATGGATTTTCCTGGGAAATATGTAAAGGAACATCCTTTCCATGACATGTACAATGTATATAAAGCAAAATAACAAATAACCAAAAACAAAAACACTCCTCCACACCTTTGGCTAGGTTCACACGTAGCATTTTTGAGGCATTTTTGAACTTTTGCATTGCTTTCAACAAACACAAATGCATTCACTGGGAAATGTCATTTTAACATTTTACAACCTTATCTGGCCATGTGGTGTGTGATACATCATCAGACACATGCATACAGTGCTGAAAAGACATGGGAACAGCATGGGGAAGACCTCTGGAAGCATTTCTGACTCCCAGGTCACTGCCTAAAAGTGTGCCCATCATAAGTGATCCTTGAAGCATGCGAAGATGCCTCCCACCATGCACCGGCTGTTGAAGACTTGCAGCAATCACTGTCCACGTCCTTGTCCCAGTGCAGCGTTCAGTTGTCCCTACCCCATTCCTTGGAATGCAAGCGCAAGTATGTAGCCAGCCACCCACCCCCAAGCTGCAATACTATACTGCCAAATTTTTTCCAGCTGCTTGCACTTGAAATGTGGCCTTTTAGGTTGGTGGAGGCGGAGGATTTTCATAACCTCATGCTGGCGGCGGCCGGGTGTCCATACTCGGTCCCCAGCCGCCACTGTTTCTCCCGGTGTCACCTCTGCTTTCCACAAGCACGGGTCCCACAACATTACCCGTGCCCTCCCCAGTGCACTTACTGGGAAGGACCGCCTAACCACAAACACATGGACAGGTGAATGTGGCCAGGGACGGTACGGAGCCAGTCCACAACTTTTTTTGCTGAGCGTTGTATTTAGCTCGGTGAAAGGACTGGCATAGAGGGAAACCGTATCTACCCTGGGTGTCATTTCTCCTAGGAAGTCCTCTAATGCAGCTTGTTACAGAAGCAATTGCAGCCCGTCCAACATCAACTCGCACTTGTCGGTGGTGCTTTGACACACACACATCTTTCTTTGCGCATTTAATTTCTTGAATACAGAGTTGGACAATGGCCTCATCTGTAATGCGGTTTAAGAAATAACATGCATAAGCATGGCCGAAATGACAGCCGGAGTAGATACGGTTTCCCTCTATGCCAATCTTTTCACTGAGCTAAATACAACTCTCAGCAAAAAAAGTTGTGGACTGGCTCCGTTCCGTCCCTGGCCACATTCACCTGTCCACGTGTTTGTGGTTAGGCGGTCCTTCCCAGTAAGTGCACTGGGGAGGGCACGGGTAATGTTGTGGGACCCGTGCTTGTGGAAGGCGGAGACGATACCGGGAGAAATAGTGGCGGCTGGGGACCGAGTATGGACACCCGGCCGCCGCCAGCATGAGGTTGTTAAAAGCTTCTGCCTCCTTGAGCTTTAAAGGCCATATTTCTAGTGCAAGCAGCTGCCCAGAAATCTGGCAGTTTAGTGTTGCGGCCTATGGGTGGGTGGGTGGCTGGCTGCATACTTGCACTTGCATTCCAAGTAACAGAAAACTAAGCAGATGGTGGCCTCTATCATCATCATGGCCTCACCTCGGCACTATTAACTCTCCTGAAGGAGAAGCCAGGGCCCGCCGAAGGAGTCTCCGGTTCTCTGGTGGATCCGTCCAACCCTGCCGAGAAGCAGCCCTGGCTAAGAAAAGTGTGGCGGAAGGTTCCCAGGTTCCCGGACACTCTATGGCTGCTTTTTTAATGTGGATCGGCCATGCTTATGCATGCTATTTCTTAAACCGCATTACAGATCAGGCCATTGTCCAACTCTGTATTCAAGAAATTAAATGCGCAAAGAAAGATATGTGTGTGTCAAAGCACCACCGACAAGTGCGAGTTGATGTTGAACTTGTTATGATCTGCTAAAAGAACTAAGGAAAGAAAGGGAATCTGTCCCTACAATAAGACTAAGCTGATTCCCTACGTTGCAGCGGGCGACCTGTTCCTTGTGAACAGACCCGCCTTCGTCCTCAGCTAGTCTGAACGCAGACCTATAGAATAAAGGGAGGGGTCCCTAAAAGAACTAAGGACTGGGACAAAATTGGACACCTCCTAGCAGATGTTGTAGCGGAGCAAATAGACAAACAGACAAAAAGTACTTAGAGGTCCAAAGAACCAAACGAACTAGAGAGATAGGTACAAAAGCACCTGGCTAGATAGAGAGTCAAATAACACTGAAGTCCAGCAGAGCCAGAAGGGGGGAGCTGGAATAAATAGGCAGCAGGTCACGTGACCACAAAATAGAAAAAAACTAACAGGAGAGTTCTAACAGTACCCCCTCTTCTATGAGGATCCTCTGGATCCTCCAGGCCCAGGCCTATCAGGAAACCTCCTGTGGAACGCTCTGACAAGTCTAGGGGCAGAGACATCATCCGCCCATACCCAGGAGTTATCCTCGGGACCGAAACCTTTCCAAGCGATGAGATGCTGCAATCTCCCTCTCTGTCTTCTGGAATTCAGGATACGAGAGATTTCATATTCGCCGTCTTCCACCACTGGAGGAACTGTGACAGTAGCATCCCTATCCGATACATCAGCCTTTTTCAACAAAGAAACATGAAACACAGGATTAATCTTCTGGGAGGTGGGGACCTCCAACCTAACAGCAGACTGATTAACCACCTGAAGCACCTTAATGGCCCCACAAACTTCGGACCCAATTTTTTAGAGGGAATCCTCAACCGCAGATTCTTTGAGGACAACCAAACAATGTCACCCACCGTAAACAAAATGTCTTTACGTTTCCTGTTAAAATACTTCTTGGACTTTTTGTTAGCCTTTTGAAGGTTACCACGTACGTCAGTCCAAACTCTCTCCAAATCACCGGAGAAATTCTCCTCCTCCGGCACAGCCGACACCAATTTGGAGAACGAACCAAACGATGGATGTCTCTCAGTACAACAAAAAAAAGGAGAACACCCAGCAGAAGAGGATGTATGGTTGTTAAGAGCAAATTCAGCGAGTGGCAGAAACTCAGACCACCCCTCTTGATTGTCTGCCACAAAACAGCGCAAAAACTGTTCAACATCCTGGTTCTTTCTTTCTGTCTGTCCATTAGACTCAGGATGATACCCAGATAAAGTGACAAATGGACTCCCAACCTGTCACAAAAAGCACGCCAAAAGAGAGCCACAAACTGAGGTCCCCTATCAGAAACAATGTCGGTGGGAACGCCATGGAGTCTGACAATTTCCTTAACAAACGCCTTAGCGAGTGTCTTAGCGCAGGTTAGTTTAATGAAAGGAACCAAATGACACATCTTGCTAAAACGGTCCACGACCACCCAGATGACAGTGAAACCCTCGGACACAGGAAGGTCAGTAATAAAATCCATTGCCAGATGCGTCCAAGGCGCACTAGGAACCTCCAGAGGGCAAAGCAACCCCGCAGCAGGGGTATGCGAAGCCTTTGACCTAGCACACACCGTACATTGACGCACCCACTTGATGACTTCCTTCTGCCACCCAGGCCACCCAGGCCACCAAAAACTGTGACTTATAAGTCTCTTAGTCTCAGAAATTCCTGGATGACCTGCCAACCGAGAGTCATGATATTCCACAAACAAATCTTTCCTAAAGGTTCTAGGCACAAACAACCTCCCATGGGGAGTGTTAGATGGGGCATCCTCCTGGGCTTTCAGAATCCCATCTTCCAAAATGGAGTCCAATACTGCTACCACAACTCCTTCCTGTAAAATGCTCTCCTCCTCCTCGGTACCAACCATGGGAGAAAAACTGCGAGATAAAGCATCGGCTTTAACATTCTTGGTACAAGGGTTTGTAAGTAACAGAAAAATTAAACCAAGGAAAAAAAAGTGCCCACCTAGCCTGACGGGCATTCAAGCACTTGGCAGCATCCAGATAAATCAAATTTTTATGATCAGTGAAAACCTGAACCGGAAATGTAGCACCTTCCAAGAAATGCCGCCAATGTTCAAACGCGAGTTTAATAGCCAGAAATTCCCGATTACCAACATCGTAATTAAGTTCGGTTTCTGAAATTTTTTTCGAAAAAAAAGCACAGGGATGTACTCCATCCTTGTTCTCCTGAGACAAAACTGCACCGCCCCCCACCGAAGAAGCATCAACCTCGACCTAAAAAGGCTTGGTCTCATCAGGCTGCATTAGGATAGGTGCAGAACTGAACCTCTCCTTGAGATACACAAAAGCTTCAATGGTCTCAGTAGTCCACTGGACCATATTCGCACCTTTCCTGGTGAGATCGGTCAGCGGCTTAACAATTATAGAAAAATTCTTAATGAATTTTCTGTAATAATTGGCGAAACCCAAAAATCTCTGTATCGATTTCAAACCAATAGGCCTAGGCCATTCCTGCACAGCCTGAACCTTTACCGGGTCCATCTCAAAGCCCTCGCTGGAGATAATGTAGCCCAAAAAAATAATTCTTTGCACAGCGAACTCACATTTCTCCAGCTTAGCAAAAAGTGAATTGTCACTTAATAACTGCAATACCTCACGTATGCTCTGCCGATGAGACTCCAGATCTGGCGAATAAATCAAAATGTCATCCAAATGCACAACCACAATCTTACCAATCAAAGGTCTCAGGATGTCATTAATAAGGTTCTGAAAAAACGCGGGTGCATTGGTAAGACCAAAAGGCATCACCAGATTCTCAATATGACCTAACGGAGTGTTAAAAGCAGTTTTCCATTAATCACCCTCCTTTATTCGTAACAAATTGTATGCCCTCCGGAGATCAATTTTAGAGAACCACTTGGCCCCCACTAACTGGTTAAACAAGTCAGGAATTAACGGCAATGGCTAGGAATTGCGTACGGTAATTTTATTAATTTCGTGAAAGTCCAGACATGGACGTAAACCGCCGTCCTTTTTTTTTACAAAAAAAAATCCAACAGCCACAGGTGACTTAGAAGGTCTAATGTGACCAGCAGCCAAGCTCGTCTGTATGTATTCCTCCAAGGCCTTTCTCTCAGGGATATTCAGATTAAATAAGCGACTCTTGGGAAGAGTAGCTCCAGGAACAAACTCAATCGTGCAATCTTAGTCCCTATGAGGAGGTAAAACTTGCGACTCCTCCTCTGAAAAATCCTTCCAAAAATCCTGAATATGTACAGGTAATTCCCCTTTTTCCACAGACACAATGCGACCGTTACAACACTTATCATAGCACTTAGAACTCCATGACTTAATCTCATTAGTAGACCAGTCCAGTAAAGGATTGTGCAGTTTTAACCAAGGCAAACCTAAAACTACTGGAGAAGGTAAATTACTTAATACCACCAAATCCAAATTTTCCTGGTGAATACCATTGATAGTGAGGGGAAATTCAGCAACCTTGTGAGTAATACATTTCAAAGGAGTGTTGTCAATAGCAATCACAGAAAGAGGTGATGACAAAGGTTTGGATTCCAATTTAAGTTTTTCCAAAAACCCCTTATCAATCACATTAAGTGTTGAACCACAATCCCCAAATACCTGAAATTCAATCAAATCTTCCTGCAATAAGGTACTCCCTGAAAGAAATACTCCCTTAGAATTCAAACAAGCAATACGGGCGTAACTGACTTTTTTCTTCTTTGCTTTAACGAAGCTCACAGTTCTTAATTAAATGGTCAGATTTACCACAGTAAAAACACAATCCCTTGGAAAACCTGGGGTCTCTTTCCTGAGAGTGGAGTGACATCGCCCCAACCTCCATTGGTTCTCCGCCATCCGAGCAGACCCTCTGAGGACTAGGAGCTGCCATTGCAGGAATTTTCTCATCATTAACCCTGGCACGCAGTCTCCTGTCCACACGTATAGCTAATTGCATGGCCTCTTGTAAGGTCACAGGTGCAGGGAATGCAATCAGCAGATCTTTATCCCTTTCACTTAGACTGGCAAGAAACAAACATTTTAACGCCGAATCATTCCATTTAACTTCTGAAGACCACCTTCTGAAGTGTGTGCAATAATTTTCAACATCACCTGACCCCTGCTTCAAACATCTCAGTTCTGTCTCAGCAGATGAGACCCGATCAGGATCGTCATACAATAACCCCATAGCAGAAAAAAAATCCTCCACTGATCTAAAACACGGATCATTAGGTTGGAGAGAAAAGGCCCACCCCTGTGGTTCCTTGCGCAAAAGTGACATGATAAACCCAATGCGCTGTGATTCATTCCCAGAGGACCTGGGTCTCAAACGAAAATATAATAAACAAGCATTTTTAAAGGAAAAAAAATCTTGTTGTTTACCATCAAAAATATCAGGCAGTCCTACCTTTTGTTCCACAAAATGCGCTCAAGGACAGCTACTCACGTGTTGCTGGAGCTCGGCCACCTCTAGAGATAATCCCTGCAGGCATTGAGCCAACTCTTGAACAGACACCATACTGATCCCCGGATTTCTTTCCTAAGTTTAGTTTGGGCTGGACTTACTGTTATGATCTGCTACAAGAACTAAGGAAAGAAAGGGAATCTGTCCCTACAATAAGACTAAGCTGATTCCCTACGTTGCAGCGGGCGACCTGTTCCTTGTGAACAGACCCGCCTTCGTCCTCAGCTAGTCTGAACGCAGACCTATAGAATAAAGGGAGGGGTCCCTAAAAGAACTAAGGACTGGGACAAAATTGGACACCTCCTAGCAGATGTTGTAGCAGAGCAAAAAGACAAACAGACAAAAAGTACTTAGAGGTCCAAAGGACCAAACAAACTAGAGAGATAGGTACAAAAGCACCTGGCTAGATAGAGAGTCAAATAACACTGAAGTCTAGCAAAGCCAGAAGGGCGGAGCTGGAATAAATAGGCAGCAGGTCACGTGACCACAAAATAGAAAAAAACTAACAGGAGAGTTCTAACAGGACTGAATGAATGCAAGGGCTGCCAAAAATTTGGAGGCACTTCAATGCCCCTTGGAAGAGACATGGAGGAGGGCCTCATAAAAAAATGTTCCCATTAGAAAGGAGCGGGCCTCCTATACTTGTAATGCCCAACCACTAAGTGTATGGGCTGACAAACATTTACCCCTGGGGTATACATGAACATACTGTATAAAAAATTTTTTTACGGGCATCAAAAACACCCTTTAAAAAAATTATGTGGGTGTCGGACCAAGGTCATCCTGGTGATATGGTGGTGGAGGATGAGGAGAAGGAGGAGGACAAGAGCAAATAGCCAAAATCAGGAAACCTATACACGTGTGGGTGCGAAAAGGTGCATGGGAAAACACCTCCCAAGAAAAGACACTGGATTTGAGTTTATGTTACGCTGCTATCATTCGGTGGTGTTGAGAAGTCTGGCCCAATCCAGCCCTTGTTCATTTTTATAAGAGTCAGCATTTTCAGTTGACAGGCGGATGTGCTTATCAGTTATAATTCCACCAACGGCACTAAAATCTAGAGATGAGCGGTGTTCGACTAGAACTGTTCGCCAATCTCAAATTCGAGCTGTTTTGGGCGGTGTTCGAGTTGTTCGACGAACCCGAACGATTTGCAAAAAATTCGGCTGTTCGAGGTTATGTTCGATAACTGTTCGTGCACCAAAAGCGTGTCCTGCATGTCTGGCGCTATTTAGAGCACCAATCATGCAGGGATTGTCTGCCACTCACTGTAATGCCACAGCCAAGGTGGTTGTGGCATTACAGTGATTGCCCAAATCGATGGGAACAGTGCCAACAGTGAAACATGAAAAGCCGGCAATTCAGCAGCGGCATACACCTGTACCCGACAATTTAGAACCGAAAGAATAGAGCTTCACACATAGATTAGATAGATATAAACATGTCAGCCACATATATACGAAGTACAGTGAAAGTGCTGCTTACTGTACTTGTCATTTAGCGTAAAGGATTTATCAAAAAAAATAATAGTGTTTTCATAAACCGTCTCTTTAAAAAAGCCGGCCGGCAATTCAGCAGCGGTACCCGACAATTTATAACAGAAAGAATAGAGCTTCACACATAGATTAGATAGATAGAAACATGTCAGCCACATATATATGAAGTACAGTGACAGTGTTGCTTACTGTACTTGTCATTTAGTGTAAAGGATTTATTTTAAAAAATATTAGTGTTTTCATGCACCGTCTCTTTAAAAAAGCCGGCCGGCAATTCAGCAGCGGTACCCGACAATTTATAACAGACAGAATAGAGCTTCACACATAGATTAGATAGATAGAAACATGTCAGTCACATATATATGAAGTACAGTGATAGTGTTGGTTACTGTACTTGTCATTTAGTATTAAAATAAAAGATTTATTATTAAAAAAATTGGCGTGGGTTCCCCTTAATTTTAGGCTCTAGCGGAGGTTAAGCAGACGGCTGGGGCAGATGTTTGAAGCCTGGGAAGGGGGTAATACCCACGGAGCTTCCCAGGCTACTAATATCAGCCCCCAGCTGAATACATAGCCTTTACTAGCTATTAAAATGGGGGACCCCCCAAAAAAAATGACGTGGGGTCCCCCCTAATTTAATAGCTAGCAAAGGCTAGGCAGACAGCTGGGGGCTGATATTAATAGCCCAGGAAGGGAGCCATGAATATTGGCCCCCTCCCAGGCTAGAAACACCAGCCGTCAGCCGCCCCAGAAATGGCGCATTCATAGGATGCGCCAATTCTGGCACTTAGCCTCGCTCTTCCACGCTGCCCTGGTGCGGTGGCAGGGGGTAATAGGGTTGGGGTTGATGTCAGCTTATAATGCCAGCTGACATCAAGCCCAGGTTAGTAATGGAGAGGCGTCTATAAGACACCCCCATTACTAACCCCATAGTCAAAGTTAAAAAAAACACAAACACCCAGAATAAAGTCCTTTAATTGAAATAAAGACAAAATCCTTTATTGTTCTAAATTAAACCATACTTACCATCACGCCCATTCCAGCTGAAGCCAACGATCTCCTGCAATAAAAGAAAAATAATAAACCAACCTCATCCTTACCTTTCCATGGTTCCCACGACAGCTTCAGCTCTGCTACATCGAGATGACAGGCTGGACCGCAGCAGAACGCTGCCATCCAGCCTCTCATCCCGCAGACACTGAGAAGCGCAGGCTTGCTTGCGCTGCTCAGCGTCTCTCTGTGACGACATCCAGATGAGCCGAGTTCATGTCCAATGAACTCGGCTCACCTCATGCACGTCACTGACAGCGTGGGAAAATTCTCACGCTGAAGCGGTGAGTGCAGGAGAATTCTCCCACGCTGTCAGTGACGTGCATAAGGTGAGCTCATGTCCAATGAACTCAGCTCACCTCCTGCACGTCACTGACAGCGTGGGAGAATTCTCCTGCACTCAGCGCTTCAGAGTGAGAATTCTCCCACGCTGAAGCGCTGAGTGCAGGAGAATTTTCCCACGCTGTCAGTGACGTGCATAAGGTGAGCTCATGTCCAATGAACTCAGCTCACCTCCTGCACGTCACTGACAGCGTGGGAGAATTCTCCTGCACTCAGCGCTTCAGTGTGAGAATTCTCCCACGCTGAAGCGCTGAGTGCAGGAGAATTTTCCCACGCTGTCAGTGACGTGCATGAGGTGAGCCGAGTTCATTGGACATTAACTCGACTCATCTGGATGCCCTCACAGAGAGACACTGTGGAGCGCAAGCAAGCCTGCGCTTCTCAGTGTCTGCGGGATGACAGGCTGGATGGCAGCGTTCTGCTGCGGTCCAGCCTGTCATCTCGATGTAGCAGAGCTGAAGCTGTCATGGGAACCATGGAAAGGTAAGGATGATGTTGCTTTATTATTTTTCTTTTATTTCAGGAGATCGTTGGCTTCAGCTGGAATGGGCGTGATGGTAAGTATGGTTTAATTTAGAACAATAAAGAATTGTGTGTTTATTTCAATTAAAGGACTTTATTCTGGGTGTTGTGTTTTTTTTAAATACTTTACTAGAAATTCATGGTGGTCATGTCTAATATTGGCGTGACCCCATGAATTTCGGGCTTAGGGCCAGCTGATAATGCCAAGCTGGCCATAACCCCTTTATTACCCAGTGAGCCACCGCATCAGGGCCCTGGATGAGTTGGGTACAGCGCCAGAAGATGGCGCTTCTATGAACGCGCCATTTTCCGGGGTGGCTGCGGACTGCAATTTGCAGCGGGGGTGGCCCAGAAAGCTTGGGCCTCCCTGCCCTGCGGATTCCAGCCCCCAGCTGCCTAGTTGTACCTGGCTGGACACAAAAACAGGGCGAAGCCCCACGTCAATTTTCTTTAAATTATTTCATGAAATAATTAAGAAAAAAAGGGCTTCCCTATATTGTTGTGTCCGGCCAGGTACAAATAGGCAGCTGGTGGTTGGGGGCAGCCCGTTCCTGCCTGCTGTACCTGGCTGGACACAAATATAGTGCGAAGCCCCACGTCAATTTTTTTTAAATTATTTCAGGAAATTCATGAAATAATTAAAAAAAAATTGATGTGGGGCTTCGCCCTATATTTGTGTCCAGCCAGGTACAGCAGGCAGGAACGGGCTGCCCCCATCCACCAGCTGCCTATTTGTACCTGGCCGGACACAACAATATAGGGAAGCCCTTTTTTTCTTAATTATTTCATGAATTTCATGAAATAATTAAAAAAAATTGAAGTGGGGCTTCGCACTATATTTGTGTCCAGCCAGATACAGCAGGCAGGAACGGGCTGCCCCCATCCACCAGCTGCCTATTTGTACCTGGCCGGACACAACAATATAGGGAAGCCCTTTTTTTCTTAATTATTTCATGAATTTCATGAAATAATTAAAAAAAATTGAAGTGGGGCTTCGCACTATATTTGTGTCCAGCCAGGTACAGCAGGCAGGAACGGGCTGCCCCCATCCACCAGCTGCCTATTTGTACCTGGCCGGACACAACAATATAGGGAAGCCCTTTTTTTCTTAATTATTTCATGAATTTCATGAAATAATTAAAAAAAATTGACGTGGGGCTTCGCACTATATTTGTGTCCAGCCAGGTACAGCAGGCAGGAATGGGCTGCCCCCAACCACCAGCTGCCTATTTGTACCTGGCCGGACACAACAATATAGGGAAGGCCTTTTTTTCTTAATTATTTCATGAATTTCATGAAATAATTAAAAAAAAGTACGTGGGGCTTCGCCCTATTTTTGTGTCCAGCCAGGTACAACTAGGCAGCTGGGGGCTGGAATCTGCAGCGCAGGGAGGCCCAAGCTTTCTGGGCCCCCCCCCGCTACAAATTGCAGTCCGCAGCCACCCCGGAAAATGGCGCGTTCATAGAAGCGCCATCTTCTGGCGCTGTACCCAACTCATCCAGGGCCCTGGTGCGGTGGCTCACTGGGTAATAAAGGGGTTAGGGCCAGCTTGGTATTATCAGCTGGCCCCAAGCCCAAAATTCATGGGGTCACGCCAGTATTAGACATGACCGCCATGAATTTCTAGTAAAGTATTTAAAAAAAACACAACACCCAGAATAAAGTCCTTTAATTGAAATAAAGACACAATTCTTTATTGTTCTAAATTAAACCATACTTACCATCACACCCATTCCAGCTGAAGCCAACGATCTCCTGCAATAAAAGAAAAATAATAAACCAACCTCATCCTTACCTTTCCATGGTTCCCACGACAGCTTCAGCTCTGCTACATCGAGATGACTGGCTGGACCGCAGCAGAACGCTGCCATCCAGTCTGTCATCCCGCAGACACTGAGAAGCGCAGGCATGCTTGCGCTCCTCACTGTCTCGCTGTGACGGCATCCAGATGAGCCGAGGTCATGTCCAATGAACTCGGCTCACCTCATGCACGTCACTGACAGCGTGGGAAAATTCTCACGCTGAAGTGCTGAGTGCAGGAGAATTCTCCCACGCTGTCAGTGATGTGCATGAGGTGAGCTCATGTCCAATGAACTCAGCTCACCTCCTGCACGTCACTGACAGCGTGGGAAAATTCTCCTGCAATCAGCGCTTCAGCGTGAGAATTTTCCCACGCTGTCAGTGACGTGCATGAGGTGAGCCGAGTTCATTGGACATGAACTCGGCTCATCTGGATGTCGTCACAGAGAGACACTGAGCAGCGCAAGCAAGCCTGCGCTTCTCAGTGTCTGCGGGATGAGAGGCTGGATGGCGGCGTTCTGCTGCGGTCCAGCCTGTCATCTCGATGTAGCAGAGCTGAAGCTGTCCTGGGAACCATGGAAAGGTAAGGATGAGGTTGCTTTATTATTTTTCTTTTATTGCAGGAGATCGTTGGCTTCAGCTGGAATGGGCGTGATGGTAAGTATGGTTTAATTTAGAACAATAAAGGATTGTGTCTTTATTTCAATTAAAGGACTTTATTCTGGGTGTTTGTGTTTTTTTTAACTTTGACTATGGGGTTAGTAATGGGGGTGTCTTATAGACGCCTCTCCATTACTAACCTGGGCTTGATGTCAGCTGGCTTTATAAGCTGACATCAACCCCAACCCTATTACCCCCTGCCACCGCACCAGGGCAGCGTGGAAGAGCGAGGCTAAGTGCCAGAATTGGCGCATCCTATGAATGCGCCATTTCTGGGGCGGCTGACGGCTGGTGTTTCTAGCCTGGGAGGGGGCCAATATTCATGGCACCCTTCCTGGGCTATTAATATCAGCCCCCAGCTGTCTGCCTAGCCTTTGCTAGCTATTACATTAGGGGGGACCCCACGTCATTTTTTTTGGGGGGTCCCCCATTTTAACAGCTAGTAAAGGCTATGTATTCAGCTGGGGGCTGATATTAGTAGCCTGGGAAGCTCCGTGGGTATTACCCCCTTCCCAGGCTTCAAACATCTGCCCCAGCCGTCTGCTTAACCTCCGCTAGAGCCTAAAATTAAGGGGAACCCCACGCCAATTTTTTTAATAATAAATCCTTTATTTTAATACTAAATGACAAGTACAGTAACCAACACTATCACTGTACTTCATATATATGTGACTGACATGTTTCTATCTATCTAATCTATGTGTGATGCTCTATCTTTCTGTTCTAAATTGTCGGGTACCGCTGCTGAATTGCCGGCCGGCTTTTTTAAAGAGACAGTGCATGAAAACACTATTATTTTTTTAAATAAATCCTTTACACTAAATGACAAGTACAGTAAGCAACACTGTCACTGTACTTATTATATATGTGACTGACATGTTTCTATCTATCTAATCTATGTGTGAAGCTCTATTCTTTCTGTTCTAAATTGTCGGGTACAGATGCTGAATTGCCGGCCTGCTTTTTTAAAGATACGGTGCATGAAAACACTAATATTTTTTTTAATAAATCCTTTACACTAAATGACAAGTGCAGTAACCAACACTGTCACTGTGCTTCTTATATGTGTGACTGACATGTTTCTATCTATCTAATCTATGTGTGATGCTCTATTCCTTCTTGTCTAAATTGTCGGTACCGGTGTATGCCGCTGCTGAATTTGCCGGCCGGCTTTTTTAAAGAGAGTGTCTTCTGAGCAGTTTGTCAGCTTTTGGACACCTTTGCAGGTGTTTTCTATGTGTTTCTATGTGTTTTTGTTTGCCTGCCATTGGTTTTAACGGTGTTCGACGGTGTTCTAAGGTGTTCGACGAACAGTTCGACGAACAGTTCCTCGAACATCCCGGTGTTCGACGAACCGAACCGAACCCGAACACTACGGGGGTGGCTCAACACTACTAAAAACCCACTCTGATAAAACGCTGGCGGCAGGCCAGGAGCTCCAAGGCATAGAGAGCCAGTTCATTCCACTTATCCAGCTTGGATACCCAATAATTATAAGCCACAGCGGAATCACGGAGGACCTTGGTATGGTCGGCAAGGTACTCCCTCAGCATCTTCCCAAACTTTGCACTCCTTGTGAGAGTACCCCGCGCCTCAGGGCCTGTGCGATTGGAGGGTCTGAGAAAACTCTCCCAGAACTTTAACAGTGTTCCCCTGCATCTGCTGGATTGAAGTTGTGTCTCTCTCGCCTGTACTCCTTGGTTGTCCAACGAAGTGTGCCCTCTGCCACCAGCGTTTTCAGATGGGAATTTTTTTAATAGTTCCGCAACAAGGGACTTCTGGTACAACCCAATTTTTGTAGACCTGTCCACCTCAGGAATAAGAGATATAAAGTTCTCCTTGTAGCTTGGGTCTAGAAGTGTCACCAACCAGTAATGACTGTCACCCAAAATTTTGAGAACGCGAGGGTCATGGGAAAGGCAGCGTAACATAAACTCAGCCATGCATGCCAGACTACTAACAGGCAAGACTTCCATGTCCTCACCAAGAGGATGACTGACCATGCCTCCTCCTCCTCCTCTCTGTCCATCCACGCTGAACAGACGGTATGACAGCTGTGCAGGTAGTACCGTCTATAGTGCATGAAACTAGCTCCTGTCCTTCCTCCTCCTCTTCCTCATTGTCACCCAATCCACATTGGGATGAGATGAGGCTTGGCTGTGTGTAATCACTCTGTATGGTTTCTTGCTCCATCTCATCGTGCTCCGCCTGCAATGCATCCTCTTTGATTGTGAGCAGAGAACATTCCAGAAGACAGAGAAGCGGGATGGTGATGCTAATTATGGCGTCATCGCCGCTCACCATCTTTTTGGAGTCCTTAAAGTTTTGGAGGATGGTACATATGTCTGACATCCATGTCCACTCCTGAGGTCTTATGTGTAGAGTCTGAACTGAATACCGACGGCATTGTTGATGCTGGTACTCAACAACAACCCTCTTCTGCTCACAAATCCTTCCCAACATCTGCAGTGTAGAGTTCCAACACGTGGGGACATCACACACCAGTCTGTGAGCCGGGAGCTGCAAACGCTGCTGAAACACTGCAAGGGCAGCATACTGTTTATGGGCACACAGGCGGCGTACTTTAACAAGCAGACCCGGCAGCTCCGGTTAGGATTTGAGAAACCGCTGAACCACGAGGTTAAGCACATGGGCCAGGCATGGTACGTGTGTGAGCTCGCCTCGCCTCAGAGCATTCACCATGTTCTGACCTCTGTCACACACGACCAGGCCTGGCTGTAGGTTCAGCAGTGTGAGCCACAGATTTTCCTGCTCTTTCAGAGTTGTCCACAACTCTTCAGCATTGCACAGTTTGTCACCTAAGCATATTAGCTTCAGCACAGCCTGTTGCCGCTTGGCCGAGGCAGTGATGCAGTGCTTCCAGCTTGTGACGGATGTGGTCATTTCGGAAATGGAGGCTGAAGAGGAGGAGGAGGCTGAGGAGGATGAGGTGAAGGAGCTGTAGACCATGGGGGCAACCCTTATTCACCTAGGGCCAACAATCCTTGGCGTAGGGAGGACGTTTTCCGTCCCAAGGCCCGACTGGGTCCCGGCTTCCACTATGTTAACCCAGTGTGCCGTCAGTGAGATGTACCATCCCTGCCACAAGCACTTGTCCACGCGTCCATGGTTAGGTGGACTTTACCGGTAACTGCCTTGTTGAGGGCACGGCTAATGTTTTGGGACTCGTGCTTGTGTAATGCGGGGACGGCACACCGGGAGAAATAGTGGCAGCTGGGGACCGAGAACCAAGGGATGGCCGTCGCCATCAGGTTGCAGAATGCTTCCGTCTCCACGAGCCTAAAAGGCAACATTTCGAACACAAGCAGTAGTGAAATGTGAGAATTTAGTAGTGTGGCCTGTGGGGCATTGGCTGCATATTTGCGTTTGCATTCCAAGGACTGGGGTATGGACAACTGAACGCTGCACTGGGACAAGACATGGACGTGCTTCCTGATGCTGCTACTTGAGAGTGTGCAACGACAGGTACAGGGCAGGAGGCATCTTCGCATGCACCATGGATAGGGGATAGGCTTGCATGCACAACTGCGGAAGAAGCAATGGTGCCACACGCAGACCCTGGGGTTCGGCCCACAAAGTCGGGTGCTTTGCTGCCATGTGCCTGATCATGCTGGTGGTGGTCAGGCTGGTCGTTTTGCCACCCCTTCTGATGCTGGCCTGGCAGGTGGTGCAAATGGCCTTTTTGGGGTTATCGGCAGAGTCTTTAAAAAACAACCAGACTCCGGAAGATCTTACAGTTGTACTGGCAACTACCTTCATGTTGGTGTTACGGGGAACAGTTGCCTGCCTTCTGTCTGGGGCCACCACACTGCTTCTTCCTACCTGTTGGGGTGCTCTGCCTCCCTCCCCCTGAGTGCTGCTGTCCTCGCTCAGCATGTCCTCCTGCCAGGTTGGGTCAGTTACTATATCATCCACCACCTCGTCTTCCACTTCTGCACCCTGGTCCTCCTCCTGACTTTCTGGCAATTGTGTCTCATCATCGTCCACCTCTTGTGACACTTTCCCACCGTCGCTTTCGGGTGACCGTGGCTGCTCAAATATTTGGGCATCGCTACACGCAATCTCCTCTTGCCCCCCTTCAAGTGGACCGGGCGAGAGGCCCGAATCTATAAATGGAAAAGTGAACAGCTCTTCAGAGTATCCAAGTATGGGATCAGTTGTCTCTGGGTACTCGGCATGGTGGGAGGAAGGAGGATCAGAGTGAAGAATATGCGGGCCAGACTCATGCCTACTGAGACTTGACGGTGTGGAAGACAGGGTGTTGGTGGTGGCAAAGTCACTTGAAGCTTTATCCGCAATCCAACCAATAACATTTTGACACTGCTCTGGGTTCAATAGTGGTGTACTACGGTCCCCTAGAAATTGGGACAGGAAGGTCAGGCGAGAAGATGTGGGTGTTTGTTGTGGCACAATTTTGGCTTGCCCAAGGCCTTGTCCTCGGCCTCTGCATGCACCAGTACCATCACGTCCAGTTCCCCGTCCCTTACCATGTGCCTTGCCCATTTTAAATGGAGGACAGTATCTCCCACGCTCACTACAAATGACTGAGTTTGAAGAGAACTTATATGTGATCCATGTGACGGAGAAAACAGAGTTTTAAATACATGGCCTGTAGGTAAGTAGTTTGAACAGCAAACTGCTATGAATTGCTTCACTGACACACTGAAAGAAATTTTTAATGGATGCCAGAAATGGGAATATTTTCTGACAACGTATATGTGATCCGTGTGACAGAGAAAACACAGTTTTAAATAGATGGATTTCCAGCGCTGTAATATGGAAAGGACCTGGCTATATTCTGCAGTGCCAACAAGCAAATGGCGCAGAAAAACGGTGTTCTCTGGATTGCTTTTTAAGCAAATAATGAGGATTAAGATCCGAAGAAAAGTATTCCTGGCCCCTGAGACCTAGGCCTTTGTATAGAAATATCTAACAGCAGCAGAAGGCAGAATTGGAATGGAGCCTCTTGTGCTATATGCACTGCAGTCTGCTATATATCCTGCCTGCCTGCCTATATACACCCTGTCTGATATCTTTGAAGATAGATTAGTTAGTCCTCAAAAGGACTGTTTGTTAAGATGGATATGTGTAATGTTCGTTTTTTCTCCCTACACTACCTAATACACAATCAAATCTCTCCCTGATGCAGCAGCACCTGTCCCTACACAAGCAAATGGCGCAGAAAAATGGTGTTCTCTGGTTTTCTTTTTAAGCAAATAATGAGGATTAAGATCCAAAGAAAAGTATTCCTGGCCCCTGAGACCTGGGCCTTTGTATAGAAATATCTAACAGCAGCAGAAGTCAGAATTGGAATGGAGCCTCTTGTGCTATATGCACTGCAGTCTGCTATATACACTGCCTGCCTATACACCCTGCCTGCCTGATATCTCTGCAGATGGATTAGTCCTCAGAAGGACTGTTTGTTAAGATGGATATGTGTAATGTACGTTTTTTCTCCCTACACTACCTAATACACAAGCAAATCTCTCCGTGACGCAGCAGCACCTCTCCCTACACTGTCTGATTCCGGAGTGACTGTGACGAGCATGGCGGCGCCAGGTCTGATATAGACCTGATGATGCTGTGCAGCCAGCCGTAATGTCCACAACCAACATGGCAATGGCATTACAGTGCATGGAAGGCAATCCCTGCATGTTCATTGGCTCTCTAAAGAGCGCCAAACATGCAGGAAGGGAACCCGAGTTACCACTCGAGCAACCTGGAAATACTCGGCGAGCGCCGAGCATCTCGAGCAGTGAGATGCTCGGGCGAGCACCGAGCAGTAGCGAGCATGCTCACTCATCACTAGTGTCTGTCTATATGACAGAAAATACCCAAAAGTGACACCATTCCAAGGTGCTCAAAAACACTTTCAAGAAGTTTATTAACCCTACAGGTGCTTCAAAGGAACTGACGCAATGAGGAAGAAAAAAATTTATTTTTTTCACGAAAAATTTAATTTAGACCCAATTTTTTGTTATTTTCACAAGGGTAACAGATAAAAATGGACCACAAAATGTATTTCGCAATTTATCCTGAGCATGCTGATACCCAATATGTGGTGGAAAACCAATGTTTGGGCACACGGCAGGGCTCGGAAGGGACAAAGCGCTATTTGACTTTTTGAATTCAAAATTTGCTGGAATAATCAGCGAACGCCATGTCGCATTTGGAGAGCCCCTGATGTGCCTAAACAGCAGAAACCCCCCACAAGTGACACCATTTTGGAAACTAGACCCCTCAATGAACTTATCTAGATGTGTCTTGAGCACTTTGAACCCCCAGGTGCTTCGCAGAAGTTTATAACATAGAGCCGTGAAAATAAAAAAATCATAAAAATGTTCATTTAGCCCCAATTTTTTTATTTTCATCAGGGTAACAGGAGAAAATGGACCCCAAAAGTTGTTGTGCAATTTCTCCTGAGCATGCCGATACCCTATATTTGGTGGAAAAGTACCTTTTGGGCACATGGCAGCATTCAGAAGGGACAGAGAGCCATTTGACTTTTTGAATTCAAAATTTGCTGGAATAATCAGCTAAAGCCATGTCGCATTAAGAGAGCCCCTGATGTGCCTAAACTGCATAACCCCCCCCCAAGTGACACTATTTTGGAAACTAGACCCCTCAATGAACTTATCTAGATGTGTCTTGAGCACTTTGAACCCCCAGGTGCTTCGCAGAAGTTTATAACATAGAGCCGTGAAAATAAAAAAATCACAAAAATGTTCTTTTAGCCCCAATTTTTTTATTTTCACAAGGGTAACAGGAGAAAATGGACCCCCAAAAGTTGTTGTGCAATTTCTCCTGAGCATGCCGATACCCTATATTTGGTGGAAAACTACCTTTTGGGCACATGGCAGCATTCAGAAGGGTCAGAGAGCCATTTGACTTTTTGAATTCAAAATTTGCTGGAATAATCAGCTAAAGCCATGTCGCATTTGAAGAGCCCCTGATGTGCCTAACCAGCGGAAACCCTCTACTGGTGTCTATATGAAGGAAAATACCCAAAAGTGACACCATTCCAAAAACTGCACCCCTCAAGGTGCTCAAAAACACATTCAAGAAGTTTATTAACCCTTCAGGTGCTTCACAGGAACTGACGCAATGAGGAAGAAAAAAATTAACATTTAACTTTTTTTCACGAAAAATTTAATTTAGACCCAATTTTCTTTATTGTCACAAGGGTACCAGATAAAAACGGACCCCAAAATGTATTTCGCAATTTATCCTGAGCATGCTGATACCCAATATGTGGCGGAAAAACACTGTTTGGGCACACGGCAGGGCTCGGAAGGGACAAAGCGCTATTTGACTTTTTGAATTCAAAATTTGCTGGAATAATCAGCGAACGCCATGTCGCATTTGGAGAGCCCCTGATGTGCCAAAACAGCAGAAACCCCCCACAAGTGACACCATTTTGGAAACTAGACCCCTCAATGAACTTATCTAGATGTGTCTTGAGCACTTTGAACCCCCAGGTGCTTCGCAGAAGTTTATAACATAGAGCCGTGAAAATAAAAAAATAACAAAAATGTTCTTTTAGCCCCAATTTTTTTATTTTCACAAGGGTAACAGGAGAAAATGGACCCCAAAAGTTGTTGTGCAATTTCTCCTGAGCATGCCGATACCCTATATTTGGTGGAAAACTACCTTTTGGGCACATGGCAGCATTCAGAAGGGTCAGAGAGCCATTTGACTTTTTGAATTCAAAATTTGCTGGAATAATCAGCTAAAGCCATGTCGCATTTGGAGAGCCCCTGATGTGCCTAACCAGCGGAAACCCACTACTGGTGTCTATATGAAGGAAAATACCCAAAAGTGACACCATTCCAAAAACTGCACCCCTCAAGGTGCTCAAAAACACATTCAAGAAGTTTATTAACCCTTCAGGTGCTTCACAGGAACTGACGCAATGAGGAAGAAAAAAATTAACATTTAACTTTTTTTCACGAAAAATTTAATTTAGACCCAATTTTCTTTATTGTCACAAGGGTACCAGATAAAAACGGACCCCAAAATGTATTTCGCAATTTATCCTGAGCATGCTGATACCCAATATGTGGCGGAAAAACACTGTTTGGGCACACAGCAGGGCTATTAGACGTTTTGAATTCAAATTTGCTGGAATAATCAGCGAAAGCCATGTCGCATTTGGAGAGACCCTGATGTGCCTAAACAGCAGAAACTGCCAACAAATGACCCCATTATGGAAACTAGACCCCTCAATGAACTTATCTAGATGTGTGGAGAGCACTTTGAACCCCCAGGTGCTTCACAGAAGTTTATAATGTAGAGCCGTGAAAATAAAAAAAATCACAAAAATGTTTTTTTAGCCCCAATTTTTTTATTTTCACAAGGGTAGCAGGAGAAAATGGACCCCAAAAGTTGTTGTGCAATTTATCCTGAGCACGCTGATACCCTATTTGTGGATGAAAACCACTGTTTCAGCGCACGGAAGGGTTCGGAAGGGAAGGAGTGACATTTGACTTTTTGAACGCAAAATTGGCTGGAATTTAGAGTGGACGCCATGTTGCGTTTAGAGAGCCCCTGATGTGCCTAAACAGAGGAAACTCCCCACAAGTGGCCCCATTTTGGAAACTAGACTCCTCAATGAACTTATCTAGATATGTCTTGAGCACTTTGAGCCCCTAGGTGCTTCACAGAAGTTTATAACATAGAGCCTTGAACAGCGGTCCTGTGACCTGTCACATGACTAAATGACATCATCGCAGGTCCTTTTAGAACATCACGAGCGGTATAAGAGACCAGTCGCACCAGAGAAAAGACCGGGGGCCATCGGAAGGTAAGTATAATCTTTATTTTTTATTCTTTTTTTCTTAACTATTAACTTGGTCACACTATATAAATCCATGCATGGATTTATATAGTGTGACCAAGTTGTCAAGCACTTTTCCAAGTGATGCTAAAATCGCTTGGGAAAGCGCTTGA
This sequence comes from Phyllobates terribilis, assembly GCF_046119375.1. Lineage (NCBI taxonomy): Eukaryota > Metazoa > Chordata > Amphibia > Anura > Dendrobatidae > Phyllobates > Phyllobates terribilis. Next base: position 530,508,728 of record NW_027362765.1, read on the forward strand.
TATCCTGCATGCAGAAATGCATGCAAAAACACTTGACAAACGCTTCCACCTGGCAGGAAGAATGCATGTAAAATCCGCATGCGTTTTTCCAGCCAGTGAGATGCGGAAAAATGGCGTTATTCAGATGAAACCCCTGAGGGATCCATTCACTATAATGAGATGAGGCAGAAGAGTTACTCTGGACTCCATATGGCCTCTGTTCAGTGTTGTCCTTCTTTTCAGAGGTGCACAAAACTGTGGCCGACCGCACTTTTATCTACGCCTAAAAAGATGGATACCGCCAAATCATAGGTCAGACGGCGTCCACAGTGCCTCCATCTGCCTCATTACAGTGAATATTCCATCAGGGATTCCGTCTGAATCACTTATTTCAGAGATCTAAACGGTAACCCCGGTGTAAGTGCTCAGCGTAGAGCACAGGATAAATGTGCACCGTGCCACACTGCGATCTTTTGATCTTTTTGAAACAGAATAACCAAAACAGCAGCAGGTGAAAAATTGGTTATATTTATTTTTTACAACGTTCCTCGTGCAGTATAAAAGTGATTAGGCGACTTTATTCTTCGGATCGGTGCAATTACAGCGATGCCAGATTCATATCAGGTTTTTATGACTGACAGCTGTCACACATTAAAAGATGCTTTTTTTTTGTAAAAATTAATGTTTGCATCGCCATATTTAGAGAGCTATCTTTTTTCCATATTTCGGCCGACAGAGTCATGTAAGGGCTTGTTTTTTGCGGGACAAATTGAAGTTTTTATTGGTACCATTTTCAGGCAAATTACATTTTTTGATCACTTTCTATTCTGAATTTTGGGAGGCAGAATAAACAAAAACCAGCAATTCAGGAATTTTTTCTCTTTGTTGTTTTTCTCTTGCTACTTGTGTGGTAAAATTGATAAGGTAGCTTTATTCTTCAGGTCAGTATGTTTACAGCGGTACCACATTTATGTAATTTTTTTATGTTTTGCGCTTTTACTTAATAAAAACTTTTATAGAAAAAATAATTATCTTTGAATCGCTGTATGCTGAGAGCTGTAACTTTTGAATTTTTCGTCTGATGGAGCTGTATGGTGGCTTGATTTTTGCGGGAAGGGATGACGTTTTCAGCAGTTATCATTTTTTTACATCCGTCTTTTTGATCGTGTTTTATTACACTTTTTTCGTTAAGATAAAAGGGAATAGTTTCCCATGTTTTTTTTTTTTTAACACTGTTCACTGAAGGGGTTAACTAGTGTGACACGTTTATAGGTCGTGTCGCTCCGCACACGCCGAAACCAAATATGTGTATTTTTTTTGTTTATTTATATTTTTTACATAAAAATGTGCATTTATTAGTGTAATATATTTTATTATTTTTTAACATTTTTTTTTTATTTTTACACATTTTTTTTAAACTTTTTTAAAAAAAATTTTACTTAGTCCCTCTATGGGACTTTAACTTTTTTCACTTTTTCCACAGGTATAATGTATTGCAATGCACTAGGTGAAAGCTTCTGAGATCTTGCTGTGCATTGGTCTCAGGAGCTTTCCGTAGCTTGGTGACCCAGGGGTCGTCATGATGACCCCTGGTCACCATGGCAACGGTCGAGCCCCCGCAATGACATTGAGGAGGCGCCGATCTGAAGGCAGAGGGAGCTCCCATCCCTCTGCCTGCCTCCTGAATGCGATCGCAGCATTCAGGGAGTTAACAGCCAGGGGCAGCGCTCACACCACTCTTGGCTGTTTAGTGCCGGAGCTCAGTCACTGGCAGCGCTGAGCTCTGGCACTGATCGGGCAGGAGACGCTGAAATTTCAGCTTCTCCTGCGTGATTATACTGTGAACGGTCAGTCAGATTGACTGACCGATCACAGCGATCTGGGTGCAGGGACCAACGGCATGGGTCCCTGCACCTCTGCCCTTAAAGCTCAGCTGTCTGTGACAGCTGTCAGCACTGAACTGTCACTGCATGTTTACACGCAGTGACAGTTCAAAGTCATGACGGGGATAACCAGTCATGGTGCGCGAACTGACATCCTGCCATGACGGGTTATCCCCGTCATTGGGCGTTAAGGGGTTAAGGTAGGAAAAACTGCAAAATTGGCAGTGTATAAAATACTTATTTTCCCCACTGTAGGAGATTACAGTACAATTATAGATGGTGACTTACAGATGTCATTTTTTCTGATGGAGTTGTTCACTTCTCCTGCCTTTTTCATCTTGCTCATTCCGACATGACAACTTCTCCGGCCGCGACTCGTCTGCAGAGATTGCAACAAAGACACTCCCCAACCAAATATCACTCTCCTGTCCCGATGTGATTTCAATTAACTCAGAAGAATAGTTTGTCTACAACTATATTGAGAATACCCAACCAGTTAAACAACTGTAACGGCTTTAAGGAATCTCTCGAAGTTGAGCAATTATCCCGTACTATAAAGTCCCTCAGAAACTCTCTCCTGAAACAAAAAGAATTTTAAGTTTAGTCCGAAGTCTGTTGCGTGCTCAGCACCTAGCTTGAATTAGGATTCTTAATTATGCAATAAATAGGAAACATGACAGCAACACGACAGCAGTATTTTGGCACCAGAATTTAGTGAGGTGCATGCACGATTATCCAATGTGGCTGTGCAGTGGGCCTTAGTTTTCTTACCGATTCAGGTCTGCTTCAGACAAACAATCGTGTATATGGACGAATGTGGGGTCCCTCCAGCAAGTGAACCGTACCACTGATGACTGTGATTTAACTCCTCCGCGACATCCAACACCTCTCACACTAGGTCCTGGCTTTTTCCATCTCTCAGCAGCGTTCCTGGCAGAAGTCTTCTCCCATCAGGACAGGATCTGGTTACAGACACGATCAGCTCCACTCTGCCGCTGCTCTGGTCCCTTTGGGATGATTCAATGAGAGGATGTAGCTGGATTCCCCTCTGGCACGTTCTCTCACTGTTCTTAATAACTGCAGACTGCCCTTAAGATGGCCGCACTTCGGATTCCGGTTTTTCATATCATCTCAGATTGTAGCTCCACCTCTGACATTCTGTATGTATCTTGCAGTCTTTCAGTAATGCTTAGGCAACATCAACATCTTGTGACCGAATAATGACATTACAGCAGATTATCAAACCTATTTACAACAAGTACAGTATTATACTGATGTAGACATAGGTATACACAGTTATAAGATACTGGTGGGCCAAAACACATCTCACACAAACACAGTATAATGCTCCCAGTGCCCCCAACACAGTATAATGCTCCCACAGTTCTCCAACACAAATTATGAAGTGGCCACAGTGTCCCCAACACAGTATGATGTCTGCATAGTGACCATCAATACAATATATTGACTGTCACAACCCCCAATACAGAATAGTAATCCTTACAGCATGATGTCCCTAAAGTACCACACACACATAGTATGATGTGTTCATAGTTCCCTCACACACAATATTATGGACCCTACATCCGCACACACACAGTATCATGGCTCTCACAAACCCATACACAGTATCCTGACCCATACAACCTCCCACAGAGTATCATGACCCCCACATCCCACCACAGTGTGATGACCCATACCGCCCCCTCTACACACAGTATCATAGTCCCCACTCATCATGATGTTCCCATACAGTATGATGGCCCCAACAGCCCCTCCCCACAAAATTGTCCCACATAGCTCAACCACACAGTAAGATGGTCCCCGCACAATATTATGGACCCCTCAGCCCTGCACACAGCATGATGTTCCCCACAGCCCCCACACAGTATTTTGGACCCCACACAACATTATGTCACCCACACAGTATCAGTGTCCCCACAGCCCCCAACAAGTACTGACTAACATTAAAAAGATAAAACTACATATCTAGCCCTGTTCACAAGATGTGCTGCTCTGCTCAGTGTGTGGACTGAGGCTCTGCACAGTAGGCTCGAACTAATGATGCTAGCGTGCTTGCTGTAATGAGTCTCAGACAATCAGTCTGAGTGGTGTAGCAGGAGCCAATGATTCCCTGTTATACTATTCTGTTCAACTGTTACTGCATTCTGGGAAAGCAGATACCATTGAAATTGTGATGATGGGTGGTGCAGTGCCACTTGGCACAGGTTCCTTCAACTCACAGGTCTCATAACGGCCGCATAGTCTGCTGCTATGGGCGGTGCTCCCATATGCCTTAGCTTATAGTTACATTTTTCTGTGAATTAGATTTTCTGGGTGCATAGCCATCTGTTCCATGTACTGGAAAGAAGCAAATATTTAATTTGTTACATTTATAATTACCATGCCTCACATATCCCCCTTACTAACCTTCTTTATGTATTGTGTGTATTATGCCATAAGCAATCTAAATACCGCATACAGGTGATAAATACTGCCACACCATGATCAGACCACATATTACCACCACTGAAAATATGTCTTATATTCTAGGTTCTTCAAAGTAGCCACCTTTTGCTTTGATGACGGCTTTGCACGCTCTTGGCATTCTCTTGATGAGCTTCAAGAGGTAGTCACCGGAAATGGTTTTCACTTCACAGGTGTGCCCTGTCAGGATTAATAAGTGGGATTTCTTGCCTTATAAATGGGGTTGGGACCATCAGTTGTGTTGTGCAGAAGTCAGGTGGATACACAGCTGATAGTCCTACTGAATAGACTGTTAGAATTTGTATTATGGCAAGAAAAAAGCAGCTAAGTAAAGAAAAACGAGTGGCCATCATTACTTTAAGAAATGAAGGTCAGTCAGTCCGAAAAATTGGGAAAACTTTGAAAGTGTCCCCAAGTGCAGTTGCAAAAACCATCAAGCGCTACAAAGAAACTGGCTCACATGAGGACCGCCCCAGGAAAGAAAGACCAAGAGTCACCTCTGCTTCTGAGGATAAGTTTATCCAAGTCACCAGCCTCAGAAAGTGCAGGTTAACAGCAGCTCAGATTAGAGACCAGGTCAATGCCACACAGAGTTCTAGCATCAGACACATCTCTACAACAACTGTTAAGAGGAGACTTTGTGCACCAGGCCTTCATGGTAAAATAGCTGCTAGGAAACCACTGCTAAGGACAGGCAACAAGCAGAAGAGACTTGTTTGGGCTAAAGAACACAAGGAATGGACATTAGACCAGTGGAAAATTGTACTTTGGTCTGATGAGTCCAAATTTGAGATCTTTGGTTCCAACCACGTCTGTGTGTGACGCAGAAAAGATGAACGGATGGACTCTACATGCCT